>NC_056597.1:38164861-38807361 GCF_018340385.1 Cyprinus carpio | reverse complement strand
CCAAAGATGAACGAAGGTCTTATGGGTTTGGAATGACATGAAGGGGAGTAATTAATGACAATTTTCATTTTTGGTTGAACTAACCCTTTAAATAAAATCATATAATGCTAAATACTGCTTCCAGTATTGTTTAAAATTAATGTTAATCTTTCCTAAAGCTCTCAAATTTACTTCTATACATTTTTGCAAGCCACACTGAACGAACCAAATTATTTTTATTATTAATTTCAGCATTTTGTTCTTGTAATGCTATATAAACTTTCATTCAAAAGTTTGGGGTCTGTAAGATTTTTTTTTTTTTTTTTTTTTTTACTTTTTTGAAAAAAAGTTTGTTTATATTTATATTTTAACTCATTCCTGTGATGCAAAGCTGAATTTTCAGGATCATTACTCCAGTCTACAGTGTCACATAATCCTTCAGAAATCATTCCAAGATGCTGATTTGCTGCTCAACAACTATTTCTAATTATTAATGTTGAAAAGAGCTGCTTAATATTTTTATAGAAACCATGATACATTTTATATGATTTTTGCTGAATAGTTTAAAAGAAGAGCCTTTATTTGAAACTTAAATCTTTTGTAACATTATGAATGTCTTTACTGCCACTTTTGATTACTTTAATGCATCCTTGCTGAATAAAAATATTAATTTCTTTAAAACTGTAGCACATGTATACACATATAACAGTACAAAATAAAACTTTTGGTTTCAAGGAATAGTTTGTACACATGTACAGCTCTCTCACCTCTGAGTGTTAGCCGATGGAGAGTTCCTCACTTTGGGGTTGCTGGAATGCATTGACGTCAATCCCAGTGCGACAGAGGCAGGAGCAGTAGAGTGCTGGTGGGGACTGGGGGTGTATGTATGTGTGTGTGTGTGTGTAGTGGTGGGCGTAGCTTTGGCCCGGGTGCTCCGGGGCCCAGTATTGGGGGTTGCGACAGGGCTGCTGCAGTCCTGGCCCTCCTCTTGCCGTTCTTTGGCCCTCTCCTTCCTGCCCGAAGCGTTTCCTGTGGTTCCGGTAGCTGCGGTGGTTGCCGTGGCTGTGGCTGCTGCTGGTCTCTCCTCCTGCACCTCCAGCATTCTCTGTGTGGGCTTGTCTGGAGTCTCCCCGAGGAGCCCTCACAGCCCCTGGCCACACTAAACACAAACAAACAAACAAACAAACAAACAAACAAACAAGCAAGCAAAGAACAGTTAGTTTAGTCAGATTTTTTTAAAATGTTTTTGAAATAAGTCTATTATGCTCACTAAGGCTGCATTTATTCAATTAAAAGATACAGTAATATTGTGAAATATTATTACATTTTAAAATAACTTTTGTATTTGAATATATTTTAAAACGGAATTTATTCTTGTGATGCAAAGCTGAATTTTTAGCATCATTACTCCACGATTCTTCAGAAATCATTCTAATATGCTGATTTGCTGCTCAAGAAACATTTGTTATTTGTATGCAAACAGTGCTGCATTTTTTTCCCAGGATTTTTTCCAAAAGAATAAAAAGCTCAATAGAACAGCATTTATTTGAAATGTAAATGGCAGTGTATATTGGTCTACTTTTCTCATTGCATTGCCACACCTACATTAGCTTTGAAGCAACTAACTCCAAGTTACATGTTTACTTGTTTGTCCTCCTGTGCAGACATGTTCCATAACTGTCTGAATAACCTGAAGTGGCTATGAACATCCACACCGAGTTACAGCACCATGAAAACCAAGCAACATTACAAACACATCCAAGTCAAATTACGCCAAAAAAAATACCAGTCATGCCAAGAATATAAGCAAATTTCAAGTCATTGTATATTCTCCAAAACACCACTGAAGTTTAAGGTGAGAAAATGTGGAGCTGTGAATCTGCCAGGCAGTGGCCATCATCCAAAACTCACTGAAGAGTCAGACTGAAGGCCACCAAAAGAAAGATTTGTTGACAACAAGTGGTCGAGTAACATCTCGGATGGAGGCGTGTGATAGACTGAAAACAGTTCACTGGTGGATTTTGTTGTTTACAAAAAAACATCATGCTGAGAACACAGTTTAAGCGAGGAGAACCGTCATGCAAGGCTCTGTAATAGGACCGGAAAACTTAGAAATCCAAGCATGGAATTGATGGAACCATGTGTGGAAAACCGAAGTGTTCAAATAACCAACTGGACAATAGTTTGAAACATTTAGCAAAAGTCAGTCTCATGACGTACTTGGATTTGAAATACTTTGACTTGCTGGACTTGGTCCGAACCGTAGCACTTTAAAGCATTTTCTCCCTCACTGCTCTTAAACTAGGATGAATATTCACCTTTTTGCATGAAAACTACATAGCACATAAAAACAGTTAAAAAGTTTAAGGTCAGTAAAGACCGTTACACTTTACAGTATGCATACTTACAGTGTACTTAACCAAGAAAGTCAGTATAAATATTGTAGTAGTACCAAAGCCCAAATCTGATGTTAAATCCGACAGTAAATCATAAATGTAAAAGAAATTCAGATTGCATGTGTAGAAAGAGAGACAGAACGAGAGCACAAGCAGCGCATAATGTGTACCACCTTGTAACCCAGATCTCTCTAACAGAAACAGCTGTCGGTGAGTCGACAACTCAACTGATAAGTGACTAGAATTCTTAATACTTGACAGTAATGTAGAAAAATCACAGGAGTGGGCATGATTAAGTTTGTCTTTCAGGGTGTGCTAGTGCTTCCGTGTGTAAATGAAATTGTGTTAACATGTAGGGGGATTCTGTCTTTGTGCAAAATCTAGCTTTCATAAGATATGAGAACACTCTCAAAAAGCTGCAGTGTCAGACTGCGTTGTCATCTAGAAAATATTCAGGACAGCTTCCAAAACACTCAAATGATGTAAGCATCTCGCATATTCCCTCTTAGCCTAACAGTGAGCACTGAAAGACAGTGCTAACTCAACACCAAGACTCCATTTTGGGGATTTAATATAATTGTACACTAAACCCATAAGCGCTTTCATGAAGCGTTTCAGGAAAAAAAAGGGAAAACAATAATAAAAAAATAAAAACAATCAAATCCAAATTATATCCAAACATATATTTAGATCACATGAATTCAGTTAAATTTTTCACAGTTTATTATTCTATTTTCAAACACACCATCTAAATCCAAATGAAATCCAACTTAAAACATTTAAAATAACATCAAAGCATATTGCTTACATATTGCAAGTAAAATAAAGGCATGTGAATGTGAAAAATTATTTGGCCACATGATTAAAACAATATCAGCAGAATAAAAACTCCTTAAATGAACTAACAACACAAATTGCGTTTCATACTGTGATTTGCAGCTTTTCATTGCTTTCCATTCATGCCAACAACGAAAGCGCGCAGGTACATATCTAACAATCTGTTAAGTGTTAATGCATGTTATTGACTAAAAGTTATTATAAAAGTATTTACATATTTGTTTATTCTGAAGTAATGAGTCTGATTTTGTTTAGTTTCACCAGTCAGGTTACCCAGATTTATTTACAGTGCAAAAGTAAGCAAATACACTACTCTAAAGTTTGAAGTCGATTTTTTTATATGGATAATTTTTGTAAAGGAATATTTTTAATACATTTTTATTTATATAATATATATTGTGATATTTATATATATATATATATTAGTATCCTATTAATATAATTATGTCTCTTATGCAGACTATTTATTAGAGTAAAAAAAAAAAGACTTTAAAAACTATCTTACTCTTTTCTATTAAATATATTTTAAAATGTTATTTATTCCTGTGATGCAAAACAGAATTTTTCGTATCATTTCTTCAGTCTTCAGTGTCACATGATCCTTCAGAAATCATTCTAATTTGCTGATTTGCCGCTAAAGAAATATTTCTTATCAATATTGAAAACCGTTGTGCTGCTTAATATTTTGGAAACATTGGAAATACTGTGGAAACATTTTATTTTTAGGATTTCTTAGGATATCACAAAAAGTAAAAAGCAAGCACATAAAGAGAAACGAGCATGTCAACTGAGGCAGCCATTTCATTTTCTGTCATTTAAAGCGTGGTTTCCTTGCATGGCCCCTCTCTCTCCTCCTGAACCCACACTTGCATTCTGACATTCTCAGATTTCAGTGTTCGTAGTGTGAGAGCTCCGGTGTGCTCCTCTTGTGCCGAGCTCTAATGGCGTACAGTGGCAGCAGCATGGCCGCCAAGCCTTCTCCAGCCCGTCACAGACATTTCTCTTCGTGCACGCACACCCACAAACACCATTGCCAAGGCAACCCCGACCGACAGGCCCTGGATCTACAACAGCCTCAAAAACACACCCGCACCCACCAATCTGCGCCAGGATTTAGAATGCATATGCACTTAAAGCTATACTAGTGTAGTTTTACTACATTTCCAATTACACAGAGGGCTGGAATCCCAAGATCTACTAGAATGGTATTAAAAGGTCAACATGGATTGGTTTTTGAGGAAAAACAAGTTACCCAAATCCCCAAAAGTTTTTCTTTGAAACATGCATTTCGAAATTTCCAAAAATTCTAAATGATTTGGGTCTATTTTGATCTCATGTTGACTTGAAAACTAAATAAACAAAAAAGATAAATGAACATCCGATTCTGAATCCAAGAAGCCTGGAACAAGTCTTGAACTTGTGAAGATATAAAAAGGGAGAGAGAATGCACGTGCATTCAAGCTCAGACATTTCCACTTCTCAGAAATGGACAAACATTCCAGAACACTCTTACACTTCCTGTCCAGCCTTGAGCGAGTGGGAACAAGAAAAATGTGAAAACAGTGGCCAGTGTGACAAGATATCCGGTAAGATCTGGGATAGACTGAGGAAATAAATACATATCAATACACCAACTTAAATTAATGAAATATCAAATAATTATGAAAACCACAGCTTCAACAATGCAGGCTGGGAATATTCAAAACCAAAAAAAAAAACTATTAAAAAAAAAAAACTGTTACTTTTTCATTAAATAAAAGCAAAAAGTACCTACATATATATTTTAGGGCTGGTCCGAGTACGATTTTTTAAGCTTCGAAGCTTCGTGGGAGGGGGCTGAACATATTCTTCTCTCTAATAAAGGCAGGAATCTCTGTCTGTCTATTTGCATTTTTATTATGTCAAGAACCATTCATCCAATCGACTTCACGTGAGGCGGGTGTGTTGCTGAGAACCCAAGGGAGTGCAGTGTCACATTTTGGTGCAATATGGACACACAACACGTTCAGAATTAATAAACTTTTAATAAACTACAGAACAGAGTGAGCCAGAAGCGGCACGCCTTACGCGGGCAGGGCTTATATTCTCAGAGAACGAACGCTGCACTAGTGATACAAAACACACAGGTCTGTTAAGGGCAATAATTTTCATATAGACAAATTATTAGGCTGGGCTACTGTACGTTTTTTTATGACCGCCGTTTTCGCAAGTATTTTCAAAGCAAATTAAGTGCACGTTATTCTCAAATAAATACTGATTAACATGGCGGATAAAAGCTCTTTTTTTTTTTACACCAACAATATACTATAGGCGTACTACTTACAAAACTCAGGTGATTTTTCAAACTTGATGTGCTGTTGTGGTAGGCCAGTTTTAAATCGCGTATTTGGCACACTGCCTTTGTCTTGACCTCACACAATTTAAAGTGCTCCCACACAGCTGAGGTCTTCGGCATTTCGATTCATATTCATATTCAAGAGTGAATGAGAACCACTTCGAGTGGGATGCAAGGTGTTCGAAAAAAAAATAATAATAATTTGAATCTCAAAATCTAAAATTGAATGCCAACCCACCGAACGAATATTCGAATAATCGAATATTCTGGTCCAGCCCTAATATATTTTTGTATGTTATTAGTAAACATGTAGACATATTTTAAAAGTCTGGAGGCAGAAAAAGAAAAGACTATAAATAAAATAAAATAAAATGTGCTAATGTTTTAATAAATAAAAGCAAAAAGTACCTACAAACATCTTTTTCTATGTATTATTATTAGTCAACATATAGATATATTTTAAAAGGCTGGAGGCAGAGAAAGAAAAGACTGGGAATATTCACACTACTTAAATTTAATTGAAAAATAAAATAAAAAGTACCTAGATAGCAAGTAGCTTTACAAGTGGATCAAGCCTGTTCACTGTGCATTCCCACAATCCATTACCTCCAAACTGGCGCAGCAGTATCAAGGCGCTCGGGATGCACCCGGCCATCGGTGCTGCTACAGGGCATCATCAGGAATACAAACAGGAAAATAGAAAAATAGCAGGTGGTGTGTGGCGCACACAGACAGCCGCGCTGGACACCACAGAGCCGTGAGGCTTAAATGACTATATGAACTGTGTAATGGGCTGTTTACAGCAGAGGTCCTGCCACCCTTATTCAGTTAAAGCAAAGCTTCCTAAACTCCATTTCCATTTTGCATGGCTCAAGGGCTGTATACTCCCACTTATAAATCATAAAGAGAGTGTGCATGTGTGTAGGAGACGTGTGGGCCCAAACACACACGCGTGCAGCATCATGGTGTAAAGGATTTCTCATATTTTTCCTCACACAGACAAAAAGAGCTGCTATAACCTTGTAAAGCCATTGCCTTTGGGTGGAAAAAATAAATAAACACATGCACACACTTAAGTTGTCGTTTAATGCAAGCTGTGGTTTTCCGTACCCAAATCCTAGTCTTTACCAAAAAAGACAGCATATGAAACTGGTATTATATTGCTATTAGACGTAGCTTCTGTTAATACAATAAAGACAGCTAAAGAGACAGCTAGCATGATTTACGGCTGGATATAGCAGCCAGAACAAACAGTCAACATAAAATCCATCAATCTGAACCGCTCAGAGTTAGATGGTTACGCAGAAATGTCTTCATTCCTTTGAGAAAAAAAAAAAGGCCAGACATATGCATATCCCATTTATAATGCACAAATAATCGATAGGAAACAAGTCTAAACTGACTGTCTGCTTTGGCCGAGTGCCTGCAGTGACAAAGACTCAAACAAGTAGATCTGCTTGTCATTTGCAGATTATAAAACAACAGCAGGGCCGTCGCAGACCGACTAGGCATCCAGACATTGATGCATTCGGCGAACGCTTTTACATAAAACAACTAGCAGTGCATTCAGACTATATACTGGGTTGCTTGAATTAAACTCATGACCTTCACATTGCTAACTCCAGACTTGAGCTACACGAATGTATCTTCATGTATAGATGCTTCTCAGACAAACCAGCAAACATCATATTGTAGTGTGCTTAAAGGAAAACAAGGTGAATACATAACGCTCTCTGCGTACACTGTGATACGAGGCAAGTGTTCAGTGATATTTGTCCACACTGAAAGCATGCAACAAAAATCACCAAGCAAATCTGAAGTTAATGGCTACCGTGAACTGTTTGTTTACCAACATTCTTCAAAATATCTTGTCTTGTGTTCAACAGAAAAAAAAAAAAAAAAAAGAAACTCTTGAAACAACTTGAGGGTGAATAAAAATGAAACAGACGTTAGATGAAAAACCTGAACTTAAATGAAAATTAGAAATGTTGCATTGGCAACTAACTGAAATAAAACGATGAAGTACTGAAATTACTAAAAATAAAAATAAATAAATAAATAAATAAATAAATAAATGACAAAAATTAATTAAACAATTAAATTGGAAAATATAAAAATGAAATTTATAAATGAAAAAAATAATTCATAAAATTAAATAAAAAGTGATAAAAATGACATTACAACAAACTAAAAATAAACAATTTTTTTTGAAAATGACACTTACTAACCGAACTGCTAAAAGTACTAAAACTAAAATTAAAGGGGTCATATTATGTGATTTCAAGTTTTCCTTACTCTTTGGAGTGTTACAAGCTCTTAGTGCATAAAGAATGTCTGTAAAAAGTTGCAAAGACTAAAGTCTCAAATCCAAAGAGATATTCTTTATGAAAGTTAAGACTCATCCACACCCTCCTAAAATGGCTCATTCAAACCCGCCCCCACATGTCTACATCACGATGTGGAACGATTTGCATAATGCCACCCAAATGTTCACACAAAGAAAGAAGGTGTAACCTTTGATTCTTGCTGTTGCCGCTGGCGCCATGTCGTGAAGACACTGTTTCGTTGTGAAAGCGAAAATACTTCGTTTGGCATTACAAAAGAGGTCACAACTAGAAATCAGTCGTTAAGTTGTATTTACAACACTGTTCCAGAACAGTTCAACCCAAATATTCAGATGTGTGCAGCACATGTTATGGAGGACTGTTTCTTGATCCTGGGATAGAAGAAGACTACAATGCCGGCTGTTCTGACTCTATATATCTTACATATATAAAGGATTTGCCACTGATGATTCAAACGCAAGTTTTGATTATTATAGTACATCAGCTCTCATCATTAATTAATCCCTCCCCCCCCCCTCCTCTGCACATTTTGTATGTTTCTCTTATGGCTTCAGACGTTTGTTCTATTCGAACGTAAGTGCCCTGCGAAGTGGACATCACAGGATATTCCGCCATGATTCCAGTACGAAGTGAACATATGTTACATTTAACATGCATTAAAGTGTGCGATACGTAAATTTAAATTGTATTTATTTACAGAGGTATATGATGTCACACTTGTCCGTGTGTGAAGACGTTGCGCAGTGCAAATCCGTTAATGAATGTTCCGAAGTGAGGTAAACTTTAACAGATTTCCCCTGCTCATGGAGTAGGGAGCAATGAACACTGTGTAGGGACCACGTCTCTGGGAACACAGTTCATGCATGGAGCTCACTTCTAACAAGCTGATTATCTAAAGCAGGTGTATTAACAGAGAGACATGCAAAATATGCAGAGATGGGGGTGCAAGGACTGGAATTGAGAACCGCTGGTGTAGAGTAGAGCTTGCTGTTTGTCGTTTCTCTGATCAAAACTGCAGACATGGTTTTATGTGGCGCGATGCAACGCAACGTGTAAAAACACAGTATAAGTCATTATAATCCGTGATTATGTCCCCACTGCATGCAACAAATGCCTCGTTTGTAATGGGTTTTATTGTTATTGTCTGTTCTGACCGGGACACGCATCACAGTATAGTAAGGGGTATTGGTTAAACGGATCGTAGTTGATCCGTGATCCATACGGACCAAGCACCATGGTTCGGCACGCGGGTGATCTGTGGATTAATTGCAAAATTTAATCATAATAGAGTATAAGTTTATCATTTGTTCATATTTACACAAGAAAGCAAATTTTAAACAATTCCATAGAGAAAAGGCGAAAGGGAACTCAATTCGTTACTCGCGAGCATACCCATCTCAACAATCATTCAGGTAAACGAAATACTGCTGCTGTCATTAATGATCATTAAACAACAAAAATATCCCATCTCAGGTAAACGCAAGTCAGTTATGTCAGTTAAAAACGAAAAGACTGGATGCTGTCATTAATGGATCATTAAACAGCAATAAATATGCTGTGTCATAAAAAAACAACAAAACAACCTTACATATACTTAATTTATACAGTGAACACTACGCAGTGTTATTTTCCCTGATTATTGCATTTCTGTATTTGAACACTACCAACCTTACTTTATTTGTAACATATTCTGTTGTATTTATTTTATTTTATGCTTTAATTTGTGTATTTGTTCTTTTTTTATGGCTTGTTAATTTGTTTATTTTCTTAGTTAATTAGTAGTATTGCTCTGGTATCAAAGTAGTACTTCGCTTTAAGTAATGTTAAATTGAAATATTTTCTTAGTTAATCTCCGAGTAGTCAAAAACCGTAGTGTGCTGTGGTATCAAAGAAAGGCCAATTTATATCTTCGCTTTAAGTAATAGTGTACGTCGTGGAAAGCACGTAGGCACGCCGTAAATACTTCGAAATATTTGTCTTTTGCAGTTACGCCGCCCGAAACGCTAGTTGCTGATCCGACAAAATGGCATCTTTGTAATCCGTCATACAGATGGCTGTATTTCCTCACTTCTTCAATTAATCGACTTGGTCCATTTCCAACTGAATTTCGGAATTTAAAAATGGCGGGCGGTCCAGGGTGCATCATTCCGAACCGTGAGACTTGATGATCCGATTTGCGTCCGCGTCGTCGCGACCAGTTACTAGTAAGGGTACGGCGATACTACATTCAATGCGTATGCTACACCTATGCTTGAGGCATTCAGCCAATCACAATGCACTGGATAGCTGGCCAATCAGAGCACACCTCGCTTTTTAGCCCGATGAGCTTTGTAAAAAACTACATTTCAGAAAGGCGGGGCATAGAGGAGAAACAATGTACAGTATGTGGAAAATAAAGGGTTTTTTTTTTTTTTTTTTTTTTTTACCTTAAACCGCATAAACATTTCATTACACCAAATACACAAAATAATGTTCTTTATAGCAACATCAAATGACCGCTTTAAAAGTGAAATTTGAGGACAAAATTTAAAATATTAATAGTTATAAAAAACACCAATTAAAAATAGCAACACTAAATTTAACTACATTTCTCAGCAGCATTATAGTAGCTCAGCTTCAAAATAGTGGCGTGTGTTTTAACCACATTAATAGCTTGCCACACTGGTTCACACTCTGATTAACACTGACACTCAGAAGTTGAAAAGACAGGGTTTATCACATCATGCCTTGTTACAAAATGGTTTTACACCAAAGAGATGCTGCAGAGACCGGTTCACCATAAACACTTAATACGGCACACTTATGAACTGATAATAAGTCTATTTATCAGCTAGAAGGACTCAGTCCTGCACCTGCAGATTTTTCTTCTTATACACCTGACTGTAATTTGAAAGTGAACCAAAGACCCTGATTAGCTCCTTCAGGTGCACGTGTAATTACAGCCGCAGCTCAAGACTGCAGGAGGGCAGATCTCCAGCAGGACCGAGCACCTCTAATCTATTCTATGCACACCATAACACCTGTATTTTAAGAATTTAATTATACTTAATAATAAAAAAAAAACTAAAGTGGACTATATGCACAAGTAGGGATGTAAAAAGTACTGGTATGTGGGTAACATGCTGATACCAAAAAAAAATTAAATAATAAAAATTCTACAATATCTATAGTAGACAGAAAAAGTAGGCAGTTAACTTAGATTGAATAAGTCCTCTACAATATAAAAAAAAAGGTAGAAGCCAAACCAATCAATGTGACCTTATTAAATGATTTATAGCTAATAATCATGCAGTGAAAACTATTCTAGTCATTTAATAATTGCTTGAATTACATCAGTTTAACTTAATTATAAAACTAACAAATTAGACTTTAAAGAGCAGTATACATTTGTCATTTAGCATGTTACTTTGTGTTATCAGAATCAAATTTACCCACAGATGTAAAAAAAAAAAAAAAAAAAAAAAAAAAAAAAAAAATAAAAGCCGATGACAGAAGCAATGGACATCATCCAAGTAATCACTTTTTACAAAGACATATTGCACTGCTAAATTAAAACTGTAAACAATTCAGTTCAATCATTTCAAGCTCATTGCATTCTGGGAGGGAAAAAAAGATTGAGACTGCTGAAATGTGAGTGCCATCAGTCTAACAGAAAAAGGGATTCACTGGTCATAAACCAGCATTATTAGCTCAAAGTAAATTAATTATGAGCAGTTTTATTTCTCTTAAAGACAAAAACTCTCTCAATTGACAAGAGTAAACACTGAAGGACAAAAACAACTTCCACTAAGTCTCTTCAGAGACCAAAAAAATAAAGAAAGAATTCTGGACTATACTTATTGATTTTGGGATCCATAAAGAGGTCCACTTTTGATCATAACCACTAAGTTTCACAGAGAGTCAGGAGGACTCATCAATCCAAGTTTCTGTCCTGAATCTATTTAATTTTAATGGTCATTGTAATTTTAATACATCTACTGTTCAAAGCTTGATCGCAGTAAAATTGTTGTTTAAAATAACACTTTAATTCAGCAAAGACGGTTAAAACTAATTCAAAATGACAAAACACACATTAGTAATGTTCCAAAGATTTCTGTGTTGCATAAATGTTGTTTTTTTCTATTCATTAAAAAGCCCTGAAAAATAAAATAAAAACCATATCACAATGTCCACAAAAAAACTAAGTAGTACATACGTTTTCAATAATGATAATCATAAGAAATGTTTCTTGAGCACCAAATCATGATATCAGAATGATTTCTGAAGGATCATGTGAAATTGAATTGCATTGAGTTGTAGTGTATGTCACACATAAATACATCGCAGCTGCTGTTTGACATGAATGCATTAACAAAGGCATGAAAATAAGCCATGTAAGCTGCACTCACCATGTCCCTCTATGTCACGATATAGCTGTGGCCATGACTGCACTGACTGCAACAGAACACCACCAACCGCACTACGATCTGAGAGAGAAAGAGACAGAGAATACATTTATTAAACACACTCTGAGGGCCAATGTAACACTGCCGAGGAAATGCTTTAAGAGACAAGAGCAGTGTGTTAAAGCCAGATCTGCAGAACAGACTGAGGTAATGGCTTGATTAATAATAGATGGGTAAGCAGATTTTGATTGAATGACACTTGCTTGAGAAGTGTATCATTATAAAGAATTTTCAAGCTTGTCAAACCCGCTCCCACATTCACACTACATGCTGTAATATACCACAATGAAACATGTGAAAGAAACAGCTCAACCAAATCCCCATTTATATCATTTAATACGTGTATGATTCCACTTTTTTCATTTAAATCTAGCCGTCAGCAGGAGCTCTGAAATGTCAATTGCATCAGCACATATTCAAAGTTAGCAATCAAGATTTTACGCTCCAGGTTTGATGTCAATGACGATGACATTGTGTTTTTAAATATGACAGAGCAAGAACTGAATTTTAAAGTGGACACCAATAATTTCTGTGAGGTACCTATATTATATTTTTTCTCTCTTTCCTTTTCTTTATTTTAATGTATTTACTACTGTTTAAAGTTTTGGGGCCTGTGAGATTTTTGATTAATTAATTTATTTTTAAATTAATACTTTCATTCAGCAATGGTGCATTAGATTAATCTAAAGTGACAGCAAATTTCTCAATGTAACAAAAGATTTTTATTGCAAACAAATGTTCATCAAGAAAATAAATATTCAATAAAGGAAACCTGAAGAAACAAAAGATCTGAAAATGTAGCTTTGCATCACAGGAACACATATATATATTTTTTTCAGCCAACCAGACACTTTATGCATCCACCACATTAAAAAGAGCAGCATGAACATTCTTCAAAATATTTCATTTAGAATTCAATGTTAGAAAAATTTGGCCTTTCAAACCTGACAAGTAAAGTTTGAACAAAAAAAAAAAACAGCACTAAAATTAAAGTCTCTGGAACAAGCACAAACACGGTGATATAGACATGCAAAGGTGCAGTGACCAGATGAGAAGCACTGATGAAATCAGCAAGCTTCAAGAGAAGATGAGTGTATGAGAGTGAAAGAGAAAATGTGAATCTGTGTGGGTGTCCCCAAATATAATAAACTCATAGAAATAAGACATGAAAGAAGTTTATCAAAGGTTCCAGGCACTGATGCAAACACACGTCGCCCACAGTTAAAAACTGAGCTTCAAAGCCCACATTCAGACAAAAAGCAGACAATACAACGTCGTAAATAAATGACGCATTGTTTTGTTTCAAAGTGACACTCTAAATCCCATCAGAAGCTTCCTCGTCTAATGAGGTCACTTCCTACTCTAAACACGAGCTGATCTACAACCAGCTTCCTCTTTCCCCAAAGTCATTAAAAGAGTCTTCCTGCATTTTAGACATCTGGTTCAGTCCAGTGAGATTATGACTTTTTGTACTAGTTTTAATTGGATAGAATAGCAGCAAATGAGTGGTATGGTAAGTTAAAGTTGCCTGCACGCTATTCATCGAAGCATTTGCACGATTCACCAGGCCTCATCTACCACATGTGTGGGTTTTTAATAAATGTGAGCATAAATTTCAAGTAAAAAGGCATATAGTTGGGTCAGCAGAATATTATACCAAATCAAACAGGGAGAAACTGTGTATCGCCACATGAGAACCATTTCTCTGTTGTTTCTAACAGCGAAATGATTTCTCCTGATGTGACATCAATTGGCCATATCATCTGAGGAAGTCACATTCAGTATGAGTTCCACTGTGATGTGAAGCCACTACCAGAGACTGAACGAACTTGAATGTGTCTTGGACAGAGAGAGTGAGAGACAAACACTGAACTAATCTGATTGCAACAGCAGATTCTGTGTATGAGATAAACACATTAACAGACTATTTCATAAATCTGCTACACAAACAAACACAAAAACTATTTTTCAGACCAAAAAAAAAAAAATAGGAGTTCTCTCAAAATAACAAATTTGGTGGTTTACTCACCGCCTTATTTTTTCCAGACAGACAGATAATGAATAAATAAAAGCTATAAAATAAGTATAAAATAGAATAAGTTTAAATTAAAATAAGCAAGTATAAAATAAAAGCAATAAACAGAACATTTAATTAAAAGAAAGAAACAAAAAAAAAAAAAAACATCAAGGATATTTCTCTGCCTATTGAAAAAAATTGATTACAATTGATTTAAATTATTTTATCTGGCAGGACTAAAAATGCTGACCACTTGCTTTGTTTGAGGTGTTAAGATGGTTTGCATAATAAAACTATTTATTTAAAAAATAAAACATGACCAGTTGTGCATCATGATCAATTGCAGGTCTATACAACTCACACACACACATGCTATTAAAAAAAAAAAAAGCAAAACAGACAAAATTACAAATCTCCGCTCCACCATTTAGAACAACATGGGGTGAGTTATTAACACCAATTTTCCTTATGGAGCAATTGTTCCTTTAAATCTGCTATGAGATCATAAACAACACTCATAACCTTTTAATAATCTCACAAAACACACAACATTTACAACTTTCCTCGCCTTCCCTTGTTTTCTGTCAATCACTTCAAGGTGATTGTTGGCTTCTCTCATTCAAGACCTAAAAACATCCTTCAGCTCGCCCGTATCTACGCCCAGGATTATGTTATAGTCAATCTTTTTAACAGTTTTATAGTTATGTGCCAATTAAAGGCTTTCGCTGTATCCACATTGAGCTAGGTGACATCAGACATGCACACAGTACATGACGTGCATGAGATATAGCAAAACTGGCTGCCGTCATAAGTCTGTCAGATATTACTGCCTCAAATTACAGGTTCTTTTGTGTGCAAACACACATACACCCAGCCTCCCATCAGCAGACAGTGACGCAAGCAGACATGGTACGACTTAACCTTTTGCTGTACGGCGCTTTCACAATAGCATTCCACACATGCTCCAACAAACCAGTTTATCTGTTCAGAGAGAACTGGTGCAGAAACCTATATGCTCCCCTGCTGCTGGAAGGCAATGATTCCCTCTCTGTCTAGTACTGTCAAACAAAAATAAGCCTACTATACCTCTCTGGCCCTCACAAAGGAAGAAAAACTTATTTAGGGCCAACGGGGGACTAATGCAACTGATCATCTAGAAAGCATAAAGGTATTGCATATATGATAGGAAGTCTGATCCTAGACCAACACAGACCCTCAATAAACAAACCACACAAAACAAAAGCAGTGCTCTATGAATAATATTCGTACAGTCAGTGTTTGGGATTGACAGCTGTATTTCTTTGATTTTCCAAATCTGCATGGCTTTGTCTGGCATGAAACACAAAGGAAGACACATTCTATATATTTATATAGAAATGTCTTAGCTTGGACATTATGATAAGTATGTTCTTTTGTGTTCTGTGCAAGAAATAAAAGTTTGGAACAACATGAGGATAATTTACTGTCATTGGTCAATCCCCAATTGGCCAAACAAGAGATTAATATATCGTCCAAACCCATTTATTGGCAAGAAAGAGATCTACAAGGAAATCAAGAAGCAAAGAGAGAAATTCAAAGCATGTTCAAAATAAAAGTAAAAATAAACAAACAAACTAAACTTAAGCTAAGCTAAAATAAAATAGCCAAGATATTTCCTTGCCTTTACAGCTCAAGATAGGGAGATAGACTTCACCATCCATGCAATGATATATGAAAAGTGGTCTGGATGAAATGGAAACTAATTTAAAATGAAAAGAAAAAAAAAAAGTTGCAATTGCATTTGTATTCCACTGTTTTGCTTTTTTGCAGTGTGATTTTTCTCTCTCAACTCAAAAACACTGTTTCATACAATAGTTACACATGCTGTTCCAATGCTCAAATGCCTATTTCTACCAGGCGTGCGTCTGTTTCCTCCACAGCACCTGAACATTTTCCAAACGCATTAGCCGTAAACTGTGCAGGCCCGGGCTGAACCCGGCGAACTTAAAACAGTAGACAAATGTTCAGTGCCTTCATCCGTTCTCCTCCTCGCGCTCTCTAAATGCAGCGCTGCACTCTTGGCCGTGTAGGTTCCTTTGTTCAGTGGAGTGTCTGTGTCTGTCTAGTGAAGTGAGCTCTCCTGATCTGAGACCACCGCTGGCATGGATCACACTCGCTCCTGTGTGTATGTGTGTGTCTGCAATAGAAGGCTCTCCTGCTTGGCTACCAGAGTTGGCATGGTGTTCCCGCTCCCTAAATGCAAGACTAAACTCCTGTTTCTGTGTGTGCTGTTGGCATGGTGCTGCAGGCTTCTACAGGCCGCCAAAGGCCTGGCGCCATGGTGACATGATGTCAGACGACCAGCTGGTGAGAAGGGTGATGTGCGCTGGCACGTAAGTGTATGCACGTGCATGCATGCATTCACACACAACCGGAGAAAATGAGCATGCTCTCTCACACACACACACACGCAATACTTCATGTGCACAAATGTACAGAGTACCACTATACATTGTAAAAAAAATCTAACTATCAGTCGGTTGCCTGAACAATTAGTCAACTTACCAGTATAACTGGCTGTTTGCATAAGACTTATGTTTAAAACACAAAAAGTGCAACAGAACGGAAGAAAACGAGAAGAAAACTGAAAAAAAAAAACCTAAATCAAAGATTTTTTGCTTAAAAAAATAAACATCAAAATAAAATAAAATAACTTGAAAATGAAATAAAAAAAAAAACACACTATAAACAACAAAACAACTAAACTGATAAAAACTGGAATGAAATGAAAACTAAAATATAAAAATAAAAACTATATTTTATATTCTGGCCAATATATATCAATATATAAATCATTTTTGACTTAAAAACTTATTTTTAAAAAATATTTTCCAAGTGAATTTAGCCAGCACAACTTTACAATGTGTAGCAAAGAATTTATTTTTGTTTCTATTTTGTTTTATGCCATGTATCTAGCATCTAGAAGCATTTTCATAGCAAGAATGAAAATAAAAATAAATAGGTAAATGAACAAATAAATAAACAGAAAAAAGAAAAAAAACAAGAAAAAAAAAAATAAATAATAAACTACGGGAAAAAAAAAAATTCAAAAATTCTAGATCTTCTGCTGACAACACTATAAAAAAAATCCAAAAAACTTTCTGGATGGAAAGAAAAGCTGTCTTCCACATAAGAAAAAGTCTTTCCAGTTTGGAACAACATTTATCTGAACATCATCTCTTGACCCGTAACAAAGATAGTGTAGACTACTTCACATTAATAAACACTGTCGTAATTTGCTATTCTGTTTCATATAGATCCAGATTATCAGGACACAGAAAAACACAGACAGACGTCCAACAAAATGACACTGTTAAATTTTGGTCCATTTAGCAGGCTGGCACACAAACCCCCCACACACACTTCTGAACTGGCACACAGATGCTCTGGCCTGAACTGCTCTTGGCTTGGTGGGTGCAAGCTGGCACAGCTGGACCTCTCCATATCCCACAGAGGTTGAAACTGTGAACACATACACCATAAATGGCACAGCTTTAAGTCAGCAGTGCCCCCCACCAGTACCATATCATTACAAGAGGACTAAAAACAAAAGAGAGATCAGTCTTGTTAGCACATGAGATTATTTCTAAAGGAGAAACTGAGAAGGAGGGGAAAATCTTCAATAACACCTTTCCTGAGTAGACTCAAGTGCAGTAAATACAGTAAGCATGGTGTCAGAACTGTGATGCAACTGATGGCACACTGCATCTACAGTGACACTACAAGGAAGTAAAACGTGACGACGGTCCATTGAATTACTGACAGTATCAACAGACTGGAAAAAATTATTCCACATATACCTCCATAACCACACCTCAGGACACTGTTCAGATGTTTTATTTCAAGACATTCGTCAAGTATTTGTCTAATTCTTACACATCTCATCCCAAGTGTCCTTTGCTAATTCCAAAATATAATTTTAGAGCTAAAAACAGAGGCTTGAGGCACTGATATGTAAATTAATACAATTATTGGAATTATTTTATCTTTCTACCTTTTTTCGGCAAACGAGTCTTTACTAATAGCTAAAGTAAGTTTAACTGCATCAAAAACAGTGATTTTTATGTTTATATGTCATGTTGCTTTTCTGTTACCATTTTAACTATTATGAAAAAAAAAATCAATCTGACAACACGTTTTGTGCATGTTTTCGTACAGCATGTGTTGAAAGAGAGAAAGTGGGAGAAAGAAATCATGCTTCCATATGTAATAAAAGGAATTTTAACCAAAAAAAAAAAAACATGGAATAGTCATTTTTATGCTATTAAAGGCCATTTTTGTTTGCCTGGTCAGTGTCTTGGTTGTTAGTTTTAGTTCTTTTGCCGTTGTAGACAGTAAGGACTTTGAAACAACTGAAATAATTTTGCAAAGTGACAAAATTAATGAAGTCGACAGACGTGGAACTACTGCATTTGTGTGTGCTTTCTGGAGAATAATTGCACACCTTACAGGGCTTCTGACTGTGACTAAAATTTTTGACCAAAAATATTAATTTGCGAGTGAAGTTCTGCTTTGGTCACCACTGGCGACTAGATATATATATTTATTAGGGGTGGAGCGGATCACGAAAAAAAAAAAAAAATCAAACCATACGGTTCTCCACGCACTGGGACCGCAGTTCAACTTAAATCAGACTATGCATCTGTAATATGATTTGCTATGAATAACACTTAAAACAAACAGGGTTCGGCTAATGTATGTTTCTGTTGATGGATTCGCATTCTGGCTAAGTGCAGCTCAACCAGGCCTCGTCCCATTCGTCGATCTTTGTGATATCACAAATCCCGGAAAATATTTGTTGTATTCCAAACGAGTCATTCATTGTAGTTTTTAAAAAGTGATTTCTGTTAAATAAAATATCTCCTTCTGAAGTGGACCTTGAGCTTTGTAACTTTGCAGATCTTTTTTATGCTCAAACAGCAACATTACAGACTAACTAAAGCTGAAAAAGCGAAAGCATAATAGCACCCCTTTAAATGACACAATTTTCATTTTTGGGTGAACTATCACTTTAAGATTCCCATCCCTACTCTTAACTGTCTGTCTGCCACTCAAAAATACATGGTGAGTAAGTAAGCCAAGACAGACAAGATGGTTGGGGGCTTTGTCTACATGAATCAATATTACTCCACAGTCCCACTGTGCAGTAGCTTGACCAATATTACAATACGAAAACAAACACCATCTGTACAGAAGGTAAAGGAGCATCTCTGATCCTAATACCTAATTCCAAAAATAAGCTTGGCAGAATAGCAAGCGCACTAAGATTAGCAGAGCAGTATGGTTTCGCGCAGAGATTAAAAAGAATCTTTTTGGTTAAAGCTGCTCTGGACGACAGCTGTGAGGGTGGACAGATGGTGCGCTGGCCTGTAGGGGAGAAGCCAGCGAGACTGTGTCAGGACAGGGTTACTTGGTCACCAGTGAGAAACCATGAGACCAAAAAGCTTATTTCTGCAGCACAGCACCCAGCGGCCATGATTAGCATTTAATGATGCTTACATATTGAGAGCGCTACACTCTCAGATGAATATAGTTACGAATACTGCTAGCCAGAAAAAGAGCCTAAAAAGTCAAGACTGCTAATGCAAATACGGTTACTACTACCGTTGGCTAAATATATATATTTTTAATTTATACTGGCATGAAAAGTAGAATAACAATGCTAATACAAATGCTTCTGTATGTCAAAAAAAGCATCACTTTAGGGTTTTGCTATGTATCGCTATGAAATACGCTGATAAGCTTTGCCAATTCAAATACTAATTGTACATTATGACTAAATGCAAGTGCAAAAATTATGTCTAGGACGTGTCTAAATTTCATACTGATATAAAAAGCTTTTCAGTTAAAATATTTGATCATATGTGTGCACTTTACCACTGTATAAATGTGGTTAGCAGGAAGTAGAAGCTCCTGCTCTCTTCATTCGCTTGAGGCTACAATTTGGCTAACAGACTTGGTGAACTGCAGGTTGATTTAATGCTGCTAGATTCTGTCTGAGAACAGACAATGATTACACTATTACACAACACTCAACTTCTAATCTGCGAATTTAAACTACAAATTAAATTTCAGGGCATTTTCTGAACTGTTTAATAGATATACTCCAACACTCTACCAGCAAACCAACTATAATAAGGTAAAATGAAAAGACTGAAGAAAACCACTCTCACAAAACCGTACTATGGCAGCAGGACCATGGTACAAAGATGATATATGAGACATTATTTCAATATATATTATGGTACTGAATGATTACTGCATTCATATATCTTATTTACATCCCTCTTAAAAATTTTTTTAAAAAAAATAGCTAAAACTAAAAAATAGCTGGTTTTAAGTTGGTCAACTAGCCTGGTCAGCTGGTTTAGCAAGCTTGTTTTAGAGGGTTTATGAGCATTTTTTTAGGTGGTCCAACTGGGAGCAAATACAGGAACGATGCAACAATGCAAACAATGCAAATACAGGTGTGGGCTTCTGCTTTGTCTAACACAAACTGGATTAGACTATAATGAGTTCAATCTATGCCAGTCTACAAGAGAGTAATGCATTTTAGGCCCCGTTTACAACTTCAGTCTCAGGTGATCTGATTACAAGTGGTCAGACCTACATACAACGCATCCAGAAAGTTTTGTGATCCAAACCGTAGTGGGAGGTAGTCCACATCACATTTACACTATGCACACTGATGCAAAACTGCCTACTCCTGTCAATCAACCATTGCACTCATCTGTCAATCAAGCAATGGTTTTAAATTTTGCTATTTGTGTGTAACTTAAAGACTGATAAACTATAGAAAACTCATACATAAAAATGCACACGATTTCACAGTCAATATGTAAAGACACAGATAATATAAAGCGCACACACCTGAAGTTCAGCAAATACAGTTTGACAGACTTGTCGGGCTTGTCCAATCGTTTAATCTGCTCAAACTCCACCCCCTTTTTTCAATCTAACATAAGATTCTATTGACATTGGTATCCATCCAGTATAACCAAGTACCTGCCCTACTTTTTTCCTGTTTCACTCAGATGTACATCACAATACATAAAAAAGATCTGCCTCTTCTTCCATTACATAACATCTTTAAAAGACCAATTATAATGCAAGCTTGTAATGATTTATATTCTCAAAGATAATAAAATAAATCTAGTTAGCTCTATGCGACAAGCAAAAACAGTCTAAACATTTACACATGCAAATTAAATTTTTCCAGGAGAGACCAGCTCATTTTAAACAAACAACCTGCTTGTTTGCTTCCACTTTATGCAAAACAAGCATTTGGATTTTTGGTCAAAACTTTTCCAATGAACTCGATGCTATACCAGATTAACCTACAGGTTAAACTGCGACTATTATATAAACTTTAAAAAAAAACAGGGTTTTAGAAGTTTGGCAGTGATAAATGACACTCATAATTCAGTGAGGTAACCCTGGCAACAAGACAACCAATAAAGACAAGTATGACCAGCTCCAGTTAAAGGGCAGGATTTCCGCTGTGGCCAGTGGGGTTTATAAAATCCTCCTGCACATTTATCAAAATCACCTTTAATTATGAACTGCAAAGGAAATGCAAACCACAAACTAACATACACAGACCTGAAAGAGGGGATGGTACTAATCAAAGAGCACACAAACAAACGGGCAAGTCATCGCAAAGAATTCACACAAAACCCATTCATAGACAAACAAGCACTTTAAACTATTCTCACCATACTGGTTCCAGACATACAGTGACAACATTCAGCTCAAAGCACACACACATTAAAGAGCATTTCACTGGCACTGAGCAGGACAGGCGTAAAGGCTGTACCAGTGATTACAGGTTGGCATTTTGTATGTAGATGTCTGACGCCGTACACGGACAACTCAACTTTCAGGTTCCCAATTCAGTCACACAAAAACTTTGACAGTTCTTTGCCATCAACACAAACCTCATTCAACACTGCCAGACAATAACACTGATATATTCTAATTAGTAGTCTAGAAACACTTCATACTTCAAACACAGACGTTCACATCCAGACAATCATCAGCATGCACTCATATACACTCACAAGTCAAGTACTTACATTTAAAATTGCTCAGTTTACTTATCAATTCAGACAAACGCTAACACTATGAAACAAAGTAGGCCTATTTGTTATTGTATTTCAATGCATTGCCATACCAGCTTTGCAGACATAGATTCAAAATACAGCAGCAAACAAATTATTTTGCTTACTGATTAATCTAACAATTATTAGCACGACTAATCGACTTGTCGATTATTTCACAGATTAATTGGTAGGCTTTTTGCTTTCGCAATAAGTTAAAATATTGAATTAAATATTTTCTAACTAATAAATAAAACAAGATAAATCACTTTAGTTTTTGAACCACACTGGTCAATACATTTTATTGCAGGCTCTTACATTAGGCCATATCATACGACTATTTGACAAAAAAAAAAAAAACTGTCACCATTGTCTATAATACTCTTTTCAGCCCTAATTCAAACAAACACAATAAACAAACATTTTATACATTTCAATTAAAAAAAAAAAAAACACTAAACAATTGTATATACAACTCTATAAAAGATTATTTAAAGGGATAGTTCACCCAAAAATGAAAATTCTGTCATTAATTACCCTCATGTTGTTCCAAACCAGTAAGACCTTCATTCATCTTAGGAACACAAATTAAGATATTTGATGAAATCCGAGAGCTCTCTGACCCTCCATAGACAGCAAGGGAACTACCACGATCAACGCACAGAAATGTAGCAAGGACCTCAATGAAACAGTCCATAGCCCCTTTCACACTGCACGTCGGACCCGGCAAATTGCCGGAACATTGCCGGGTCGACTTCTGTGTGAAACCAAACACGTCCCGGGATTGATTCCGGGATTGAACCCGGATCGGGGACCTAGTAACATTGCCGGGTTCAGTCCCGGAACGAGCGCTGTGTGAACAAAAGCCAGAACTAATGCCGTGTCGTAGTGATGACGTGCGTTATCGCGCGACTCTTTTAGTGTGTTTTGAAGGCAGATCAACGTTCGCGACGAAACAAATATGCGCAAACTGTAACGAAGCAGAGATCAGTTAGTTCCTTACTTTCCGCGCTGAAGCTGAGATCTTTCACCAGCTTCAGTGAAAGTTAACGTGCCTAGCGTTTTCGACTTGTACATTACACGTACACTCCTGATGTCACGTGTCTTCACGGGACCTTTACGGCTTGTGTGTGAATGCACGCACATATTCCGGGTAATCACTGGCAGTGTGAAAGTGCAAAATCTAGCGACCCGGGTACAAATGCCGGGACACATTACCCGTGTATTTGCCGGAATCGCAGTGTGAAAGGGGCTCATGTGACATCAGGGGTTCGACCGTAATTTTAGGAAGCTATGAGATTATTTTTTTTGCGCAAAGAAAACAAAAATAACAGTTTTATTCAACAATTCTTCTCCTCATCCCGTCTGCAGCGGCGTGCTCCCATTGTGGAGAGTATCATCATGATGCATGCGCTTGCTTTCGATTAATGTAAATAAATGTGCGCGTTACGTAAACAGCAGCACAATGCACATGCGTTGTATACATGAACTGGAAACAAGCGCGTGTGTCTCTCCACAATGGTTATTTTTGTTTTCTTTTCACACTAAAAAGTATTCTTGTAGCTTCATAACATTCAGGTTGATCCACTGATGGTAGATGGACTCTTCTGAAGATATCTTTCATACCTTTTCTGGACCTTAACAGTGTATTTTACTTGGCAGTATATGGGACAGTCACAGGCTTCCCGGTTTTCATCCAAAATATCTTAAATTGTGTTCCGAAGACGAACAGAGGTTTTACAGGTTTGGAACGACATGGGGTTAAGAGATTAATGACAAAATTTTCATTTTGGGGTGGAGTATCCATTTAAAAGGTTTTTCTTGGGTCCATCTTACAAAATCAAAGTTTGTCTTATGACATTAACATTTGGGCAGACCAAAAACATGTTTTACAGACAAGTCAATGTTGTTTGCTACAACATTGATATTTTGGCGGCTCTTCACCCTTCAATGTGTCAGTCTAGTTTGGCCTATGAAATAAAGTATTCATTCACCCAAAATTAAAATAGCGTTTTTTTTTTTTTTAAACCTATATAACCTTCTTTCTCCAGTGGGACACAAAAGAGGAAATTAATCCCAATATCTTAGCTGCTCTTTTAATTATAAAAAATGGATTGGCAAATAAGCAATGAAAGTTATAAATTTAAAGGGTGAAGGAATCCTTTAAAACTCCTTGTTTTACTTACACATCTAAGTTTTGATTATTTCTGAGAATTTGCGTTTTCAAAACCAACATAAGACTTAAAAAGTTTATTCATGCATCACAAACACAATTCATAGTAAACGGCTACAGTTATTGTTGGCCAAAGGACAGTAGGTTGCTAGCATCAGTCACCTTTGGGCATACAGCCCAACTACAGCCAAGCCTGTGATACAGAATACCAGCAATATCTGCCAAATATGAGAGTGGGACAGACACTGAAAGAGCAAGACACTAAAATTGCATCAAAAGAAACAATCAAATAACTATTTCCCATAATCTTTCTCCCAAACTCAATTCCATTAATTGGCATGTTTAAATGCAGTGGATAAATTCCATAGGTGCTTTGTAAAATCTACGCAGTGAAAATAATCAGCGCTAAAAGCAAAAGAAATTCAAGGTCCCTATGTCTTATTAGACTTAAATTATACTTTCAAAAAAATAAAAATAAAAATGGAGTGATGCTTGCCTAAGCAAAACTCAGCAACAATGCTAGGGTGTTTTTGTTTTTTTAAACATGTTGCTACATGGACTGGATTTTTACATATTTATGCACCAACAGGAAATCCATAATTCTACTTAAATGAATAGTTAGGTAAACAATGAAAAATGTGTCATCATTTACTCACTCTCTTGTCATACCAAACCCTTATGATATATTATGGGGAAATTTTAAAGAATGTACTTGTCATTCTCTTCCATGCAATAGCAATTAAATGAGAATGGTGTTTAAAGCTTCACCAAGAATGCAAAAGCCAACATTAACAGCATTATTCTCTTAAGCAAATATTTTGCATGAATTGGTTAAGCTGATACACAAAACCGTGCTGAGCAATTCAATCACAAAATAGATCACTCTGGTTCTTGAGGAACTAGCAGTGAATAACGACTTCAATTTCGGTTTGTCTGACACATACACAAAAAAATAATATGAATTGGAATACATAGTCCATGACTACTTTTATAATGCTTCTACTTCCTTTGTGTCTCCATTAATTGCAACAGCATGGAAAAGTGCAGCTAAAACATTGCTCAAATTTCTCCTTTTGTGTTCGACGGAAGAAAGCAAGTTAGGAATCTTTGGGCGAACTACTCCTTTAAAACAAACAGAAAACTTCTCCTCAATGAAACTATCAGTCTTGTCTGTAGAACAAACTCATACATAATCTCAAGCATGAGAAATAGTAATGCATTCTTATACTTAAATATACATATTCTATCAATCAATATACCATTAAAATCAATCTAGTAGGCTGCCTTGCTCCTAAATGGACTCAAATAAATTAGCAGGGTCCAGTATGATGGTCCTGTAAAAACAACTGATTTTATGTAAAATAATCTTGTTAATCTTTCTTTGCCGTATTAAATCAAAAAGGTCTTAAATATGAAATCCTACATTACAGATCTGTGTCAAACAAGACAGTGCATGCATTGCACTATAGTTAACTTACCTTGAAAACCCCTCAGGTTTCAGAGTCTCCCGTTCTCCCTCATCTGAAGATCATGCAAATAATTTCCACTGTAAATAGCGTGTTAAAGCGCCTCTTCTCCCGTAGATTAAACCAGTGAGCTCAGGAGATCACAGACTCTATCCGAACACCTGTGGAGAAAAAAAGAAGTTCAGAGTCAGACCACATACACACAACCACACAAGATCTGAAGATAGCGGTAGATGCTTGACGGTGGAAGAGGTTGTTGTGTGATTTTTCTTATTTGAGCATTTATTCTTAGATGTCAAGTAGAACTGGATGCACTGAGATTATGTGCAAGTCATAAAAGTGATGATGAGATTTCATGGAAAGTGCAGAATTGAGGGCAAAAACAGGAAGCCATTTTTGTAAGCGAGGTTCCAAATAATGCCAATGCAGTTCAACATCATCCAGCAGCAAGAAACAAAGATTCAATAAAGAAAAACCAAACTGTTCTCATATATCACAGTATGCAATATTTCAGACAATTTGGTATCAGGCTTCTCTTTATTGCACAGTGACTTGAGACAAATACCGGGCATTATTGTTGCATGCTGTGGCGAGGTGAAGCCAAAACGGATAGAACGCTTGCTGCCAGAAGAAATCCAAGAAATTTAAGAAACCCCCCTCCCTCCCCCTCCAATCGTTCTAACGAACTTCACATGCTAATTCTTGACAAAACCAAACCTACGGCAGCAATTACATGACTCACTTTGTGGATAGGTACAACAAGAATTCCATTCTCTAAACACACACTCTGATGGTTAAAAGAATGGAGGGAATATTTCCCTCAGGTCTCCTATTTGCTGTAGTCTACAAGACTGCCAAAGTACATTCAAGGTTCAGAACAGAGGAAAACAAGCGTTTCATTAGCACACTGTAATGTTTCTTTAGCGATTTTAAGTAAAAGTGAACATCCAAAGTGGTTGGTGTTAGGCTCCCAAACACACAGTTAGTTAAGCTAGAAGAGCTTATTTCTTAACCTAAACAAAAAGCATCTTTATCTTAAAGGTCAGCAATTTCGTACACAATCTGATCATTTACTCCTGACTATAAAACAAATCTGACGCTAATAATAAACAATTCCTCATTAATATCTAAATTGTACTCTTAAGCCAAAGTCTCACAACACTACACACAAGACCAGTGTTTAATATTCATACATAATGCACTAAAAGTCACTTAAGTTCAAACTAGGGTAACCAAAGGTTGTAACACCTATAAATAAAGCATTCAAAGTTATATGTTTATGCTTGGCAAACCACACCCAGCAAACATGGGCTTTCCTTTTTAATAATATCACAAATATGCAAAGCATGAGAGTTGCTTGACTGTGACAACCTTATCTATACGGCACACAATTCAATCACCAAAACTTCCTACGGTCAAACACATTTTGACAGTCTTCTGAAGAAAATGTAGTTGAAAAGCACCTTGGCTGCTTATGTTTTTGCTCATTTGTTATATACCCTGCTGTGTGCAGGCCTGTGTAGAGTTAACTAGCCTCTCTCGAGTAACCCAACACAGATACCTGCACACAGAGGAAACTAATGAACAAAAACCATTTATATCTGCAGTCGAGTTGCGTATCACATTCAGCTGGATATACGGTTTCAAAACGAGGGTTTTAGCAACATTGTAAGAAAAGTAAATGGGGCTTGATGTAACAATGGAGAGCTGTAAAAACACGCAGCGGCGGCCTCACCAACTTCCTTGTAACCTGGTGGATTCTCTGAAGAGGACAAAAAAACGAGGAAAGTTGGGGAAGCAAAGGCGTTTATGAGATAAACAGAAGTGTTTGAAATGTATAAGGACGGTGCATACGGAAATAAGTGTTTTTAAATTAACAGTTGGGATTTGTAGCGATTAAAAGTAGGTATAAGAGAGAGAAAACCGCGGGGTGGGAAAACAAGCTTCCTTTAGCATCTCCAGCCATAATGGCATTTGCAAGAAAGTTATACGTGCCTTACTATGAATGCATGTTGATTAAGAAAAATATATAACACAGTCGATTTAAATTAAGAGCACTTGGACTATTTATTTTTGACGTTTAAAAGCGAATCATACGAAATGAGTCATTCTTTGGGGTTTCCTAAGTATAATTCAATGGGAGCAAGGCCAATCGAGCATGGAAGAAAAGTATGAACGAAAGCAAAACAAATCTTACCCATGTTGAGCACGGCAACAGCAAACATTCCTCATAAAGCACCTTTCCCATTGCATTTGCAATTGCTAAAATAAATCAGGGCTCCGGGAATTCCATTCCCACTGGGGGGAAAAAAGTGAAGTTATTCCACAAGCGAGCGCATTCCCCTCATTATAATCATCCTAGAGGTATCCCATTTTCCAAAGAAAAAAAATTCAAGAGCATGGATGCCCGAGCCTTCTCGCTAACAAAGGGCTCCGGCAATCCTAGGTGAAACCCAAAGTATCGGTGTAGGAAAAAAATCTCAGCTCCGGACTACAAATGGCCAAACGGCGGATCCAAGACGTCCCAAACTTGTGCAGCCCTTTTTTTTCTCTCTCAAAGAAGTTGTTCCTGTTTCGCCAAAGCTTGGGGGAGGGGAGCTGTTTTATCAAGCTCCCGGCCAAAGAGAGAGAGAGAGCTTAAATCCCGCAGGCTCTTGTGTGCTAGAGAGCCACTAGAATACACGCTTTAAATCAAGTCTGCAGTGTATTTGTAGAGCGAGTGATATGCGTTAAAAATAGCAGTGGATCAAATAATAACCGCAGCTGGCTGCAGCGACACAAAGATCTCTTCTGAGAATCAACGCCAGACAATATATCGGAACACTTGTAGGGCTATGTTTCTCGCTATAGTAATCGACATTATATGTTTTAGATGCGAAAAGGATACTCTGTTTTCTTTATCCTCTCCTTTACAGTGGTTGGGGGAAAGCCGCTATATTTTAATGGTGAAAAGTGTGCGGTTGGAAAAACACAGAGGGGTGTCCGATTCCGCGCGACGGGGCTCCGCGAGCGATTCTGTCTCCCCAAAACGTGCTAGTCACAGCCTTTCCGTATGAAACACGATTGATTAAAATAGCTCACGGCACTAACATGGCTTCCCCCGTCAAAGATGAGCGAGTGCTGCTGATGTGTGCTCCCCTCCCCCCTCTTTGATCCGGCCGGATGGTTCAGTCCATATTGTAATAAGTAGCAATTCTAGGTCAGTTTGACTCGCCATTGAATATATAGTGACGGACGGCGGAGATCAATCCGAGCGACTGTGCTCTGAATCCAGACGACATTCTTTGTTATTCAAATATGGGTAATGGCTAATCAAAGCGAGGAAGGGCTCACCAGTGTAGTAAGAACGTGTTGAATCCTGGCGTACAGCTGTTTTGTTGAGAGTGAGGCATTGTGAGGTAAGATAAGGTGTCAAAATTATAGTCACATTCCTACCATTTAAGTGATGTCAGATGCTGGATAAAAATGAATCTCGTGAAAACACTGTCTGCATTACATTTACCCAAATCAAAAGAAATTAATTATTACAATTCGAATTATTATTACAACAAATGAAAATACATTAATCTAAGCTTCTAAATTCCCGCCCACAACACATTAGCGAGAGAAACCCGCTCAGAGCGAAAGTAGAGTAACAATTTATTAATGTGATAAATTGACAAAATCATCCAATCGTTACACAATAACCAAGCCTAAATATTTCCCTACTATGTAAAATAAGTATGATGAGTCTGGATATGCAGTCAAGTGCAGCAAAAAAAGAGAGAGCAATACTGTAATTTAAATAAATACACTACCATTATGTATAATTACTTTAAATCTTAATTAATAGGATATTATTATTGTATTTGTGTTTCTGTTTATTCTTTACATTCTTCAGCAATGAGAATGAGATTTAGGCCTATCTGAAGAATCTGAGGGATGAACTGTTCTAATGCAAAAAGAAAAATAGCCTATGTAAAAGTTTATATATAATTTCCTTTTTTTTTTTCTTTCTTATGAGTGTAGGGTAAACTATAACATGTTCTTAACAAGTTTCATTAAAACGCCTGTGGCCACAAGTAATATTGCATTAAGAAATCTGCATTTTTGTCCATTTTGAGGGCACATAGTTCATGTCAAGCACCCTCCCACAGGAATATACCACATGTCCAACAATCTTTTCCAAAATCTTTTGCTGATCCTGTGTTTAAATGTCATTTGGAGACACATAATCCTTATATCACCCCGTTCCACTGAGACACTTCGGGAACAAGAGCTCATATAGAAGCAAAACCAGAGAGCGGCAGAATACAAACAGATTTCATAAGTATCAGCGCAAGAGCAGAAATATATTTACTTATTTAAACAACAAGAAATTGCTATTTATTTGAGCCTGAAATAGAGAGCGAGAGGGGACTAAAATACATTTCTCTTAATTTTAACGACACCAAAATAATAACTAGTGTGTGTGTGAGCGCTCGGAGGTGACAGTGTCTGTTGTTCACACTACAGAATATTAAACGCTGAGAAAAAGGAGAGGTGAGACTCGTGGGATTAAATGCATTTGCTGGCAATCTAATCCTGAACTGTCAGTACCACCAACAAACCCAAACGATTCCACTGCCTTGTTTTGTTTTTGGAGGGGGTGGGGGGGGGGCTAAAAACAACAGCACAAGATTCTCTTTCCATCCTGTGGTGTACTCAATTCCCCGTCATGTTAGCAATTGCTTTCTCGCTTTTTACCCACTGCTGTGTCCCGAACTGGGTCCCCCAAGGTAACAAAGGAGAGGAAAACCGACGATCTGTTGCCTTTTCCTCCAGCAGTGATACGTACAAACAGTGCTTCCCTGCTGCTAGAAAGGAAATGTATTAACTCTCTTCCAGGAGAGAAAAAAAACATGACAGTGTCTCAGCAGATTATGAAGCTTTTACCTCTCTGCTCTATGAAGGAGAGAACAGGGGCAGATGACACTGTTTACATACTTAAGTGTGCTCAACTGAGCTGTCTTGCTAAATACAAAACACTGGCATGGAGTCGGTGTTATTTTAGTATGACTAATAAACTCTTATAGTCCTTATTAATACAAGATTGTGTTTGTTAGCATTAGTTAACCTATACTAACAATGAGAAATGCTTAATGATCAAAGTTAATGTTCAATTCAACGAGCTATTATTAAAAACAAATGATGTATCTCTTAATATTATTTAATGGACTTGAGTAACAAAGGTTAACAAAAATAGGCTACTGTAACCAATGTGATAATCATTGTTAGTTAAGTTAATTAATGAGACCTTACTTTACCCACATACTTTCAATTAATTCTTGCATTATAATGTGAAGGTTATTTGAGTAGTTAACTTCAAATATCTGTCATTAAACTGGCTGAACGGTGTTTTTATTCAGGTGGCTTGTTAGCAGTTTAATCAACTTACTCAGCAAGACTCTTCTTGAAAGAAAAACTCTCTTAATGCCTGTTATAGCACCCCTTTACGGCAGTGACCCGTCAAATCCAAGTTGTGTAACTATAAGCCTTTCATGTACTTGTTTTGGACATTACACAAGTTTTGTTGGATGCTCTGATGATGAGGATGAAGATGTGTGAGGAACATAAGCCCTTGGAGGCATATGGCACAGGTGTGTTTAACCATCAAGTGTCACCTTGTGACATCTGGTTGAATAAAAAAGAGCACAAAGAGGATCTGGTTCATCACCAGGATCATCTTGATCCAGCTGTCAAAAGTTAAACCTGTAAAGCCCGACATATAAAATAATAATAGTTAAAAAAAAAAAAAAAAAAAAATATATATATATATATATATATATATATATATATATATATATATATATATATATATATATATATATATATATACACACACAAGTCACAAATAGAAGTACTTTTCTACACTTTTTTTATTTTATTTATTTTTTTGGTCTATAATCACCACATTTGTTTCTTTAACTGTCCCTTCTTCTCTTCCCTCTATTTTCCCTCTCAGTTTGCTCTTGCATGGTTCCCTCAGGGTCAAATATCAACTGCTTCAGCTGCATAAAAACGCATAAATGTGTTTTGAAAAGAACAATTAACATGTCATCAACATGCCACCCAATACCAAACAATTTAATCAAGCACCATAATTAATTTGATAATAGCATATCAAAGCCCTGAATTAAAAGAGAGTTATCAAAATGAATTTCTGTGTAATTGTCGTTTACAAAATTAAATAACACATTTACTTGAACTTGAGCAAGTTTTTTTAATTGTATATTAATAAGGGAAGAAGTGAAATGCTTGTGTGATTAAGTGTGCATTGGTTTAATTATTTTTTTTTTTTCATTGCTACCAGTGTGAGAGAGTTATGATCTCTCTTCAACTTTTGGCTGAAGTTTGAAGGAAAGATTTTTTTGGCCGCAGTCATATCCGTCTTGACAGGACAGAAGTCTTTCGACTCTGCACAAACGTCACAGCAAAACAAACTTCCTTTGCTGGGCCCCCACTCCTACTTTTTAATTTATTTCTACGATTTTGGCAGCGTGCATAGCTTAGTTGCACCATCCATCCTTGTCTGCCCCTCTCTCTCTCTGCATTTCTCTAAAGTTTATTTCCTTCTTGCCACTCTACCCTCCTTCTCCCTTCAACCTCTATCTCATTCATCTCTGTGTTACACGCTCTGTCACTGTAATAGGAAACATTTCTCTCTATCCCTGGTAAACACTTTTAGATTTACACAAAAAGACTCAAGAGCAACACCAGCATGCAACATAAGTGCCCTGTGCTCAGTATTTCGTACTCTACCAAGGTGCAGTGGTTAGCAACGGGTTGAGCCAGCGCTCAAATCAGTTTACCATCAAGGTAACAGACAGACAGTTAATATCTGTGTAGGAAATGGACATTCAAGTACAGCTTCTACTTGATTTGGGTTCAGATACTACCAGTCAAAACTTTGAAATTGGTCATATTTTGATTGTTTTTGAAAGTCTTTTGCTCAGCAAGGCTGTATTTGTTCAAAAAAGTTTTTATTTTGGTCCAGTTAATACACAACCTAGCTGCCATTCCTACAGCAACAATACTGAACATATGATTTCACGATTTTCAGTTTTTTCTTCAAGATTTCCTATTATACTTTCTCTGCAGTAGATGTGTCTTTATTCCATGTCATTTCTCTTTCCTAAACAATTTCTTGTCACTTCATGCAGTTTTTTTCTAATAATTTTTCTAATACTTTTTTTTTCTACTAAAAAAGTTCAGAAACTGTACATGAAGAGTTAATGGTATTATAGGAGGGAATAGGCGTGTATTAGTCATTGGCCCTTTCCCAAATTATTCCCTCAGCCCGTCTCATCCAATTTCATACTTTTTTCTTTCTATAGCCATTCGAACACCTTTGTAGATAAAATTCAATTCAGTAGTTTTGGTGACGATCCAAACAGCCATAGCATGAGATGTTATCTTCTACCTGTCTAACACAAATGGATGTGCTTGTCCCCCACTAGAAGGTGAGGACTGGACCACCAAGGCTGTGTTGATAGGGGGGTTTATACATGTCATCTGTTCAGGCAGGTATCCAGTCATTATGTGGTTGTAGTTCTGCACGCCAGCCCCTATGCCACATTTCAGATGCAGGTGTCTTCTGCCATCTACGCTTAGAGACACAAATACCTCAACACACTGCATTTGTGAGTTTCTGTGGGCACGAATAATCATCTAAACCTGGTAAACATTTACACAGACTGTAGCTGTTTGTTTCCTTCTCACGTTAACTATTGTCTCTCAGTGTGTATGTGAGTCGCAGAGGGTGTTTACTGTAATGTAGCTGTAGCGGTTTGTGGTTGTCAGGGCGGCTGAGGAGGCCATTGTGGCATTTGCTAAACAGACTTTGGTTTTCTTCACTCAACAACACATTTATGCCCACATCTTTTCTCTCAGTCAGCAACACGAGAGCAGTTTAAAGAGCTTTAGTGTTTTTAATAGGTGTCCTTGATGTTCCCGTGGATCTAAAACTGCTCCTAATCACTTGGATTTATTAAATGGTAACCACACACTAGAGTGCCTAGTGGTTAACAGTCTTGAGCTTGTAACCTAAAGATAGCAAATTTAAAGCGTTTTGGACAATTCTGTGGTTCTCATGATGATGGAAAATGTAAAATAGTGGTTTCCAGGTCTTGTTGTTATTGTTAGCTCAGCTCATTGTTAGTTTTTTGTTAATGGAAATAAAGCTGAAATAATATAGAGTAGAAATATTAGGTGAAAAAACTTCAACAAAAACAAAAAGAAAGAAAGAAAAAAAGCAATGTTACATTAGCATCTGAATGAAAATAAGCTTAAGTATTAAAACTAAAACTGAAATAAAAAAATAAAACTATAAAAAACTAATATAAAAGCACATCAAAATTACTAAAACTAAATGTATTAAAAAAATGAAAGTTAATATTAATAAATAAAAAGAAAATATATATTAATAAATACTATGATAGCAAATGATACTAATATAACACTTTCAATATGTGCAATTATCTTTTTCTGTCATTTTTTTATAAGGCCTGGAAATCAGCATTTTATGATTTCATTCTATATACACTTTTCAGTCCAAACGTTTTAGAAAATAAACTTTTTTAAAAAGTTGGTTAGGTTTCAAAATATGAAACACAATATTGTTAGTAGTTCACCCAAAGATTTTGTCATCATTTATGTTGTTTCAAACCTATACAAGTTTCTTTCTAATGTTGAACACATAAGAATATATTTTGAAGAATATCGAGGAACCAAATAGTTGTTGGTCCTCATTGACTTCTGTATAGGGAAAGAAATACAATGGAAGTCAATGGGATTACCAGCATTCTTCAAAATATCTTCTTTTAGGTTCAACATAAGAAAGACACATACAGATTTGGAACAATACGAGGGTGAGTAAATGGCAATTTATCAATGGCTAATGATTCATTTTTTGGGGTGAACTATCACTTTAATGAACTTCAATCTGCAAATCTTTTTTTCTTTTTTTTTACATTTACATGTACATCATTTACATGATAGATAGATAGATAGATAGATAGATAGATAGATAGATGGATGGATGGATGGATGGATGGATGGATTTCATAGTAAATACATCAACGGAGGAAAGAAAATTGCACTTGCTGAACCATATATTGGGGTCTTTAAAGTGTACTCAGAAAAATGTTGACTCTGTGAAACACAAATGTACATTAATACACATTAGAATCAGAATTAGTGCCTCCCTGCAGATCTAGGAACAGCTATCGAGAGCCCCTCCACCCCATGGACAGCGTGACTCAGCAAATCCTGGCAAATAGGCCAGTCAGCACGGCTGCCAGTCAGTCACTAGGTCATCAGGCCAGCCAGCCAACCAGCCAGCAGGATGTCTATATATACTGTGCAGAGCAAGCGTGTTGAGTCTGATAAATAATTGAAGAGCGCCGTCATTAGCCTAGATTATTTAGCTGAAAGGCTGGCTTCCATCCACTACAATCAGAAGTCATTACCTCACAATGAGCAGGAGGAACAAGTTCGAAGTTATGAGCCAACACCTGCCAATCAAACAGGGAGGAATAGATTGTGCCTGATGCTGGTGGAGGGAGAAAAGAACAGCAGTGCACACTCAGGCAAATGCTGCTAGAAAAGAAAGCTGTAAGGTTTATGAAGGCATACAGCAAGACCAGAGAAAGATATTCCTCCCAGCCACCCTGAAACAGTCTGCTCTCTGCTGGGCCCCTCGACCCACTTGGAGGAACGCCAGAACACATACATACAAACACACTGTCAAAGCCAGAGCACAACCAGAATTTCTAAAAAACATACACAAAAGCTTGTTCAAGCACAGAAAGGCATACAGGCACACACTCAAATTCTAAACTAGTAAACTGCAAATGTATTACTGTAAATAAAAGCAGTCATTTGTTTCATAAATTCTTTCAAAAACTCCTTCCAGGATTGCAAGTGTGTCCTTGCATTTAACCGTTTAATAAATACATTATGAACTGCTAAAAACAGCTTATATTGAAACCAATCTGCCAAAATGACAGGTTGTGGAATGTGCCACTTTATGACGTAATAGTGTGGCTAAACTCCACCTCCGCAGAAGATCATCAACGCCTGCATCTACAGCACTGCCTGTTTAGCCCCGCCCACCATTTTGTGAATATAGTGTACATAAAGAGAGCGGCAAACACAGGTCTACACAGAAATCAAACGAAAGAAATGACTCTGAAAACAACAAGATATTGAACAGTGCCAAGCTGTGGTAAAACAGTCTTGGCATTGCCTTCCTTCTGATCACAATATTAGGAAAGATTGAATATACTTTATTTTTAATGAAGTTCCAGACCGTGTTAGTAAGAACTTAGTATTTTGTTCACTTCACTTTACAGTGGATTCGTTTACAAACAAAGCACAATTCAAAGCAGGGTTGTTATGCTTTTTTAACCTAAAATAAGGTTAAAAATAAAAAATAAAATAATAAGATATTTTTATGGGCCTTTAATGCATTATATTTTATAGATAGGGACAGTAGAGATAGACGACAGGATAGCACTGGGAGGAGAGAGAAATCGCCAAAGGACCTCAAGACAGGAATCGAACTCAGGTCGCCATGAGCGCAGTTGTGCTGTATGTCGACACACTAACCACAAAGCTATTGGTGGATCTTGGAGAATAGTACAAAATAATTAGCCTAAAAAAAGCAGTTCATGACCCCTTTAATGTTAAACGACCCCTTTAATAAAACGTAATTTATACTGTAGATACAATATAGCTAGTTATGCCTCACTCACACTTGGTTTGTGAATGAAGCAGCATTTTCAAACAAATCTTCTGAGTTAATGATTCATTGACTCTTGGTTCCGAATTAATCAGTATTTGAAACAAATTGGCTGAATGAATGAACAAGGGCTCAGAAGCACAGTCACTTATCACCTGCCTGTTGGGTGTATAACCAGAAGTAACTGTAATACAGTATAATTTCGTAACAGTTTAACCAGCTCAGTTATTGTGAATCTTTTACGTTATCATTCAGGTTTTTCTCTTTGCAAAAATGCCAATAAAAAAAACAGTGTGTTTAATTGGGAAAACTGTCATGCAATATTAGAAAGCTGTATAAAAAAACAGCAAACAGAACCCATACGGTAAGCAACAAACAGTGTGTTTAATTGGGAAAACTGTCATGCAATATTAGAAAATGAGTGTGTTTAATTGGGAAAACTGTCATGCAATATTAGAAAATGAATGTTTTTGGTGCAATATGCTTTATCTGATATTATCAAATAACACTAGGGGAAAATATTTTTTTTTCTATGCTCTAAAAAACAAACTCCACTAATGCAGATAGTGAATTTGACTTTCTCTTTTCCTTTCTCTTCCGCCCATCTCTTTCTCTTGCAGGTCTCTGTCCCCTTGATAAAGAGCGGTTTGAATATCAATGAGGTTTATTCTCTCCCGGGTCTGCAGCCAGCTGTTAAAGAGTGAGCGCCATTCTGCTGCTATTTTGAGGCAAGATACGTAATTAAAAAATCAATATCTTCCGACGAAACCTCTTCACTATACACAACCAAATTGACCTCGTTAAAGCACATCCTGGTTCACTTATACACAAACGTACAAATAGCGCTAAACTCCAATAACACCAATCCTTTTCCGTGTTTTTTTTATAATCCTTCTGAATCCATATATGTTAAAAGTAATAACCAGACGAAAATACGAAGAAAACTTTTTGTAAATCTGTGAACTGTATGTCTTGTGCGTTTGAGATGGGGAGTAGCACCCCTGCAGTTATCGCTGGCACTTGAAGCTCGGACGCACTCGTCTGTTATGACAGCGACAAGACGTGGAGATCTCTGTATGCAAATAAGATGTAAACAGACCATCAGGGAGCCATCTGTGTGGCTGGAACTCCCCGTGGGGGCGGGGCCTCTGTAGCCAGGGAGACGGGCAAGCGAATGAAAGTTCACAGCATCAGTTAGGGTCACCATCAGTGTAGACCTCTACGGATGCAAACAGAAGTGTTATTACCTCAGTCTTTGGCCGTTTAAGGGCCACACTGACATGGCCGTGAATTAGTGTTCGTTTAGTGCTTACAAATGAGTCGACTGTCTACCATGCTCTTCACACACACAATGGCGAGAGCTTGGCCAGCCCTTGTAATTAACTATCCTAAACGAGGAAGGAAAATGAGGTTGAAGGTTAATATCTACAAGCTTTGTGTGGATACAACATGCTGTTCCATGAATGCTGATAGAGGTTGTCCTGAGTGGTACTGCTCTTAATAGACAAGTTTAAAGCTAAGTAACTTAAATACAACCTGAAATGGCATCCGTGAGACATTTAACGTCTGTAATGCTTCGTATCTGAACATTTAGTGGGAAATAATGTAGGGTGGGCTTGGATCTGCAATTGATTGACTGATTGTTTGATTTATAAATGGGTGTTTAGTACTGTGGCTGCACGATTATGAAAATAGTAATAATTGTCTATTATTCCCTTGAAATTGTAATTGCGATTATTAATTATGATTATCACAGTTTACATTGAAGGATGTTTATACCATTGTTTGATGCAACTGCATGCCGTATTTTTATATGACAATAAACAAGCTATAAACACTCTAACTGGCAAAACTTTTGGTACTTTTCTATAGTATTAAGCCTCAAATGTCAACTATACATCAGATTGGTTTCTTCTTTAAATTATAAAAAAGTACAAATATGAATGGTATTATATGATATGTTATACTAAAACTAAAATTAAAACAATGGAAAAACCCTTAAGATAACATGTCGAGAAAAAAACGCAGAATAACATAAGTGGACTTTGAAAGATTAATTGCTGCTTTGAAAGATTACGTAATTGTGGCATCCGTAATTGTAATCGTGATTAGAAATTTGATTAATAGTGCAGCCCTATTTAGTACCAGAATAAAGTTATGTTGACTTGAAAATAGCATGGCAATTCACAAAGCATTTAACTTCTGTAATATGAAGTTTTGACTACGACAGATTATTCAGTGAGGAATAATTTAACAATATTAAAATAAATAAATAAACATTATATATAAGAATTATAGAAGTAAACATTATATATAGGAATTGTATAGATGAATTCCTAAATAGCTTATATATAAATTATATCTTTCTAACGGTATAGCAAACTACTTATATAAGATGCATATAAATATTAGTTTGCACTCTATATATCCCAATATATATAAGTTTATCCAGTGAGAAATAATTTATAATTTTCTAATAAATTTCTAATATATATTAGAAATAATCTTTTGATCAAAATGTTTTGATCATGTAAAGTTTTGTTGCAGAACAGCTTACAGAAAAGCTTTTGTTGAATGTTGCAAAATAAGACCAGGGACAATTATGAAGTAAATTTTATATAGTCTTAATTTTTAGTCTGGACAACAGAGCAAATTTGGTTCTTATTATCTAGCTACAGAGGTCAAGCAGTCAAGTGGAAATGTATTAATAAATCACATTTAAAAGCAACAGAACTTGACCCAAAGTGCACACTTCAGCTATTAGAACAAATTCTCAAATAAAACAAAGAAGTAAAGACAAAATAAAATATTGTAAAGCATTTGTGGTTTTGGTGCCAAATCTGGCCAGTAGTCTTTTTAGGGGAACAGTTTGTATCTCTGTGTGTACATGTGTGAGCTGTGGAAGTTTTTGTTGGTAGCACTGGAGCTTGTTTCCGAAACACACAAGAATAGTGTTCCAGCAGCACACCCTCTCATGGAGGGAACAAGCTAAAAATATCACACACACACACACACTTACAAGAAAGGCAAGACACTCTCTCTCTTACACATGCAAGAGTTCTTTGCCCCCCTTTTCAACTACTTAGCGTTGCCACAAATGCCCTCTTAGCACTGAATAAGACCCAAACCTCAAATGAGTATCATTATTTATTAAAATCATTAGTTCTAGTAAAGTAGTAATAGTATACACAGTTCAGTTTTTCACCTCAACCTTCACATATAGTTTTTCTCCCCGTATGAATTAAGCACAGCACCTTGACTCAACCTTGCCCGAGGCTCTATACCTCCCTAGACCAGCAGATGAACAGCATAGACCACCGGCATTTCATTACTGGGTTAGAATTTAAAGGCTGTATGGAACACCATATCAAGTTAATTGATTAATTGACTTTAATTTTTAACATTATTTATAGACAGAGTTTTCTATTAAGGTGCATCCTAGCTTTCATATGATTATTGCATCAGTAAAGAATTAGTTCATCCAGAAAAGGAAAATTGTCATTTTTTCCAGTCCCGCACCATTTTCTTCCCTCTGTGGAACACAAAAACAATATTATGCAGAATGCCTGAGCTGATCTGTGCTATATGATAAAAAATAACAATCATTTCCACTTTGGAGCACTAGAAAGGAAAAAAGCACCATAAAAGTAGTCTGTATGAATGTTAATCTATATAAATATTTTTTTTTTTTTTTTTCCAGCCATACATTATAGCTTCATTTGAGCTATAACCAGCTTGTTTGTTCTTAAATAATTCTTTGATGCATCATAATTGGTCAAGAAACATGCAAGAAGCAAATAGACTTATTGATCTCAAACCAGAAACATTTCAGGTTTGTAATCAATCACTTTTGGGAATATTTTCAGCAAATAACAAGTAAAATTTTAGCCTGTTTCTCACATATCATAATTTCAGAATGCTGCACACAGCTCTTGACCTTCTGCTAAACATCTCTATTTGTGTTCCACACAAGGTAAAGTCATACAGGTTTGGAAGTACATAAATAGGAGACAGTGATGACAGAATTTCATTTTTGGGCGGACTATCCATTTAAGATGTTTTACCCCCCTAAATTATTTCCCCTTGCATTGTGACTGGTCAAGAAACATGCAATAACCAACCAGTCATTAATGTCAAACCAGGAACATTTCAAGTTTAACATCAATGACTGTCCAGCAAATGACAACTTAAATGGTCTGTTTCTCACACAAATTCTGAACAGCTCATGAAAAAAAAAAAAAATTGAAATACAGGTTTGGAGTGACAGAATAATGACAGAATTTTCATTTTAGGGTACAAAAATGAATTTAATCCTTTAATGATACTTTTTCAACAAGAGCCTAAATGAAGTATTTAAATTCCAGATTGTGATGGGCAATGGTCCGAGTTGTGAACACAGAAGTTGTGGGCTCAAACTCAAGCAGTGTTGACCCAGGAACTGAGAAGTGCTATGATTTCAGCCCCATTCTGTCACCGTTCTTCCCTGGAGCGTGACACTTCCTCATGTTCCGCCCCAGGTTGTTCCAGAGGGTCTGTCCTGGCAATTAGTGTAACTGAAAGTCACTTTAAATGAGAATGTATGTGCTACAAAGCTGAGTGACTAAATGGATTGCCTGTTTAAAATCCAGACAGACCATAGGAGGTTTGAAATATCATGTTAACATTAAACTGTGCTCATAACGTTTTATGCTTTGTATCCGTTTCTAAATACCAACCCAAGGTCATTGGAAAAAAACATGTCTGTGGTGATATTTCCTCAGAATGATGTTATGTTGCTTCCTGCACATTTTGTTACACTTTCAAAGTGGAATATCCAGTGAGTGGCGTTAAAAGCATCCAAAATGGATGAACATGAATATGGCGATATTTCATTCTGTTTGTTGTTGAACATATTGTGGCAGGTCAGAAATGAAATATCCAGTGAGTAGCATTAAAAGGATAATTCTCTATCGCATTTGAAAACGGCATACCACTACACTAAACCTAACTGGTAATGTTAACAGAAAACACATTCGCTGAAGCAACCAAGCCTTTATAAACTTGCTTCTATACCTGAGCACTCTGCATTGCAATTGCAGTGCTGTACCAGGTGAGCTACCAAGCAAGTTTACCACACCAGAAAAGCCGTACATATGGATTTGATTACATGAAAGTGTATTAGTTTATGAATCATGCATAGTATTGTGCTAGGAACCCTACAAAAATACATATTTTTTAATCAATTGATAATTGATAATTTGATAATCAATAAACTGTAATCATAATTTGCCCAAAACTTATACAATCAAATTCAATTTGAGTGACATTATTTCAGTGCTTTTGCAAGCAAATGCAAAGTTTCTCAGTAAACGCAGAAGTTTTGGGAGCGAACACAAAGATTTTTGGGGGAAATGCAAAGGTTTTACAAGAGAATGTGAAGCTACTCATTTCAGCTACAGTGAATTGTATGTATATGAGTTCTGCAAAAATGTAGGTAATGGTAGTACTATAGCATGAGATTCCGTTAAGTGTAACAAGCACAAGACGGAAGGACAAAGGTTTTGAATATCTCGGAAGAGTCATGGAATTGAGTTTGGAAAGCTGGTCTCGGATCAGTGCAATGTTTAAGTGGGGCTGGTACTTTTCCATGCATGATAAAATCACCTCATTGGCCCAAAGCTGTCATCAGAGACGAGGAGCGGTTCCTTACAGCTGGCCTACCTAAAGAGCCCCCTTTTCTCAAAATACACCAACACATGCATACGGGACACATATAACACAACCTCATAATGTGCTCGAACCCATTACACTGTGTGCACGCACATTCAGCTACACTCATAGAGCGACACACACACACACAAACAGTGTTTACATCTAGACTATACCCCCTCCCCTTGAGACCCATTCTACATTCCTTCACCAGACTCCCTGCATTCCTGTTCTGCCGAGGAGGGGGTCTGACCGACTTTCCCCATCTCTCTCTCTCTCCTTTTTTCTATCCTTCTCTCTTGGCCTTTCTTTGTCGTGCCCCTTTCTCCTTCTCTCCCTTAGTGAGAAGTGTGAGATACAGAGAAGTAGATGGGGAGGAGACAAACAACTGGTAAAACAGCAATGATCTGTGCCGTCAGCTAGAGTTGTGTGATTTAGAGTAAATGTGTGTAATAAAGATGTCTGCAACAACTGTAAACAGGAAAAAACACATGCAGGCTCTGTACCAAAACCTAGCAAGCTGCCTCAGTATCTACTGCCTGCATTGGCATCTGTGTTTGACCAATTTGAAACGCTCTAAGCTGACAAAGGCTCACAAACTATTAATTTCAGTAGTGTTTGATGTTAGCATGATGCTAAGCTAATCAGCATAAAATACACAGAAAAATGACTCTATTTTCATAAATGCATTGAATAAAACTGATTATAAGTGTTTTTATAATCAACATTTCCAAAAAAGTCTTGTTTTACTGAGCTTATCCCAGAGCATTATGGGATTGCCTTCTCTGTTTTCATGTTGGAGGCAACTTTCTAGGTGTTGAAATGGAGCAATAGATTCAACGTGGAGCCACACACACACACGCACACACACACACAGGCATGTTGTGAAAGACAAGAATAAGCGCCTGTAGCAGTATTGTCCCCACTGTTTTCAGTCTGGTTTTCCCATCTGAGCTGAAGCTAATTCCAGTGAAGTGTCCTTCTCAGAGAAGCAGCGGTAGACTTTTCCCCTCCTTCTGTCCTAACACTCCCTGCTGTTCACCCAGTCTACAGCCTGATTGTGTGTTCAGCTCACTGACTCTTTTCTAGGGGCAGACCCGCTGTGTGTGTATGTGTGTGTGTGTGTGTCATGAATCAGTCTCTCAAGATGGTTTTGTCTTCGGCTGCATATAACAATTCATCAGAAATACTTGGTGAAAACACACACCCACACACACAAGCGCATACAATACCTGAGATGCACTTTAACATTATAATACCATTTTACATACTGCATTGTACAGTTGCGTTACATTTTGTAGTGTAGAGTGAAATTAGTTTGAAGTTATTTGCCAGTAGTATAGTGTAAATTTCTAGGTTAAATATTTTGTAGTTTGTTATATTTACTATTGCAATGTACACTTATGTTAAATTATAGTGGTGTATTTAGTTATGTACAACTAACCCTTCGCAAAGACCCCCCCCCACTTAGTTACTGTTGCTATGTCCGACCAGCCATGGCACTCTCACGCCACACAAAGACAGATACACTTGTCTTAGATACACACTACAGTTCAAAAGTTTGGGGTCGGTAAGATTTTTTTTTATGTTTTAGAAAGTCTCATATGCTAATTAAAGGGTTAGTTCACCCAAAAATGAAAATTCTATCATTAATTAGTTATTCGATCCAAACCCGTAAAACCTTCTTTCATCTTTGGAACACAAATTAAGATATTTTTGATGAAATCTGAGAGCTCTCTGACCCTCCCATAGACAGCAAGGGTACTACCAAGATCATGGTCCAGAAACGTTAAAATAAAATAATGACATCGTTAAAATAATCCTTATGACATCAGTGGTTCAACCATAATTTTTTTGCTGTTCTGTATCAGCATCATCACGTGCTTACATTGTTTGCGTACAGATCAAAGCATGCGCAAGTGTCGTAATGTTCTCCAAAATGGTGCCAGGGTGACGCGGAGGAGACAAATTGCTGAATAAACTCGTTATTTTTGCCTTCTTTTGTGCACAAAAAGTATTCTTGTAGCTTTTAAAAATTACGGTTGAACCACTGATGTCACATGGTTTATTTTAACAATGTCCTTGCTACGTTTCTGGACCTGGGAACATTTCAGTTATGTTGCTGGGAGTATCAGAGAGCTCTTGGATTTCATCAAAAATATCTTAATTTATGTTCCTAAAATAAACAAAGGTCTTATGGGTTTGGAACGACTTGGGGGTGAGTAATTAATGATAGAATTTTCATTTTTGGGTGAACTATCCCTTTAATACTGCAACAAAGTAAAATATTATAACAATTTTAATAAAAAGAAACTGTTTTAACTGTTTTCTATTTCAGTGTATTTTAAAATATAATTAATTCCTGTGAGAAATGCTTAATTTTCAACAGCCAATATTTTTGCCTTCAGTGTCACATGACCTTAAGAAATCATTTGATTTGATTTCATTATGATTTGCAGCACAAGTAACATTTCTTGTTACTATCAATGTTGAAAACAGTTGTGTTGTGTAATAAATTTGTGGAAACCATGATACATTTGGTTCAGGATTCTTTGATGTATAGAACGTTAAAAAAGCAGTATTTAATATTTGAAGTAGAAATAATATTTTACATTTTAAATGTCACTTTTGATCAATTAAAAGCATCCTTGCTGAATGAATTTTTTTATTAATTTCTTTAAAAGAAATCTTACTGACCAGCGTAGGCTATTTGTATGTGAGTCAATTTAGTGCGACATTAGGAACATGTAATTATCTTACGTTCACTTGAAAACACAAGGTGTATTGCAATGAAACGGAAGAGAACGGGTCTCTAGACTCATCTTTAACAGTTAAACAGTCAAAAAAAAATGTTGTACTTTTTTATTTGGTACCACTTAAAAGCACGCCATTTATGTGCGAGACACTTAAGTGAAAAAAGGGGGGTGTAGTGCAACAGTCAAAGGTGTCCGTCTTACGTACGTTTACATAGAAAGACGATTAAAACTTGCCGTGTTTGGTAGGAATTGTGTTTACTAGATTACTAGCACTATACAGTATTTACTGGAATGCAAGATGAGTGTTTTGAGTGTCCATCGTCCAGCAGAGTCCAGCAGGTCCTGAAGCGAGAGCTGTGTTGGTATGGTAACAAGAATATCAGCGGAGGGGGGAGGGGAGAAAGGCAAGGAGATGAGGAGAGGTGAACGAAAAAGAGCAGAGAGACGGGAAAAGCAGAGGTGAGTTGAGTTCTCTGGGTTTCAAACAGAAATGTCTCTCTTTATTATCCATGACCACCTCCCGCATGTCTCACATAGCCCTTATTCTTTCTCTTACATACTATCTCACTCTTGCCTTGTCTTCCTCTGTCTTTCTGCAGTCACTGACACTTTTGCCCTGAACGGTGTTTGTCTCATACTCCTATTCATGTCCTCTCCATACCCGCCAATGTGTGTGTGTGTCTATGTGTGTGTGTGTGTCTATGTGTGTGTGGTGGCCGATTCCATTCTGAGATACTGAAATGTCTCCTCAGTGCACTATTTCTGTCATCATACTCCCCTGCTGCAGCGGTAATAAGGATCCGAGTTGTGAACTGTGATTCCAGCTCCAAGCAAAGCTCTAATCCAATCCTACAACAATACTTATGCACACATGTAAATTGAATACCAGCTCTTAATAGGTTTAAATTTCATTTTTATGTAAAATGCGACACACACCAAGGCTAACAAACAATTTTTACAAAAGCCTTCGGCTCTTCAGTAGACAATATGAGCCTTACACTAACTAACCAAATTGTCTCAATGGCAATGAAGGGTTTTGATATATACCCACTTATGACTGATTAAACAGATTTCATGTCTTTTCTTTGCGTTTTCTTATGCACACGTGCATAATAAGACCAACTGTTCAAAACAAAAGTGTTTGCATTCACTCCAACACTCGATCAAGCTCAAGAGCGACATTACTATTCATTCAGGGCTGTTTTGCTATGCTCTGCGTTGTCTGGCTCAGTAACAGCAGCAGTTGCATTTTCCCCCCACAGTGCTGAATGATAAGTCGAGCCACCAGCACACAGCACTGTCAATCAGAGCCGCAATGGCTCACGAGAAGGAAGCCATTTTGAAAATGTCCCTAAACACAATTACTTCATGCTCTCTTCAAATCCTCTTGGGAAGTTCCTGTTTGACGGAATCGTAATTGTGGCATCAAGTGAGTTTTGACAGAATAAAAATGAGTAAATGTGATATATATGTTTGTCAACAAAGGGAAGCTTTTTTTAGACTTAATGCATAAAAACAAAGAGCATATTTCATAAATGTAATATTTGTTTTTCTAATTTACATTTCCTTACAATGATAGGATGTTTTTTTTTAGCACTAATGAAACAAAGTAAAGAGAAAAAGATACATATTAGGTCAGCAAGTGATGCTTTGTGCATTTAATAGTTGTGCAGCCACAGAGAATCATAGGAAATGTGGTTTGGTTGCACAAGCTTGTCACTTAATAAACTAGATTAATGAGTAGTATTTTCTGGCTAACTTGATTGCTAAAAGAGGTGTTTAAACTAAACTGTACAATTAACAATCACCCGTTATTAGCTTCTGCTAATTCACATACCTCCAATTTGGAAATTCAGGGCTCAAGGATAATCTCACATTTTTGTACTGCCGTTAAAGTGGGTTTATGTTGTAAATATGATCATTATTACATATGACATAAGGCAGCATTGAGCGACAACTGCTTATATAGAACACATACAGATGAACGTTTACCTCCCTGACTAGCATTAGCACCATCCCATTACACATTAATCAAGAAAGCCATTTAGTCTCATTAAACAGCAAAATGGGTTGCTGACCTAAGGTAAAGAGGACAAATATATGCAAAGATTAATTACATATCCTGCCATTTGTCTTGCCATTTCCATGCATCTTAAAATAAGCAAAAGTGTGAGACTGTAACTTTTAACCAAATTCATGGTCACTTTGTGCTCGAAACACTACTGAACCGAACTACTCTCAATAACAACAACAGCTCATGAGCTTTCATAAGGAACCAGTTGACCTGCATGTAACTGCAATCCATCACTTGTTAGTTAGAGAATCAATGTGCTGTCACCGTTAGAGTCTGTACTGAAATATGACCGCAACACTGTCAGCGTCTGCGTTGGCTACTGAATAGCTCAGAATTCATAGAACACATCTTATTCACTAATCATGTGTGAATTTGAGTGTCTAAAACCTGTGTGCAAATGTTTTCATGTGGAAATCATGATTGATATGTTTACACATAGATTTTTCAAAATGAAACCCACATTTGCAAAAATAAGAAATGTTTTGAGCTAGTACGCATTCAGTATATATATATATATATATATAATATATATATATTATATATATATATTATATATATATATATATATATATATTATATATCAAAGAATTTTTAGAAATTGATTAATGATGTGAATTTCTGAAATTGAAAGAAATATCATTGCATGTTTTTTTTTTTTACATCTGGCTACTGTACAACAGGCTGGAAACTTGAAAAGGAATATGAAACAGTCTCCATTTTAACATTCTAAAACCACAAATAAAAATTCCCTTAATGATTTTTGGCACCAGCTAAGATTCCTCAAATTCCTAAGTGTCTGGACTCCATTTATCTCACTAAAGAGATGGATGCTGGCAGAAGAGGGAAAAAAAAATAAAAAACAGGACACTCACTTACTCTATCCGTTCATTCCTGTCCTCTTGTTCTCTTAAGAGTCACAGGTCCTGACAATACAGCCTCTGTTCTATGAGGAAGAACTCAGACCAGAAGAAAGGCACTCAGCAAGGAAATAAGTAAGCAATACTCCAGCCACAAGTACTCCATCTGAACACTTGCCTCTGTTTTAGTTTAAATAACAAGGATTTGTTATATATAAATATATATTTCCACCCCAAAATAAAAGAGATTTTAAAACAAATAGATAATAGAAAAAAAATTGCTAGCAAATATACTGCAGTTATAACTATAACTATTAATTCATGAACACTTTTTTTTGCACTGGAAGGCAGTGGCTTAACTCATCTTAGCTATATTTAGGTCTTTTTTGCAAGTTTTTAGTAAGATTTAAAACTAGTTGTGATCCAATTCCTGTGTGAGAAAACACAGACCCAGAGTTTTCCCTCTCGGTCACCCACAATGCAGCCACCATGCTTGCGTATGTTTCTCCTCACACCTGAAATCAATTAAGCCGCCCAACAAGATGATATACCCTATGACTTTCTTGCCACGCTAAATTTTAAGCGTTTAGCTTCTGTACACCAGCTCCATCAAACACGCTTTTCTCGACAGACACAAAAAGTTTGGGCTCAAGGAGTAACTCATTAAATTTACTGAAGCAGAACCATTATAATGATCTGAAATCAATATAGTAGTTTGTCATAAAACAGCTTAAGGTGTCCATATTGATAGGAAATCTGACTTTTGACTAGTGTGAAATAAGGGATTTAAGTAGACAGTTAAATAGTATATTTTTGCTGCAGTTCAGGCTACATCTTTGGCCTATCACTAACAGCACTAGGCAAATGGGGGATGGGAGGAGCGGGAGAGCTGTGAATGAGAGTGAAATCAAGAGAGATGAGGGGAGTTTTTGGGACTGGGGTGAGTCATGGATATGGAGAGAGTCAGTGTGAGGGAGGCGTCAGGAGGAGCAGTGTTTATGTGTGTTGCACAGTTTACTCAAGCATGTATTTGTATGGAAAGAACATATGTGTGAATGCGTGTGAGTGTGTTGAGGCCCAGTGGTCTGAAGCCTGATACTGGCCCCCCGTATGCAGCTGCTCCCTCTGTCTGTCTATGACTCGCTCGCTCTCTATTTTTTGGCTTTCTCTCAGCGCTGTAGGATGACTGGCGGTCACAACTATGCTTTCTAATTTCTAGGGGATCATGCAACTGGGTGAATCTCACGAAACCTCTCAGTCTTAATTCACCCCTAAAATCAAAAGAAAGAACATATGTTTTGAAGCCAGGGTTATTTTTGCATTGTGACATTTTTCATGAAAACTTATTCATGAAATTAGAATGGACTATTCCTTCCAGTATTTCCTTCTTTATTTGTGATCTATTCAGTCATGCAGGTTATGTTAATCTAATCAATATTAAAATAATAGCTGTAGTCAAAATATACAGCAATTTATTTGACTGGTTATTTATTTATTTTAGTAGTTTCCATTATTCTCAATGGTGATTCTCATTACTATGATATAGTATTTTATTTATTTATTTATTCACAAAATGCAATCAAAATATGCAACGCTCCATTTTATTTATTTATTTCCATTATTGTCAGTGGTTATTCTCATTGCTATGATACAGTATTTTATTTATTTTATTCATAAAATGCAATCAAAATATGCAGCACTCCATTTTATCTATCAATTCATTTATTAATTTATTTTCATTATTGTCAGTGGTTATTCTCATTGCTATGATACATTATTTTATTTATTTTATTCATAAAATGTCATCAAAATATACAGCGCTTAATTGTATTAATAATTGGATTTATTTATTTATTTATTTATTTAGTAATTTCCAGTTATTGTCAGTGGTTATTCTTATAATACCATATTTATTTATTTTATTCATAAAATTTAATCACAATATGCAGCACTTCATTTTACTAATACATTTATTTAATTATTTATTTAGTCATTTCTATTATTCTCAATGGTTATCCTCATTAATACAGTATTTTACTTAGTTTATTTGTAATCTTTAATCAAATTTTACAACACTTCTATTTATTTAGCTAGTAAGTTAGCTAGTAATTCCTTTAATGAATTTTAGTAATTACCATAATTCTTATTGGGGATCCTCATTACAGTAATACAGCATTTTGTTTATTTATTCACAAGCATAAAGGCAGTAAAACAAATACTTACATGGTGTATGAATAATTAAATATAATCTAAAATGTAAATATAATAATTTCACATTATAGATTTTTCTAAGATAGTGAAAATACTGGGGGAAAATGTGCTTAACTCTCATTAAAACAAAGATGCAATGCAATACAAATAAAACTCTCCATTTCCTTTTGAACAAACTAAAATGTCTTGTTTTTTAAAGTTGAATTGTGGGTGTGAAATGTGACCCAGGACCGTTCTTGACAGCTTTCGTGCGATTCTTCCAACTTCATGGCACAAGAAAATGAAAGACACACTCAAAACAGACAAACAGAGGAAGACAGCGATAAAGTGAGAGAGAGCGAGACTGTAAAACAGAACCCACTTGTTAACAACCATATTACAAACAATCTCTCCACTCATGTGAAAAAGAATAAACAGGCCGTATCAGCAGAAAGCGCTTTCTGAATAAGAGCTCATTCAGCATATGAAGTACAGATGTGCTCAGCGAGAGTAAGTGATCACAAAAGAGGAAGACTGTTGACAAGGTGTTGCACGAGGAAGGAGTGGTGGAGGAGAGGAAAGAGAGCGGGAGGAAAGCAGCCAAGTTGGCAGGATGAATGAAGAGTGCAGAAGGAGGGTAATGTGGGAGTTTGAGAAATTGTGTGCGTTTTCAAGTGTGTGGGTGTTTGTTTTGTGTGTGTGTGTGCGTCTTGCGGAGGTGTGCACATGATACTCTGTGTGTGTGTGTAGCTTGAGGCTGTAACACAGACACGGCGCTTCAGCGAGTCTAGCAGCAGAGACGGACTGGAAATGATTTTGCCTCTTCACACTGGTAGAAGCTGCTGGACAGTCTCTCGCTAAACTTGCCTGACTGGTTGCCAAAGTATATATGTGTGTTAGAAGGAGCGAGAGAGCACGTTTGTGTGGTATGTGATGTGACACCTCTCCTTAAACACACACACACACTCACAGCGTGCACCTCTGCTCCTCCCGATACTGTACCTACCCTGCCTTTTTTCAAAACATAAATATTATGGCTGTATGTCTGTTCATATGCATTGTTATTAACCACTTGGACAAAGCCCTGACCCAAAGTACTATCTCACACATTACTCATAAATCACTGTCTGTGCAACAGGCATGAATAATATCTCAAATCAAACAGTAACTGGGTCTTGTGATATTTCCACATTAAATAATAATGATTTAAATTAATACTGATTCATAAACAGCAATTTCTCTGTGTTCAAAAAGCCGTTTGAGTGTATGACAGTGATGAAGTGAGACTGATGGAAAGGTGAAAGCTGTCTGTCATCGGCACGCTAACAAAAAGGCATAATATTTGAGATTCAGTTTTGCCTCTGATTTGATTCGGTTTATACTAAGCAGCGTTTTTTGAAGCAACACTCTCTCTCACTCTACCTGCAGTGTGTGTTTGTGTGTGTGTGTGTGTGTGTGTGTGTGTGTGTGTGTGTGTGTGTGTGTGTGTGCTCTGACAGCATCAACACACCTCTGTGGTAAATCAGCAGCAGCTGCGAGCAGCGATCACGCGAGTCTGTCATCAAATCAGATGGCGTCACCATGTGTGTACACGGCATGGGCCACAATTCCCGCAGTGGGAGCTACACAGAACAAGTGACCCTGTAAAACTGGACAAACGAATCAGTGGTCTGAGTCTAGTCACCGTCGCTTTATAATCAGAGGTGTTCAGTTAATATGAGCTGCGTCTGAAACTGCAACATTCAATTCAATTCCAAAATGTGCATCCTTTGCTGCCTGTAATATCCCAAATCCTGTGTAAAGAATAAAGTTAGTGCTACACATACGTCTTATTCACCCACCCACAATCCAGTTTAACCAGGCATTGTCTATATTTCACTAGGTGTATTGAATTTAAATATTTATCTAAAAATTGCATTCAGGACTTTTCCATTTTGTATCTGTTCATGCTGTTTATTTGTCGAATTTCATTCATGATGCAGGGGCTAAAACATCACAGACAGCATTATTTTAGATCATAAGTTTTAGACCAAAAAATAAAAAACTGCTTACAAAAAATGTGCTTCTGTTTCGAACACTGAAAAGTCTGTACTATAATAAATAACTCTACCCTGCTCACTGTTTTAGAATATATCCAAACTGGAGCCTCTTAGAATCAGATTAAACGTTTCAAGTTGTTAATAAAAATTCATATAACAGTGTAAGTTGGGCAGATAGTGTGCTTGAGAAATCATTTTCTTTCTGTTAATCTCTCTTTCTCTCCTCATCTCTCTCTCTCTCTCCTGGTCGTGCTCTGGCTGGGTTGCTATGGGAACAACAGCAGACAGGTTCTCACATCCCCTCCTTCAGATTCTTCCTGGCTCACTCACCATTTATATTCATGCACAGCAGCTCCATAAACACACACACACAAACACATACACAAACGTGCAAAAACATGCTTAAAACAAACACGGTGTCACTGAGCATGCACACAGACACACACACACACATACCTATAAACACACTCATAAATACACAATCACACCCCCGTGTTAAAACACTATCGATTCTCTCCTGGGGAAGTGTTTGTGTTTGGATGGAGCATTAAACCACACTGGCAGTACAATTTCTGACACACAAAGCCGATAAACACCATCAGCTCAATACAAATCTGCATTTGGTTTGGGTTTTCGGGTTTAATCAGAACTAATGATTGCAGGGACAAACTAAAAAACACACCGATTTTATTGTTCAGGCATGTGATTATTACAATAAAACACACCTGACTAGAAATATGGAACACCAGTGATGGAGGTTTAGGTGTAATCAAAATTCATACCCTTAACACATTAGCCAATGCACACGTGACAGCAGAGGGATGGATAAATTTCTCCTCCTGTTCTTCAAAATGGGGTTATTAGAATAGAGGAGAGTAAGAACGCATGTGTGTGAGAGCAATAACAGCTTTTCTTGCTCTTTCTTGAGCTCATTTAGCAGGATAAGCATCGATAGAGAGAGGGGATCTTTTTTTCTCTGAATGGATGGAGGGGGATTGATATGCTGAACAATATTGCCATCTCCCTCACTACGTCTATACTAATAAGCGTATGTGCACAATAGCTAAAATGCTCATGCTATGATCACATAGCTGCATGCCTTCAGTATGAAGTGCAACAGCAGTTACGCTTAATTACAAACGTGATTTCAAATGATAAATTAATTATACGTTTATTGTGTTAAATAAATATTACGTATATTAAATCTTCACCATTTTTATTATTATTATTATTTAAAATATAATTGAATATTGATCTGAAAAAAAAAAAAATCGTGGCAGGCTAATTAGGTGAACGTGTTCATCCGGTTCACTAAAAAGAATCGTTTCAAAAGTGTGATTCATTTGCGAACTGGACATTATTCTGGAAAAATGTGTATTTCCATAATGTTAACGTGCTCTATTTCCATGCACTGATTTTTTACTTCTTAAGATAATGTCCACAACTGTGCTATTTTAAGACACCCTGAATGTAAAATACACTTGAATGTAGTGTATGAAAGATGGGTTTAAGTATACTACAACTAAATAATTTTTTAAATACAGAGATAATATGTTAAAAGCACATTTTAGTTCATATTCATGGTGTCTCAAAATAGCACACTTGAGTACACTTTTTATATTTTTCATATATTATGTACAAAATTAGTGCATAAAAGTAGAGTACATTATGGAAGTGCATTTTTCACCTGGGTGAGGCTATTGATTACAGGTAATAATTTGGTAAATAATGTTCAGTTTCTTGCACAGACTCAATCGTTTCACTTCATAAGACCAATATATCATCAGGAGCCACGGGTATTAATTTTGTTTTGCATACATATGCTTTTTTTTACTCTGAACTGTCAATAGCCACTAACTTTTATGAATCAGCATTTTATGAATCACCAAAAACCAAGAAAAAAGTCACCTATATCTTGGATAGTCTGAAGGCGAGCAAGTTAACAGCAACTTTTAATTTTGGGGGAATTACCCCTTTAACCACTTTCATTACCAATCAAAAGTTTAGGGTCTGTAATTTTTTTAATGTTTTGGCTCAGAACATACAGTAGAATCAGTAATATTGTGAAATATTGTTTCAATTTTATATTTCTTTTTACTATTTAAATATATTTTAAAATGTAATTTATTCCTGTGATGGAAAGCTGAATTTTCAGAAACATTACTCCAGTCTTCAGTGTCACATGATCATTCAGAAAACATTTCTTATAATTACCAATCTTGAAAACAGTTGCCGCTTAATATTTTTTTGTGGAAACAATGATACATTTTTATGCTTCTTTGTTGAACAGAAAGTTTTACTGTCACTTATGGTCAGTTAAATGCATTTTTGCATCTGTAAAAATATTAATTTCTTTCAAAATGAAATAAAAAATCCTATTGACCTATTGCTGTCATATTTACAATCATTACAAAAGTAGTCTAATATTCTCATAAGTAGTCATTGTACCATAATAACTGATTCAGTTGTGTCATTCACAATGCTTTATAAGATGAGTAGTTCATTGCCTCATGAAAGAATTAAATACAAAGTCTTTAGCTGTTGATTTTTCAGTGTCTTGCGACATGTGCATTGCATTTGTGAGACACAGAGTTTGAAAGATGTGACTCCTGCGTTAACTGTTACATTCTATTGCGAGGTGTTTTTGAAATGCAAGAAATGTCCTGCGTGAACAGCCCCGAAGCTCATGAGCTACACTGTCTGCATACTCATTAGAAATCATTAGAATCATATTTAACTAAACAATGAATGAATCTATATCCTTAATACTATGTAGACGGATTATATCTGCTCAGATTAACATGCATGTATGTAAGCCTTGTTTAAATATGTGCCAGCCCGAGGAGGTGGGCTTCCACTCATCTTCTCAAACATCTTTGGCAGTTTTTTCTCTTCTAACTCGCTAGGGGTTTATAAGCTACTATTCATAACAAAGCTGCTTTAAAACAACATATATTGTGAAAAGTGATATGCGAGTTGAATAGTCGCTGCGCATTAGTATAAAGCTGACCTCTGCTCGCTTCTCCAACGGTCGCTGTTGCTTGTGTCACCTCAAATCGCCAACCCTTCACTGCAACTGAACGACTTCCAGACGCTTTGTCGCTGCAAATCGGCATCTAGTATAGTTGTGTTGTTCGCTTTCAGAGTAGACGGGGTCTCTCTCTCACCATCATTCCTACTTTCTTAAATCTCTCTCTCTCACACTAACTCTCACACACACACTTCCATATGAATGTCGATATTGTTCTCAGAATACTAACCAGGCACTGAACGTCTGTAATAGACAGCACATCACTGCCTCTGAGATTAAGACGGACAGAGAAAGCGTGAGGTGGTTCGATGTAAATGAAGCTGATTCTGTGCTGAAGCTTGAGCTGTGTTTTATTCCGTCTGTGTGTGTGTTTCAGCCCGTTACATCAGCCAGGTTTCCTACCTGCACAACAGCACCAGCATATGCCATATTGTGCACACACCATTAGAGAGTAACCGTTAACGAGATTCATAGCTAATAAGAGTCAGCCACTGGATTTGATGAATAGTATGTTAATTTCTTACTCTCACAGTCTCCCAGGCTGATTTTTTATGCATTTCGTACATGCACGGCCACAGGAATTGATATGATTGTAAAGGTCTCGCTGTCTTGCTGCAGTTTCTAGAGTCAGATTCTGTTCTTTATTGCAGCTTACAAGCCATAGTCCTGCATGCTGAAAAATACAAGTAATATTTGTTCATTTTTTTTAGAAATTTGAATTTTTTTTTTTTAAAATGATGCATTCAATTGACCAAAAGTAACGTTAAAGATTTCTATTTCAGATAAATGCTGTTCTTTTAAACTTTCTATTCATTAACGATCATGTGACACTGAAGACTGGAGTAATGATGCTAAAAATTTGGCTTTATTAACAGGAATAAATACATTTTCTAAAAATATTACAATACAAAAACAGCTATTTTTAATTGTAATAATATTTAACAAAATTACTGTTTTTACTGTATTTATATCAAATAAATTCTGCCTTGGTGACCATCTTTTAAAAATCGAACTGCAATCTAACTGCAAACTTTTGAATGTTAGTGTTATTGTTTTCGTAAGAAAAGGGAATTTAGCCTATTCAGAAATAAAATAAATACATTTATTTGATGTGCCAGCAAATTATAATGCTGCTGTAGATTCTCTTGGAAAATGTCCTAAATTTCTAAATGTCCTTATGCAAACAGTCAAGGACAAAGTTAATGTACTAATTTGTACTAAATACAGACACACAAAAGAGCTCAAGTCCTCCATCTTTCTCATCATCTGACTCTCTTTCACTCTGTCACAAACACGTTACATGTTTAAGTGTTTGCATGCAATTTGTTTGATATAACAAACAAACAAACAAAAGTCAGTAGATCCCCTTCCCCTTTTCTTTTCTTGTCTTCTTTTCTCTTCTCCTCCTTTTTGTGTCTGCAACATGGAACCCATCTGGGATGGGCAGCTATCGTTGTCATGGTGACGCTTTCCACCGGGGCATCCGATTGGCCGGTGGACACTAAGCAGTCTCTGTCTGGTTTGGACGCAGCCGTTTGAGTCCTCAGGGACAGCGGTGGGGACGGGCGCCTCATGCAATGCAAATATGACACCTTTGAACTGACTGGGTGTTATAATTTTGAGTCATTTGAAAAATGAAAATGTGGAGTCCTTATGCGTGAACACCGCAGATGCGCTTGTAGGCAGTCACGCGTGCAGACCAAAAGTCATTTCACTAATGTCGAATAAGGATTCGTATACGTATAATTTATGAAAGCTTTTAGAAAATGGAAATTGTTCAATTTTACAGACAGAATCACTAAGTGGATCATGCCTGAACGAATCACTGTGTTCATTATAAACATCACCTTCCTCCTCTCAACTCTTTAACATTGTTTTCTCATTAAACTTACAAGGCACAAGGTGTCAGGCTTAACTTACACGTTCAGATGTAATGTCTAAAAAGGGATAGTTCATCCCAAAATGAACATTGTGTCATTGTTTTCTCATGTCATTTCTAAAACCATCATCAGTGAATCTTGAAAAATTTATCACAGTTTCCTCAAAAATACTAAGCAACACAACTGTTTTCAACACTAATAATAATAGCTTCTCGATGAGCATATTATCATAGGATTATTTTACACTAAAGACTGGAGTAATGATACTGAAAATTATCTTTTTCCATCACAGGAATAAATAGCATTTTAAAATATATGCAAATAGAAAGTAGTTATTTTAAATGTCAAAAATATTTCACAATATTACTCTATTTATTGTATTTTTTGTACAGTTTCAACTGTAAATTTTTTGCATACTTTATAAAAATTTTACAAACAAACATTGCAAGGCACAAGATATCAGTCTTCATGTATACTGTACACATATTAGTTCTTAAAAAGTGAAAGTTTACCCCCAAAATGAACATATTTGAACATACTTATGACTTTCTATCTTCTGTAGAGCACAAATCTAAACAATGAATGCCGCATTTTGCATTTTGTCCTGCAATGACGTTAATGATGGTTGGTGTCATAATGCCATCGGTTCTTGCATAGAAAGTGCAGGGGCGGACTTACCCATTAGGCAAAGGTAGGAGACTGCCTTGGGCCCCCAAAAACCAAGGGCCCCCTAAAATTCTTTTCATATAGGAGATGCGCATTAAGCGCGGACACGTGAACGGTTGCTGTTTACGGTGTTTATTACCACGACAACCATCTGTGTGTCCGAGTTAAACGTGCTTCTTGTGTATCCTGCTTTTAGCAAATTAAAATATTATGCATCTGAAGCTGACTGCCGCACGAGCGCAAGGTCTCTCTTTCCCAGCGCGCGCGCACACTTGTCTCTCTGCGTCTGCTCTGTTCTGCGTGCAGTGGAAAGGAGCTGCGCTTTCAGTTAAAACGCAGATATGTTGCTTCTCTAATTTTACATGCAAGTATAGCCGAAATCACACCACAGCTATTGTCTTTATCCTATGTGTAGCCTTAACATTATTTGTCCATGCCCATGTTTATCAGAGTATTAAAAACTTAAAGGACCGGTTTCACAAATGGGGCTTAGCTTAAGCCAGGACTAGGCCTTAGTTAAATGAAGATATTTAAGCAACTTTTAACACAAATGCCTTAGAAGAAAACGTTACAGATGTGCATCTTGACACATGACACTGACATATTTTAAGATATGTCAGAGCAAGATATTTTCAGTTGAGACAGCTCAAACATGCATTTTAGTCTGGGACTAGCTTAAGCCTTGTCTGTGAAACCGGGGGTGGGGGGGGTGTATTAATTTAAGGTACATTTGGAACAAGTGCGACTAAGTTTTGATTGTTCAATTAAATATTTTAATTGATTGACAGCCCTAAGTTAAAATGACTAAAATTAAATGTAGGCTTACGCTGGTAACTCATCAGTGGACTTACTCATCAATATAGGCTATATTTGTTTACATTTTTCTCATTCTCACTAATTCAAGGTTTTATATGAATGAACCTCTGAAGGGAACCGATTGTCTTCAGAAAAGTTTCGATAGCATTTTAATTTTACCTGATAAAGTATCATTTATGAGCTGAGCACTGCTTTGTTTACAGCCGTTACCAGGGAAACCACTATATTTGTGACGTTCCAAAATGCACCCTTACTGGCAGAAAATGAATGTGCATTTTGAATAATCCAGTCTGCAGTTTTTGTTCAGACCAATGTGAAAATTCACCCACAAAAATCCGTTTTAAATAATATAATAATTGATACTTCTGACTCATCCCTTTTCTTAAAAAAATGGTTTAAAGGTTCAGTTGTGAGGTTAATAATTTTATAATTTATTTAGTTTTTTGTTAAAACTTGTATCTCAATGGTAAATCAATTGCTATTTCGTGGTCTACAACATGAAATAATAAAAGTGTCTGCTAAAGGAAAAATGGTAATGTAAATGTAAATGAAAGTATCCCATTATAACATAAAATAATGAATAAAAGTAAATAAAAAATGTAAAAAAAACATTGGCCACAACAATGTGGAACCATTGTGCAGCAGCAAGCATCACGACAAAAAAGGAACCTCAAGGTTGATCTAGGTAAATATTTGTCTGGGGCCCCCAATTCACTAAATCCGCCCCTGATAAAGTGACTGATCACGATGCAGCAAGTTTGAACATGCAGAAGTGCAAATGACTAGTGTGATGTCAAAGAGGAATATTTTCATTGAATAACGTAACTTTCCTCGCACAAATCGGCCATATGACTTCAGAAGCATTGCAATACACTACTTCTATGATTTTCTTTCTATGCTTTTTGAGTTTAATAGTCACTGCTTCAGTGGAAAAAAATTCATACAGGCTTTGAATAACATGAGGGTGAGTAAATGATGACAGAATTACCATTTGTGGTGTGAACTCTCTGATCTCTTTTAGTATTTTACACACACACCTCAGTTACTGGTGATCTCTCAGCATTGACTCCATCAGATTGACTGGCCTTTAATCTAGGGGGGTATTATGGGCTGTGGTCTACTGCCCAGATTAGCATGATCAGCACACGATTGCTGTATTTCATTATCCGGACGGCACAGATCAATACCTCACAGGAGAAGACGTCTCTATTAATGATGTTTGCATGATTAACTGCTGAGTGTGATTTTACCAATTACCATATGTGAGGAAGAAAATGCCTAACCTGCACGTACGGGTCAGTGTTCGGATATCTGTATGCACGAAGAGGTTGAGAGAAGTTCAGATTTATCTGAAAGGTTCTTGTGGTGGTTATTAGTAAATATTTAAAGGGATAGTTCACCCAGTAAAGAAAATTCTGTCATCATTTACCCACCCTCATGTCTTTCTAAATACAGAAGACTTTTGTTCATCCTGGAAACACAAATGAAGATATTTTGAATGAAACCTGGAAGATTTCTGTCCCTCCTTTCGAAAGTACAATCAAACAAAGTTCATTTAAAAATGAATCGAGCAGTTTAATCCAAATCTTCTGAGGAGACAAAACTGCTTTCTATTAAAAACTGGTTACATTCTTTCACTATTTTTCATATAATTATTGATAAACACTCAAAGCTCATCAAATATGGCAAACAAAAGCTCAAACATGATAGCTTAAAAATGACAGAATTTTAATTTTTGGGTGAACTGTTCCTTTAAGGGCCATTCTCACTGCCAATGTACAGCTTTTTGGTGTGATTTGAGCTAAAGAAGCTACATGCTAAGCAAAAGCTAATATACTGTATCTTCAGCTTAAATAACACAGAAAAGTCGTTGCTTTTAAATATTTTTAAAATCTGACAACATTGGTGTGATAAATGTATCATTATTGACAGATATTACTGCTGATTTAGAATATATAATTAAAACTCATAAAGTTACAAAGATGGCCGTCGAGTAAACTGACTAGCCTTAAAGACACTTTGTCGTAAATCAGTGGGCACAAAGAGCCGTAAGCCTTTCATTGAACTTTGTACGACTTCAATTCAAATATTGAATAATATTGAATGGAATATTGAAGAACAACTCAAGTGTAATTCTGAGCAGAGACTCGTCTCTGTGGGAGATCTAAACTTTAACTATTCTCTGTGTTAGCATAGAGGGAAACAGACAGCACAACGACAGCCTGCAGAGTTTAAACGACTTCTGAGGGAAAATTATTTACTTTTCCGCTTTCTTGAGAGAGTGAGTGAGCAAAAGAAATCAAGAGAGGGGAATGCTGAAGAGAATGAGAGAGAGAGGGAACGAACAAGTGGCGGTCTTTGATGACGGCTGCTGATTTTCCAATACAGAAGAAAACTGAGGGCTTTTTAGCTACTGTGGAAGCGGTATTGATTGCACTGCCATACTGCACTGAGCTGCTCTCAAAAAATGCTTTGTCTTCCTTTATTTATCCAAGCCAAGGTGTGTGTGTTCGGGGGCCATCAGGATAGTGTGTATGTGTTGTTGTTGTTGTTGTTGTGCAGGTGGAAGGAACACAAAAATGTGTGTGTGTGTGTGTGTGTGTGTGTGTGTGTGTGTGTGTGTGTGTGTGTGTGTGTGTGTGTGTGTGTGTGTGTGTGTGTGCGCCTGTGTGTGTGTGTGTTGGGGCTGATGACAGAATGTGTGCGTGTACATTCACATGCATCCGTACAAACATGCATGTTAGGACAGAGAGACTAATGAAAGGAAAGTGTGTGTGTGTGTGTGTGTGTGTGTGTGTGTGTGTGTGTGTGTGCACGTGTGTGTGCGCGTGTGTGTACATGGAAAGAAAGCAGAGAAGGGTGAACTAAACTAGGCATGAGGTCTTTATTTATACCCTGAGTCTCATTATCAACTAAACAAAATTTGAATTTTTGATATAAAATGATATCTCGCCAAAACAAAATCAACAGCATTGCAGATTTCCACAGAGACTTTGTGTCATTCGTAAAGGTTACATGTCCTCTCCATCCCTTCGTGTTCATGAATTTTTGATATAAAATGATATCTCGCCAAAACAAAATCAACACACAGCACACACTACTACATTCTGAATCTCTCTTTATCAGATCTCGCCAAAACAAAATCAACACACAGCACACACTACTACATTCTGAATCTCTCTTTATCAGTCTGTCTCTCTCTCACACACAATTACACAATTTCTTCTCAGCATTTTCACAAATGCTGATTGAAGAAAAAGGATGCTACACACACACACACATACACACACACCACTAATCTCCATCAGATAAAACAGAGCCTTAAGGTGCTGGTGCTAACTGAGCCCTGTGCTGAAATGCCATTCAGTGACCTTTTATCTCTATCTCTATCTCTCTCTCTCTCTCTCTCTCTCTCTCTCTCTCTCTCTCTCTCTCTCTCTCTCTCTCTCTGTCTGTCTGTCGCTGAAACCCTGAAGCTGTTTGTCTTTAGAGGACGTGAGGACTGTTCCTGTGCGATTATGATTATTTATGTCCCTCTAAATTAAACATATACACATCCCAATGGCGTGTGGTGGACTTCTGAAACGTATTTCGGCATTACACCACTCATATTCACGCCATGTTTTAGGACCTCAATAAGTGTGCTTACATGCACATTAAAAGTTTGATTTCACTTGGACTAAAGCAATAATTCATGTTTTTAAAATGTCATATAAATTCCTAAGTCCAACTGGAATCATACCTGTCCATTTTTTCTAGAGTCATATTAACAGAGCTAGATATTGCGATTGTAGCTTGGCTTCATTCAGTATTTATGTTAATCAGAATACAGCTGGCCTCAGAGGTGTTCGCTTGCTCTGAAGACAGAGGTGATGTGCAACACATATTTAATACTTAAAATATTCTCCTATACGTGTGAAACGTATAATTGTACACACAGTTTAAGACATTAGCTATGTTTTCATAGCTAACCACCTATTTTTATGCACATTTTGGGATAGCACATAAAAAAAACGGCTGGATGGAAACGCCAAGATGCGCATAAATTCTACAAATGTGCATAAAACATTCTGCACTCAACTAAGTTGGATAAATTACTTATTGGTAAGAAAACTTGCATAAACTACGATGGAAACACTTTTACCGAAAAAAAAAAAAAAAAAAAATTACTTAATGCGCATTAAAAAAGACATGTGGCTTTGCAATGGCACAACATAAAGTGTTGGACCAACCAACAGACCGATCTCATTGTCCAGCACTTGAAATGCTAGTTTTGTCATTCTAAAATGCTTGAGCAAAGTGCTTCGTTGTAATTAGCTCCCAGAACTGTGTTTCCAAACAGCAGGCTCCAAAAATAAGATAACATGACCATATTTTTTCTGCACGCTCTGTAGCTCGTAATTTATTGTATACAATTTTTTTATATATACAGTGCTGCCTTCTACTGCAGCAAATACAATTGTTCTTCATGATATTTAACAAAAGTTAATCAGGAAGTGACGATTTTGTTCTCTTCGACTAACTGGATGGAAAAGTTTTATGCGATATTCCAATTTTGCACACAAATTTAATTCATAACTTTGGATGAAAACGTAGCTATTGTTCCAAACGTATGATTTACTTTCATCTGTTGAACAAAAAAGAAGATATTTTGAAAAACAGTTTTTGTCCCTAAAATGAAAAAAAAAAAACAACTCTAGACCCCATTGAATTTGATTATAATGACATTTTCAAAATATCTTCTATTGTGCTTCGCAGGAGAAAGAAACTCATACAGGTTTGAAATGACATTAGGGTGACTAAATTTGACAGACTTTTTGTTTTTGATTGAACTTCCACAGCAAAGCTCAAGAAAGGCAAAGGTCGCTGCCTCCCTCTGAAAATGTATCTGCAAGTGCCTCAGTTTGGCATTACTTCAGAAAAACGAATTTTTTTTAGCTCATATTTCGCAATATTTCCTTTGTTCTATTGTTGTACTGACTGCTATACATTTAAAACGCCCATGGCACACCCTAACATTTGCTGTCCAATAAGTGGTAGATAAGCTGTGTACATATCAGAATGATACTGTGTATGTGTTGTCTGTGTTTTCTCAGAAGAGCAGTCACCAGTACAGCTGCACAGATGCTTGTGTGACGTGCTAGACTGAGCATAAGCACTGCTGTCATGCATCACAGCACACACATGCATATGACTGTGACACCGTTTCATAGTGAATCTGCCAGTGAGTATTCACACTAAACACAGCTGCTAAATATAAATCCGTAAGGTATGTTTGTAAATCGCGGACAAAATACAGACGTTTCCAAACGGTGGTTAATGTACACTGCTCACACGTATACCATCTGATGCTTGCGCAGGATATGCAGTGTTCAGCTTGGCATAACCAAGAAACACCCACCCACATACACACGCAAGTTTTCTCAGTGGAGGCCAACTGGTGTTGCAGGTATAGCTGAGCTGAAAAATAAGACCCCGGTGAATGGCAGTTCTAAAGACCTGGTCTTCACACTGCTGGAGTATAATAGCCAAGCCAGTTTATTTTCACACAAATACACACACACACAGGAGATAATACCACTGTTGCCATGGGAGACAAGTCCTAAAGGTATTTGTCTGCAAACGCTATATTGAGAAGTGTTTCAGAAATCCATTCTCCTTGACTGTCTGCCTGAATATTCATCAAGACGATGGCTGGATCGAGATTTGCTCTGGAATCACATTGTGAATGAGCTCGCTAGAAGACAGATGATCAGCACGAATCAGACTGTGTGCATGCATTATGATGTCATTATGATGACGGAGAGCTGGTTTAACAAAAAGATAATTCTGGTGTCATTTACTCACTGTTTTAACACCTTTGTGCAATGGAGAGGTTCTATGAATATTAAAGGTTCCAAATAGAACCAAGGCTAATAAATAGATAATAAATAGCCACTAATTTTCATCAGTGATGAAAATTCTAGGTCTAATTCTATTTGGTAAGTAATCATTTTGAGCTATCTGAAAATAAATGGGGGGGAGGGCTTGTGCCCCTCAATGTCTATGGTGGTCACTGCCCTGCATGGAACCATCAATGCCACTGCAGAACCTTTATTTTTAAGATTGTAGGAGAAAAGCACCAGAAATGTAGCCTATACCACTCTTGCACTGATTCACAAGTCTTCTGAGGCCATACAATAGTTTTGAAGAACAGCTCAAAATCATTATTAATTGAAAATCTTCTCTTTTGCTGTAGCTCTCAAATCACATTTGCACTTATATTTTACACTTTGCAACTGTATTTTCATCACATAATGGACTGTTTCTCACACTGAGCAATTGGTATGACTTAAGATAACATGGTGCCAGGTTTCCTAAAAAAAAATAGCTGTGAAAAGGTGTGGACAATTATTTTTGCGACTGACCTTATTTTATATGCATTTGTAGAAAGTTCCATTTCAAACACAACATTTATGGGAGGAGAATATTTAAATTTTGCTATGTGATTTGCGGTACTCAATTTACTGGTATTTGTGCAATTATTTAACACCCCCATAAAAGCACGTCTTAACCCAATTTGCTAATTTGTTGCAAATAAGTAGCTAATTTGCACTGCTCTTGGTAGGCTGGTCATTATGGAAAGGAGCTGGATGCATGTGTTCTTTAATTTGCGCACCTGCAGAACTTTCCACTCCCATCTACACTTTTATTGTATTGAGGTCTCAGCTAATTTGACCTGTTTAGTAAATCTAGCCCTTGAAATAAAATGCAGAAGTCACATGAACTGCATTTATGTTGACTTTTCACCATAGCATTCCAGTACAGAAAAGAACTACATATGTGGGTGAGTAAATGATAACAGAAATGTAATTTTTGGCTGAACTATTACTTTAAAGATGGGCATATACAGAGGCTCTGGTCCAAAATCTAGTGAGCTGCATTGCATGTCTACTGCCAATAAAGGCATCAAAATTTAAATCAAACTACATCATGCATATAGCATATCTTACACAAAATGCAAATGCACTGGAATTAACTTTAGTTTGTAAATTGAGTTTGTTGTGGCAAAATCCAGTAATTTCTATAGGAATCTGTTGAGATTGGCAGCTTCACATGAGGGTGAAAAAGATCCCCAAGCAGATTTTGCTTGTTTTCAAGATGCTCATGTTAATTGGCGATGTTGACTGCTTGGTTTGAAGGTGACTTCTGTTCTGTGTGAGCACGGCTTCATGCATCGCTACATTATTGACAATTTTGTCCACAAGGGACCACACATTTATACTGAACATTTCTTTAAGCATAAACATATACACAAATGCTGGGTAAAAAAGCCAATTTTCTGAGCTTTATTGAATTTATACTAATAGTTTTCTCTGCTATCTTGGATGTCATTTTTACAAAGCTTGTTTCAGTTTATTATGGTATGTTTTGGACACATACCTATCCTTAATATGTAGGCATCTCACTAGGTTTGGTACAGATCCAAAGTCTGCCAAACTGTTGTGTTTCTGTAGCTAAACAGCATGGTCTTATAAAAACACCAAGGTCAAGGGTTTGATTCCAAGAATCCATGAACTGCTACAGTGTGTACCTTGAATGCATCTAACAAAATCCATATAAAGTAAATGAATGCACTGTATTTGTAAGATGCAGATTTCTAATATTCGTTCTATATACTATGAGCAGTTCCCTGATCAGAAGTGTGTTTACAGGAGTGAAGTATTTAAAATCGAGGGGGTTGGGTTGCAATCAGGCCCGAGACGTGAACACACACACACACACACACACACACACGGTGTCTCTCATTCACAGGAGAAGTGTCATTAGCATCTTTCCCGAAGCTTCCATTGGCCAATAAACGCTAGCAGTCAAGCAAGACTGCTCTGAATTCATCACTCTCTCGCCTTCTCTCTGTATCATCCCCATATTTCTCTCTCTCTCCCCTCCCCATCCCTTCTTTCTTCTTTCTCTCTGTCTGTAGATTTGAGCAGTGTGCCCCCTGATGAGTCACCTCTGTCATCAGAGCACCGCAAAGGGAGAGAAAGACATACACACACACACACACACATAGAGAGAGAGAGTAAGAGAGAGTCGGACAGCATCCCTTCTGCAAAGTCTCACCCCATCCTCAACCCCCACCACACACGTAACCAAAATCGAAAGACCTAAAGATGAAAATTTACATTTTTATCTTTTTTACTCTCTCCCTTTCGTTCACTCCACCTATCTGCCCCCTCCCCCATCTTTCGCTCTCTCAGAATCAAATTTCTAAGATCCAAAGCGTATCGAATGTGCGGCATTTCTTTGTGCACTGAGGAGAGGAGAGGAACAGTGATGCTTTCTCAAATACCAGAGGAAGTGGAAGACTCCCCCAGCAGAGCAGCAAAATTATGGAAATAGCTAAATAAATAATACTACGACTGGCAGTGTCGCTTCCCTGCTGCTGTGACTAATCAAGAGGGTGTGAGCGTGTGTGCTGATTTGGGACCTTCTGCAAAACACACACATGGTGCTGTGGCAACATCGCCGAAAAGCCTATCCTCTCTTAATTTGTGTTCACATTCATAGTGGTGTGAATTCAGTTCTGTTGGTTTAACTCAGTGTGCTGGCAAGACACAATAAAGTGCCAAACATATTATTTCTTTGATGGAAAATTGAGATTTTGTCCAAAACAACCACAACTGGGACAAATAATACATTTTGTCAACAATTTGGTTTCTATGTGGTTGAGATTAGCCCCACCCTCTGTGAAGTCTCATTGGTTAAAAAAAACTGAATTTCAAACATTTAATATATGATTGTGTTTGATTTGTGTTCTGTGAGGCCAAAATTAAAACTAAAACTATTAAAAATCAATCCGGGTACTTAAAATAAAGTTGAGACAAACAAAATATAAATACTAGATGAAAAAATGCTGCCTAGGTAAATGTACTAAAATTTCTAAAACAAAACCAGAAATAAATATAAAATGAAGCAAAATTTAATATTTTAAAAAAAGAGCTCATAACACTGTTAATAAAACAAATAAAAATGTAAAATTTTTTTAAAGTAATTAAAATTTACAAAAAACGTGAAAATATCAAAAAAGTCAAACTGTTAATAAACACTATAATAGCATATGGGTAATAATTAAATAACACTGATTAAATTGTCTGATTCTGTTCTCAATTGTTTGGGTCAGAATCAATGAGAAAAATGTATCATGAAAATCCCTTAAATCACTTGCATGCAAAACCATTCACACTGAATCCAGTACTTGGACTGAATTTAATGTGAACTGAATGACTTGTAAAGGAACAAGCCATTCAACCATACAAAATATAGTGCTCTCACAAGCAGCCTAACAAAAGTACAGCAACTACTTTTCTGGAACAATGTGAACCCTGAAATATAGGTACACAGAAAAAGTAGGAGGAAGATGATGGGGGAAATGGAGACCACCGATCCAGCTCTTCTGATTGCGCTCGTCAGCCGGAAGGATTCTTTCCTAGAGGCGTGCTGAAATTGGATTTCTGTCACCGCCGGAGAAGCATGGTGGCTGAGCATGGCAAGTAAAAATGGTGCTTTAAGCGAAAAATACGACACAGTGTGAACCAGAACGACATAAACGAACCCAATGTTCACCAACCACTCAGTGTTTATTCCTCTGTACAGCATGGCAGTTAGTTGCCAAGTTATGTTTTAATTTGATTAATTTAAGTAAACTATGTGCAGGTATCTGCTGACTATCATTATGACCTCTCAAAACACTTCTAAGAACTATCAGCGTTTTGGCTTCACTGAACAACATCACACCAGAAATCGCACTTAAAGCTTTCACGTTTTTAGCCACTTTATCATAATTTTTTTTTTTTTAAAGTACAACTGACAGTTTTTCATTCACAACGTCTGTTCTGGGAAGCTCAGTAAACCCCTAAACTCGACTACAGCTGAGATCCTTTGTAAATGTATAATGACTCACCAATACAGTGTAATACTGGATCATTTAGGTCTACAGAGAAGAATATTAAACTGTTAACAGGCCTTCTTGGGTAGTTTCAGACTGATGCAACATTGAGACATTAAAATCCACAGAAAGCCAGCAAGCCTTTCCAGTCTCAGACCTGATAGTTAGACATAGCCAAACTTCTAGCTATTGGCAAAAGTCTGCATCACTTTGCAGTGTATTCTGACCAAGAACCACCCACTTAGACAGGAAGAGAATTTCTGTGCATGAAAAAACTCATGATAATTTCACACAGTCAAATATATAACTCTGCTGTAGTTTACTTGATAAAAGTGTCTAAAACAAAACTTTAAACACTGGCTTCCACAAATCTAGCAAACTTTTAATTCTCCTAAAAAGTAGTAACACTGTATAAAACCTGTATACTCTGCATACAGCCAGACAATAATATAGAAACTTGGGGTTAAAATATCTTGCCTTTTTCTAATGTAATATTAACAGCATACTGTCAATAAACATCTATAACTGAGATAACAGATCTGATCAAAATTGCTAAATGCTAAACAATGTTATGCTATAACTACAGGTTTGAAAGTAATTTGGCTAAATGTACAAACCTTCATTAATGGCATCAGCTCTCAGAAAAGCCCTTGACGTTAGAACTTGAGAATGTCAACACAAGACCAAAACCTGCTTGAATCAGTGACGACAATAAAAGGATACTTGTTCTTTTGGAATAACACAAACCCTCTGTTTGAGAGGAGCCTTTTATCATTCAAGTCCCTCTCCCACTTTTAACTCTAATGTATTACATACTGATGAGTGTTTGATACTACTGAAGCAATCTGTTGATTGTAATCAAGTATCTGTTGAGAAGATGAGTCTCTCTTAGATGGTGAGGATCCTTCTAAAGTGGGAGGAAGAGGAGGAGAGAATAACAGACGTACAGAAGGAAAAGTAAGAGATTCAAAGGCAAAAAGGCATTAAATTGATTTTTGGTGCTGTATGCAGTTTGGTCAAAAAATGCAGTATAAGAGGCTTCTTTCAAAAACATTTAAAAGTCTTTACAACCCAGAACTTTTGAACAATACCATATAACCGTAATAATCATAATATGGCTTGTCATACTTTATAACTTAATTACCCTTTTTTAAATTAAATTAATAGAGTGGAATTTGGTTTTATCTAAAGAGGTTTGATTGGATTGTGAAAAAAAGCTTTGATAATGATTGAATAATATATATATATATATATATATATATATATATATATATATATATTTTTTTTTTTTTTTTTGAATATGATTATGTAATCTTTTAAAGTTTTAAAATTAAGGTATTTTAAAGTTCATAGATGAAATATGTACAAGAAGACCATCGACTGATTAAGAAGGTAAAGTGAGTCAGTTTTCATTTTGTATTGTTTATATAGGAAGGAAGGTAAAGAGGGATAGAGGGGAATATGATATAGATTTAGAGAAGAAAAGAGGGAGAAAGAGGAAAAGAGATGCAAGGGAAAGGGAAGGTGGAGGTGTTGGCATATCGCTGATGATTACACAGTGTCCGCGGAAACGTGCAACCAGCGACACCATGGCAACAACACTTTTCACTCGGCGGCCCAGAGATGTGATCTGCTTAGAAGATAAGTGATCTCTCTTTTTCTCAAATTTTCTCTCCCTCACCATCCCTAAACTAGTTTCTTTCTCTTCTCTTCCTTCTAGGAAACCTCAGTCTGCCTTTTCTAGTCTACTGTTAACACACACACTGGGAATCCGTTAGGTTTGTACTGTTCAACATTGAAATCTTAATGAGCATCGGTTGTTTCCAAAACTGGTTCCAAAATGGTCGCAGGTTTAACCGCCGAGACGGGAGTCAAGATGGCTCTCCACCTCTAATCACCTGATGTCACTGGCCCTTGAGGGAGCTCTCTGCCAATCGGTGCAAAGTACTGAGTAGTAATATCCCGGACCTTTGGATTTGAGTGCTTATGTTTGGATGTTCTGGTCTGACTGCAGTAACCGGAGCCAAAATGTCTCCAGGTGGAGTGGCCATGACTTGAGCCAAGATGGCAGCCAATGCAGCATGTCTGGCTTGTTGCGGAGGGCCTCTGGTCTTAATGGGGAAGACACAGACAGTCAGGACAAGGCTTGTTTCTCCTGAAACTGGACCTGAATGACTTCTCCAGTCTCAGAGACAGATGGTGAAGTTATTAAGGAGAAAGAGAGGGGAAGAGAAGGAAAAAGAGAGAGGTATGAACACCAGGGACAAATTTAGAGTGTTGCCAGCATGTGCCATTCACAGGATGGTTGGTTGGCATACGCTAATGAAAACTGGTCCCTCGTCATCCAAACCTCTGGAGCATAAACACAGTAGCATATATAGGGATCAGCCACAATGTCACTAGGGTATGTGACCCCCCTTCCTCGTCCTCTGTCTCTCCTCATCCTCTTCCCACCATTTCATCTGCCTTCCATCTTGACAGAAGCCACAAGCTGCATGGTTGACTGGGCCGGTCAGTGAAAGACTGTACAGTCCAAAGCAGGAAAATTGATCTACATATCAGTTATAGAGCTGCTGGGGACTTTTTCCTTCCTGGCTGGAGAAGCCTGGAGAAATTGCTTGGCTTTAGCCATGGCATATTTTTCACCACTTTGGGCAAAAATCCATGTCGATTACGCAGCCAATCGATGGCCTGCGTCTCTTGCTCAGCGGTGCTGCTAAACGCATCAATGATGAGCCCAGTGTGGGCGGCAGAGCCAGAGAGACAGGGATGGAAAAGAGAGAGGGAGAGAACGAGAGTGAGACGAGCAGGGAGGGAGAAAGACAAGGAGCTAAAGAGGGAGACTGACAGGAAAAGAAGGAGAAAGCGAGAAGGAGTGGGAGATAGACGGGGGAGAAAACAAGAGTGAGACAATGAGGGAGGGAAAATGAGAGTGAGACAATCAAAGAGGGGGAAATGACAGCAGGAAGAGAGAGAAATAAGGAGGGAAAGAGGGAGGGAAATTGACAGAGGGTAATTAAGTGTGGGATGGGGAAGAAAAGAGAGAAGGATACAGAGGGAAGGAGGGAGGGAATAAGACAGACAGGTACAGAGGGAGATGAAAGAGAGAGGAAGACAGCGAGAGAGACGGGAAATGAGAGTGAGATGAAGAGAGACAATAAGGAAGGTGGGAGACAGGGAGGCAAACTGAGAGTGAGACAGATAGGGAAAGATGAAGGTGAGACAGGCAGAGAAGGAGAACAAGAGTGAGAAAAGAAAAATTGAGACAAAAAGGGAGGAAGGTATACAAGAATGAGATAGACATGAGGAAGAAACACAAGTGAGACAGACAGGAAAGGAAAATAGAGAGAGTAAAAAAAGTGAGACAGACAAGGAGGGAAAGTGAGAGAGACAGATTGAAAAAATTAGAGTCAGGGAGAAAGGAAAACAGAGATGGTGAAAAAAGTGAGACAGGGAAAGATGAGAGTGAGACAGGCAGAGAAGAAGAACAAAATTGAGACTGATAGGGAGGAAGGTAAACAAGAATAAGATAAACTTGACAGTGAGACAGACAGGAAAGAAAACAGAGAGGGTGAAAAAAAGTGAAACAGACAAGGAGGGAATGCAAGAGTGAGACAGACGAAAAGGAAAAATGAGAGTGAGACAATTGGAGAAGAATAGTCAGGTAGAAAAAAACAGTTGGGGAGGACACAAGCTTGAGACAGAAAGGAAAGGAAAGGAAAATCAAGAGGGCAAACGAAAGTAAGACAGACAGGTAGGCGAAATGAGAGTGAGACAGTAGGGGTAGGAAAAGAGTAGGAGAAAGAAATTGAGACTGGCAGGGAGTAAACAAAAGTGAGACAGACAGGAAAGGACAATAGAGAGGGCAAAAGAGAGTAAGACAGACAGAAAGGAAAAATGAGGATGAGAGCTGGAAAGGAATAACGGGGAAAGCAAAGGAAAACAAGAATGAGACAGACAGGGAGGAAACAAGCATGAGACAGAAAGGAAAGTAAATTGAGAGGGTGAAAGAAAGAAAGACAGACAGACAGGGAGGGGAAATGAGAGTGAGACGATAGTAAAAGAGAGGGAGAAAGAAATTGAGACTGAGAGGGAGGAAACGAAAGAGAGACAGACAGGAAAGGACAATAAAAGGGCAAAAGAGAGTAAGACAGGCCAAGAGGGGGAAATGAGAGTGAGACTGTTGGAAAAGAAAACTGATACTAACAGTGAAGAAAATAGGCAAGGAAAACTAAAATGAGACAGACAGAGAGGAAACGAAAGGGAGACAAACACAAAAGGAAGAGAGGATGAAAGAAAGTGAGAGAATGAAAGGGAGAGAGGGAAAGAGACCCCCAAAAAGTAGGAAAAGAGAGGGAGAAATTGAGACAGACAAGGGGGAAAAAGAAAAGGAGAAAGACAGCAAGACAGACAGGAAAAGCAAATATCGGCAGACAGCAACAGAAACATTGAGAAGAAAATGAGTGAGAACCTTTTAAAGAGACAGACAGACAGAGAAAGAGAGACTTGGTGCTTTCTCTTCCTTAAATCAGTAGTTTGGTTTCACTGTGTTTGTGTGTGTGTGTGTGTGTGTGTGTGTGAGTTGCCTGATGTAATCGGTCGTTGGAGTGTGCGAGCATGTCCTGTGTCACTAGTGGAGCGTAGTGAAAGCTGTGATTTACAGGAGGCTGTGGGGGAAGCTGAGAGAGAGACAGACAGACAGAATACTCGTTAGAAGTATAAGGATGCTGTGACCAGAGCATCCAAACCACAATAAATTACATCTCTATTGCCATCTCTCATACTGAGCTCATACACAAATACCCAAACGCTCTGAACACCCACGACGTCCATAATAAACATACACACTCCCACAATGCATTTCTGCAACTGCTAGTTGTGGTAATGTGGCCCAATGATGCTACTCAACAATTCTGAAGTGTGTTGTTTTAGCATTTTATTTCACATATATTACACATATATTACATTATATAACTGACGATTATCACCAAGTTCGGTCCAAAAAAGAGCAAATGCCGCAGCTAGCCGGTGACAGCGCCCAGCTCCGACTGAATTATTTACATCAGAGTTATGACACAGTGTTCTGAGCAGATTTGCTCCGATCGGCAAATGGTCGGTTGTGACATCAGCACTCGACCTGAACCAGACGTTTGGCATTCTGCTAGCGCCTGACATGCTAATCTGGCTAGCCTCCTCCTAACGTCTGTCACGCTAAGGTAGCCGCCTCCTCTCTCGTTCTTTTCGCTCTCCTCCTCCATGACATGAATACAAATGTGCTTTAAAAAACCCAAGGCATCATCTCTCTGCACCCCACCCCCTCCATCTCTCCCTCCATCCCCGCATCTTTGTGTGATAGGCACCTCTAAATGAATTTGCAATCATCTCGGCGGCTAGGCACACAAGGCTAGTCTGCACATTTCCAGCTATTCAAAAAGATATTAAAGCGGAGTATACATTGGAAGGCGAGAGCGCTCAAAAGAGAGATGCTTTTCAAAAGAGCGACTCGAAATCTTTCTCCTTTTTTTACAGCTCAAAAATCCCTGCTGACCGAGATGCGCCTCGTCTCCAATGAAATAATGAAACAATTATGACCGTGCAGACGTGCATCCCAGAATTAACTAAACTGTCATCTAACTAAATGTGTTTTATGTTTGCTGTGAGTTATTAGCCGTCCCCTTAACACACTCGTAATTTATGCATTGGATATTTGACAACTGTGAAAAATAAATCCATTTATTTCCTTTGGTTCTCTCTCTGGAGGCACATCCCTCCCTACTACTGATCAAATCCCAACCCCTCCCTCCATTTCTTCTTCTCCTCCTTCGGTAGCAGATCTCCAAGGACTCTTATTCCTTCCATTTCAATCTTCCTACCTCATTGGCACACTCTTGGTATTTTTTTGGAAATGCAAGTGGATGGATTTACCTATGGCAGCTTTCAGTGTAGTCTTTAGTCATACTGTTTTTAATTTGACCCAAACAAAAATTAGGCTGTGAAGGATAGAAATAAAGTCATACTAAAATCTAAGCTGTTCTAAGTTGGTCTTCCAGCAACATCATTGGTTTTAGAGGGTTGTTGGGCGCTTATTAAACTTGGTTAAGTTCGTAGACCAGATGGCCGATGAGTTAAACCAGATGAACACCAGCTAAGGACTTCTATCCCTCACAGCCTTATTTTCATACACTTCTGTGTATGAATTTGATGGCCCAATAACGGTTAACAAGAATTTTGTTCTAGGGCCAACACAAAAACTAAATCTCTGTCACCTCCCTAATCCCTATAATATTCTGTATCAAACATTAAACTGAAAATGGAATTTAGTGGCCTTGTGTTTACAGCGTAGATTTGAGCAATATTTAATTTTACACAAACAAAATTGGGCTGTGAGGGATAAAAATACAGATGTTCTGAAAACTAAGCTGGTTTACTGGTCTAAGCTGGTCGCCCAGCCTAATCAGGCTGGTTTAATAGGGTTTTCAGGCGCTGAAATACATGATACATTGATGTGTAAAGACACTGAACAGTATTTATATAGTTTTTTTCCTCTGATTCACGCAATGTCCGAACTCTTCGAACTGTCCTGACATCTTCTTCTTCTTGCTCACAACAGGCTACATATCTCTCATCTTCTTCTTCTTGCTTTACAGTGAATCACAGATTTATAAGTGCATTAACGCTACATATCTCTCAAATGGACATGCTCAGGACAGTTTGAAGAGTTCGGACATTGCGTGAATCAGAGGTAAAAAACGATATAAATACTGTTCTGTTTCTTACACAGACCGATCGTTTTGTGTATTTATTTACACATCAATGTATCGTCACGAGCCGCAGGGTTAAATTTGGTTTAGTTTGTGTACGTTTTTTTGACTCTCAAAGCCGTGATTCCCATGAACTTCCATTATATGACTGACAGACTGCAACGGTTTGTGTTAAAAATCTTTGTTTGTGTTCTACTGAAGAAACAAAGTCACCTACATCTTGGATACCCTGGGGGTAAGCAGATAAAGATCATATTTTCATTTTTGGGTGAACTATCCCTTTAAATTTGGTTAGGCTACAGACCAAGTGGTTGATCAGCTAAACCAGACTAGCTAGACCTGATTAAACCAGCGGATGTCATATTGGATAGACTTCTATCACTCACAGCCTTGTTTCCATCCACTTTATGGTTGGAATATTCCATGTCAGACTTTGAATGTAAGATGGCATTTGGTGGCCTTGGTTTTAGGCATATAATGGTTAAAATTATGGTTTGTTTAATAGGAATAGGGCCAATGAAAGACAAAATCTTGGTCACCTCTGTTTCAAATCATGTAGGAGACAACTGACCCTGTGCTTTCTACCTTTCTTATACCCTCTGTCTCAACCTCTTGCTGCCAAGCACAAAACAAACATACAAACAAAAAAATGGCAAGTCAGTGAAGCTTCTACATCAAAACGGATACATTTACATTCCCTTATTGGCATGTGTGATGCTTTTAAAACATCATTAATGAGCTTGTGCAAACCACTGTAATTTTTATTCCACTTGACTCTCAGTTTGCGTGTAATTGCTATTAAACTCAGGGGACACATAACCATTATGTTCACATCAAATAAAACACAATTTTCATGTTCCTGTGTTCCATCTCAAACATCATAAAAATCTATTAAACTATTGCTGTAAATATTTTAACATGAACTATTCAGTATTACATCATTTATAAAACTGTAGCTATTTATACATACAAGGCCCATTGAAGCCATGGAAAGGATTGAGCATAATTCTATTGGTCTTCAACTACAGCAATACAACAAGAGCAGTGGTCTTTTCATGGTAAAATTCACTGAAAACCACCTGAACCATGGTAAAACACTGTAACGTGCCTTGTTTTTTATGTTTACATTTATGCATTTAAAGGACGTTATTATCCCGAGCAATTAAGCAAAGAGCCAACAATATTTATAATATACAATGCCAGATTTAATAGAGAACTAGATTAGGAAGCAAGTTAGATAACAGAAGAAATGCAGAAATTAATATAGACTGCTCAACCGCAACTGTGTATTTATCAGACTTATAGGTTTGAGCATGGCTCATCCAATCAGAATTTAGAATCAAATTTTTATAGTGAGATATTTATAATACATGATCTGCATATTTCTGTAAAAGTATTGCCATCAATTACTGACCTACATGTCACCGAGATTATTCTTAATATGAAACGGTGACCAGAATGTCCTCTGAAATTGGAATTACAGCTAGGGAAACCTGAGTTACCAAGAGTTCCAGTAGTCAATGGTAGACACCTATGAATTGTTTTTAAAAACAATTTCAATGTCTTGCAATTCTGGGCATACACATCACTGTTGCTTCATATTGTAAATTTTTACACAGTGAAATGTGCATGAACAGAAGTCCAACTCTTGAACATGGCATTCTCATAATTACGATTTAAGCAGTGCTCAAGTAGCATCAAGTGAAGGCAGAATATATCCTGCAACCTATGGAATACAAGATCATCATGAGAACATCAGCGCTCATAACTCCAAATAAATAGTTTTGTCTTTTCCACCTCAGCAGCTTGTTTATACACATCAAACAGCAATAGAAATTGCATGTTTGAGTGACACCAAAGACGATTGGATAACCTTTAGCATAAGGCAGAAAGAAAGAGAAAATCACTGCAGGTTTTCAGAACAGCTGGTAGTGTAAAAGCAGTCTGCTACCACCATGGAGGGCACAGACTGAGAAACCCCCCAGGCAGAATAGAACCGCCCCCAAACACACACACACACACGGCTCCAATCATTGCACAATTCACCTGACATAATTCACATTCAATCATGGCATACAGAAAGAGAAAAGCTCTTGTTGCTCTGCAGCTTTCACACACAGATGGACCCGCTCCTGAATAACCAGACAATCATGAGAGGAGAGGAAAGGAGAGCAGGGGAGGTTTACACTGGCATGAAGGGCAACTCATCCAGACTATCCAATGACACATTCCAAACCATCCACTCCCCCATCACCCCCTGGCCTTTCCATACAACCCAATATCTTTTCAAGGACTAAGAATAACGGTGCGTAATAGTAGTGAACGTTTTTACCCATGCTCACCTAGCCAGGAATAACCACAATAATAACAGCACGCCGTTTGCAGCCCCAACTTCGGCTCCAACTCTGGGTCTACTCATTTTTCACTGACCCACCCCCCTCAAACAAAAGAGAAAGATAAAGTAAGAAAAGGTAAAAAGAGAGAGTGATCTGGTGCTGAAGAAAAAGATACAGTGTACTCACCCCCTCTCTTTCTCTGTCACCCTATCAGCCCCAGAGTACGAGCGTCTCCTCCTGTTTCTCTCGCTTTTCTCCCTTTCTGTGTGCCCTCTCACACACAGCGGCCATACAAAAACACATTCAGGATCATTTGGGTTTTCATCATTTGTTTCTTCTCTTATTTCTCTCCAGGCTTTTGTACCCCTCCCTTTTGTCCGTGCTGGCCCAAAAAGTGCACACACATCCACACAAAGGGTTGCTCTTCCCTGCAGTCCCTGGTCCCCTTCAGCATCTAGACACTAGGACAACATCAAAGCAACTTGGGGGGAACACTTCAGGGGCCTATTGTCTCCAGTCTGATCGTTTTTTCTCGTCTCCGTCCCCCCCTTCGCTTTTGATGCCACTTGGTACGGTCCAGGCATTCAAGCCAAGCAGCTTTCACACATGCAGGGGAAGCTTGTCTCAGGCAATTGCTGACAAGCTACAAACAAGGCAGCCATCCCCCTTCACTGTACACATACACACACACTCACACATGAGTGTGTTAACAACTCGGTTCTCTTGCTGAGACTCAAGCCCTCACTTACGGGTCGCTGTTGAGCCCGACAATGTCATTCAACAACTTGTGTATCTCTATCTTACTATCTCGAAGTGTGAGCTTCAGCTTTGGGGAAGCTACGTTTAAAGTGTCTTGGAGAGCTTTAATGTAGTTTAATGTAGTCAAGTTTAGCTTTTGGCAAATAAGCTACACCACGTCCTACTTAGAAAATAAATGGAGCGATATAAAGAAGGAAACCACAGTGCTGTACATATCAGTAGGAAACTAAGTGCTGTACATATCAGTTAAGTTGACAGCATCAAACAAATTATTAACACTAGGGCTGTAAATATTAGGCCATTAATTCATGCAATTAATTTTTTTTAAATTATTAAAGATTTCTTACATTTCAAACTGTTATGTGTCATTTCTAAAAACTGGAGGTGTGGTGCGAAAACATTTTAATGAAACATTTTAATCAGCTTAGTTAAGTTAATTTTTTAGTTAATTTTTTAGTTAAACAAATACATAATAATACACATTGACTAAGCACCAAATAAATAAAATTAAACAAAAGATTGATAAAAAAAAATGAACTGGAAACAGTAGTTTTAAACAGCAGTATTTAGATAACTAACAATGTATTTCTACTGTGTGAACTGTGTACTAATTCAAATCGAACAAGAACAAACCGACTCACTAAAATGAATTAAACCTCCTATAAGAGTACTAAATATAGAGTGAGACAGTCTTGTGAGAGACTAGTAAATTTCACAATTGATTACAAAGAAGTGACATGTAAAATTAAACATGAACATTCTGAAGTAGAAAAACTTTCTTGGAAAACTTAGTTTAATGTAGACTAAGGTCCCTTAGTCTACAAGTTTTTCCAACTTGTTGGAAAAACTTATTGAAAAAGCTGACTAAAACAACTGTAATTGTACATTTCTGTGCTTCTAGCATTATCAATAAATGGAAAAATAATGACTGTTTTTAAACAGGTTTCCACAAATACTCCCCCACCGTCCATTGGTCATTAAAAGGATAGTCGCGCCTCAAACTCACACCATTGGCTGAATTTATTATTTCTGTTTTTTTTTTTTTTTTTTACTGCCCCTCCATAATATTCTGAAAATATTTTAGAAATGAGAAACGATACACATCACCTTTAAACTAGCTGCATTGCTAGTTTTACCTAGATACTTTCCAACACTGGTGAGTTACCAGTCATATGAACATACACATCTACGGATTGTTGAGAGGTTTATGGGATACAAGAGCTTTCTCTTTCTAACTTTCGCACTTTCTCTCCATCTCTGTTACTTGTGTAGCTCTCAGGGAGTGAAAAAAAAACACATGAGAGGGGGAGAGGGGGACAAGAAAAGTAAGAAGGGAAGGGGGGTAGGGTGGGACGGTATTTGTGCTCTCATCTGGCTTCTATAGCAGTAGGCAGAAAAAGAGAGAAATGGAGGGTCATGGGGCCGCAAAAGGAGAGAGAGAGAGAGAGATAGAGAGAGAGAGAGAGGGAAAGAGAGAAGGGGGAAAAAGGGTGATGTGAGGGTGGGGGGAGGAGGAGGATTAAGGAACAATGAATCCCAGACCCCAAACTGAGGGCTAAGAGTTCTCAAGTTGTGGGCCGTTAAAATCATGTCTCAATGTGAAGACCTCGTCGTCGTGCTCCAACTCAACACAAACATTTCGAAACATGCTTGTTTTCAGATCAAGATTCACTAGAGGAGTCTTTGCCAACATTTTTTGTCTTCTGAACTCCCAGCTCAGTGAGGCTGTACTGAATGTCATTTAGCATAATCATTAATAATGTTTATCCTTAGTAATTTGCTCATTCAAAAAGAAAAAAATATAATTTTTTTGAATTTTAAATAAATGTAAATAAAATCAAGTGCACTTACATGAGATGATAAAAGCAGTTTTATTTTACACGGAGAGGGTCGCCTCATGGGGGCCGCCATATTGAGATCAATATGAATTGAAGAATTGAAACAATTCTACGTTTATTTCAGTGTTACATCGCCGTTTCTTTGTAATTCATTGTTAAATTCACTAGAAATTGTTTTTCTAGACTCTCAGAAAAAAAAGGTACAAAATCTGTCACTGTGACAGTACCTTTAGTTTAGATACTAATATGTACCAATTTAAATAATACTAATAAAATATTACCTTTAAGATACCAATATGGACTTTGAGATACAAATGTGTACGCCCCAGTGACAGCTTTTGTTACTCGCCGTTTTTTTTTCTGTTAAATGTTACAAATTGTTTTTCTATTAGCAAGTTTAAAGAGATGAAAATAATAAAACCACACAACATAAGATCTCATACACAAAATATTTCCTTAAAAATAAATCATGATTACTCATTGTTAATTTATAATTTTTCTGTTTAGCAAGTTTAAAGAGATGAAAATAATCAAATCTGTCATCATTTACCATCATATAATTCCAAACTTTTCATTCTCTGTGCATAAAAGATAAATTAAAAATGTCTCAGTGTTATGTCTCCAATGTTATTTAGTTACCAACATTCTTTAAATGTCCTTTTTGTTCTGCAGAAGTAAAAGTCATACAGGTTTAGAATGACGTGGGTGATTAAATGATGACAATTTTCATTTTTGGGTGAACTGTCCCTTTAACAAAGCAAAATGAAAATGTTATCCCCTGAAATCTACTTAAATATCCCCTGGGCACACTTAGCCCTGGTCGGGAATCCCTGTACTAGAGGACGTGAAAGAGTGAAGAGAAATGAAGGAAGTAAAATAAGCATGGAAGAGGAGGGGTAATAGCTGGGAAGTAGACAGATGTGTCAATCAGACACAATTGTAAGCAGATGGACACAAAGACACCAACAGCCTTCCATGCAGTTACCACCACACCCTTGTATTAAAAGTTCACCTAAAACAAATGAATAAAGAGGAGGGGAGTTACTGAGATAATGATACAGGACATGTGATTTCATAATCAGGCTACTAAAATTGGATTCTTTATCATATCTCACGTGAGTTAAAAGCACCTTTCTACTGCATTACTACACAAAAGTACATCAGGAGGAAATCCAAAAGCATCCTTTTTTCTGATGTCTGAGGATCAAGACATAACAATTGTACTCCACAGCAAGGCATCTGTCTTTGGTTCAGGACACAGACTGTGAGCTGCAAGCGAAGAGTTAATATTTAAACGGGCTGGTTGCTGGTGTGGAGGGGGCGGAGCCACGGGACAGGCTTCCATTGAGAATTGAGCTGCCTGTGATTGAGCTGAACTATTCTGGGCCGCGGGGGGAGGGTCTCATTCTCGCATTTACCTTCCTGTGCATGTAGTGTTGAGAATGTCATATTACACATATTTACTAGTAGTCGTTACTTAATAAATAGCTGTAAATGTGTGAAAACTTTCTCTATGTGGGTGTAACGTCAAAACAATAGTTGAAAGTAATCCTATCAACCCTACGATAGTATTCCCAGCATCAATGAATGGTGGTGGATTTATAGGCTGGTATGTAGAAAAATACACTGTAGATTATCATAAAAGACCAGGCTATTAAAAAAAACCTTGGAGGTTTGTAATGAGCGTGTTTACGATTTCAACAATCTCAGCTGTCGTAAACGGCAATATCGTCAAAGCAATTAAAGTTGTTTATGAAAAGCAAACTGGCTTTTTGGTTTTGAGCCACAATTCTATCCCATCGAGACTTCGTATAGCAGCACTGTTCTTGAATCTGTTTCTCTACACTTTAAGATGATTCTGCACCAAAACTGATCTTGAGTCAAAAATCTTGAGTCCAAATTGAGCTGTATTGCTTCAGTCAATCACACACTTAAATTTTCTTTTATTTTCACATTAAAACCTCTTAACCGTTAAGATTCACTAATGTTCAAAAGTTTGGGTACAGTCATATTTCTTAAAGAAATTTGTACTTTTATTCAGCAAGGATGCATTCAGTTGATCAAAAGTGACAGTATTTGTATTTTAAAATAAAAATATTAAGCAGCACAACTGTTTTCAACATTGATGATTATAAGAAATGTTTTTTAAGCAGCAAATCAGCATATTAGAATGATTTCTAAAGAATCATGTTACACTGAAGACTGGAGTAATGATGCTGAAAATTCAACTTTGAAACAAAGAAATAAATTACATTTTAAAATATTTAAAAAATAGAGAACAGTTGTTTTAAATTGTAATAATGTTTCAAAATACTACTGCATTTATGATCAAATAAATGCAGCCTTGGTGAGCATAAGAGATCTTTTTTTCCCCCTAAAATCAATAAACACAATTATAAATGTTCTCCAAAAGAAGTCAACACTATGTCATTTTTCTTAATTTAATGACACACTAACACCCACAAAAAAACAACATTATGTTAATCTTAGTGTTAATCTGTAATAAATGATACCAAATGGGCCAGTCAACAGTGTTCAAGGCAAATCTGATTTACTGGACAGAGTAAGCTCAAAATGAGGCAGTTTCTAGCTGTCATTTAGACAATCGAGGCAATTGTATCCAATCACATTCCACTGCATTACAGGCCACTGCACATTTGGACAGTGTCCAGACGACGCTGTGAGACCTCATGCTGGCCGGGATGATCACTAACATGCCATCAGCAGAACTCCACAGCCTGAAGGGGAAATGCAGGAGACGCTGGACGGCTCTTGGTGCGGGACACACATGGGATGGCAGATGCATCAGCAGGCGTTCTCCTGCTCGCTACGATAACACGCTGTTTCATTCTGGATGCTGGGACACCACGTCCAGCACTGAAGTCAAGGGGGGCAATGCCATGGCATATGTCTACGCATATCAGAGGAGCCTTGGAAAGAATGTGCACTGCTTTAAGGAGATACAAGGCAAGAATATTCAATAATGTTCAAGTATAATCTACAATAATTCAGATACTGAGCGTCTTATTCACTATTCTTTGTCTCCTTACAAAACAAAATACAAAATAATTTTTAGCTTATTTTCCATTAAAATATGTAAACACTCTTAAAAGATTTTATGCAATGTATCTTGAATTAAGCTGGCAATTTTTTACTTGTTTTAAGCATAAATCTAAACTAAATTAAGTGAAGTTTAAAAATAGCAGTGCTGGGCAATGATTAATCGCGATTAATTGCTTTCAAAATGAAAGTTTTTGTGTACATAATATATGTGTGTGTATTGTGCATATTTATTATGTATATATAAATAAACACACATGCATGTATATATTTAAGAAAAATGTTGTTTATATATTAAATATATTTATATATATAATTTAAATTATATTAATTTAAATGCATGTAAATATTTTCAAAATATATACTGTATGTGTGTGTGTCTTTATATATATATATATATATATATATATATATATATATATATATATTTATATATATATACATAATAAATATTCACAGTACACACACGTTATATAAACAAAAACTTTTATTTTGGATATGATAAATAGCGATTAATTGTTGCCTAGCACTAAAAACAAGAACAAAAAAATAGCAAATTGAGTAAGAAAAATACAAGCTTTATCTCAACATCTTACAAAATATAACTTATCAAAAACTGGATCTTGTTTAATGAGGTGTTTAGACAAAAATACTGATTAAGTGCAGGTGATTTTTGCTTTAGTGCTTCCTGCACTCATCCTCAAAACCCGGTTTAAACTCTTCAGGGGTAAACTGACTATGAGATGTTTCAGATATTTCAAAGAGCTGAAGCCATTTCCAACTCATTGTATCTTTGATATGAGATGATGTAATGATCCTTAGTGCTCATATTGGAGCAGCTTGACCTTCTTTTGACAGAAATCAAAGAGCAACTTTTACCGTCACAAAATTTCCATCTATTAAGGTAGTTGAATTTGCCTGGATGAAGCAATAATGGCTCTCATTCTGGACTGCCATCACAGAATTACTGTAGATCAGGGGCCGTATTGCAGATAATTTCTATCTTAAGTAAAGATCTGACAAGTTCTAACTCAAATCACCATGGTAACTGAACAGATAAGATAGGATTTTACAGTTAACATGCTTCTTTAATACGGCCCCAGAGGACAAGGTTTCTAGTTTTTATACCACCTTGACTTGTGGTGTCAGATATGGGAGACTTGTTACACAGAGAAGTTGTCAGAAGGGATTTATCTCAGTATACAGGGACAAAAGTGCAATTTCATGCTAAAACACAAATATCTGAACAGAATGAACTGAACAGAATCTGATCCGGTCTGTCGGCTAGAATAACGCCTTATACATCACTGTTCAAAAGATTGGGGTCAGATCTTTTAATGATTTTGAAAGAAGAATCTTATGCTCACTGAAGCAGCATTTGTTTGATTAAAAATATAGTAAAACTTGTAATATTGTGAAATTTTATTTATTTCTGTAAAGCAAAGAAGCAATATATATATATATATATATATATATATTATATATATATATATATATATATATATATTATATATATTATATATTCTATCTGCTCCTCAACTGGTTTTTCAAGTTGAGACATGTGCAGTTTAGAAACACTGAGCCAGATATGAAACGAGAGGCAAAAATGTGTCCCGTTTTGTCCTCATTGTAACTTCAAAGCTGTGACGTGACCATACAGCAAAAATTCAATCATGTTCTCACTCCCTAGTGATGCTGCTGGTGCTTAAGGGGACCAGGAAGGGCACAAAACCGTTCCCTAAAGCAACATATGTGTTATTTAAACATTATATAAAGGCTACAGAAGTGTAATCATTTTATGGCATCTAAAGGAGGAGGAAAATGATGCTCGGGTTTGGAAAGAATTAACACTGTCCTAAAGGAGCTGCTCACTATCATCAGTACAGATATAGTCTCTTAAAAATTGAATAATTATTTAATTACTGCACACTGATTCTTGTGGATCTGTTGCTTTTTGTTGCTTTGGTATTAATAATAGCACCAAATGAGACCATAATGTAAATAACTGATGTTTTCTTGAATTATCCAGATAGAGTATGCATATTCTTGTGCATTCATTAGCTGAAATATATAATAGATAAAACTGTGATAGCTGTACTGAAGACTGAGTGTCCCCTTGTGGACATTTGAGGAAATGCATTAGGGTAGATCAACAACATCAATTTTAGGTCACTATTTACCCACACGCTACCGTTATTGACAAAATTACTCTCTTTACTATTACTATTTTCCACATTTTAATGGATTACGGCTGTTCTTTACTGATGGGGAAGTGTTTGAGTGTCTATTTTTAACTAACAAAAGCACAAAACAGCATATTACCAGGTACGGAGTCAATGCAATCTTGCTTCCTCAGGGACTAATTTGCTTCCTATCTTTTTGAAGGGCACGCTTGAATGAATCATTGTGTTAAGACAGCTAAACTGAGCACAATTATCTTGAATAGAATTAGGCTAAATGCCAACTTTACGGATAGTTTTCCAGAAAAGGGATGACGACAAGAAAACCATGTAACAGAAAACTGAAAATTGCCTGTGTGTTCTCAACACCTCCTTATATACCACTCTCACAGGCCTAGTACAGTTGAGATGGATTGATGTGAAGTGCAGAGTAAATTTGAGCTGGCTGATAAGCCTTAATCTTGAATAACTCTACTAATGCGACTCCATTAAAATCCATTTTGAGACCTGGATCTGGCTTGGCGTGTGGGCCATAAATCAACATGCAATATTCAGAGGGAGTAAAGATCGAAGAGAATCACATAACCCTCAGGTACTACTTAATACAAAACACTGAATTTGTAAGAAACTGACCTTTCTAATTCTGTAGAAGAAAAAATGTCTGACCTCCAGTCCTGGTGTGACAGTGGCGAGGCGGGTGACTTTAGGATTTGGGCTGGGTCATTTTTCAAGGCTATTTCATATTGACCTCCACTAAAATTCTGCAGAAAACAAAAGTGAGATGTATTTTAAAATGTCAAAACATTCCATATAGGTTCAGATAAAACACAACATGAAGGTTCTAATTAGATTCAAAAGAAATTTTTACTTCCTAGCTCCTTAAATCATCACTGGAACCAAGAAACCAATATGTTGACAAGCAAAACTATTAGTCACTTTTAAATTTTTAATGTTTTAAAAGAATCATACAGCCTACTGAAGAACCATATATAGTTAAGGACTTTTTTTTTAAGTCATCAACTGTCTTTTTCCCCATACTTTTAAAAATGTACAAACTTCAGAGTAATATTTTACTCCTTACCAGTTTGATTTTGATGGTCCAAGCAGAGATCTTGGTAGAAGAGACAACATCAAATCTGGCACAGGCTTTGACCTCATGGCCGGACATGACTGAGGCATCCAGAAGCAAAAGGATTTTGACAGATATCAAAGACTGTGTACTAGATAAGAGCTCAGCCTGGAGCTTTCAAGCTTCAAAAATCACTGTAAATGTAGCATAATAGTAGACCATACGACTCAAGCACAATAAAACCGACTCATGCTGGCTTGGTGAATTGGATCAAACAATTCACACAAAAGATCCAACTCAAAAAAAGGTTTGATTGTCAAACTAGACATTCCTAAGTCTCATATGAACTCTCAAGGTGAGCTATAGCAGGATTTTCAGTGAATAATGGCTTTAATTTTGGCCTGTTTTGTTGTTTGGCTTCAGAATATAATGCGTGAGTCATATGGACTACTTTCATGACCAACTTTTTGGTTCTTCTTTGTCATTTTGGAGCTTGACAGCCCTAGATTCTATTCTTACCTAGAAGGAAGAAAGTCATGCCGGTTAGGAACAACATGAGGGCGAGTTAATGACGACTTTTAGGTGAACTACTTTAAATCACAGTATTAACCCGGACATGACACAGCCATCACACTGATTACATTTGACTCTGGCAGGGCCAGTGTAATATTTTGGTAACCTTAGGCATTTAATGAGCCTGGTTGCAATAAGACAGTCACATAAGCTTCCCAAGAGTCGTCCATTATAACACAGACAGGTGTTGCATGAAATTCTGCCTCTCCATCAGATGGTATGTAAGTATTCTGAAGAATTGACATCTGCTGGGACAGTTATGCCTGCCTAGGGCATTGTATTAAGATTCAGGAAGAAAAAAAAAGTACACTCCTGTTCAAAAGATTGAGGTTGGTGAGATTTGCTCACCAAGGCAGCATTTGTTTGATCAAAACTACAGTAATATTATGAAATATTATTACAATTTAAAATAAATGTAATTTATTCCTGTGATGCAAAGCTGAATTTTCAGCATCATTACTCCAGTCTTCAGTATCACATTCAGTTTTCTTCAGAAATCATTCTGATATGCTGATTCGGTGCTCAAGAAACATTTTTTATGATTATCAGTATTGAAAACAGTAGTGCTACTTAATATTTTTGTGGAAAGTCTGATTTTCAGGACTCTTCAATAAATAAAAAGTTTAAAAGAAAAGTGTTTATGTGAAATATACATTATATCGTATGTATTTACTGTTATTTTTGATCAGTTTAATGCATCCTTGAAAAATAAAAATATTAATTTCTTTCAAAAAAATCAAAATCAAAAATCTTTCTGACCCCAAAAAGCAGTTTACAATAAACGGTGCTGGTCATTGTGTATGGCACTTGCAAGATCAGTACACATATGTGGAACTGAGTGTGAAAGGTCATCAACTTATCACCTTTAATACATAGGGGTATTTATTAATTTTTTAAGTTTGTCCCTCCCTGGCAGAAGAACTGACTGTGATGGTAAAAATAAAATAGGCCTTTTAATGATTAGGTCACATCTATAGATTTTACATTCAGCGCAAATGGATGTAAGTCGATAGGTCACTGCTGAGTTCACAGTGTACCTTTATTATGTATTTAGTGGAGGATGTCTTTAAAATGAGATTTGATTAATAGTGAGAGTGACAGTTTAAGTGGTAGATGGGTATGTGTTGAGGTCAGAAATAAGACAGCTGATATGTGTGTAAGGAGCAAGAAAGCATAAAGGTCATAGTGGAAAAGAACTTCATTAAATCTATGATAAATGAACATCTAGTACCTGAATGTGAACAAATTAAAGGGATACTTCACCCCAAAATGAAAATTTTGTCATTTATCACTTACCCCCATGTCGTTCCAAACCCGTAAAAGCTTTGTTCGTCTTCAGAACACAATTTAAGATATTTTGGATGAAAACTGGGAGGCCTGTGACTGTCCCATAGACTGCAGAGTAAATAACAGTGTCAAGGTCCATAAAAGGTATGAAAGTCATCGCCAGAATACTCCATCTGGCGTGCAATCTGGGTAATATAAAGTGACGGGAACACTTTTTGTTAGCTAAGAAAACAACAATAACTGTGTCAGCAGTCTCCTCTGTGTCTCTCCATATCACCGTATGCTGCGTATGCTCTTCTGTATCAGTTGCGCCACAAGGATGCACTGTTTCTACGTGTATTTAGCTTTTATTTGAAAGAAAACAATGCATCCTTGTGGCGCGACTGATACAGAAGAGCATAGACAGAAGAGCATGTTGACAAAGTCATTATTTTTGTTTTCTTCGCTTACAAAAAGTGTTCCTGTCGCTTCATATAACCCAGATTGCACATCTTATGACAGATGGAGTATTCTGATGATGACTTTCATACCTTTTCCGGACCTTGACACTGCAGTCACAGGCCTCCCGGTTTTCATCCCAAATATCTTAAATTGTTTTCCGAAGACAAAAAAAGCTTTTACAGGTTTGGAACAACATGGGGGTAAGTGATCAATGACAAAATTTTCATTTTGGGGTGGAGTATCCCTTTAAGTCTTTATTGGAGCAGGTCAGTTCAGTCGGCGGCCATCTTTGTTGTGATATTTTCTAGGCATGCAAATAAAAGTGACGTGACCTACAGACAGGTATGGTGACCCATACTCAGAATTCGTGCTCTGCATTTAACCCATCCAAAGTGCACACACACAGCAGTTAGCAGCCATTTACTTTACATGCACATTAGCTAGCCCAGCTAATGCTAGTTAAAAAAAAAAAAAAAAAACCAAGCAAAGCCTTTTTCAAAAAGGCTCTTTTGACTGAAAGAAAGACTTCTTTTCCCATAGCTGTCCTACTGAGTGATTTCTCCTGCTATACTGATATGTCTATCTAAAAAAATAAAAATAAAATGTAAATACATGACAAAGTATTTTAGAAATTGAAATATTTTCACCCAGTCATAACAATGAAATCCATTTTATGCTAACACAAGAGATTCTAGGTGAATATACTGTATGAATGTTTAGTCATTTCCTTCTTCAGTAAGACTCAGTCATAACTTTGAAAATCAGAGAAAGTATTCTAAGTGATGTGTTCTAGAACCTGGGTGAGGATGGTATCTATGACATCACTGTTGTAGTCCACATGCTCAAGACGAAGAGAGGGAATGAAAGACACCAGCAGACGCCTCTGGTTCAGACACAGTGTCCTCAGTTTGCTGTCGTCTTTCTCTTCCTTTCCTTTCTGGCTGTGTTCCACGAGCTCTAACAGTTGACTCCTCAGCTGATGACAGAGCGCAGAAAGCCTGCTCTTCTCTTCTTCTACACTCTCCAGCTAGACACAGCACAGACACACTTTAATATTTTTTATTCAAACATGCTTAAGTAGGTGTTTAATGGCCAAATGTCAACATATCCAACCCTAAATAGTGTTGTTATTAACACCTACAAATAAAGCTACTAAAATAGTTTTTGTTAACTGACGTAAAGCAGAAATAAAATATAAATATTAAATGAAAAGTTAAACTTAAAAAAAAAACTTCTTGTTGCCATGGCAACTAACTAAAACAAAATATGTTTAAGTTGAAGTACTTCAGTTAACAAAAACTATTTTAGTAGCTTTAGTTTTAGGTGTTAATACCAACACTGTTTAGCACCAAAAAAGAATATTTGCATTGCGTCACTCGCGCAAATATTGCTCTCCTCCATTTTCTGATAAAACTGGATGTCTCAAACCGGTTGCATCAATAAGCTTTTCGCTGATTGGCTTGCGCGACAATTCGTCATGTGAATTTTCCACTTGCGATGAAATTTTTCAACTTGTGCGGAAGACACGATTGAGGTGAATATTGCGTGTTCGTGGCAGACGTGATGCCTAATACGGGTCATTCGCGTCATTGCATTAACTTTGTATGTAATCTACTCCCGCAAATAATTAAATTCGCTTTTTGTGTGCACACCATAAAAATAAAATAAATCTAAAATTAAATCTACTGTAAATAGAAGTATTTAAACAAATAAAAAATGGTAAAAGCACATAAACAAAAATTACTAAAACGTACAGAAAATTTAAAATATAAAAGTAGTATATAAATAACACCAAAACAAATATCTCAGTTTTTTACTCATTTGCATCCTTTTTGAATAATGAAAAGTAACTCGAATAATATAGGTTATATTTTACAACTTGTTTGTCAATAAACTAAAACTGAACTAAAAATAAAAATAAATTAAACCTAAAAATTAAAAAAAAAAAGACAAAACAACAAAACAATCTAAAAAATTAAAAAAAAAACAAAAAAAAAAAACATTTAAACAAAAAAAATCACAAAATCACATAATAAAATTACTAAACATTAAACTAAACCTAAAAATATATAATCTTAAAAGACCATTTGAAAATCATAAAATTGTATCTGTTACATTAATGCACTATGAATTAAAATAAACAAACAATGAATAATTGTATTTTTCTAAACTAGTATTAACAAAGTTTAATACATGCTTTATGTATTGTTTGTGGTTACTTTATGTTAACTAATGCATTAACAAATGTTAACAAATGAGACCTTATTGTCAAGTGTTATTATCATAACTTCTAATAATAATCGGGAGTAGTGAAAAACATCTTACTAACAAACGTCCCACAGCTCAAATTGATCCCCTCTATCTCCTACCCTGCTGATGAGCTGGTTCCTTTCGTCCTCCAGGGCGGCGCTGTGCTCTCAAAGCCTGTCTAGTTCCTGACGGCAGGCGTCTCTCTCCTCCGGCGTCTTGTTCATCAGCTCCATTAGTTCATCCTGTCACTGTTGCACCTCTGCCAAGTTACATTCCTCTTCCTCCTGCTCTTCTTCATCATCGACATGACCTTCATGATGCACCACCCCTTTCTTCTCATTTTTCAGAGGCAATTCAATTATCTGCTCCGCAGCTGAGCTGTATTCCCTCCCTGTCCCAGATGATGCATCTCTTTCACATGTCTCTTCTGCAGCAGTGGGCCCCTGATGCGACTCAATTCCTTCCATCATGCCGCACGCGGCTTTGCTCACGAGTATTTCGGATTGAGTGAGAGGCTTTCTCTTCTCTTTCAAAGCAGGCCAGTGTGGGGTGAGAGAGGGGACAGGAAAGGATGGCATCACCTCCATCTGTGTTTCTATGTGCTCTAGAACAAATCTTAATAAATGTTATATAAAACATGTTGGTGAACAAACACCAGTTATATTATTCTTACCTTCTTAGAGAGTTGGAGACAGCAGTCAGGTTAATGAGAGGCAATGGAGACTTCTCATCTAAAGATAGTCCTACGAAAATAAATGAATAATAAAATAAATAAATAAAATAATCTTTTAAAATATATGGTAATGCAACACGAAATGAATACCTAAAGGAATAGTTCACCTAAAAATGAAAATTCTCTCATTTCATTCCAAAATTATGCATTAAATTATGCATTGTGTTACTCTGTGGATGTGTGTATATTTTAAAAAATGTTGTTTTTTGGTTCATTTTGGTTTCTTTCATTTTTTGAAAGATCATTTTATTTATAAATTTTATTATTAATTTAATTTAATAAATTATACATTAAATTGATAAAAAGTGACCGTATAGACATTTATAATGTTTCAAAAGACTTCTGTTTCATATAAATGCTGTTCTTTTGAACTTTTGAAAAAGTATCAGTTTCCACTTAAATATTAAGCAACTGTTTAAAATACGGTTTCTTGAGCACCAAATCAGCATATTTGAATGAGTTCTCAAGGATCATGTGACACTAAAGTTACTTATTTAACTTTTTTTGATCAAATAAATGCAACCTTAGTGAGCACAAGAGACGTATTCAAAAATCTTTAACAAATCTTATTGACCTCAAATTTTGTATTGAATTTATTTTTATTTTTTTTAATAAGTAAATGTGAAAAGGTACATTTACACAAGTTTATTTTTCACATACTTAACCCAAATGCAAAAAACACCATCACATGCTCAAATTTAGTATTTTTCAAAATGTGACCTTCAGTGTTGATTCTCCAAAACGACTGAGGAAAATACTAGACACACACTGACTGTCATGAAAAGTTTCAGGGCTCTCTAATGAGGCATTTTATTAACAAAACCAAAAGCCACATCAGAGCCTCTGAAACCTCGCAGTAAGGTGGGTCAAAGCTATTTTAGTACAGCTTTTATGTGGCATTGTATCTTTACCAGACATAACAGAGCCTGGTGGATGTCTGGGTGCATGATGGTTGTTAACTCTGGTCGCTCTTGAGTCTGTGTGCCCTGAAAGGAGAACACAAGATTCTGGTCTTGCTTTTTAGTGAATAATCAGTTTACAATGGCTTTTACAAATGTTGATTCATTAGCATTTGCTACTTGGTTCTCTAATTGAGTAGGTTGTAAATGTTCTTACATCTGGAACGTTCTCCTCAAGGAGACCCTTTTGTATTTCTCCTCCTGAATAAATACTGAATGTGACAAATATCATCATGGTTCTGGTATTCTTAATAACATCATGAAACAATCAGTAACAGTGACAGTATAACTTACTGGCATTTAAAGGGTTTAGGGTATGACTTCTGATCTTCCTCCTCATCCTCTAGTTCTTCCTCAACCAAGCAGCTCCTGTGTAGAGCTCACAATAAGGTGACAATAAAATAAACAATACGTATGTTGAGAAAGCCAGCAAGGAGGTCGACATAACAAAACAAAACTTCAAATCTTATGGGGCTCAACTGAGAATACTGAATCCAACGACCTAGAAGCAATGGCAGTTCTTCTTTCCATCTGTTGAACGCAAATATTTGGCTTCCTTCAACCTTCATACATCATCTCAGATATCCCAGACCCACTCAAACCCCTCCTTTTCACTCATGATATCATGGCATAACTATTCTGTTTGCCGTCACCTGAACCAAATTTTTTATTTATTTTTTGCATCTTATAAGCTAGTATTACTTCCATTTAAATTTAATTCATTTCAGTTTTAGTTTTACAAATTTTAATACCTAAACATTTATTTCAGTTAGTTGCTATAGCAACATTTAAAATTTTCATGTATGTTTTTCATCTAATATTTCTATTTTATTTTAACTCTGCTTTATTTTAATTACTGAAAAAGATTTGTAATAGTTTTAGTTAATAGCAACAGCACTGCTTTTGTGTTCCATAGAGACAGTCACTCAGGGGAAAAGTGACTTTTAAAAGTAATGCATTACAATATTGTGCTATACTCCATAAAAAGTAACTAACTGCATTACAATAGTTACTTTTTATGGAAAGAAATGTATTATGTTACTTTTGCTTTTTGTCACCTGGGCTGGGCTTGCTTCTTTGCTTTTGTTTTTTAAATAAAATAAAAATAAAAATAAAAAAGTTAGATTTTTTTAATTGTTAAGGCCCTTACACACCAAAAGTGAAATAATAAGTCTCGGGCTGAAGTAAGAGCCTCTGCATGTTACTCCCAATTTCTGTCAACAAGGGAACAGGAGAGGTGTCAGTAAATAAATGGAAAAACAAAATAACATTAGTCACTTATTTGAAAAAGTAACTCAGATATTTTCTTGTAAATTTAAATGTAATGCATTACTTTACTAATCACTTGAAAAAGTAATCTGATTACGTAACTCGCGTTACTTGTAATGTGTTACCCCCAACACTGTTGGGGACTGGAACAACATAAGGGTGAATAAATAATGACAGATTTTTATTTTTGAGTCAACTATTCCTTTACATGAGCTAGAAATGTCCTTTACTGACAGGTTATTGACTGCAATACTCACAACACATCCCCTATTCCTACGGTGGACTTCGGGTCCTCTTTCTTTTGTTTGTAGCAGATTTCATTCCAATACTCATCCAGCTTTATGCTGAGGTTGTGCATGATCTTCCTGTACAAAATAGTGCCTTTCCATCAAAGTAACCCAAGGGCATCATTTGGGGTAAATACCAGCAAAGTGATAAACAGCGTTTGTTGAGCGCACCTGTATTTATCGGTGTCATCAAAGTCTTGTTTGTTGTGAGTGGGCTGAAGGAAATTGCACTTTATAACACCAATAACACCCACACCTTTTCTTTCAGCCTGTTATAAACACAAACCATGGCTTTTAGTTCTGAATTTATGGGTAAAGAAGGCAGAAGAAACATGCAATCATTTCTGGTTACCTTACATTGGCAGCTCACTTTCACATATTCTGTTCTTATGGCACATCATAACCCATAATGCTCTTTGCTTTCGGTGTTGTATCCAAAAGTGATGCGTATACACTTGTTCTAAGCCCTGAGTTAAGAAATGCTGAAATGGTAATAATGTTATATGTGTGTGCACTCCAAAAAACAATATATTTTGTAAGGATACAAGGAATGAGGGTCTGTAGTTGTCCTGTGCAATATGAGCCAGACTTTTGGATATCAGTTAACTCTTTGCCCTCGAAAAATGATTTGCGTGTGAGGTTCAGGTATAAGATGCTACAGAATGCCTACAATTACAAAAACATAAAGAACTCCTAACTTATCACCAAACAGTCCTCCAATTTACATATTTGCCTCTTTTAAGAAAAACACAGATATGGTAATGTATATTTCTACTTATGTTTGCATGTCATACGTATTTTCCATGCCACAAATTTGTTTGTTTTTGTTTTCGTTCTGGAATTTTACATTAAAATGAAATGGTTAATTGTGACTTTATATCTGACAATTCTGACTTTTTTTCCTCACATTTATAATTCAGACTTTTCTTCTCAGAATTTCTGTGTAAATCTATAAACTTGCAATTGTGAGTTCATATCTTGCAATTCTATGTTTATTTCTCGCAATACTGACTTTTTTTCTCAGAATTGCAAGAAACAAAGTAAGAATTGTTAGATACACTATGTATTGCAGGAAAAATGTAATAATTATGAGAAAAATATTCTGTGGCAGAAACAGCCTTTATAGCTCAACAAGGCTGCAGTAATTTGATCCAAAATACAGCAAAAACAGTACTATTATTGTAATTAAAAGTAACTATTTCCTATTTTAATATATAATGTAATTTATTCCTGTGGTGGTGAAGCTGAATTTTCAGCATAATCAGCATCCAGTCTTCAGTGTTACATGATCCTTCAGAAATCATTCTAATATGCTGATTTTTTCCCTAGCAATGAACATTTCTATTAATGGTAAAAACAGGCATACTGCTTAATATTTTTGTGAAATTCATCTGTAGATGAGACATCTCTGAAAGTTTACTGCAATTATTTAAAAGAGAAATATTCTGTAACACTAAAAATGCCTTTAATGTCACGTATTAATGTCAAGTATGAAATTCTTTAAAAAAAAATTAGTCAAGACTGAAGCAGGAGTCCCACACTCATGGTGTCTGTGGTCTTCATGAAAACAATGGCATCTTCTCCCAGACGCATGGACTCTGATTTAAACCCATTGCCGTACACACCAACTGGAATGTGAAATTTCCCTGCTTTCTTCTCACTAAAACCAAAGCTTAAAAACATCAGAAAAATTTGTTAACATGCATTACATATACAAGCATTCAAAGGTTTTGGGTATTTTTCAAAATATATTTTTTTAAATTAATACTTTTCAGCAAAGATGCAATAAATCAGCACATTAGAATGATTTCTGAAGGATCATGTGACAATTAAGACTTGAGTAATGAATGCTTTGACATCAAGGAAATAAATTACATTTCAAAATATATTAATATGGAAAACAACTATATTTAACTGTAATACTTTTTTGATGCATTTTGATCACATAAATGCTGCCTTAGAGAGCACAAGAGATTTCTTTCAAAAACTTTGAAAATATTGTACCAACCCTAAACTTCTGAACAGTACATCCACAGCAGTATATCACACATCTGATCATATACTTTCATTAAGAGATTACTTAACCTGGTCGAAAGTTTACACTAATAAGCAGCTGCATTCATTCACAGCATGATAAGTATAGTGATTACAAGAAGCCAATTAGGTGTCCTTAATTATTCTGGCAGTGGGCCCCAGCACTTCAGTGTTGGTTTAATGTTATAGGCTTTTAGTGCTAATGACATAAGACCACTGTGAATCCCCTGAATGAACTGAATAAGAGTTTTTAATTCTCTCACAATTATAGCAACCAGTAATTACAAGTCCATTTCACACACTTTTTACTTGCTGTACTTAAAATGAATAATAAATTAGCTTAAGTGAATTGACAAGCTGTAGCACTGTGTACCTGAGCATCTTATGTAGTCTGGCCCCGTTATCCATAAACGAGAGGATGTCCTCTGATGCATGTCCAGTCTATCCAGATCTGTCTGGCATGAACATCTGGGTCATAAGCATTATCTGCAACACAATATTTCATCTGACTGGAACATCTAATGAACTGTTTCGAACTATGTCAACACCATAATGAGACACTCAAAATTTCAACTTGTTGTCTAAACATGTTTTATCAAATAAGTTGACATAAAAGAGGTTTAGACAACTCACCGATCAGCTCAGCTATAGCACTGAATGGCCAGGTGTGACTCGTGGAATTAGCATGAAGAAATTTTGGACTGATCTGCATAAAGAAAATAGGATGCTAATTTGAAAAATGCTAAAAATGTCATTTAAAAGTAATATGTCATTGCATGCATTTTGCTAATTATTTAACATGAATCTTGTGATTTCTACACTGATTTTTCAAAGTTGTAAAAAAAGTATAAAGATTACTGTACATTTTACTTTATACTTCATAATTTCATGTTTAATTCAGTGTTACTTGCCATTTCTTTGTAATTATTAGTGAAATTTACTAGCAATTTCTGAGACAAAATTTCTACTCCATTTTTTCAGTGTATTTGTATATAGTTTTAAATTATGGATATTGTCATAGAATTAGATTTTTTGAGGTAAAATATTATAAAGAGATTTTTTAAAATATCAAATTACAAAAAAAAAAATGCACAAATAAAAAATAACAACATTGTTTTAAAAATACAAGCTTAAAACCATTGCATTCTTTCACCTTTTTGAATCCAAGAAATAACAGAAAAACATCGGAAAACATAAACTACAACAAAACTGATGAATGCATGTAACTTACTGTGCTCAGAGGAATGCCACGTTTGCCATTTTTGCTGAAAGATCTGTTAGATATTGAGGAAAGCTGCAGAGAAGTGTTTGTTAACTTACTGAGAAGCTTTTGCAGTCTGTGTCCAGATACAGCGCACACCCTGCTCACACTCCAGCTATGCATCCGCTGAGACTTCTAAAGGGGTTCCTCACATATTGTTGTGAGCAATAAATGCTGGTGTGAATGTGTAACCTGACACATCTTTATTTACTTCTTATTTTAAGCAGGTACTTTAAATATCAGTGGATATACTGTACTGCAGACATGGAGAGGATGCTGGATATTCAGTGGCCTCTTCCAAACCAGTGCTTATTCATCAAATGCATTTCAAGAAGAAGCAATACAACTAGGTGAGAAATGTCATGGAATTTTATTTTTGTAGTTCAGTTTTCTTTTCCAGATTAATTACATTTCTTTTTATAGGTACAACACTCATCAGTCTGAACCCAACAAGATGACTGTTACAATCAACTGAGCAAAATTAATGATGAATTTGGGATTAAATGTTTGTATTTGTGCATTTTGCATCTTCAAATATTTAACACACAAGCAGGAGTTCTAAACTATAGGTCTCGATCTTAAAGGGATAGTTCACCGAATTATGAAAATTTGCTGAAGATGTACTCACCTTCAGGCGATGAGTTTGTTTCTTCATCAGAACAGATTTGGAGAAATGTTTCATTACATCAACTTGCTCACCAATGGATCCTCTATAGCGGATGGGTGCCGTCAGAATGAGAGTCCAAAGAGTTTATAAAACATCACAATAATCCTCAAGTAATGCACATGGTTCCAGTCCATCAATTCTTGATCAATCTTGAAAAGCTACATGTTTGTAATAAACATAAAGCTGTTGGACTCTCATCATGACGGCACCCATTCACTGCAGAGGATTCATTGGTGAGCAAGTGATGTAAAGCTAAATTTCTAAATGAACAAACAAACTCACCTACAACTTGGATGACCTCAGGTTGAGTACATTTTCTGCAATTTTCCACTTTTTTGGTGAACTATTCCTTTAACACCACATCATTTTTGGTTGTTAGCTGATATTCAATTTGTCAATTCACCAAAACTTTGATCAAATTTTAAAGCTTTTTGTGTAATATTTACAAAAATGAAGTACTCAATGCCTATTGTAACTTTTTTGGAATACCAGAAGTCTTTTCTCAAGGGTTCAGTCTGAATACAGCCCAAAACTTCCTAGTCTAAATCTTGATGGTTCACTCTGGTGTGTCTGAACTTGACTCCAGCTTTGCAACACAAACACACACCATTCCTTTTTCTAGCTCTCACCATGGCTGCACTTTCTTCTCTGAAACAAACTGCCCATGGGGCTCTTTAGCCCCTGCAGGCAGCAAAGCCAAGTACACTGGAGTGACGGCGCCCTCATCTGGTGACTTGGTTGCATTTGGTCCAGCCATGTCAGTCCTGACCCATCCCGGACAGCAGGCATTGCATAGGACCTCATCTCCAGGCCTCTCTTTTGTCAGATTTCGGGCCAGGATTCTAGTCAGGGTGGTGAGGCCAGTTTTGGAGATCCCATATGCAGTGCTAGGCCAACCTCGCTCTGCGTGAACCCCTTCCTGAGCGTCACGGACGAATTGCTCCATCAACCCAACTAGCTCTTCCTCTGTAATGTCATCGCTTCGGAAACGGGCTTGGAGTTCTGGACTGCAGCGGCTTAAAGCCATCGAGCCCATTACGCTGGAGACATTCACCATCCGACCTAGAAAAAGAAATAGGAGTGTTTGTGGGAAGAAAAGAGAATCACCAGACAAGCAGGTTCTGCAAGGTGTAACTGACATGACTTACCTCCTGGTTTGATAATGGGCAGGAACACATTGCACATATCTCTAGTAGCAAAGAAATTAGTCTTCAACGTCACATCTGCTTGGATGCCAAAGGGGGTCGTGTCTGCCACTGCCATGAAGAAATAAAGCATTGTTAATGTTTTTATTACACATAACACAGTAGATAAATTTATGACAGCATCTTAACACTCCTTGTGATCTTTTTGTGGGACTTGCTATATGAAAACAAAAAGCATGGATGTGACTAGAAAAAGCCACCATTTGAAATTAATGGAAAATGCAAAAACATACTAAATACAGAGCCATGTTTAGGGGTACAATCTAAAGATCAGCTAAAATCAAGTAGTTTTTTGATCATCTTTAAATATATATACAAATGCAAGCCTAATAAAATGAAGAAATTACATCTGAAAATATTCTTATAAGTATCTAGGCAATACACATATGACCCTGAACAACAAAACCAGTAACAAACAACACATTTAAACTTTAAAAAAAAACCCAACAATACATTGTATCGGTCAAAATGATCGATTTATAAATCATTTAAAAATCATTAGGATATTAAGCAAAGTTCATGTTCCATTAAGATATTTTGTAAATTTCCCACCGTAAATATATCAAAACGTTCCACTGGTATTATATGCATTGTTATTGTTTCTCGGCCAAATAGTGTCCTATCCTAACAAACCATACATCAATGGAAAGCTTATTTATTCAAAAATGTATTTATTCATAATTTATTATTTATTTTTATTTATTCCTTTATTATAAATCTCAATTTCAAAAAGTGTACCCTTACGACTGGTTTTGTGGTACTGGGTCACATATTTGTTGGGATAATTATATATTATTCAGGCATCTGGTAGTTTAACCATTATACTATATATGATTGATTTTTGTTATTTCTCTCACCAGATGCTACCAATCTGCCTTCCATGCATTGGATTTTAACTACCTTTGTTATGTTTTTAACTGTAGAAAATCAGTTTTTTATACATAATATTTGTGTGTGTGTGTACAGAGTTCAGGTGCAAAAGCTTCTAAGTGCCGTTTGAAATGTTTCTCTAAAATGAGCATTTTTATTGCCTCTATGTGTAGGTTCGGTAATTTCACTTCAGTGGTAATGAATGGGTTCAGAGTGTTGATTTCTGAATAAATGATTTACTCTTGAAGGCGATGCCCGCGTTGTTGACGAGCACGTCGAGGCCGCCGTACTTCTCAGTGAAGAAGTCCCGCGCGGAGCGGACGCTGTCGGGGTCGTTGATGTCCAGCTGGTGAAAGAGCGGTGCCAGCCCCTCCTTCTTCAGACTGTCCACCGCAGCGGTTCCTCGACCGACATCCCGAGCTGTCAGGTACACGTCTCCGGCGAAATCCTTGCACATTGCCCGCACGATTGCGAACCCGATGCCTTTATTTCCACCGGTGACCAGAGCCACTTTACTGCTGCTCATTGCTGCGATGTGTCTGCAGGGGGAAGGAAGCTGAAAATAAGACCATATTCCGTGACATAAACAGCATTAAATGCATTTGGGAAACGTATGCATGATTAAAAGAAAACTCGTACCTGTTCTACTCCGCGGTGATCAAATCACTTTTGGGTTTGGCTGTTTTTGGTGTGCGTTGCTACTTACTGCGCATGCGCGGAGGAATACGCTTGTATAAAGCGTTGCTGTTCGATATCTATTTCATGTGCATTAAGGTTTGCTTGCTGATATAGCAACAGGTATGAGCTGTAAAGCTTTTTTAAAAGGGGTATTTTATTTTGCGAAAATGTTTATTTAATTTTTTTGTACTACGTACTGCGATTAGTTCGAAGACAGTGACGTAACGACGCCTGAAGCACGTGATCCGGCTGTGTTTTTGACCATGTGGATGTGTATTTTGTTTCTAACTGCGGTATAGAATGACATTACTCCCGATATAAGCTTTAGATAGCGCTGTTATGTGGAAACTTTAAGATGAATAAACCTGGTTGCCGCGCTGGGAGAAGAGCGAGGAAAAAAAGACGGAAAAAACACGAGGATGAGTACAAAGGTAGCTAGTCAGTTTCTATGCTGATACACTGTAACTTTGTAGTATAGTATTTAAATGTAAGTTTAAATGAATGTTTTATTTGTATTTTAATCCTGTAGTGACTCTGACTCACGAAGCCCAGTTTGTTCTTTTGAGGAGATGGCTGAAACAGAAAGGATTCAGCTCGCAGTCTCTCATCCCTGTCAGCTTCCATGGCAAGCAGAGAGTTTCAGTGGTAGAGAGCTTGAATAATACATTTTCACACGTAGTAGTTACTAACTCTTATATTTTCTCCCCCTTAGATACTGGAAGAGGGCTTATGACAAATCAAACTATCAAGGTAATTATTTGTATGAACTTGTGTGGGCATATGTATGTGTGTGTGTGTGTGTGTGTGTGTGTGCATGCATGCATATGTGCATAGGTCCAAAATCTGAAACCACTATGAAAATATGTTTGTTACCTTTGCAGGCCAAAAACTGTGTGATTTCCCTGCCTGAAAAATGCTTACTGACCACCGAGACAGTTCTAAAGAGTTACATGGGTGACTATATAAAAAGGTATTTGGACTGATTGTTATATTGTATTACATTATATTTTTAAAAATCAATCTCTTATATATATATATATATATATACATACATACACACACACACATATATAAATACACATACATACATACTGTTGTGCTATTAGATTTTGAAATGGACCATGAAGGATCAATAAAGTGAATTTGTTTTTGGTTTCTCTCTCTTTCTACTTGTAGATGGCATCCTCCTGTATCTCCTCTTCTTGCTCTTTGTTGTTTCCTGATTGCTGAAAGACATCGTGGAGATGCGTCGGAGTGGAGTCCCTACATTAATATCCTCCCAAAGACCTACACATGCCCTGTGTACTTGTCTGATGACATCATTGACCTTTTGCCGAGGAGTCTCCAGAAGAAAGCCACTGAGCAGAAAGAACAGTTTCAGGAACTCTACTGTTCTTCGTTGATGTTTTTCCGCTCCCTCCAGCCACTCTTCACCCAGCCCACAGAGGAGTTGTTTACCCAGGATGCACTGCGCTGGGCTTGGTGTAGCATTAATACGCGTACGGTGTACATGGAGCATGACCAGAGTGACTATCTCTCCAGGGAGAAGGATATCTATGCGCTTGCACCGTACCTGGACCTGTTGAACCACTGTCCTAATGTACAAGTAAGAGCACCTAACAGAAATACACTACTGTTCAAAAGTTCAAGGTCTGTAAAAACAAATTAGATTTTTGAAGTCTCTTAAGCTCACCAAGGCTGCATTCATTTGTTAAAAAATACAGTAAAATCAGTGATATTGTGAAATATTATCACAATTGAAAATGACTGATTTCTATTTGAATATAATTTAAAAGTTAATTTATTCCTTTGATGCAAAGCTGAATTTTCAGCATCATTACTCTAGTCTTCAGTGTCACATGATCCTTCAGAAATCATTCCAAACATAACAAAAAAAACATATTTTCTTATTATTATCAGTATTGGAAACAGTTGTAATGTTTAATATTTTTTTATTTAGATCATGATACATTCTTGAATGAATATAAAGTTTAAAAGAACAACATTTATTTCATTTATTTATTTTTTTGTAACATTAAAAATGTCTTTACTGTCATTTTTTATCAATTTAATGTTACTGAGTAAAAGTATTATTTTCTTTCCAAAAAACAACTGACTTTTGAATGGTAGTGTACTTTCTTAACAATAAAACAATAAAATTGCATAGTCATAAGTAAAGACTATAAATTTTCCTTGTTGTGCAGGTTGAAGCTGGCTTCAACAAACAAACTCGCTGTTACGAAGTTAAAAGTGTTCAAGGCTGTAAGAAGTTCCAGCAAGCACTCATCAATTATGGCCCTCATGATAATAACAGACTACTTCTGGAATATGGCTTTGTTGCCTCTGGTAACCCCCACAGTGTGGTATATGTTGATATAGGTAAGGAAAATACATACAAATATTAAATATTCTACATGCAAATATTAAATACTATGGAACTGCATTAATCGCTGTTTGTTGTTATTGTAGGAACTCTAAAAATATGTCTAGATGAAAAAGACAAACAGCTAACACAAAAACTACTTTACCTAAGGGACAACGATTTTTTAAGGTAAGTGATATAAAATATTGCACGCTGTTGTTCTTAAAATTTTATATGTAATGTTGCAGTTCATGATATAAGGTCATTTTAAACTGACTTAAATTCACAACAAAAATTAAGTTCCATATGCTTTCACTCTTTAACAGAAACTTGACGTTTGGGATGGATGGCCCTTCCTGGCGACTGATGACTGCACTGAGACTGCTGTCCTTGAAACCTGAGCAATAGTGAGAAGTTACCATCCCAAACACATTATTTGGACGCATGGAATTTGACTGCATGATAATGCAAAAATTGTCATTTTTATTGCTTTCACTTGCATATAGTTTATTTTATGCCATTTATGCCATTGAATACATTCAAAACTGACTTTAATGCATTGTCTGTAGTTCTTGTTGGAAGAGTGTCCTCTTGGGGGCAGCAGTGAGCCGGGAGAGAGAAGAGTGGTGCATTCACTCTGCCCTAAAGCTTTGCAATAACCTCAATGATGACAATGTCAAGGCACTAGAGAGGGTGAGTCTAATTAAATCTGTTCATTCTTAATGCTGCCTGTGTCTAATTAAAGATACGAAACCACTTACAGTCTGAGTCTTTTCATTTGTACAGCTATCACAGCTCAAACAGGGTGCGAACCTGCCTCGCCTTGAACAACTGTGTGTGGTGGAGAGCCTGAGACAAGAGGAGCAAAGGATTCTGGAACACACACGAGTGGTTCTTCAAAACCTCTGGGGACAGTAGTCACTGTGGTAACAGTAGGGCATTCGGAGCACCGAGGAACCAGAAGCCTCATGCTGTCACTGCCAAGATTCAAACACAAGCCAAGAGCAAGCAGATATTGTTCAGCTTTGTGCTAAAGCTCTTAACTGAATCACCTCCAAAACTGCAGGGAGTCCAAAATACTTAAAAGAATACTTCACTCAGAACTGAACATTCTGTCATTTACTCACCCTTATGACTTTTTCTACTGTGGAACACAAAAGGAGACCTTTTGAAGAATGTCCATGCTGCACTTTTCTATCAGTGTTGTTATTAGAAACAAGAAATGCTGCGATGGCCAACTAACTAAAAATTAGTTGAAGTTCTAAAATTACTAAAAATAAAATAAAAATGTCAAAAGCACATCAATTAATAAAGCTCAAGCTAAAATAAACTAAAAATATAAAATCTAAATTAAAACAGTTGTTTGATTTGCACTTTTCACTGCTTTGAATTGATCGGTGTGAACTTGTTAGCAACATCTCCTTTTGTGTTCCCTGAAATAACATCATACAGATTTGGAACAACTTGCGGGTGCATAAACGAAGAGAGCTGAAATATCCCTATATAATGCTCCACAGTGTGGGATTTCTAAGCTTCAATCATTGTTTTTCTCCTAGATTGACAGTTTGGGGCATATGGTGGACAGGAAGACGATGGGACATTTAGGACAATGAGAACTTAACAAACACAAATCTTCTATTGAAAGCAAATGACCTACATTCTGTGTTTCTGGTCGGAGACTACTGATAATCAACTGCATACTTCTAAACAAAAATGATGCCAAATTCTAGGTCAGCATCATCCAGTTCTTTTCTATACAGATCTGTCCATATTAATAGGCAAAAGAGATGGGATCAGATGGTGCTGTTAATAATCCATTGGGAATGCTTGACAAGGGAAAATCACATATACAGCATGTCATAACTAGGCCAAAGTTCCTAAGAAAAAATGTTTTTATGTAAATAATTTCAAGTTTATATATACACACCACACACACTTTTTTTTTTTTTTTTTGTATAATGTAAATACTGTTTGCTTTGAGATACATGTTTTTTGGAATGACCTGATTTCCATTTAAAGAATATTCATGTTTTTAAATACCAACAATCCATTAAAAGTGCAACTGACAAAAAACATAAGATTTATAACAACAACTCAATTAGCAGAATTATGGAAAACACATTGTGATGCCTCTTCAAAGTTTGACAGCTATTCTTTTCCTCGTTTGCTTGCTTTGTACCATTTCCATGGAGACGGTAGCTTCATATAAAGGCACAGGGTCCTCCAATTGTGGCCTGTGCAGAGAAAACAGTCAAATTCAACAGCATTCACACAGCAAAGCTGATTTCACACTTTCTCTCTCTGCATTACAAACACAGCCCACATACATTCAGTTTTAAGTTCATAATTGGGTAATTATTACTCTTTTTGTACCGACTCTCATACACACAATCTGTTTATTCCTCATCCTCACCTGAAAGTCCCTGTGCAGAGTTTATCCATCACATCTTTCAGGATATCTGAGAGAGAGAGCAGACTAAAGGCAGATAACCCAGTTACAAACAGGAAACCATGTGTCCTTTATGTTGTGGACAAGGTCGTTCCAGTAGCCTGAGGACACTGGGAGAAAACCCTCAGGTCTCAAATACATCAAACTGTCATGGACTAGCCATATGCACACTCAGGAACCCAGTGACCTCATTGCAACATATAGCAGTTTCACAAAAAACGGCTCTGAAACCATCTAGTCAGATCTCGTTTCTTCATTCCACTGGAGAGTAAAGCAGTGTTTTGTGTAAAGAATAAGGCCCAGAGTCATTTTGATGGGTCTATGTTGAGACTTGCCTTCATGGCAAGTAACACACAAAACAAAATGTCTCTACCGTATAAGACACTTTAGATAAAAACATCTGCTTAATACATAAATATAAATGATACTAGACTGAGCTGGAAACATTGAGTATTTGATATTTCAAGGCTGATAAACAAAGCTGAAACTTGGATTGTTTGTAACACAACCGGACCAATCAGAAGACAGTGTTTGGTTAAAGATTAATGTAGTTTATAGTAAAAGATACGAAGATATCTGCCCTGCTTGGCACGGGATGTTGTCCACACCTCGTCGTTAAGGAACGAGAGAGATGCTGCTTTCAGGAAGAGAATGTGGCTGTCAGGAGGGTCCAGCTTGGAAAAAAGGATAAAAATTATTTTATTAAATGTATATAAGTGTAAAGATTGATTCTGCTAGTCAATAATTGATTTATATAAGGACAAAAAGAGATCAGTGAGCTGTGTTTTGAAGAAGCTGCTGTTGCTAACCTGTAAGTGTTGTTCTGTGGTGACCCAATGACCTCCAACTGAAAGAAGGGTAAGGAGGTCATGTTTATGTGGACAATGCCTCTGTGCTTCTGGTTCTTCATCAAAGAGTTTCACTGATCACAAAAAAAAAAAGGCTCAAAATCAGAGACTGCTTTTTGAAAATTAACATGTATAGACTGCCGTTTGAACATTTGGGGTCAATACATTTTTTTAAAATAAAAATAATAGATTTACTCAGCAAGGTCTGTACTTTTATGACATTGTTACAAAAAACTAAATTTCAAATGGGTTCTGCTCTTTGGAACTTTCTATTCATCAAAGAATTTTGAAAAAAAAGTATCATATTTGTATAATGTTTCCACAGAAATATTAACCAACGCAACTTTTTTCAACATAATAAATAAGAAGTTTCTTCAGCCTATTTAAATCATTTCTGAAGGATCATGTGAGAGTAAAGACTGGAATAAAGGCTGCTGAAATTTCAGCTTTGCCATGACAAGAATAAATTACATTTTAAAACATCTTAAAATAAAAACAAAATTAAAAATATTTCACAATATTACTGTTTTTACTGTAGTTTGATCAAATAAATGCAGCATCGGTGAACATAAGAGACTTCGTTCAAAAGCATTAAAAATCTTACCAACCCCAAACTTTTGAACAGTACAATATGTATTCCCAGCATTTAAATAATAAATTGATATTGCAACACAACTGCTTAATGGACAGAAGATCAGTATTAATATAAATAATTAAAAGCACATATGAGACGACTTTGTTAAAAAGTCATATATAGTGATGGTAAACCTCCTGAATCAATGATGATGTCCACTCCAAGACCTCCAGTTTCTTCAAGGCACGAGTCCACCAAATCCTCCTTTGAGTCCCATACTCTGATCACTCGAGCTGAAGGAGGATATACAATGCTTACAATAAATCTTATCAACATCGGTTAAGCATATCAAGCTGGGAGTGAAAATACCCAATGACTATTCACAAAGAACAGATTTGTAGTGAGGCTTATGTGAATATGAGAGCCTGAATAAATACTTATGGAAGAGACTGCTGCCATAAATAACTTACCCAAAAGTGATTCCTGCACACCTTGAGCAAGTGCAAGTGGCACAAGGAAGAAACAAGATGACAAAGAAAGTCAAATAGCAAAGAAAGAAATAGCACAAAAAGATGCTCAAGGGAGAAGTGAAAAGTTGAGAAAGGCACTATCAGAAAATGCTTGGCAATCAATATGAGTGAGTTTAAAGAAAGACAGAAATCTACAACAAATGAAATCAGTTTTGATTTCCAGAGCAAAGGATGGGGTTAGAAACTTTGAACTGCCAGCATTAAAACACATCTTTGAAATATGAGAAAATGCCTTCGGCAACAATCCAAACTTAGAGATTTGTACATTTGATTAGACTTGAATAGATTTTAGACTTCCCACTTGTACATAAAATGATACCAGTGTGATGCTTTTCATATGCTCAGGAAATAAATCAAACTTTACAAGAAATGACAACTGAAGATTAAAAGAGAGTTGCTCCATTCTCCATTTCAGTTTGTTTGGTGTTTATCAGGGCTTTTAAGAAAAACTCATGCCAAGTGTTTGATAAATCTACACTGCCAGTGAAACGCTTAGTCAAACCAAGTTCGAACTTCATCGTAAACTGACACTTTATGGGGAAAATGTCTTGGCTGTCATTCCTCTCCACAATGCTTCACTTCAGCACCCACCCACACTCGGACGGAGCTCTTCCAAAAACTTCTGGTCCTCCGGAGACAAAGCTGTAGCCAGGACTTTCACACCGTGATAGTGGGCGAGCTGAATGGCCAGAACTCCAAAGGGCTGCATGCACACAAAACAGAAGTTAATGATAATGATTTGAGATTTTAAAAAGGGGGAACCAAATAATGCTTGTAGAAGTACTATGTTGATTCTGATGTGAGAAAATAGCTAAATAACAACAAAATCCATTTTCAAAATATCAGAATATAGAATATATTCTACTGTTCAAAAGTTTGGAGTCACTCAGTTTTTATTTTTAAATGAATTAAATACTTTTATACAGCAAGGACGCATTAAATTGATTAAGAGTGACAGCAAATATTATGTTACAAAATATTTTTATTAATTTTTTTCTGTCTTTCCATCCTGAAAAAAGCATCACAATTTCCACTAAAAATATTAAGCTGCACAACTGTTTTCAAAATGTATAATAATAAAAATAAATGTTTCCTGAGCAGCAAATCAGCACATTAGAATGATTTCTGAAGGAAGACAGGAGTAATGATGCCGAAAATTCAACTTTGCCATCACAGGGATAAATAACATTTTAAATGTATATTAAAATCTCAAATAGTTATTTTAAATTGTAATAAAATTTCACAATATTAAAGCCACAATATTTCTGTAATATTTTTTTTTCAATAAAAAATAATGCAGCCTTGGTGAGTATTAACCCCCCCCCCCAAAATAAAATCTTACCAAGCCCAAATCTGAACAGTAGAGTATATACTAATAGGAGGCACGCATCAGGAAGATGTTGCCCTTTTGACCTCTGCACAGATACCTACACCAGCCCCATCCAGCACCAGTACAGTCTGACCCGCAGCCATCCGAGCCAGTGTGTGCAGAGCAGTGTAAGCCCTGAGACCGTCTTTAATTACTGCTGCTGCTTCAAACCAGCTCACTTTCTCAGGCTTCAGAACTGTTATTAAAACAGAAGCATATGGGAAATACAAAAGGTAGTGTATCTTCAAGGAACTAGGTAGGACTATTGTCTATAATGTAATGTGTGCAATACCTAAATTATATTCATCAGTAACCACAACAGAACAAAGGCCAGACTGCTCAGCCTCCAGAGGAAGAATACCTGAGAAGACATGCAAATGTTCATTTTATTATACACACATAAAGCATACTCTGATAAAAATGAGAGTCTAATAAAGTTCTTACCAACAACCTCATCATCTGGCTGGAAAAAGGCCACTTTGGGTCCAACTGGGAAATAATCACATCGCATCACATCAGATTTATTTGATTAGATGGTAAATGGTAATGGTGTCAAATATACAAGAAGTCATGTAAACCTTGAAGAACAACCCCAGCAATCTCCCTTCCGACTGGGACGTGTTCCTTCTCAAGCTTGAGGTCCTCATACAGCTGAAAAACAGATCACGAATGCACATATTCAGTATAGAAGTGAAATGAGGGTGATCTTTGCCTACATAATGTCCATATGAGACACATGCGTTGAGATTTGCTATTATATATCCAGTTGCTTTTCTGCAGGTCGTTCACATCAAATCACCAGATGTTGTTCAAGATCTTGTTGACTGTTAAGTTACCTTAAAATCAACTGGACTTAGTGCACAGCTTTTCACTTGAACTTTGACCTGATGGTCGCCAATGTTAGTGGGAACATTCTGTGAAAGGAAACAACGGACATCAAGCAATTAGTACGGACTGCTTATTACAGATTTTTCAGTAAACTGTGGATATGTAAATGCATGCAACAGAAAATGCAAAAGCATGATCATGCACTCTCACCGTCTCCTGTGAGACAAACTTCACATCACCCTGGTCTCCTGGCTTGCAGTAAAGTCCCTTCATGGTAATTCTAGCTGTTCTGTAATCAGATAAATCAATGCCCAATGAAAGATTAACACAAGCAACAAGCTGAATTAAATACTGTATTAACACTATTGTTATAATAATATACAATAACAAAACACTCTCTAAAGAAATTAACCACATTTTTTGTGAGTTTGCACATGAACTGTGCAAGTTAAAGAACATAAGATCCAAATAATGCAGAATACGATTGCATACTGAGCTACTTGTTTTACTTTGCAATATTCCTATCGCGATTCTCTATTTAAAGCATCAAGATCGGTGTTATAATATCCTCTTATGTTATGCTATATAATATTTTTGCATGCAGTATTTTAGAACCTACCAACATACAGACGACTGCGGTAGTGTTTCGTTCATTTCCTGCACGTGACTCCTCCCGTGTGACGTAGGTGGAGTAGAAATATAAACGCAAAGAAGGGAAACGAGAACATCTCACTCAGAGCACAATCCGATGTTTGAGGGATTAGGTTAGATAACCACTTGTTTATTTCCACTAAATATTTATCCTCAGTGAATCTAAAATATAGAGACCGAAGTAACTAAATAATATCAATTAATTTAAAATAAACAAATAATGAAATAATTGAATGAAATGTAAATGAAAACACAGCAGTAACGTCCTGAGAAGTCGATGGGCTCAGCCTTCTGAGCTAGCAATGCCTGAATCGTAAACAAAATTGTGTGACACAACTACAATTGAATGAAAAAACCCTAAAAAAATTAAAACATCAAACAAAACCTTACATAAAAAAATAAACCCTCAAAAAAAATGATTCTACCCCAAAACAAAGAAAAGCATATTCGACTCTGAATCATTGAAACGAGTCGTTTTTAAAACGAATCCCAAGCCGTTTCATGTTGACGTCAACATGAAATATTAGCATATTGTCCGCCCACTTTCTTTTGGAGCGGTAAAAATAGCGGTTTCCCCGGTAACGCTGTACACAAAGCAGCACTCCCATAAAAAACGCTTCATTCAGAAAATACAGGTATGATAAAATTAAAATTATGATAAAATGAAAATGAGAGCAGTTGGACCAATCACCGCAGATGAGCGTCACACAAAGGAGGGGTTTGGAAAAATGAATCGTTGAGCGAATCGTTTGGGAGTCGTTGAGCAAGTAAGGTAAAAAAATAAATGCATATTATAAGGCAATGAAAGTGTTTTTTGACCTTGCATACATGTCAAATATAACAAAAATAACAAAAATTACAATTTTATTCAGCATTTTCTTCTCTTCCGGGTCTGTTGTGAGTGCATTCATGACGCTGCAGTGACGGAAGAGAAGAAAATGCTGAATAAAGTCATAATTTTTGTTATTTTTGGAGCAAAATGTATTTTCGATGCTTCAACAAATTCTAACAGACCCTCTGATGTCACATGGACTACTTCCGAAGATGATCTTAAGGTCTTACGGGTTTGGAACGACATGAGGGTGAGTCATTAACGACATAATTTAAATTTTTGGGTGAACTAACCCTTTAATAACCGTATTAACAGAATCCTTTAAGGTAACACATACTGTTACTTTTCATTTAGTGATCATGAAAGGAGGTTCTAACACCGCATTGGCTTGAATTAACGAATTACTATAGTAGAAATATTACAAAAAAAAACAAATAAAAATACATAAAATTTATTATAATTAATAAAAATTTGGGTGAACTAACCCTTTAATAACCGTAGAAATATTACAAATAAAAATACAGAAAATGTTTTCTACTTGATTATAAGTATGGAGAAAAAAAGTTGTTTTTATTTCCATTTCACTAATATATACGCATCTATAAATCTATAAACTGTCTAAATAGTTGTCCATACGTTGACTATTAGGACGCTACTGACTCGCTAAGGTTTGGGCCGCATTGCGCCCCCTGTCTGCAGTAAACGCGATGACGCGGATGCCTGAATGACGTGCGCACGTTTCATTTTTCCCCCTTTTTACTTCACTACTAGCGAAGCTGCAAGGGAAGAAACGAGGAGCCAGAAGGAGCAACGAAATAACCCTGGAATTTATCTCGCACGTTAAAAAAAAGGAAAGAGGAGTCCTCCTTCTGCCATCCCATGCTCCTCTAGCGTGTTCCCTCACACAGTGCTGGGGATATAATGGAAACTGAATGATGAGGTAAGAGTGTTTGTCTGTCTCGGGCCGATTGTCCTTTTTTTGACAGTGACTGCGGCCGCTGCATTTCAGGGCGCGCTTCGTGCGAATTTACGTCGCGAGTAACGCTATGCTGCTTAGCGCAAGGCAGCGGTCACCTCAACGGTCTTTTCGGCTCGGTAACTGTAATAATACCCCCATCTAGTCGTTTATTCGCGAAAGGAGGCCTCTGTAAGCTCTCCTTCCACGCAGAGATTGCAGCTAAAGCTCAGGCTCTGATTTACTGGTGTAGTTAGCACACGGCTAACGGTTGCTGGATTTCTGAGGTAAAACTCACCGGTATAGTGGACTCTCTGGACCTTGAGAGTGCTGAGGTAATGTGTGTTGTATGTAGGGTGTAGTAACAGTGAGTTAGCCAACTGTGTGATGGAGATGCCCCCAGCTCCTTCAGCTCATTTCCACACATGGCTGCAGGTCTCATCTATACGTTACATATAGTTGTTTTTTACTGTGACTCTCCCATTTCTTCTCCAGCGCAGTCAGTACACACGTGTATTCACGCTGGCCTGGAGAAGCAGAGGTTATTATCCCGTGATTGTGTCTGAAGGAAGGTGATTAAAAAGCTCAGTTCATGTAGTGCAGGCTGGCCGTGGATTTGGGTGCTTTGTCTTAAAGCCACTATCATGTGTAAACACTGTCAGATTGGGGGGTGGTCTACAAGAGCTTATGAACGATGCAACTGGAGCCATTTGGCCTGGGTCAGTCTGGTTGTAAACCAGGTTCGGTCCTGGTTTATAGAGGCACTCCTTGATCACAAGACTAAAGTGGAAAACCTGCTTTGGCAGCCGTCCTGAGAAATGCTTTTAAAATGTGATCTCACATTAACTGATACAAGATCTTTAGTTGCTAGGATGTACCAACATATTCAAAGATGTAGGCATCTGAATGAACTCAAATTGATCTAAATATCTATCATTAACCTGATTATTGGAGATGTGTTTGAAACATATTGAAACATTAATCATAAGTTGGTCATATTGTGATTTTAAAAAGTATAAACACATTAATTAAACCGATACTCTGGTTTCTAGAAACCTTGAAATCGTTTTTTTTGGACATTCAGAATACCCACCATAAATGAATGTCAATTTATATTAGTTTTTACTATTAGTTTTACAAATAGTTACTGTTATTTTACATAACTCTCAGATGAGTGAGAATTAAGGGGTTGACTGGATTCAGCATAAAATGTAAAGAGCATCTTCATTATTTCCAACCCTACAGAGTATGAATGGATGATCACGCTTTGACATCTTTTAGTCTTCTTTTAGTCACACTTATTCATGTGATATGAATTCTTCTACAAGACTTGACCTTTGAAACACAACGAAAGTTTGTTCTTATTACATTTATACAGGAATATTCCAGCGTCTGTTGAGCATGTAAACGTCTTTTTCCAATGAAAATTTAATCAGAAAATGGCCTTTTATCTGAAAGTGATGTTCACGTAAACGTTGTGGCGCTTGCAGCCTTGTTTAGATGAGGATAATGGAGCATTTGAAAGCCTCTGTTTTAAGTGCAGGCTCAAGAGGAGCTTATTGTTAGGCCGTTCAGTTCATGAGTCATTAGAGGCTGTTTTTTTGCAACCTCAAGTTTATCTGGCCACTTTCTCTCTTTCATCCATAGATTCACAGTTCTCTAGTCCCCATCCCCCACAGGTGTACAGCAAAGATTTAGTCTGGGGTGTGAGATAAAAGAGATCCGCAATCCACTGTGCACCGCTCGGTCACAGCAGGATGGATGATACGCCAGCTGTGTGTGTGTGTGGGTCTGCTCTTTTTTTTTTGTTCACCGCTGATATGCGCGCTGCCCTTTTGCTGCTCACTTTGAAATTTGTTTCTCTTTGTACGATCGTTGGCTCAGAAGCAGCTTTTTGTCTAGATAATTAGGTTAACAGGAAGAGCGAGGGACCCTCAATCTCTCGCCCCAGTGGTCTGCTCCAGTAGGCCTGAATAATTTCAGTCATTCCTGCCTGCTTTTGCGTAAACAAATTGTGAATGGTGGTATTTATGTGTATTTACTGGATTTACACTTTGAGTTTATAGCTTGTGTATAGGCCTACATCCACGTAGAGCAGGGACGATGATTTTTGAAATGCACAATTAAAGATGAAAAAATGTGTATTACAGAAAACTGGAATCTCAGCTATAGGCCTATATGATTACTGTCCGATGGTTAAAGGGATAGTTCACCCAAAAATGAAAATTTTGTCATTAATTGCTCACCCTCATGTCGTCTCAAACCCATAAGACCTTCATTCATCTTCTGAACACAAATTAAGATTGGATCACATTTTTGATTGACAGCAATGCAACTACCACGTTCAGTGGCCCAGAAACATAGTAAGGACATTGTTAAAATAGTCCATGTGGCATCAGTGGTTCAGCTGTAGTTTTATGAAGCTATGAGAACTCTTTCTGTGCTCAAAGAAAACAAAAATAATGACTTTATTCAAAAAAATTTCTTCTCTTCCGTGTTAGAATTCGACACACATTCACGAAAGTAACGCAACGATCAAACTTTGGATCTAACTTTCCAAACATCCAAAACAATGCCATGTGCTGGGCTGAAATGTGCTCAATGTATGTGTGTACGTACATATGGTGGTATTTTTACTAGCTCATAACTCACAAAGAGCTTATTAAATGTGTAAATCCGTCAGAACAGTGGCAGGAATTGCTCTATTGCTCACAGAGATCTGCAGCGCAGAGGCAGCGGTTCCAGTGCCTGTATCTGTAAATGGGCAACATTCTGGAAGAACCAGAGATGCTTGAGCATTTTGTCCTTGAGGGTCACATCTTGTGACATCACGTCCTGTTTTTGGTTTGTTTAGATGTCTCTGGTCCATGTTGCATCCATATTTCAATCAAACCACTCCAGAATTCATTTGGAAGCGGATCAAGACTTCTGATCCTGTTTTGTGCGCATCAAGGTTCGGACTACAGCGATCACGCTTGCTTCCTTCGTGTTCGGTTGTTTGATGCTTATAATAATTGACTTATACCCACATGTTTATCTTCATTTTAATTCATAATTTGTTATTGTTGTGAACACCGCTTTCTATCAATGTTTTTGCTGATTGGTTATTAAAGCTAAGTATTATTTAGCATCTTAATTTACAGTATATTGATTAGCTATGAATCTTTAATCTGGCTATGTGGTGTCTGTGTGTGTGTGGCATTTTTGCACAGACCGGTGCCTGTAACCATCTCATAATATTGGACGGAAGTACAACGATACATGCCCTCTTCCGGAAGCTGTTGTATTTAGTCTAATGGGTGATTAATTCTGTTCCAGGCTCAGATTCTGCTCAGACAAAACTGGTAAAATCCATTGAAGATATACTGTCTGCTCTCGCTGTTACAGCTACCGCAGCTGCAGAGAAAGCATCTCTGCTTCCATGTTCATGGTGAAGCTTAAATGCTTCAAGATGGAACTGAACAAATGAGCCGAAATCAGATTTTGGACTGAGTTTTTGTTTCTGTTTAGACGAGCAGGTTGTGATACTGAATCTTTTACTACCCTAGCAATGCGAAACAGCTTCGGCGCGTTTTGAAAGATCGGTGAGGATGATTTGCTATCAGTGATGATGAAAGCACAGGGTTGCGTTTCATTTAAAGCTAGATTCATTGCTCTGCGTGTGTCTGGACTGCATTACATATGGGTGGGGTGCAGAATGTCTGTTGTGTTGAGTGGTGAATGGAACAGTTGGGGGTGTCAGTGGAACCATAAGCATCTCTGAATATCATTTGAACGCTGTATGAATGTGGCGAGTTTGACTCCCACATATCTTTCTGTCTTGTCCTTGAAGGAAGCCAGCAGCTTTGCAGTGGTTTGTGTGTATGCTCTTCTTAAATTGCTGTTATTTCTAGTACCGTATCAGGTATTGATGTTAAGGGGGTTGAAATTGTATTCATTCTGCGACCGTTAAGGCTCAAATGACTGCTTGTGCAGTGAAAGTGACCTGTGGGTAGAAGTTCAAATACGCTGTTTACTCTCTGCTTATGTTCTGCAGTCGAAGCCCAACGTGGTCCGGGAAAGACTGTTTTTGTGAGGAATGCAAACGTGTGTGGGTGTGTTTGGCTGAGTTGAACACGTAGAACCCCAAGCTCTTTTTTGAAAGGAATGCAGACAGGAGTGTAAGTGTGATGTTAACACTGTTAAAACTCACACTCTCTAGTTTGGCCCTGGGCTCTCGTGTCACCTGACTAATGAATCCACAGCTGGATGTGTTTGAGTGTGTCTGTATTTGTACATTTTTTTTTTTTTTTTTTTTTCATAGTGTCTTCATGGGATTCAGCGAGCGAGGGAGACTAATCTTGTTTCTAATTCTGATATCAATTGATGAATTCATAAAGGAATGAAAAATTGATCAACACACTCCAGATATTTATCATAAGTATTGATATCATTCAAAAACATGTTTGTTTTAGTAATATTTGACATTATTTATTAATAATATTTAAAATGAGTTCCTAGATTAGGGATGTGTGAGCTGATTCTGCTGCTGCTTGTCAAAATTGGAAATACAAGTCATTTGTTTTTTCCCGCATTTATGTTTTGCCTTATATTTTTATGACGTTTACACTAGCACTGCAGTGTATAGAGAGTACGTTCAAGCACCTCTCACATTGTCTTCAGAATAGTGATGCACCGAAATGAATTCTTTAACAAAGCACCGCAATTTTCATTTTCTTTTAGCCGAAAACGGTTTCAATTTGGCTAATTAGGTAATAGAACTCTGTGCTATTCAAGGTATTGAGTTCTCAGGTGATAAGTTAAACCAGTTGTGATTCCAGAATAAATTAGAATAAATAGAAGTTCCTCAGCAATGACCTGCCTCAAATTTGACATTTCTGCTCTAGCATCATTTTTAGTGTGTCCACAGTGCTTTCATATTTCCGAAAGAAATGCAGACTCAGACAAAACGTGTAATTATAATATATATATATATATCAGAGATTTTATTTTATGCTCATTTTTTTAATTTTTTTTTTTTTTGGTTAACACTAATACCGAAAGATAGCAGAAGTGTAATTAATCAATGAATATGGAAAAAAATTCCTCACCCAGATTGGTCTCACCTAGTGACAGCATTCCTGTTGTATGACATCACCTCTGTTTGTCTTGATTCAGTGGGCCGGATTTGGATCTGGATCAGTGAGGCAGGTTGGTCATGAATAAGAGTAAAGCTCAGGTTGTCTAAGACGTGCAGATCTTCTGAAAGCGTTTGTTTGTTTGTGTTTCTAGTGTGTTCTGCAGAACATTTCCCTTTCCTGGTCTTTCATTCAGAACGGCTGTGTTTGAGAGCATTGTCCCGAGGAAAAGCTCCATTAGAATCAGAAAAAGGGTGACAGGAAAAAGTAGGTCAGATGCTCAAAGACACACACACACACACACACACACACACACACACACATACGGTCATTAGCAGGGCTGTGACAAGGGCCAGTTCTACTGTGTGACAGTGTCACTAGCATTGCAGTGTTTGACACTGCGCTCTGCCAGTGAGAGAGAGCGTGTGAGTCACCAGTGTCCTGTTTAATCAGGGGAACTGGATGTTTTCAGTATTGAGTCAAGCTCTCTGTGAAGGACTTAGTCCTCCATCTTGAGAAATACCTCAGACAGTACAAACACACCCTGGAGCCAGTGCTATTCAGACATAATGGATTTCCGCAAATAATATGTTCATAGTAAAACAAGGAAAGTTGCACAAATGGCATAGCTTATGGTGCTTAAGATCATGCCAATGAATACTTTATAGTAGTGTGGTTTAGTGCAAACTATAAAAGTTCTGTTCATCATGAAACTGCTTCACATTTTAATGTCAGAAGTGCAAAATGAAGCATTATTCTGAGTTTGCAGGCGGGGCATTGTGATCGGGTGGTCAGAGTGATGCAATATGAGTATGAAACATGATTTCCTCACACCTTCAGTTTCTGCACTGCTCTCTGCCAGCCCTTCAGAAGAACAGACATTAAAATCATATCTGTTTTCATCATCTTTTGTTTCCAGTATGTTGTAAATTAAACTATTATTTTTCCATTAATTAAATTGCTGTTCTACCATTATTATCTCACACCTTTAATATCACATTTTCATTTCTTCTCTTGAATTATTTCTGGTTCTTGCCTTGCTAAATGAAATATGTAATTGTCTTTTCCTTCCCGATTGTGACATATATCTTGATCTCATGGTACACACGTCATCAGAGTCACAGAAGAAAAGGGGAAGTTCTTCTGATGTAAAGATTACAAGTGCATATTTTAAATAATAATGATTGCACAGATAAATCATTTATAAAAAAAATAAAATAAAAAACACTGCAGTATTCCATGTAAAAATATATGAATTGCCCATTTTGATTTTGAATATAAATGCCCTGATCGCTTAGTATTGTACCCTGAACAAAAGTATTTATTGTACTACATAAAGTATAACTACAACATATTTTCCCAGTGCCTGGATTAGCAAGTTTATTTGTGTTTTATTTGTAAAAACCTTTCAGTTTGTGTTGTGATTGGACCATGCTGAGACAGAGCAATGAATTCCATTATGCAGGAATGGAAAGGAAGAAAAGGGTGGAGGAAGAGTGGGGGAAAGACAGAGAGAGAGAGAGAGAGAGAAAATTCTGGCACTGGTTAAAATACATGTCCAAGGTGCCCCTGGGTGTCTCTGCTGGAGTTTATGTCTGTGTGTGTGAGAGAATTCTCACAGTGCGTTTACACAGCTGGGAGATAACTAGTCCCAGACTGAGGCCTTCAGATAGTTACTTTGTCAGTGTTTTGTGTGTTACTGAGGTTACTTTCAGGCTTACTGTAAATGAGAACTACAACAAACTCAGGTTAGGGATGTATGTATTGTGAATATTAAAGCTAAACGCAAGAAAAAAATCAAGATGAGTTCTCAGTAGGTGAATAATTAGTCAGAATCCTTACCTATGTCTTACTCAAGTCGGTTGTGTGTGTGTGTGTGAGAGAGAGAAAGTAGGAGTTTATTTGCAGGGACTGTTTCGTCCTTCCTCTCACAGGAAGTTTTCTGAAGGTCAGAAGCGATTCACTCAAATGTCTCTTCCTCTTTGTCCCTGACGAGAGTGATCTTGTGTTTCAGGATGATGAGCAAGTCATTTATGTTGTTTTTTAGAGGTTAGGTGAGTGAATGAGTGTAAGAATGAAAGCTCAAGGTTTCTTTGTGATGTTTTGCAGGAGTTTGTGGCTGGACGGCAGCTGACGAACTGAACCATGGCTCAGTTTCCCACGCCCTTCGGAGGTGAGTTGATGCTTTCACTGACTGACTGACGCGTGTGTGTTTGTGTGATGGAGGCTGAGTGGATGTGTATGGTGTACTCTGTGTGTTGGAGAGAGAGAGAGGCAGAGAGAATGAATTCAAGCGAGTCAGAGAATGTCTAAAAGGATCAATGAATACAAGAGAAATGCCCTCAAAGAACTGCTGTCACTTTTGTTCAGCCGTTTGCAAGCTTAGGTGTGTTTCATTTTCTGTTTTGCCTTACAGTTTAATGTGGCATATTTATATACAGTCGGATTTAAAAGTTGCTTTGCATTTTGGAATATAAGAATATATTTTTATTTTGATATTATCTAAAACTTCAACAACTGATTGATAATTATCCATAATAAGATGAATAACCTATTGTTGTTGTTCACATGAATAAATACATGTTCCTCATACAAGTTAACATTTAGTCTGTGATTTCTTTGAATTTAATATTTAATTCAGTCATTTTAACTTTTTAAAATGTTAAGCAATCGAATTTATTTTTTATTTATTTTAGAATGCAATATTTATATTTGATGTGTATGTATTGAATTTGGATATATATACAGTACAGACCAAAAGTTTGGAAACATTACTATTTTTAATGTTTTTGAAAGAAGTATCTTCTGCTCATCAAGCCTGCATTTATTTGATCAAAAATACAGAAAAAAAACAGTAATATATGAAATATTATTACGACTTAAAATAATAGTTTTTCTATTTGAATATACTTTAAAAAAATAATGAATTTTTCAGCATCATTACTCCAGCCTTCAGTGTCACATGTAATTGATCATTTAGAAATCATTCTAATATTCTGATTTATTATGAGTGTTGGAAACAGTTCTGCTGTGTCTAATATCTTTGATGAATAAAAAAAAAAAAAAAAAAAAATTTATTCAAAAAAAAAAAAAAAAAAAAAAAACATTCTAATAATATAGGAATAATATATTTTCTTTAACTATCACTTTTTATCAATTTAGCACATCCTTGTGAATTTATTGATTTTATTTAAAAAAAAAAGAAAGAAAAAAAAATTACTGACCCCAAATTGTATTATACATTGTGTATATTGTTATTACAAAATATTTATATTTTAAAAACATAGCGTCTTTTTTTTTTTTACTTTTTTTTTTTTTTTTTTTAGTTTTTATTCATCAAAATATCCTAAAAAATTATCACATGTTCTGAAAAATATTAAGCAGCAGAACTGTTTCCAACTTTGATAATGAATCATCATATTAGAATGATTTCTAAAGGATCATGTGATAATGATCCTAAAAATTCAGCTTTGCATCACAGAAATAAATGATAATTTAAAGTATAATACATTTAAAAACAATTATTTTAAATTGTAATAATATATCACAATATTACATGTTTTTTGATCAGATAAATTGCAATATTTATATTTGATGTGTATGTATTGAATTGCGCATATATATTTGTTTTCTAAGTCTTCACATTGCACATACCAAATTATTTAAAATTGCGCATATATATTTGTTTTCTAAGTCTTCACATTGCACATTGGGCAGGAGGTGAAATAAAATGTTTTTGTAAATAATGGATTAAGTTTTAAAATAAAAATGATTATTTGTGACCAATTTTTTTATCTTTCTGATTAATTAGGTTATTAATTTTTGATGAAAATGTTAGAAGGTTAAAAACGTTAAATAGAAGGTTAAACACGTTAAAGCGTTATGCTCTGATTGTCTCTCTCTCTCTCTCTCGCTCTTGCTCTCGCTCTCTCTCTTGCTCTCTCACTCTCTCTCTCTCTCTCACTCTCTCTCTCTGTCTCTCTCTGTCTGTCTGTCTGTCTGTATGTATCAAGCATGACCAGCATGTAGGAGGGTCAGATACATGGGTAATATCTGTGGACGAGAGAGCCAAGCATGACCAGCAGTTCCACAGTTTGGCCCCCACACCTGCTGGCTTCATCACAGGTAATCACCTCTGGTTTTCTTGCTGTGAGAAAAGTACAGAACGCTCATTAGTGCTGATGTTTGCTAAAACCCTTTGGAGTTTGATGTTGTCTGAAATGCAAGAACAAATCCCTTGAGTTCTGTGCAACTGAAAATGACCACCCGCAGTGCTGTCAGTCATACATCTCTGGGAGTCAGACATTTTTATGCCTATTATTTCTCTGTTGGATACACAGACGCAGAGAGACGGAGCAAATAAAGTGAAAACTGAAAAACAAAAGCAACCGTCTCTTTCCCACCATTCTGTTTTTTAAACGCATCCCCCATGCTAATAAAAATGCCATGGATATTCTTCATGACGGTTTATTTAAACCATACCAGTTCCTGTTTTCTGCCTGTAAATGAGTGGATGACTGCTTGCGTTATCTTCGATCAGATTTGCATCTGTCTATAAGAAACAGTCTGAGAAGTGTTAATGTAAGTCTCAGTACCTCCTCCACCGAGACAGATTAACTCTGAACCACGGTATAACCGTCCCACGTTTACATTAGTCAGAAGAGCAACCATCTAAAGCTTGTGTAAAGGTTTGCGCAATGCAGATGTTTTAGAGTTCAAATTCTGATTCGCTGGAAACATGTAGTGAACGTTTCAGTTATGAGTTGACAGTGTTTGATGTTAACAGAATCGCTGGAAAAAATACAGTGAAGGAAACCGATCAGTGTGTGGCATGTGACTTGTCTAGAAAAGGTCGTTTCTCTGTCTTTTGCTGATGCTGTTTGTTTCTAATCTCTAGTTGAAGCTTTGACATGTTTGTTCCTGTTATAAAAACACATCTCTCCCCCTACACTCCCCTTAGACACATTTCCACACTAAAAAGAAGATAATATAAAATAAAATATAATACACTGAAAAAAATGAAATGTTCAAAGTACACAAAAAACATTTTATGGTCTCATTCTGCAATCATAGATAGATGTGAAATTAACCTCCAAAGAGCTAATCAAAATCACAAGATGCAAACAGTAAAACCAGCTTGTCCCAGCTGGACTTTGCACATCTACTGAAGAGATGGTACTTGTGGGTTTCCTGTTGACCAGTGGATCTGAAAGAGCCTCTTTGTGTTGACTGAAGGACGGCTGAAGCAGTGAGTGGCCCACAGTCAGGCAGGCTTGGGGAAGGAGTCTGTTTTTGGCACTGAGTGTATGAAGGCGTTCTGTGTGTGTGCGCAGAGGAAGACAACTTTTATCGAGAGGAAATGAAGATGAAAAAGTCATTAAGTGTGCTACATCATTTTGCTTTTAACATGGCAGAGGCACAAACTCACATCTCCCATTGCTTTGTGCATTGGTTGGTAGGTTGTAAAAGGGATGGTTTAGATTATCTGGCCTGCTGTGGCATTATTAGTTGACACTGGTATGATATTGTCGTATAATAAACCATTTTAGGCAATGGTAAAAAAAAAAGAAAAAAAGAAAGAAAACTGTAGTTGGCCTTACACGCTAGGTCTAATATATATTTAGCAGTAGGCCTATAGGCTGTCATAAGAGCAGGAAATTGGTTTGATAGGTTAGATAACATATGAGCACACTGACTCAGCTTTCCTTTCTTGCTCAAGCTGTAGCCGGCAGATCACTCGCCCCAGAGGCCAATGTCACTCAAGTGCGGTCAATAAACCCACTGCATGTTTATTGACAAGATGGTTTAAATGGGGTTACGTAACTCTTAATTATGTTATCAATGTTTTATTATCATACTAAAACAATTACATAATTTTAATTTCATAAAATTCTTTGAAGACCACATTCATTTTAAGTTGTGGGAACAAAACCATTCTGTTTTGTTCGTTTATATCATACAGTATGTTTATTTATATATATTTATTCGATATTCATATTAATTGTTTTCCCTTTCTCTTTCTCCTTAGGTGACCAGGCAAGGAATTTCTTTCTGCAGTCAGGTTTACCTGCCCCCATCCTTGCCCAGATATGGTACACAATTCCTATAACACATATTCATTTATAATCAAGCGCACTACTTTCATAATCCAATATGTGCTTTTGTTCAATAATTACTGTACATTGTAAAAAATATTCCATTGCATTTATAGTAAAACACTTGCAGCTGTTGTTGCCAGAAATGTATTGCACGAAATGCTTATGATGGTGTTTCCAGTATTGCCAGATGGCTGTATATTTTACGACTTATAACCATATATTTCCTTAACTAATATAATGTTAATATACCAGTTTACTCCCAGAATCTGCTTTTTACCTTGTAACTTGTACTGATAACCACCATAACAATACAGGTACAATAGAAAACCACATTATGAATCAGAAGTGTTCTGTCCATAAGGCATGGCCATTATTGGTAGATGGACCACAGGGTCATACACACACACACACACACACACACACACAAAAAAAAAACCCTGTTAGGGTAAGACACATGACACTAAAATAATTCAGTAAACATTTACATACAATACAAAACACCTTAATGTACATTACTGATAACAAAAATAAGAACGCAATTATATGTGATGTCACATATGTTTTAAATTGTCCAGGCTAATGTGTCTATGAAAACCGATTGTATAGCAGGTTGCAAATCCTGAATGATACTGATGATGAAGAGTGTTGTCTGTCACTGAACAAGATACTCTGTTCATGTTTTGCAGGGCCCTGGCCGACATGAACAACGATGGGAAGATGGACATGCATGAATTTTCCATCGCAATGAAGCTGATTAAATTGAAGCTGCAGGGTCACCCCCTCCCTCCTTCACTGCCCCCCTCCATGAAGCAGCCACCCCTCTCCATTCCCCCACAGCCGCCTTTTGGTAAGAAATGGCTGAGGGCTTGAATGGCATGTAACACATCAGTCCAAGACCATCTAGACTAGTGCTTCTCAACCTTTTTGACTCGAATAATAATAATAATAATAATAATGCATCAAGCATATCTTCCAACCATTTATTTATATAAAAAAAATTGCATTAATTATTATTAAGTAATTAAATGAATTATTTCATTTATTTCCTTCATCAGGGATGCCCAGTATGGGGGCAATGCCAGGCCTGCCAGCAGTGCCGCCCATGCCCCTGCCCCCTCTGCCTCCAGGAGTGCCAGGAGTAGGTGTGTCTCCACCTCTGGTAGCATCAGTGACCCCAGCCGTACCATCCCTTGCTAACGGAGCACCCCCTATGATACAACCCATGAGTGGATTCTCGCATCCAGGTACTGTAAACAAACACTCACACGTCCTAGACCAGCTTATACAGTTTGTTTACTTTGGCAGGATAATTTATGGGTGTTTGTCTCCGTCTCTCAGCTGCTGCACTCAACAAAACCCCTTCGTTCAATCGTTCCAGTATCAAGCTACAGAAAGTCCAGTCAGTTGAGGCACCCAGGTACACACACACACACATTTAAGCCTGAAATGTCTCGTTTGTAGTCCTGCCATTATTTCCATCATTTTGCGACGTCAAAAAGGAACTAAAACAGAGTGTTTTAATTTAAGCCTGAAATGTCTCGTTTGTAGTCCTGCCATTATTTCCATCATTTTGCGACGTCAAAAAGGAACTAAAACAGAGTGTTTTAATTGAAGAGAGGTGCTGAACCAATATACCATTTGAGAAAAAAATTTGACTTTTAAATGCAGTTTCTGTACCTGAAATTTAGTTCAGTTGTATTTATTTATGCTATTGCTAATTGAGTTTAGTTCTATTTTATTACTGACTGTTTACTTGTCCTTACCACTTTAATATTTGAATTGTATATTTGTATAGCTGTTTTTGCTGTGGTATTTTTGTCTGACATCTAAATGTTTAACATCTTATTGGAATCAGAATCGATAAAATTCAAACGATACTGAACCCTACCCAAAAATACAATAATGAACATGTAAATGAGCATAATGTAGCCACTTTAACACACACATTGTCTCTTTAGTGCTCCGGCTGCTCCACCCGCTGACTGGGCCGTGCCTCAGTCCTCTCGGCTCAAATACCGACAACTCTTCAACAGCCATGACAAAATGATGTGTGGTTATCTCACAGGTATGGTGTCTGTCACACAAAGCATGACACACAATGATCATCAGGCGGTTAAACACTTGGTATTTTGTTTTGTTGTTCAGCTAATTTAAATATCAAATTGAATTGCTGCATAGCTGTAGATTTTAACAAGGTTATTATTAGTTTTGCATTTTCAAATTTGATTTAATACTATTTTCATATGCATATGCTACCATTCATATTTTCTTTGTAATAATCTAGTTTTTAATTCGGTGCATTTGCGCTGCTCAAAGCTGATGTGATAAGTAACAGTGGTTACTCAGTACAGCTTAGAGGAAGCAGAGGTTGCTGACTCGACATAGTCAACTCTTTCTTTCACTTCTCTTTCCCCTCTCTCTCTTTCTCTTTCTTTTCTGCTTCAGGTCCACAAGCCAGAACCATTCTAATGCAGTCCAGTCTACCGCAGGCCCAGCTGGCCACCATCTGGTGCGAGTCCAACACATTATTTTTCTTACTGTGTCTCTGTCTTGCATTTAAAACTCAAACAAATCTCAGAGTTCAGAGATTTGTATCAGCGTAAACATGAGGGTTGGTATATGGTTATTGTTATAAGTACATCCGACTGGTGTTTTGATTTGTTTTAACATGCTGTTCTTGGGGTTTTTGTATTGGCTATGGTCCTGTTTACCCTTGATGTTAACATCGGATCTTGGGTGATCTGGTGTCATGTGGAAAGGCAAGATAAATAGCTGTTTTGACTCCATATAACATCCACTGTTTCTCTATATAGGAACCTGTCCGATATAGACCAGGACGGAAAGTTGACTGCAGAAGAGTTTATTCTGGCCATGCACTTAATTGACATGGCAATGTCCGGTCTGCCTCTTCCCCCATTGCTGCCCCCTGACCTCATACCTCCGACATTCAGGTGAGTGACCCCACTGATGGCCCGCAACTGTATTTTGTCAATTATCAGCTTTCATGCCTTAGAGTAGTCTGCCAAGTTAGTTAAAAGTTAGACTTAAGAGAACTTTTACTCTAACGATGCAAATGGTTACAACTCTAGGATTTAATTCTTTCCTGTTTGTTTAGGAGAGTGCGTTCTGGTAGTGGAGTGTCTGTGACCAGTATGCACTCGATAGATCCACGGACTCAGGATGAGCCCGAGGAGGAGGAAAAAGAGATCGAGAAAAAACTTCCAGGTCAGAATACAAGAGTAAATACTAATTAGTTTCATAAAGAAAACTCAGCTTACTCACTGATAAAATATTTGTGGTTTATAGGCAAGAAAAAGGCCCCCTTTGCACCTGGCATTAATGCATTTTGTATCTGGACAGTCTTTAACTGGATTCAGCTCTTTAACTTGAATGTTTGCTTGCAGTGCAATTGGTTATGAGATCTGATACCACTTACCCATATAAAATGGAAACCACCACTTACATATTAGGCAACATTAATTGTATATGTTCTGCCATTTACTGATTTTTAAAAACATTAATGGCTAATTCAAAGTGCTTTCCCTAATTTTGGCTTATAGAATACTAGGTTTCTGGTTACTTTTACCTTCAGAAAATACAATATATAATTGTATAAAATTGGTAAAAGAAGTTTTAATGCTCCCCTCTCAAAATAAAGCATCCTGAGAAAGATATGAGTGAAGGTTTGGGGAAACAAGATCACAAGATGACATAAAAGTAGGGCATGATAGAAAATTTACAGCCCAGCCTGTCCAAATGACAGTTAATGTTTTCTGTGTAGAGCAACCTTTTACCTATTATTTGCATAGTTAACAAAATGCATTAACGTTTTCATTGAATGTGGTCAGAACCTGTTCTGACAACTTCTGAAACTGGTTTCAAGGATCTCAATACAATCACTGTTTGTGTGTTTTTACATGTGGCTTTCAATGTGGTCAAGTGTATCACCATAAACACATGCTAGGTATGAAAGAGTGCCAAAGGTTGCTACTTTGTTTTAAATGTAAAAATCTGTCTTAAAATTGTTTCCGTATTTCCCCTCAGTTACATTCGAGGATAAGAAACGAGAGAACTTTGAGCGTGGAAACCTGGAGCTGGAGAAGCGACGGCAGGCGCTGCTGGAGCAGCAGAGGAAAGAGCAGGAGAGACTGGCGGCGCTGGAGAAAGAGGAGCAAGAGAGGAGGGAGAGAGAACGACTGGAGCAGGAGAGACGCAGACAGCAGGAGCTGGACAGACAACTGGAGAGACAGAGAGAGCTGGAGCGACAGAGGGAGGAGGAGAGACGCAAGGAGATCGAGAGAAGAGAGGTGAGTTCAAAAATGCTCTGAGTTCCCTGCATGTTAAACACTATCAGAATCATCTGTAACCTCTCGAGTGTGTGTTGTGTGTGGGCTGCTAAGCGGGAGCTGGAGCGTCAGCGGCAGTTAGAGTGGGAGAGAACACGCAGACAGGAGCTGCTCACCCAGAGAAACCGAGAGCAGGAGAACATCGTCCTGCTCAAAGCACGCAAGAAAACACTCGAGTTTGAACTGGAGGCTCTGGTACATGCATTTCCATACACTTTAATGTTATAAGTCAAGACAGTCCAGGTGAATAGGGTAAAAATGGTAGATATGACAATACTTCCGCCGTGGATTAAAAAAATGCACACATTTCTTTGTATTACATGTTTGTCTTATTAAATATGCACTAATTTGCATACATTACAGGTTTTAACAGGATATTTTGGATATTTCTTTTTATCACCAATAAATATATCAGAAAATACAACCATGTTTTTAGGAATAAAATCAGGTGAATGATACATGAACAAACCCCTCTGTAAAAACCTTCAGAATATGGATGGGTATAGAGTTTGATGTGTGGCAGTGCTACTGAAGTAGAAGATTTCTGGCTCACTGTATTAGGAAAAAACTAATTTTGACAAAACAGCCTTAAAATAAGTATTGTAATTGAAATCTACATATGTTAATGGATAATAGTGCAATAAAATACAAAAAAAGAAAAAAGTAGGGCTGCCCTCGACTAAGGATTTTTCTTGGCGATGAGTAATCGTTCATTCAAGCTGTATCACCATAGACCACCCGTTAACGATCTGCGTGGCTTTGCCAATGTGGATTTGTTTTTTCATGAACGTACTTTCCTCTGCACGTATTTTCAAACTATCCCTTAAATAACCCATTAAAAAAACAATAAAAAAAAAGAAAAATTCCAAACCTGACTTCTGCACAATAAGAACACTATCAGCAGCACCAAACAGAATTGTAATCTGTTTGAGTGGTCCCATATGCATATTAAACCAAAGTTAATCTGATCCTGAGTTTAATAGTTTGACATCTGTTGTTCTTTTTGGCTCTTCTCTAGAATGATAAGAAGTCACAGTTGGAGGGTAAACTGCAGGACATTCGTTTCCGTCTCTCGGCTCAGAGGCACGAGATCGAGAGCACCAATAAGACACGAGAGCACCGCATTGCTGAGATCACCAGCCTGCAACAGCAGTTGCAGGTGTGCACTTCTTCCCTTGTCTCCATCCTCATTTCTTTCTTTCTTTCTTCTCACTCGAAAGGATCATCAGCATCCTTTCAGCATTGGTATCATTTAGTCTCTACTCTCAAGTTTGGGGTGTTTTTGAGTGTGTGGACGAGAAGGAGTTTAAACACCTCACGGAAAGAGACAAGTGCATTAGACTATGCATATCTTGTTCATCTACAGTTATACACACTAAGATATCAGTTTTATGTTGCTCTCTGTTGAAAGTAAACAGAATATTTCATGTGTTTTCTCTCTCTCTTTTGTCTCCATCAGGAGTCTCAGCAGTGGTTGAGTCGATTGATTCCTGACAAACAGTGTCTGAATGACCAGCTGAAGCAGGTTCAGCAGAACAGTCTGCACAGTAAGAACATTTTCCTCAACACTGCTTTAAAGATCTGGTTAGATATTATAACACTAGACATTTTGGTGCAAACCAGAGTCCATTTGATGTTGGAATTTGGCTGGAATGAAAGTGTATTCCAGGCTCTGAACTTTGATGTTCACCAGCAAATTCAGCCTAACGTAAGTATATTTTGCATCTTTTCTGCTTGTCACAGTTTATTATGTCTTTCTCTGAGTAAATTGCTTTTGGATTAGTTTGCATCGTCTAAAGCAACAAACACAAGTGCTTTTGTGTGTTTGTGAAGTATCCATGATCCAAAGTGACAATAGCATAAATTAAACAGTTTAGCTGGTATCTACTCATCTTATGTGGTTACCTAATTAAAGAGGTAAACAGCTGCCATTAGTACTTACTGTGGTACTTGTGTCTTTGTCAGTGTTTATATATATATATATATATATATATATATATATATATATATATATATATATATATATATATATATATATATATATATATATATATATATATATATATATATATATATATAAAAAAAACTAATTATTGTTGGAGTTCACAGACTCAGGAAAAAATTAAATTAATCTGTTTGGTGGTGACGTGGGGTTCTTTGTTCTGCCATATTTATTTCAAAGTTTCTATAAAATATCTGGGATTAAAATTGTAGATCAGCGTTACACGTCTTTGTTTTGCAAACCGGTTGAAATTCAGGACACACTTAAATCAAGGTGTGTTCTGAGTTCTCTCCCTCAACGGGGCCACATAAAGCATTTGTAACACTTAAAACAAACAGTGATCTATAATCACTGTAATCTGTAAAAGGAGATGCTGACTGGTGACTTCTGGTACTGCAGGAACAATTACAAATGACAACTGAGCTGATTGAACATGAAAACAACACCTTAGGTCGCAGAGGAAAGATATAGTCAGTAACTTGTATAATCGGATTGGTAAACTAAGCATTGATGATAAAAGCTGCTTTTTATTTATATTGGTGTAGAGGAGTGAAAAATGAATTGTTCTGCAGAATAGTTCATCTCTCAGGAATGCTCTTTAATAGTGGTCTGATTATTTCTGCTTTGCAGGAGACTCTCTGTCCAGTCTTCAGAGGGCCATTGAAATGAAGGAATCCACCAAACAGCAGCTGAGAGAACAGCTGGACACTGTGGAGAAGGAGACACGTTCCAAACTATTGGAGATAGACTCCTTCAACACACAACTGAAGGTACTGAAGCCCTGAAAGACCTAAAACACATTTACACAAACAGACAGATCATTTTGTCTTCAGTAGTGTTATTTGTTTTAGTTATACTTGGCGTTTTTGTACTTTTATGTTTTGCATTGTGTGAGTGCAGGGTGCAAAATTAACATTTGTGCAAAATATAAGCAAAAACTGGCTTTGGTGGATAAATAAAATTTAATAACTTACCAGTTTGTTAGAGCTAGACAATGCATCATAGAAATGAATTTTCTGCAATTGTGATGCAAGTGATTCAAATAAACTTCTACTGAAAAAAAAACACATTTTAAATATCATCTAAATACTTAAAGCAAGCTATTTATCATATATAGCTGTTTCGTGGCCAGTAAGAAAAAAATGCGGCTAGTAAATTTGCTCAAATCACTCACTATTGACAGATGGGGCAAAATGTTCATTTTGGACCCTGTGTGTTTGTGCGAATGAAAGAGGAAGTAAGAGAGAGTGCATTGTATTTAATAAAACCAACAGAACACTTTTAATTTTGTTTTAATGTACCTTCAGAGTAAGAGAAATGGAGTGTGTGATAAAGTAGAAGCATTTTCACAGCATCACACAATCTCTTGTTCCTCTCTCACTGTATCTGCCTGCTGCTCACCCTGTCACCCTGCCCTTCATCCTCCTCATCCTCCGTTCATCCTGGCTGACTCCCTCTCAACCCTTCCCTCCACCATGTACATATGGTTTGGCTGGCCCTCTTTGTTCTGACTTGACCTTGCTTCACCCCGCTTTACCCTTCGTGGTGGTGCAGTCCTTGGGGCTGTTCTATCAGACCCACGCTGCTAGGATGGAGAAACTGCAATCGGAGCTACTTATTGAAGAGCAGAGGGGGCGACAGGTAGACAACCTGATAATGCTGTTAACCCCCAGAAAACTACCACCAAACTATTACCCTCTACTCACAGCACTGTGCTCTCTGTATCCCTGTATGATGGGACTTAGAGTAGCACACGTCCAGTTGTGTCTTGTCTTGACTACTTCCCTTTACTAAGGCATCAACAGGGCTCTACAAAAAGGATTTTTTTTATGTGCTCAGATATTTACTTGCTATTGACACATTTTTATTAAGAATGACAAAAATTTAAATACTACAAAACACCTAATAATAATAATTAGTAAATAATTATTAATAAATATAATAATCAGTTGATTTGAAAGTTTGTTTTAAACTGATTTAAAATACGGCATAAAATGTATTTAGAAATACATGTGTTGTGTTGATTGCTGGGCCACTGTTCCATTGGAAAACTGTTTCCTTCTGTTTTTGAACCAGACAGACTGTTTTTTATAATCACAGTACTACTTACAGTTATTGACACATTGGTATGATAAAGAAACATGTATGAATGAGAAAATATAGCATGGGTTGTACTTGATATTAAAAAAAAAGTTAAGCGCATTAAATGACTAACACGTACTTAAAGTACGCACACACGCAGAAATCTGTCACATGCTTAAATGGTCAAATACACACAAAGTGATGTCAAAATGCCCATCTGCAAAGTATTCATGTCAGTTAAGTGAACATAAATGGTAGAAAATCGGATGTGTATCATCACATGGGTATGTGCATTAGGTCTTAAAATTACAGCAGCCTAATACAGTAGTCAACATTTAAAATGGATCAAAAAAGTTCATCAAAGTTGTCCTAAGACAAGAATGGGTGTTGTTTTAATTGTTTTAGGACAACTTTGATGAAAGGTTTTGATCCACTTCAAATGTTGACTACTGTATACCTGCTGCTGTCTGTGACATTACTGTTAATGAACCAACAAAAGAAAAATGACACTGCTCTTGGCTGAATTTAGAAGCTTTAATAAGGGACATTATAATCAAAATTATATATAATTATATTAAGTATAATCAAAATTCTGGAAATTTCAAAATCAGTCTTTTGTCACATGGAATCCTGGTGGGACTGGAAAACAAGATGTGTGCTATTTGTCATGACAGCAGAATTTAAGTCTCTCCTACTGACCCTGTGACATGGGTCCATCTTTATTGTTGAGCCCTGATGAATAATAATCCTCCTGAAATAATAATTTTGGAGATTGTTTTTTTTTTTTTTCAAGCCTGTAGCTTGCACTAATTAACAGAGCAAAGGCTTCACTGCTCTGCTTTGGTTTGGATGTCGTGTCAGGTCCGTTTGTTTCTCGCTCTAAACTTAAGTATACTTAAGAGGCTCTGCATTGTGTAGAGCTGAGTACACATCAGAACAGAGTGCAAACACGATGATGATGAAAACGGTAATGGTGGTGTGACCTTTGACCCGTCACCAAATGGGTGGCTCTGTGTCTCTTGCAGTCAGGGAGCTCTGTGGACGAGGTGCTGTTGGACTGTCTTGCAGCACTGCTGGCCTGTTTGAAGCATATACACTTCTACTTCCAGGTCATCCCTCCCTCTCCCCCCGACCTTTGATTTCACCCTACACCACGTCCCCTGCTCGTGTGTCTCACTGCACCTCCTCCAACTCCCTTTTGGCGCTATTCCACTACATGGTACGGTTCACTTTTGGAGGTTTTCCAATGGGTACAGTTCCTGGTACCTGGTATTTTTTCAGTACCACCTCGGTTGAGGTTCCAAGCAAACTGTACCATTACTAAAACGTGACGTAAACTCTGCTGATCACTGATTGGCCGGAGAGAATCGTCACTACCTGCATTACTGAACTTGCGACAAGAGAGACAACAGCACCGCTAGATTTAAATCAGCACAGCCAGCAAAGGATCAAACGCAACTGTTTTGAACGAGCGCACCTTTTTTTAACAACCAAAAAATGGTTGTTTCGTTGTCTGTTGAGGAAGTACAGACATTCCTCTCGTTGATAGCAGAGAAGCAGATCCGAAAGAGCTTGATGGGGCGACACGGAATGAAAAAGTTTTTCAGGAGTCGCGGCAGTAGAAGCGGCGCAACTATAACGACATGTAAGTAAAGCGGTACTAAACTGCAGTGGAAACGCAAACCGAGCTGAGCCATGCAGTACTGAGCCGTGCCAAGCAGAGACGTACCATGCAGTGGAAAAGCGCCATTTGAGAAGCCCATCAAAGGCAGCACTGTAGCTATTCTAAACCTTCACGTATCAGTAGAAAGCTGTGCCTTTTTGTGCCCCGATCTGAGGCAGATCATCATATTTATGCGCAAGGTTGATCATGCTGCTTTTTTTCCCCAAGACATGCGTCAATTAAAAGTTCACCCAAAAATTAACATTTTGTCATTAATTACTCACCCCATGTCGTTCCAAACCCGTAAAACCTTTGTTCATCTTCGTAACACAAATTAAGATATTTTTGATGAAACCGAGAGCTTTCTGACCCTGCATAGATGGTAACACAACTGAAATGTCCAAAGCCCAGAAAGTACTAAGGACATTGTTACAGTAGTCCATCAAAAAATAAAACTTCAACCCTTTAACTCTATTAAACAGGTGTTGAATACCAAAACCTCTCGTGAACAGGTGTTGAAGACTGACATGGAAGAGAAGAAATTTTGAATAAACGTTATTTTTGTTTTCTTCGTGTAGAAAAAGTATTCCCATAGCTTCATAAAATTATGGATGAAACGCTAATGTCACATGGACTAATTTAACAATGTCCTTACATACAGGGTCAGAAAGCTCTCAGATTTCATCAAAAATATCTTCATTTGTGTTTGAAAATGAACGAACATCTCACTCTACCACGGGGCAGCTGTGGCCTAACGGTTAGAGAGTTGGACTTGTAACCAGAAGGTCGCAGGTTCAAGTCTCGGTGCTGGCAGGAGTTGTAGGTGGGAGGGAGTGAATGAACAGTGCTCTCTTCTACCCTCAATACCCATGGCTGAAGTGCCCTTGACCAGGCACTGACCCCCCAGTGCTCCCCGGGCGCTGGATATATAGCTGCCCACTGCTACGGGTGTGTGTTCCACTTCTCACTGCGGTGTGTGTGAACTTGGATGGGTTAAATGCAGAGCACCAATTTCGAGTATGGGTTACCATACTTGACAAATGTCACGACTTTCACTTTCATTTCATCAAAAATATCTTCATTTGTGTTTGAAGAGGAACGAAGGTCTTATGCATAATGTTGTCTAAAGTACCGACTTTGGTACCAGTCAGTACTGAAATTTTCCATTCCTACTAACATTTGAATGCTCTTCACTGAGAACTCACACAGAAGCACACAGTGTTTGAAAGCAACATCTGTCAGCGGATTTGTCTATGTGCAGGCTTTCAAACACTCCCGTGTGTTTCTTTGTGAGCACTTGGTGAAGAGTGTAAAGTGATGATCATTGTAGCCAATCACAGTCATATATGTTGACATTGTGAACACTGTGGCCAATCAGCAGTGTTTAAGAATCGGCTCAACAGCTCTCAAATGTTAGCAGGAGATGGACTTTTTTAAAATTTTATTACCGACTGGTACCGAAGTCGGTACTTTTGACAACACTACTTAGGGTTTGGAACGACATGAGGGTGAGTAATTAATGACAGAATTTTTTATTTTTGGGTGAACTATCCTTTTAATTCCAAAATTTTATACATGAACCTGGACAGTAAGCATTTCTTATATATATATATATATTATATATATATATCCTTTGAAATCTCTTAGCAGCCGTTACAGAATTTTATAAATTAATAAATTCATTTTATATTTACATTCTAGTCACTTAAGGAGAACATTTATTTTGAGCAGTTTCTGGACTTTCAGTTTTCAAAATAGAGTAGCTAGCTGTAAATTCCTTTACACCAGTTTAAAACACAAATAAAATGCAGTGTTCTGTCTTTCTTTCATTTGGATGGGATTTTAGCATTTATTTAATTATATGGTTAGTTGGATACTGAACAATTGATTTTGGAATTCAAACATTCTTCAGAGATTGACAAATATGTGGCAGTGGATATAATCTAAATAGTTTTAGTTCACATTATTTTCATTTTTTAAATAATTTTATAGGTTCATGACGTTTAGTTACATTGATTTTCTTGTGATCAGGTAAATTCTATGTAGGCTTTCCCGGCAAAAATTACATTTAAAAAGAAAGAAGAAATAAATTGAAGTTGCTAATAGAAGCGAACCTTATGTTTTCAGTGTGTGGATTTACAAATCCATTAAAAAGTGCATGTCTGGTTCATGAAATCTAAACACTTACACCCTTTTACACTGGTTTGGTGTGTATAATTGTGTGTTTTAAAAATCGAATGGCTAACTCTCTCTGTCTTTCTATAGCCTGTCTGTTACCAAACCGCTTGCAGTGATCTTTCTTGATTGTATAATTCGATGTCAATTGTGCTTATATGGCATTCAGCATTGAACAGAAATGTTGCTTCAATAAGAGATCCCAGACCAGAGAAGCATACTCTTCAGTAATAAATATAGGCTATCAACAGATCTGTCAGTTTAATATCTAACAAAGAAATACCATACGACTCCTTTACCATATCCTTATGGTGTTTCCCAAAGCTTGTTTATTGGAAATGGTCTGGCATAACATTGATCTGCTGAAACAGTCTGTTGTTTCCTCTCTTGAGACTTCTGTGGTTCATGTGACATTACCCAGCAGGCATTGCAGCCTGCCATCATGAATGCAATCGCTATGCAGTTTGCAGCATGTACCATGCAAGTGTACGATTTATGCATACAGTATTGAAATACAAATGCGTTGAGTTTCCTGTTAGTCAATTGTTAAATAAGTGAGCCATTTGCCAGCTATTCATGAACATGGTTACATGAATCATACAGTCAAGCACATAAAGTGTATATGCTGTGTAATGTTTTAACATTTTCTATTTTAAAAATGAAAACGTTGTGAGATAGCAGAGAGTATCAAATAGTCTTGCAAAGATGATTTAATCTTTTCAATATTTTAAGATGATCACATATAAGCTATAGTCAGAATTATGATTCCTGTATAGAAATAAATAGAGACTAAGAGACTTGTCCAGACAGCACTTTCAGGGCACAGCTGTGAACACGTCTGAGTGTGAGAGAATGAGTGCAAACAGAGCCCCGTTGCCCCCTATACTCCCCTTACCTGTACTCCAATATCCCATCATGCATTACAGGAGCTGAGAGAAATCCACAACAAACAACAGAGGCAGAAACAAAAGGAGCTGGAGGCTGACATCACCCAGCCGTCGCATGACAGGAAGTCCACAGAATTACAAGAGTCTAGGTATTTTACGTCCTTCCATGGCTATTCTTTGCAGAAGAAAAAAAAATTATTTGACTTTTTTTAACAGGCATTAATTTTGTCCCTTACTTTCCCTCAGGTTGTCAGGGACAGAAGATGGCGTGTCTCCTGCATGGAGAGATGATGGGCTGGGTAAAGCTCCCACTCCTCCTGCGACTCAGGCTTGGATAAGCCAAGTGAGTGAAGAGGAGAACCACAGCAGAACCGAAGTACAGGATAACCTCTCCAAACTCTTCACACAGCATCCGCAGTCGGGAAAACTACAGACTCAGTCCCCCTGGTCTATGGCAGGTGAGACAAAGATGCTTGTTGAACCAGACAGACATGAGTTGGACTGTTTTGCAGCTGCTTTTTAGTTGTTTATTCATATTGAGACATGTTAAGCTCCCCCTAAATGGCATAACTCATAACTTTTGTGTTTCTGATATAGAGAAGATTCCAGTGTCTGGCTTTAGTCAGGAGAATGTAAAGGTGGTGTACTATAGAGCACTGTATCCCTTTGAGGCCCGCAGTCACGATGAAATCACCATCCATCCTGGAGATATAGTGATGGTAAGCAACTTTGAACATTCTTGAGAGGCAAATCGGCATATTAAAATGATTTCTGAAGGATCATGTGACACTGAAGACTGGAGCTGAAATTTAGCTTTGCCATGACAGAAATAAATTACATAAAAAATATTAAAACGGTTCATGTAAAATGTGATAATAATACTTGACAACATTGCTGTTTTTACTGTAGTTTAATCAAATAAATGCAGTCTTGTGTGTGTGTGTGTGTGTGTGTGTGAGTGTGTGTGTATATATATATATATATATATATATATATATATATATAATATTGCATTTACATTTGCATTTGCAATTAGAGCAGTCTTTTTCTCTCTTAGACTCTGCATATAATTACTCTGTTGTTTACTGTTATATTAAGGAATAGTTTCAGCCCTACAGTGTGTGCTTTTATTTTCTGATTAGGCTGGCATTAAAGTTTAAAAGTAGGTTAATTATATGATGTGCTGATTAATTTATTTAATGAATCGCAAATGAATCACACATCAATTTTGGAAGAGAAATTACCCCCAAAGATAAAGTCATTATTGTGTTAAATGAGAAAAGCATTATTAGACAATACAAAAGTGCTTTAGAAAGAAATGCATTGCATGTAATAATGTAAGATGACGTGTATTAAATGCTTTAATAATTTTAACATGTTATTTGTTTGAAAATTAACTGCACCATGTTAACGCGTTAAATAAACAGCCATAGTTCTGATGTGTGCTTGCCAGAGAGTGTGCGATTGTCTTTGCTTTGTGTAAGAGAGTATAGCCTATATGTGTGCTGCTAGTTTGCACATTTACTGACCTCTGACCCTGCCTCTATGCTCCCTTTGCTTTCTCTGCCTGAAGGTGAAGGGAGAGTGGGTAAGTCGAGGATTCTGCTCCTTGTGCACTTTTATTCATTTCTAGTTTGTCTTTGATGTTCTCGGTTTTGTTCAACTGTCACTGAGCTGAAACAGACCTTGTACAGAGATCATAATATGTGGCTACATGTCTGATGTTGAGTCTTTTGCAAGATTTCAGAGGCTTTGCTGCGTTTGCCGTTAGATCACTCAGAGATGATGCCATGACCATTTAATCCATTTCCTGTATTAAATCAATCCTTTGTTTCATCACATACAGTCACGGTGCTCTGTATATTCCAGTTCATGTTTTTCTGATGTTTATTAAGATGCTGTGGTTCCCTGGGTTTCTTTATCACCCAATTATTTGTGATTATTGTTTTGTCACGTCCTCTCTTTATGTCTCTCATTTGCTTTCTCTTGTGTTTCTGTTTTGTCAGGTGGATGAGTCTCAGACAGGTGAACCTGGATGGTTAGGAGGAGAGATTAAAGGGAAGACTGGCTGGTTCCCTGCCAATTATGCAGAGAAGATTCCAGAATCTGAAGTTCCTCTTAGTTTAAGAGCAAGCGCTGCTTCTAGTTCTGCCCCTAAATTGGGTGCCCATATGTCATCTGCTTCAATAACCACAGCCGCACCCTTGCAGTCAGCCTCCACAGAGTCTGCATCGATAGCCCCACCCTCCTCAGCCCCTGCCCTTCCAGGCCCCGCCTCCTCCTCTTCCTCAGCATCCAGTAACTGGGCAGATTTCAGCACTACGTAAGTAATTTGTCAAATTTTAAAAAAAAAATTTTACTAGCAAAGACATTTGCAGATTAGTTTTTTCAGTTCAGGTTTATCTGCATCCATTTAGATTCTGTGCTCTTGTGACTTTAATTCAGATGGCCAAGTAATTCTGCTGTGGAGAAGCAGGACAATGATGGATGGGATGCATGGCCGACCCAGCCCTCTCAGCCGTCCCTGTCAGTGCCCAGTGGAGGGCAGATCAGACAGCGCTCTGCTTTCACCCCAGCCACGCTTTCCGGCTCCTCACCCTCACCTGTGCTCGGCCAGGTATATATACTCTCTAAAAAACTGCCCCGTCCATATTAAGGAATTTTTGCTTTAGAGTACTTATATTTTCTTAACTAGTTGTATTGAATAATTAATAATTCAAACCCAAAAATTAAAATTTGATAAAAATGGTCTCAGACCATTCAAGATGTAGATGAGTTTGTTTCTGTATCAGAAATTTAGACATCACTTGCACACCAGTGGATCCAATGCAGTGAATGGGTGCCATCAAAATTAGATAAAAGACAGCTGATAAAAACATCACAATAATCCACATAACTCCAGTCCTGAATACAAATCCATCTTATTGATTTGTTTGTTACAGTTTTTGTTTCACAAGACATTAATTGTTGGACTGGAGTCACTTGTGGTTTATTGTGGTGTTTTATCAGCTGTTCAGTCTCTCATTCTCATGGCACCCATTCACTGGATCCACTGGTGAGCAACTGATGTAATGCTAAATTTCTCCAAATATGTTCAGATGAAGAAACAAACTCATCTACATCTTGAATGGCCTGAGGGTAAGATTTTAAGCAAATTTTCTAGCAAATGAACTATTGCTTTAAAGTTTATAAGGCCTATTTCTTTCAGGCTATTACTTTGTTGCTGCAAATGAAAAGCATCATACATTGTTCATCATTTCATTAGATGCAAGTTATGTTTCGGTGTTGAGATCTTGTGAGTGCATTACTGCTGATCTTTTTTTTTTTAGTTTCATTTTTGAAAACACTTGCTGTCTGTCTTGTTTCCAGGGTGAAAAGGTGGAGGGTCTGCAGGCACAGGCTTTGTATCCATGGAGAGCCAAGAAAGACAATCACCTAAACTTTAACAAGAATGACGTGATCACCGTCCTGGAGCAGCAGGATATGTGGTGGTTTGGGGAGGTGCAAGGGCAGAGAGGATGGTTCCCCAAATCTTACGTCAAACTCATCTCTGGGCCCGTCCGGAAATCTATGAGGTGTGAATCTTGGCGATATATCATTACCATATTGGTTCTTGGCTAATATTGGTGATTTTTATTAGTTGTTAGCATATTAAAATGTTCATTTTTATTTTTGTCAATGCATCTGCGCAAAATAGCATGCATTTATAACATTATATTTGTAGTATATTGTAATACATTTTGATCACTTTTTTAGTGTAACATAATAATAAACTCAAAAATGAGTTAGTACCAGTTTTATTACAAAAAGTGATGTTGAACACACAGTTAGGCGTTTCATCCAGACTGTGATTTTGAGTTTTGAGTGCCATTGTTCTGTTTCAGTATTGAGTCTGGCTCTTCAGACAGCCCTCCCAGTGTTAAGAGACCCAGCCCATCTCCAAACAAACCCACAGATCTCGGAGAAGGTCAGATTACCAGCGACAGCTCGATGGATCATGCATTTCTCCCTCTCTCCTTAATCATTTTGTATCTGAAAGTCTTTGTATGATTTTGTCTAATCACAGAGTATGTGGCCATGTATACATATGAAAGCAGTGAGCAGGGTGACTTGACCTTTCAGCAAGGTGATGTCATCACGGTCATAAAGAAAGAAGGAGATTGGTGGACTGGGACTGTGGGCGGAAAGACTGGAGTCTTCCCCTCAAATTATGTCAAGCCTAAGGAATCTGAGGTACTTTTGATATAATTTGCATGAAAAAAAAATGTTATTTTAGTCAAATAAGGAACATTTTCGACTAGAAAAATCATAACAATAGCATTCTTTACACTTTTTTTTTTCTAGGGTTTGGGATCTGCTGGAAAAACAGGAAGTTTAGGGAAGAAACCAGGTGGGTGCGGATGTCCTCATGCTACAACTCTCTCATAAATATTGTACCATGTACCTTTTATGTTGGCTTAGTTGATGTTTGAGAGAGTTTTAGGTGGAAAAAACAGCTTTAAGCAGCAGATTTGTGGCCTTCATAATTACACCATAACAGTATTTTATTGGTCAGTGGTTCTTTACTCTAATTTTTTCTCCTTTTACCTGTTTTTCTTCTGTGTTCAGAGATTGCCCAAGTGATCGCTCCGTACACGGCCACCGGGGCAGAGCAGCTCACTTTAGCACCAGGCCAGCTCATTCTTATTCGAAAGAAAAACCCAGGAGGATGGTGGGAAGGAGAACTTCAGGTCTGAATAACACAGATGCTATGAAATACACCCAGACTTTCTACCACAATAACACAAACCTTAAACATTTAATAGATACTTTAGTTATAGAAGCAAAATATATTTGGTGCTCTGTAAAAATACATCTGCTTATCTGTGCTAAGATTTACTTAATTTAATTTATGACATCAGTGCTTGTGGAATGAGCTGATATGGTGATGCCAGTGAGATGTTGTTTCTCATAAATTAGATTGTATGCTAAATTTTTACATCATATTCATTTTAATGGCCCACTGCTGTTGCTTTCTCCAGGCAAGAGGAAAGAAGCGTCAGATTGGCTGGTTTCCAGCTAATTATGTAAAATTATTGAGCCCTAGCACCACTAAGACCACACCCACAGAGCCCAACCCACCCAAGCTCCCAACACCCAATGCAGGTACATGTAACTGATTGTGCGAGATCTGGTTTCTCTCGGCACAGATGAAATGTTGTATTTTGTACTTTGTTCTTTTAATAATTAACAAGTTTAAGCATTCAAGTATGTCAAGTTTGAGCATGTTGGCTCTTGTCATTTAGTACAGGCTAGGTTACTTGTATAGTGCTGCCTACACACCATCATCAGCTCTGTTTTTCATAGTATTTGCATGTCCTGATGGTTGATATATAAAGGTGATCTACCAAATAGCTAAGCAAATACTCCAGTAATCAGGAATAAATGTATTATATAATATTATATTATGTTATTCAAGAATAAATATTGAGATAGAGATTCTGAAATTAGTTGGAAGATATTTGAAGATGAACTACAGTTGTACAAAAACACATTTTACATGTGTGTTTATGTTTCCCCTCCATAGTGTGCCAGGTGATTGGCATGTATGATTACACGGCTCAGAACGATGATGAGCTGCCTTTTGGGAAGGGTCAAATCATCAATGTTTTGAGCAAAGAGGATCCTGATTGGTGGAAGGGAGAGCTGAATGGTTCCATTGGCCTTTTCCCATCGAACTACGTTAAGCTGACCACCGACACTGACCCCAGCCAACAATGTGAGTCCAGAACGTTTTTCTGTATCTTATACATGCACTCACACTGATCCTCTCTCTATCCTGCTCAAAGAAATTAGAGATAACAAATAAATTCTGAAATCCCTTTGAGAGACAATTGGCTTGAAGCGTCACCAATAACATCCAGTTAAATGGACTGTGACAACACAGTCACTTCTTTCAAATCTTTGAGGACCTTCTCAAAATTAGTTTTAGTTATGTCCTCACGATGTGGTGAGTTATAGAGCATCCAATGTCCACACCGAAGCCCCTCCTCTTCCTGTTTCCAGTCAACCTTCTCACCTCATGTTGTAGAGCATTAAGTAGACTCTCATCTCTCTTTCTCTCTCTGCCTGCATGCCGGTGTCTTTGTCATTGTGGCGTCCTGTGAAAAGTGTCTTGCAGAGTTCATTTAGTTCTCCTAGCTCGTAAAGATTTTGCACATTGTGGTTTTTCTTTACTTTACTTTCCTTTTTTGTTTTTTGTTAGATTTTTTTTTTTTTTTTTTCTTTTTTTTTTTGGCTTATGTGCTGTGTTTTCCTCTTTCTAGGACTCTTATGTTGCCCATATCCCACTCAGCCTTGAAAGTCCTCAAAGCGACCCACTATCCCTTAAACCGTGCCCAGCGGGATGATGGGAGATGGAACATTGATCATGTGACTGCCAATCCCCCCCCCCCAAGCTGGCTTTGTGGCCAGAAGAGACGAATACGACAGAGAGCAGTCGTTAACCTCAATATTCAGAACCGTAGACTCTCGGGCAAAATTGCCAGCCAGCATCCTCTGCATTAAAGCAGTTAAATAAACAAGAATGGCTAATATTTGAAGGATCTCTTTCCTTTTTCCTTTGACAAATTCATGAAATTAATCATTCACAGTGAATTTGTACATTGAATTGAAACACTAATCCAAAAAAAAGTGCTGGATAGTGGGTCCTTTTGTGGCTTTCTGTGATCTCACCCAAAAAGGTTGTAGGTAAAAAAAGCTGTTGTGAAGCAACCAATCAAAATGTGATTCCATTCAGTGTTAAGTTCCACCGCTTCATCCGATTAATGCACGCTTTCGCTCCTCCAAGCCCCGCCCCCGGGTTTCTCATTGGACCATGGCACCACAAAATGACCCACTATTCATGAGTCATGACGTAACGGGGTGCAGCATCAAACATGTGTCATAACTGACATGCTTACTAGTGTCATTGCAAACTCATCAAGGCTCTATTATGTGGAATTGAGACATAGCGATGTGTACAGCATATCCGACCAACTGAAATATCAAGATGTCATACCTTTCGGATGCCAAAGTGTGTCTAAAACAAGTCAAGTGATCTCGAAAACGAGTATATACCATGTCAAGTGTCCTCAAATGGTCGGATATGTGGACTTCATGTAGAATACTATTGTGTGTCATTCAGAAGATCCCCTCCCCTTCACCCCTTCCAGTAAACACAGGTGCTGTCAGTCAATTTGATGGACAGGAAGGGCGTCTCAGTTCATCCGGTCCGGTCACATGCCTCTCTGTGTCATTGTTTGTTACACGTTCATACCAAAACAGTGGATGAATTGATTTGTGTTTGTGTGCTTGCTAGTCTCTTGTTTGGTTTTTTTGTTGTTGTTTTTTTTTTTTATTTTGATTGTTTGTTTCATTGTGTTTGTGTGATGGGGTTGAGAATTGGTGTTGCTAACCAAAAAAGAACTAAACAACTGCCACTTAAGGATAATGGTACAGTGGTAGACAAAGGGCGTACATGTAAAAAAAATTTTTGCTGGAAGTGACGTACTCTTGAAGGGTTTCCTTACATGGTTGGATTTTCAGAGGGTTCATTTCTTGTAAAATTGTATTTCCCATATAGATGGATGAATGCTTTTGTTTTGTATTCTCAGTCGTTTGCTGTCATCATTCTGTCATGTTGATTGAATTTGCAATTATTTTTGAAATGTTGTTGATTTTTGAGAATACTAGATTTCGAGGTGTTCTTGATATAACAGCTCACTATTTTTATAATGATCAAAAGTTATGCATAGTGTTAAAAAAAATCCACTGCAGTATACACCGTCCTTTACTGGAAAACAAAAATAGTAGTGAATAGGAACATTTAGAAAGTCCAAATTTTATGAGTTATCATGCTTTGAATGAATCCCTAAACAGCATTAAGGAAAACATTAATGTACTGAATATAAGCTTAATACCCTTTTATCACAAATGCTTATGAATAAATAGACATTTACAAGTGAAACATGAAAGACTGGAATTTTCTTTTAAATATAAGAACAAGAGACTTAGTTTTAGGGCCTTTAGATCATCCAGTGTGGTTTTTTTTTTCTGCTTGTTAGAAAGCAAACAAAGCATGGCATTAATTTGTACTCCTACAATATTGTACTGGCAACACACAAACTGAATTTTTTTTTTATCTGCCTCATAACAGTGTTGTAATTTTAATGCTGAGAAACAAGACATGAAATGATGTCTGTGTGGTTCTTCGCTGGTTCCACAGTGTAAAAGTATTTGAGGTTGCTGCTTTATTATTGGCTGGATGGACTGTCCATCATGTCCGTGATCAGTCTCTTGCAAAGTTTTTGGTTTTGTTTTTTTATTTTAAGTGAACATACCCATCCTCAGAATCCAGAAGCATGACTGCTTCCTTCCCATTCAGTACTCTGTAATAAAATGCATTTGTTCTGAATATCTCACCAAAATGTCCAAAACATTAACCGTTGTACTTGACTATTAAAGCATTTTATCAAAATAAAATGAATGTACAGTTAAAAAGTCAACAATATACAACAATTCCTAGCTTTAAACAAAGTGTCATACCACCTTTATAAAAAATGTGTAACCATTAAAGAACTTCATGGCAACTGCAGACTGGCTTTATTTATTTATTTTCAATCTGCTACCAGATGAAGCAATTGTGTCAGTATCACATGCATAATGTTTTTGAATGCACAATAATTTATTCATGACTCATGTGGCATAAAAAAATCAGTATTGCTTAGTGCTGGGCGATATATCGCATGCAATTGTCACGTGCATTTCGTCAGTAAAGCCGATTCCCTGATTAGCGCTAAATCGCCATCACCTGCTTTCAAACAGAGCGGCATTTAATATACAGAGCCGTAGATCACTGACAAGCTACGCAATATCGCGTTCATTATGGAAGGCGATTCATCTGCGTTAATGAACGTGATATTGCGTAGCTGACAGTGATCTACGGCTCTGTCTATTAAATGCCGCTCCGTTTGAAAGCAGGTGATGGCGATTTAGCGGTAATCAGGGAACCGGCTTTACTGATGAAATGTGCATGATTATTGTATGCGATATATCGCCCAGCCCTAGTATTGCTTGAGTAAGATGCCTGCATGCATATTCTATAGAAGCAAATGAATATTTAGTTACACGGCTGTCTGGAATAATTGATTCTGATTGGGCAGTCGCAGCATTCTGCGGTCAAATATTTTTATAAAGTTGAGCGTGTTCCTACAATAACTGCTAGTTATGCCTCGTATCACCCCGTCATCTCTTTCTTCTCACATAATAAAGTAAGTTCAACTCAAATCAATGTTGCATGTCCAGTAATTTATTTGATAAGTGTAATACGCTTCATATCAGGCCCTTTGTTTTGCAATAATCATACAATAGTGCTTACTTAATGCAAAGAGAAAAAACATTCAGCTTTAATTTACTGTATTATTCTTACCAAAGTAATACAAGTTTGTTGTAAGTGCTTGCTTTTTGTCTGCTTAAACTACAACTGAATTAATATACTAATGATTTATTAATCTTTTTCTAATGTATTAATCTAAGCATGAGATGTGACTGCATGACGTCTGTGCGTTTCACAGGGTGTGCCGACCTCCACCTGCTCGACATGCTGACCCCAGTGGAACGGAAGAGGCAGGGTTACATACATGAACTTATTGTTACAGAGGAGAACTATGTAAATGACCTGCAGCTAGTTACTGAGGTAAAACTCATGGGGGTAAAATTGACCCATTCACCCAATGAGTATTAGCTGTAATAGCAAATATATATATATTATAATCAATATTTATGGTTTGTTTTCAGACGTTCCAGAAGCCTTTGCTGGAGTCAGAATTGTTGACTGAGAAGGAGGTGGCCATGATCTTTGTCAACTGGAAAGAGCTGATCATGTGCAACATTAAACTGCTCAAGTATGCCACCTACTGATTGAAATCCTGACTCCATCATCAGTTTAAGCTCCAGTAGTGTTTATTCTATGATAGAAACTGCTCTAAAGCTGTTAATGAGAATGCAGGGCATCAGTATGTATTAAAGTAATGCAGCATGCCAGGTCATTTATTTAAGTATTCACACTTCACAGCTTTATGAAACTGATGTTAAGACAACTAAAAGAATAGATCAGATGGAATTCTATATAATGAGCATTACGTGGCTTACCCAGAATGCCTCTCTGACTGTCTCCAGGGCATTGCGTGTGAGGAAGAAGATGTCGGGTGAGCGCATGCCGGTGAAGATGATTGGTGACATCCTGACGGCTCAGCTTCCTCACATGCAGCCGTACATCCGCTTCTGCAGCTGCCAGCTCAACGGCGCCACCCTCATTCAGCAGAAAACAGACGATTATTGTAATGTCCAGTTTCTGTTGTGGTATTGTTTGCAGATTTTAATTGTAATAAGTCATTTTAAATTGTTTTTAATTTTTTATTGAAATGTTGTGGGATTCTGTTGCAGATTTTATATGCGATTCAATCTATATTATAAAATGCATATTGTAAAAGGCTATAGAAATTATAAAAAAGCCACAATGTTAATTGATTGTTAATTCATTATTGAGTCTGCGTATTTCAATCTGTATTGTATAATCTGCATTGTATAAAGGGCTATAGAAATTGATTGATGTTTTTATAATAGTTATGTATGTTTGCATGTTTTACAGCGGTTGGCGATGGACCCTCGCTGTAAGGGAATGCCCCTGTCCAGCTTCCTCCTCAAACCCATGCAGAGAGTCACCCGATACCCCCTCATCATCAAAAACGTACGTTGATAATCAACTATTTCCTAACTACTGTATAAAGAACCAGTGACACACTGAAAACAAAACTTTGTGCTAAAAAGCAAATAAAGGAGCAATGTATTCATCACCATCTGTACTCTTCTACTTTGACATCACTTTCCTTTTGGCTTTTTGTATCTGGATCCATCGTCTCATGTTTCTTCTCCTTCCATGCACAGATTTTAGAGAACACTCCAGAAAGCCACCCGGACCACAGTCACCTGCGGCTGGCTCTGGAGAAGGCTGAAGAGCTGTGCTCGCAAGTCAACGAAGGCGTGCGAGAGAAAGAAAACTCGGACCGGCTGGAGTGGATCCAGGCACATGTGCAGTGTGAGGGGCTGTCAGAGGTACCATAACACAAACCTGGTGCATAAACATGGGTATGGGGTAGGATTAAGGAATCTAAAATATGGTCATACAGTATAAAGCATTAATATGTGCTTTATAAGTACTAATAAATAACCGATATGCTAGGAATATGCATGCTAATAAGCAACCAGTTAATAGTGAGAACAGTGATCCTTAAAATAAAGTGTCACCTAAAGGTTTTTCTCTCTCTTCACAGCAACTTGTGTTCAACTCGGTTACAAATTGTCTGGGCCCTCGGAAGTTCCTGCACAGTGGAAAACTCTACAAAGCCAAAAGCAACAAGGAGCTTTTCGGCTTCCTGTTTAACGATTTCCTGCTCCTCACGCAGATCATCAAACCTCTGGGCTCGTCTGGAACGGACAAAGTCTTCAGTGCGAAATCCCACCTGCAGTATCGCATGTACAAAACGGTGAGACGTTCTTAGAAATCCTATTTCTTTGCAATCAGTTTTTGACCTTTAATATAATACTTATTCCGCTTGTTGACCTCTGCAGCCCATCTTTCTCAATGAGGTGCTGGTGAAGCTTCCCACTGATCCTTCTGGAGATGAACCCATATTCCACATATCTCACATCGACAGAGTCTACACTATTCGGGCTGAGAGCATCAACGAGCGGTATTTACTAATTACTTGTATTATTTCGATCTATATCTATTAACCTACAATACACATGCTCATAATAATCTTGACGATGTTCTTCTGTCCCACTCTGTAATCCTTCAGGACAGCTTGGGTGCAGAAGATCAAAGCCGCTTCTGAGCTCTTCATAGAAACGGAGAAGAAGAAGAGAGAGAAAGCCTACTTAGGTTTGTCTCGCGTCTTTCCTTACAAAGCCCTCGCTGATTTAATAAAGCTATGAATGCTCTGAGTGTTTGCTAAGCACTGGTTTTGTGTTCCTGTTATTTTTACATTTACATCTAAGACTCACACTGCCACTGGTATTCTAATGGTTAACATTGAAGAATTCATGAAAGCTAAAAGACCTAACAACCATGAATTTCAAATAGAAAAAAAGTTGAATACTGTTTAATCAAATTTAAGGTGGTTTATGGGGTTATAAGCATTTTAGTGCTATTGATCATGTCATAAATGTCCATTGTGTGTGTGTTTATGTGTGCAGGGAAGAGTAATCCGTACTGTGAGGTGACGATGGGCTCTCAGTGTCACGTCACTAAGACGCTGCAGGACACTCTGAACCCTAAGTGGAACTCAAACTGCCAGTTCTTCATCAAAGACCTGGAGCAGGATGTGCTGTGCGTCACTGTGTTTGAGAGGGATCAGTTCTCCCCGGACGGTCAGTCGGTTACTGGCCCTCGGAATGTGTCACATAACATATAACCAAACTCGGGAAATCAAAATATACTCTCACATATAATCAAACATATCAGAATGTATATTTGCTGCTGTGTGGGATCAGTAAGATTTAGAACATTTAAAAAAAAAAAAAAAAAAAAAAAATCTCATCTGCTATCTTTTCTAACAATATAAGTCTTTCATCCTTTTGCTTAAAAAAAAAATAAACACATCCTCCAAAAAAACAAAACAAATAACATTAAAAACAAAAAAATTTATAAAATTACAAAAAAAATACAATGGTGACCCATTCCAAAAACTGTTTTAATCAATTTTTTTACGGGGTTAAATTACAGTAAAAAGACGGTAGTGTATATTGTTACAAAAGATTTCTATTGCATTATGGGAATAAATTATATTTTAATGTATATTCAAATAGAAAATGTTCTTTAAGAACATTAAAAAACTTACTGCAGTATATATATATATTATCTATATATATATATATATATATATATATATATAATATATATAGATCTATATATTATAATATATTATATATATATTATATGAAGAGTTTATTTTGCAAAAAAACAGTAAACAATTTTCAAAAATCAGGTTTTTTCATTGTGCATTCCAATTAATCTCAATCAAACTGCAGTTGGGTTATTTAAATAAAAATAACAAAAAAATACAGCTAAATAAAACAATAAAACATGATAACATCATAAAAAACAATTTTTGTAGAGTTATCTGTTTTTGCAAATAAACTTTTTGTGTATATATGTGTGTGTGTGTGTGTGTGTGTGTGTGTGTGTGTGTGTGTGTGTGTGTGTGTGTGTGTGTGTGTGTGTGTGTGTGTGTGTGTGTGTGTGTGTGTGTACAAAATATGTATTTCAAATAATGGCTGCTGAACATTCAGCTTTGCCATTAAAGGAATAAATTACATTTTAAAACTGATTATAATGGAATACTATTATTTTAAATTATAAAAATATTTCAGATTTTTCCTGTTTATACTGTATATTTGATAATAAAAAAATATACTTTTTTCGAACACCTTTAAAAAATCTTACTGACTCCAAACTGTTGAAAGGTAGTTTATAAGCATAACCACACCAAGTTTTTCTTTCTCTCTCTTCATCTTTGTAGATTTCTTGGGCAGGACGGAGATTCGGCTGGCCGACATCAAGAAGGACCAGGGCTCTAAGGGGCCCATCACCAAGCGTCTGCTTTTACACGAAGTCCCTACGGGAGAGATTGTGGTGCGACTGGACCTTCAGCTCTTTGATGAACCCTGACCCACGTTGTTTGACCTGACCTTTTATCCCCCCCAGAATCCATATCCACTACTCCTCCGTGGTGAAAGCCCACCAGCCTAATGTGACAGTCCCACTCCACCCAGCATCATGAATCCCAGAGTGTGAATGTGTGTATTTGCACAGAAGCTTGTGAGTCTGCAAAATGCTGTAACAGTCTTAATCAGTGATCCCGATTGGATTTTTATTGTCCTTGATACCTTTTCAAGACAAGCGTGTGAGAGAAAATGAAGGATGTGCTGTAGAGGGAACCTTTCAGTTCCCAAATGATGTGAAGGATGTCTCAGGATGCTGTGCAAGTCTTAAAGAGTCAAACATACAGTAGTTGTATTTAACACTCTAATGACCCGGGAACAGTAGTGCCATTTGAAACAATATTATTTTCATTCTAGAATGATGACACGTTGCTGATGATGTGCCATTCCAGTGAAATCCGTCATTATGGGTGAATCTCATGAAACCTTATTTGCATAATTCAAAAAATATATAGAATTCTCATAACTGTAATATGAAAAAAAAATGCTGATATATTATTTAAATTGTTGTGTATTTATACATGTTGGTAATATCTGTTGTACTGCTTTTAATTTATGCAGGTTTACTAATGAAAAATCGTTGTAATTTAAAAAAAACTCTTCTATTACAGTAATGAGAATCATAAAATATAATGGTCCTGGAATAGGTCATATTTTAATGCAAAATACTAGTATTTTGATGTTTTTGTGAGATTCATCCTAATAGTCTTACTGGCTGTTCAACATTTTATTCCATAATTTCAGTCATTAACACTAAAAACTAAGACCAGGTTTTGCTGGCAAACTTCTCTAGTTTCAGCCGACTCATTTATTTCTATAATATGTGGTGACCATTCAAGAACTGAATGTTGTCGAGATGTTTTTTTTGTTGTTGTTGTATTTGAGGGTTCATTAAACGTGAGCATATTCAGGGAAATTTTCAGCAAGTCTTGAAAAGATACGGCCACAAATGCTCCATATAAACAAAATGAATTGTGGGAGGGAAATTGTTATATTTGTTTTTCAGCATTTTTTTTTTTGTTATGTAGCTTTTATTTATTTTTATTCTATTGAGAATGGGACACATCTCAGAGACCAAGCAAAATATCACAGCAGCTTTTCAAAGGTGATCAGAAGAATTTCCCAGCAAAAAAAAAAACAACAAAAAACATATTTGTCAAATGTCACTAAAAGGCCCCCAAAAAAATCGATGTTCTTCAGTTCCCTGATGTTCTTAGTTTTATTGTGGTACATCACAAAATAAACTATTTAATATATAGTACTATATTTAAGTTTGATACTGCATTACTAATAAGTTCCCAATTTGTTTTTGATTTATGTATTTTTTTTTTATTCGTGTGCTGTTGTTAGGCATTAGCGATCAACACTGTAGTTATGTCATATTTGTAAAAATAAGAGATGTCAGAGTTCATATTTTGTAACTGTGTTCTTATTTGCTTTTTTGCTGTTTATCTGCAGAAAAATAGCAAGATGGTTTGTAGTGTTAAAGGTTTGGAAAATTGAAACAATGCTGAAAACGATGCTGAAACAATGAACCAGTGAGCAAAAGGGATCAATCCTCACCCGTACCTGCTGCAAACGTCTTCAGTTCTTCAGATATGTCATAGAAAGAGCCCACTGTTTTTACATAGATGATGAAATATGTTGGATTTGTGTCTGTCTTATTAATTTGCCCTCAGTTATCACACTACTGAGCTTGAGAAAGGTGCCGTTTTCTTTCGGACTGTAGCGGGGGGATCAGTTTTGTTAAATTTGTGTGTAAATTTTCCTGTCTAGATGCAATACACACATTAATATTCCACTGCTGTGCTAGTGAGATGGCAGAGTGATCAAGGAAAACAGCTATTGTGAGGCCAGCAAGTTATTCCACTTGGTTTTTCTATGTGTGTGTGTGTGTGTGTACTGTATATATGAGAAAGAGTGATTCTTAGTGCTTTGAATGCTTTCTGTCGGGTCCCCAAACCTCATCTCAAAGAATATTCCAGACAATGCAAGGGGTCGTGGTCACACGTCTTTTCTTTTTTTCCTCTCTTTTGTCCCCTCTCCTCTTTCTCTCCTTCCCTCATCTCTTATCACGCGCACTGTACATTTCAGGCCAGAAGATTTGCCCATACCTTCATTATTTTTTAATCAAAAAACCACCAAATAATAATAAAATATTCTACTATTAAAAAAACTTTGAATGGAGTATAATATATTACAAACTGAGAAGTAAATATGTTGATGACAGCGTATTGTCATCAATGTAGAAGCAGTGTGTTGTCTTAATGTTGCAAATAAAACTCAATTGGACCAAGATGTAATGCAAAGTATGATTTTTTTCGTTGCAAGCAGTTTCCTCAGTTAATTATGCTGTCGAAACCAATATTTTTTTTTGTCAAAAGAATGCCACGCTCTTCGAGTCAGCCCATTTATCAAAGTATTTAACATTTTTCTGTGTTTTTTTTTTTTTGTGAGAACTGAGAATAGAGAAAACGACATGCTATGGACAGCGTGTCTCTCAGGAGGCGTGTCAGAAAGATTACGCAACGTCTTTAAGCTTCACGGAACAATAAAAGAAAAACGAATTATCCTCGTGCGTGTTTTTCTGCTTATTGCACAGTAGTCTTGCTTTTATCGTCTATAGAGGCGTTTTTGAATGAGAATCTTTGAATACAATTTTAACGACCATTGAACGGCATGTCCTGATTTGCGATGGACAAGTAAACAAGCGGTGTCTATGAAACACACGTCGACGAGTCGAAAGAGAGCAGCATTAAGGGTAATAACACAAGGCATTATATATTGTCACGAATATTGTGTACGAATGTTGCATCTTGGTTTTGGTGAGAGTAAACGCGAGTATTTTGTTCTGTACGTTCCCTGTCCTCCTTAAGTAACTGTTTACTCTTCCATCATAAAGCCAACGACTTCTTTGGGATGTTTGCGATAATGTCCTTCCAGAGGATCCGGCGATTGAGGGTTTTGAAGGTACATGTGACTGTCACTCAAGTTGAACGCTAATTCAATAAAAAAAATCAATACTGGCACAAAGAATTAAATGGTTTTCATAAACCTAGTTTTAAAATCAATACTGGCACAAAGAATTAAATGGTTTTCATAAACTTCTTGTCTAATATGAAACTTCATTTTCATTTCATTTATTTATTCTCTTTTCATGGTAATGCAACACGAAATGCCACAACAACAATCCAACAAACACAACAAAAATACATTCCATGACAAGAAGAACAGGAGTAGGATGAAGAAAAAATAAATCTTATAAACTCCTACCCCATTCTTATATTAAGAAAGTTACAAATTAGATGGCCTCACCGACATAACAAAAAATAAATAAATAAATAAATTAACCTAGCATGAAAAATTACAGCTTGAACCCTCCCTCTCACCTTTTAGTGGTCTGGTCTGGTATAATATCTATGTTGAATTGAACATTTTGAACAAAAAAAAATTATTTTTTTATTTTATTTTATTTTTTTTGAGTATATAGTTTGTTTGTCTGTGTACCAAAAACTTTTTAAAAAATGGGTTGACACCCATCATTTTGATAGGCGGCAAAAGTAAATTAGTAATAATAAGTAGTAGGCTACATTATTTTTGTAATTTATTTAAAAAAAAAAATGCCTAATTGTAACCAAAAGTCTCAAATTCATGGAAAGTGCAGAAACCTCTTGACCTGACCCTCTTATTATGAGAATATGTTCAGCTTTGTCCAATTCTTTACAAATGTCTTGCTCAGATGTCAGCTAATGGTGGTATTGCTTGAAGCTGTGAATTAAAACTAAATGACTTTGTGCATCTTTAATTCAGTTCCTTTGGTTGGATAGTTGGATTCAAAAGAACATTCCTCCATTGACACCACTCTGCACCAAAGCCCATCATGTAAACAAGCCTATCAGATACACAAGTATAAGTAAGTTATTGTGATTTTTATTGCACTTTGACTTTTTGTTGTGTGGTGTCATATTTTAGGAATATTGAGGCACCTTTTTTTTTTATTGGCATCATCTACGATTCCATGTAGAACCTTCAACATCCATTTCACGAAAGATTATTCAGATTATTAAAATGTTCTTCATAGTTTAAGTGAAAGGTTCTTTGGGAAACCAAAAATGTTCTTCTATTGCAGCATGGCAAAATCCCCCTTTTGGTAACTTTATTTTTTTACATGTTGACTTGGTTTGTGCACAGAATTTTACTTTTCAGCAAGTTATTTGAGTGCTTTTGCTTCTTGCTTTTGTTATATGCATTAATATAATGTTATCTTTACCCTAGAGAAAGCGAAACCAAAAACTATAATCGATATTGCCAAATTACTACAGCAAAAGGCCAAGGAGACCAAAGAGAAGAAACAATTAGTGTTCACTGCTTCTGCACTGAAAGCTGCTGCTAGTCCAACCAAACCCACTGCTACAGCACATAAACTGATGGACCAGAGTGATGCCAAAGAAAGTATGATTTCAAATGCAAAAGTTCAAACTTCTACCAGCACCCATCTTACAAAAGATGCTGTGGATAGTTATACAGCAAGTCTGCATAATAAGGCATACACTGAAATGTTGAATACAAAATATGCTGTTGAATCATCCACGATTAATGCTCCACAAGAGGCTTCAGCTCAAGGAGAGATGAATATAAATATCAGTCAAGTTTCTGAACTATCTTCAACAAACCCCTCAGAAGTCATTCCATCTTCTGCCTCTGAAGAACATGCAGGAGAAACTGATGGGACAGTTTACATGCCTGATGTTATGGTGACTTCCAAAGGGATAGCATCTCCCGAAGCTTCATCTGCACATGAGAACGGTCATCTGCAGGAGTTTTCTGATGTTTCAGAAGTGGTTGCAGTAACCGATGCATCACCTTTGGTAAACTCCTCACAGCCTCAATCCACTCAATTTCAAGACTTTCTAGCTGCCACTTGGTCTTCACGTGTCAAAGCAGACAAACCATCTTCTGGCCAAGAGATCATCACTCAGGCACTTGTGTCTTTTCCAGATGGCACAGCTAACTCCATACTAGATATTTCCAGTGCTGAAGCTGTGGCTGTCGCCTCCGGTGAAGTTCCAACCCTTGGAGAAGTTTGTCATGAAGAAGCCATTCAAGTCTCTTCACCTCAATCAACTGAGCATCTCTCTGTTGTTGAGACCACATCTGCTTCTCTAAGTAAAGCTGTAGATGCTATGTCAGAGATGTCTGGCGATGCTCAAAGATCTATCCATCTAACGGACCCGATTCTAGTGCAGACTGAGGTTTTAGAGGAAGAGGCAACTGAAGAGTTAACTGAGGGTATGTTTCACGCTTTCTGCATTCAATACCTACATAAATCTTACAAAAATAGGAATATTTTTGTGTTGTTTTTGCACCCTCCCAATTTTTTGTTGACAGTTATTTGTGGGAAATTATCTCCGAGATATTGCAAATGTTATATTATCATAAAGTTAAAATTCACAAGCTCTATGCAGTTTTCAGAAATGCATAATTCATTGTTGAAATACATTTACTTGCATAATTACTTTGCATTAGTTTATAGTGCAACAGACTCATGTTTAAATATTTTAATTATTGTTTATGGTTGTTTGCCACATAAACATAAGCTAGGAATCAAGGGAAACTTAAAAAGATGTGCCATGCCACATAAACATAAGCTAGGAATCAAGGGAAACTTTTTGCCTGTTTGCCTTTAATAATGCAAATACTTTTACTGTGATAAGTTATAATTAATTGGAAGGTAGGTCTATAAATATTTTTTTATTTAAACATGCAGTGCAGTAGAATTCTAATCTGAATTTTATTATCAAAGCACATATAGTGAAAGCATTCTGGCTAATATTGACATTTTAGAATTACTGCATACTTACTGTATGTGTAACAACTAACAGGGATTTCTCTCACATCTGCAGCACAGCTGGATCCAGTACAGAAACTCTTTCTCGAGAAGATAAGGGAATACTCCACAAAGAGCCAGTATGTACTACATAAATCACATTAAAACATTCCATGCATTCCGATACATATCAAGCTTCTCATCTATTTTTAATAACACACTGTGTTGTCCGTAGAGCCTATGGTGGCCCTGTAGATGCTGGACCAGAATATGAGACAGCTTTTAGTGAAGAACTTAACAAACTCCAGAGACTGTATGGGAGTGGAGACTTAACCGAGTTCCCAGAATTTAAGTTCTCTGGTGGGTATATATTTTTGCCTTTTATATATTTTTGTTGCACATTTAGAATGATTATGAAAGTTCAGATTAACTGTTTTTTTATTTTTAATCTTTTTTTCAGAGCCTGAACTGGATGAAAGCAGCTCAAAATGAAAAGCTCACAGAAGCAAGCCACTGAATTACGTCAGTTTATAAATAACTGAATTATTTGCGGTTACAAGAGGGAAAGCAAGAAAAAAAATAAAGTAGTTGGAACGTTACCATTTTCACACTGTGCCTTATTTATTTTCTTTTATTTAACGCTCTGAATGACCGTTTAAAACCAACCGAGCACCGTGCAAAATCTCTTTTTGTATTAATATGCATGCAACATTGCCCCCACAGACAGAAGTCTCAGGGGGCGAGCGCTTTTCCTCTATACCGTAATGTCTCCTCCCACCTCATAAATATTCATGAGCAAAGTTGCCTGCGTGCTGTTACGCTGTGACGACATGGAAGAGCAGCGGGTCCCGATTGCTGCAGCCGCTTGTCATTGTGACGAAGATTGGCACGAAGGTAAGCTGTCACTCAAAATCTTCTTTTCCGACTCCCTATCAATCAAGCGATCTGGGCCACGCGCTTAAAACGCACTCGGCGCTTCCGTGGGAGGCGCGCGGTCAGGATGGTTTTTGGGCTGAAATCGGATGTTTGGACGGCGGTTTCGGGGGAGATTTTCTGGCTCGACTCGCAGTCAAGGCCCAGCTCTTTTTTTTTATGATCTTTTGTAGAAGTGCGAATGGCGGCGGCACTGGCGGGGAGGGAGAGCCCGGTGTCCCTGAGATTGATTGATAGGCGATTATGGGCAGGCTTTTTATTATATTTAAAGAGACAGAGACGATGTTTTTAATAAGTGAGCGAAAAGTCAAGGCGGTTTGTGTTTTGTACTGTGACGTAGGTTATAGAATTTAATTGTAACTTATATGAATTGCGCTCGCGCTTCTCTCGGGTGTCTAGCGTTTCGAATAAAACGTTCTATAGATTTGAACACAAGCAGTGGGTTTGAACAGAGACTCCGTGTGCAAACATGGCGCCTACAGTAACAGAGAGGATGAGATACAGTCATCTGTGGCTGAAGAAAGACATAAACCATGACGAAGATATAAAACCGCATTACGAGAAAACAGTGATTCCGGGAACGCTGGCAAGCAGATCAATTATGTGTTTAAATGTAGATATTCGCAGTTGTTCCGAGACCATTCAAAGCGAATCACTGATTGAAGTGTTGCAGTGCAGATACATCACGGCGATATTAAGCGATGTTACTATTTATATCGCGAATTTGTATTCGCCTCTGCAGATGTTTATACAGTTTAGCGTATAAGTTCATTTTGAAGCAAATTAATGCAATGCATCAAATCAAACAAGACTTTATACATCGTTTTCTCACTTACATGTAAAGTACAAAGTTTGGATTCACAGCAGCGCATGCAGAAGAAAATGCAATAAAAAACTGATTTGCGTTTTTAAACGATACAGGTGTAAACGAGCAAGGTGATTCATTGCATGTATAATGTTGAGTTTTATATATATGAAATGAAATGTGGAATTAAACAGTTATTTTACAAACTATCTGCTATGATGATTTAATAGAAACTGAAAACAAAATGTTAATTATACACTTAGGTAAGGCTGATAGTACCGTTATTTGCATACCGTTATATGCTGGTTATAACGTCCAAGTACAAGAAATCATTTTGACAAGTAGTTTTAAATATTGATTAATTGGCCTGACCTATATTTGCAAGTCAATAAAGCACTGTATGGGCCTTATACAATGAATATAAAGAATCAGGATCACCTGTATTGCCAAGTACTGTGGGCATACATGTTCAAGGAATTGTCTTGGTGTACTGTAAAAATACAATTAATGATAATAACAACAACAAGTTAAACATTTTAAGGTAAGAGTAAAAAGAGAAAAGCAAAGAGAGTTATTATGAAATGAGCTGAAATAAATAATATATATGCATATTCACACAAAACATTTTAAGGTAAGAGTAAAAAGAGAAAAGCAAAGAGAGTTATTATGAAATGAGCTGAAATAAATAAATGTGCATATACACACAGTTATATCTCTTTTTATTTTCATATATATGTGTGTGTGTTTATATATTCTTTTTTCTGCAGCTGTTTTGCAGTTTTTCACATAAATCTTTGTCTTTTTTGTGACTGTGTCAGTTTAGTGGAGCTGAAGAGCAGCTTTATAGAATGCCCAAGCGTTGTCCACAGCAACAGTAACTATGATGACATCCCCATCGGTGTCCATGGAGGATTACCAAGAGGCTGAGCAGGTTTGTGTTGACAAAGATCTCTTCATACAGCCAGTGGAGTACCGTTTTTGTTTTGCGTGAGTGTGTTTAATTGCCCTTTTAAATAAAGCAATAATCATCTTTATATTGCAATAAAAATCCAATAAACGCTTTATAAACATGCAAGTATGACATCTCACAGTCTGAGATTGATGTCTTGTGAATTCTGGGAAGTTTGATCTCTGCGGCATCGGATGGAGAGATAGAGAGACTCGAGACTAACCCGAGATGTTCCAGCAGTCGTGAAATATTTTTAACATTTCCCCCTTTTCAATCAACACTATTGTTGCGCTCCGTCACATGCACTCAATCATGTGGGCCTGTCCCAACTATAAAGCACAAAGAAAAAAAACTGTGAATGAGAAAAGTAACCAAAAGAACTGTGGGTTCTTAGCTTGCTGTATATATTTTTTGATGTCCAAATAGATTATTACACAAGACGTCTGCATATCTTGCATGTTGAGTCACTCAATATGCTGGTATTTTTGTATTTATACACTCTTTCTGCTAAATAGTCTGAAACTAATGTGAAAAACCACTGTTAAATCTGTGAAAGCTTTCTTAATCTGACAGAAAAAGATAGAGTAGTCTAAGGACTGAGAGAGAAGCCCCTTTGTGAAAAATGAGGTTTTGTTACATGCTTTGAAACCCCATGTCAGCCCTTAGGGTCTGTGACAGAGAGGCTGTGTTTCTCAGAGCGGCCCGCACACGGATGTTACCGCCCGCAGACATGCCAGCTGACACTGCTAACTTCCACATACCTCATACGTCTTCATTCTCTGCCCCTCTGTCCCGTGCAGATGCAAGTGGGAGAGCAGACGGCGGGACAAGTGGAGGAGAGTTTGGAGGAAGAGGAGAGCAGCTCAGCACCGTCTGAGCCACAGACGCCTATGGAGGTCTACAAGACGGCCATTTACAGGTAGCTTCTTTTCTTTTTTCTTGTGACGTGTTTTTGAAAAAGCGTGGTTGACTGTGCGTTTGTGGTTTGATGTGTAAATGATGTGTTTGTTGACTGTCAGACACCCCTTGTTCCCCCTGCTGGCGCTGCTCTTTGAGAAATGCGAGCAATCCACTCAGAGCTCGGAGTGCGTGACCTCGGCCAGCTTCGATGTGGATATCGAGAACTTCGTGCGAAACCAGGAGAAAGAAGGCAAGGCTTTCTTCAGTGAGGACCCCGATTTAGACAATCTGGTAAGAATCGCTCGTTAAACTGAAGTTATTAGTGTTTACACTACTGTTATATATATTTTTTTTAAAGAAGAATGCTTTGTAAAAGAATGCTGGCCAATGCTGCATTTTTGATCGAATAACACAATGTAAATAACTTTTTTTCTATTTGAATATATGTTGAAATGTATTCCTATGATGGCAAAGCTGAATTTCCAGCATCATTACTCAGTCTTCAGTGTCTCATGATTCTTCAGAAATCATTCTGATATGCGGATTTGCTGCTCAAGAAACGTTCATTATTATCAATATTCAAAACGGCCGCTGCTTAATATTTTTGTATGCATGATACGTTTTTTCAGAATTCTTTTTTTGAATGGAATTACAGCATTTATTTAAAAACAAAAATAATTTTAACAACAAAAACAAAAGAGTCTGGTCAGTTCAATGTATCCTTTCTGAAATTATTAATTTATTTCAGAAATAAAATCATTTTACTGACCCCAAACATTTTATAGTAGTGTATATTAAACGCATTTGTTTAATATAAAAAGTTGTACTTTGTTAATAATTTATTTTAATGTAATAACCTAATAAGTAATCATTTATGTAATTTAATTAAACAATTTATTTGAAAAAGGAATCTTTTATAAATGTACCAGCTGTAACATTATAAATGTCAACCCCAAACTTTTGATCAGCAGTGTGCCAACAGTTAAAAAAAATAATAAAAAATTCTGACCCCAAACTTTTGATCAGCACTGTGCGTTCAGTGATGCATGATATATAATATGTCAATATTAAAGATTCAATCAGCATCAGTTGATATGGATATTTAATCGTGTATGCTAATTTTTACATTTTGATTAACTTTGCCATCATATAACACTCACATTTTAAAAACACCAATAATTTAATAACACTTTAATGCAATCTTTAGCAAATCTCAAAATGAACTTCTATCAATCCAATTCACATTATAGCAACTATCAATTCAATTCACTGTATAGCATCTAAAACAACTGGTTTTAGTTTTTTGTGCTTATTAGCTTTATTGTATTGGCCATAACTTCAATATTTATATTGAATGGTGAAGCAGCATTAGGTTGCTGCCTAATCAGCTACCCAACATTTTAGAGGATCTAAAACATTATAATAATAAATATTTAAATTTTAACACATGCATTTGAGCGTCCATCTCAGTCTGCATGATTGGTGAGGAAGTGAACACAATGTCAGGTCTGGCTTTAGGGTGTCATACAGTGGCTGGATTCAGGGTTCATTTTAATGCCCATGCATGTTCAGTTGATCCTCTGATGACTGTACTGCGCTTTCAGATGGTGAAGGCCATCCAGGTGTTACGGATTCACCTGCTGGAGCTGGAGAAGGTGAATGACCTGTGTAAAGATTTCTGCAGCCGCTACATCGCCTGCCTCAAGACCAAGATGAACAGCGAGACGCTGCTCAGCGGAGAGCCAGGAAGCCCGTACTCCCCAACACAGACACAGGTACGCCCGAAAACACTCTGTCTCATTATCTCCGCTCAGGAATTAACCGCTCTGCACATGTTCTCCTCACAGCCGCTGAGCTCGTTCTCTGGAGCCATGAGTCCCCAAGGTATTGTAGTGCCAGCGTCGGCTTTACAGCAAGGCAACGTTACTGTCACAGCCGTAAACCCCACACAGGTGGTAACAGGTTTGTTGATTGTCTTCCTCCTGCTTTCTGATTCGTTTTTCGTCCTCGTTCTCTCATTTCATCGTATATTGACTGTGTGAGTGTGTTTGTTTTAACCCAGGTGGTACAGTGTATCAGCCTGTTACAGTTGTTACTCCACAGGGGCAGGTGGTCACACAGACGCTGTCACCTGGAACAATACGCATCCAGAACTCACAGGTGACACGCTCTTTTCATATGCAGCAGCACATCTTCAGATTCTATTACAATATGAATGGCATTAGCACACACACACACACACACACTCCTGACAGCCGCGTCTGTATTTCCCACAGCTTCAGCTGCAGTTGAACCAGGATCTAAACTTTTTCAGTCAGGAGGACAATTCGTCTAAGGCCAAGAGAGGCATCCTTCCCAAACACGCCACCAATGTCATGCGTTCTTGGCTCTTCCAGCACATCGGTGTAGGTTTTTTCTGTCCTTGCTTCACTGTTTTATAGTGTTCACAGAAAGAGTGTTTGATCACAAACCATTTTCACTATTCACACCAAGTCTCAGAGCTATTCTTTTAACCTCAGCCTTACATTTGTTTTAAAAAATGGGTTACAAACAGTATTTCATGTTCACTTCAGTGAAAAATATAGTACAGCCAATATCAGTGTGGTGGATAAGTTGACAGTCACCTGGACTGGGGTAGTAAAAGTAATGTATAATAGGAATATTTTGTGGTAAAGTCGTAATATGATTGGTCTGCTGTTATCAGTAGTAATAATTATTATATTTTATTATTAATAATTCTAATGGTAAATAATAAAAATGTTCCTAAGTAGGTATAATGGATGTACATTACTATTTAAGTTTTGGGTTGCAAAGATTATTTAATGTTTTTGAAAGAAGGCTCTTATGCGCACTAAGGTGGTATTTATTTAATAGAAAATACAGTAAAAACAGTAAAATTGTGAAATGTTTTACAAATTAAAACACCAAAAATAAATAAATAAAACATTTACTGACCCCAAATTTTTAACCAGCAGTCCATATTAAACCAGCATCTTTTCCAATTGTCACTGTTGATCCTTCAGAAATCATTCTGATTTGCTGCTCAAGAAACAAATATTGTTGAAAACATTTTTTTTCAGGACCCCAAATTTTAAAGAACATCAAAACATTTATTAAAAAATAATGAAAGAAAAAAAAACATTGTCAAAATGCTTTTAATTGTCACTTTTGGTTATTAAATTAATATTTTAAATTAAAAATCAATAATCAATATCTAAAATTCCATATTAAACAAAACTTTCATATGATGCAAAAAAGATTTTTCAAATGTAAAATCTTGTGTTCTTTGTAAATAATTTAATTATTTTAATGGAATAATCTTGATTTAATATCTTAATTCAGTTGAAAACTATTTTAATTGTAGTGCTGGAATATAATGAAAAGTTCTTATCAGACCACAGAGGTACTCTGAGAAAAACGTTCTGACAGCTTGAATTGATGTATAGATGAATTAAGAAATGAAAATAGAAATGTAGCGAAAAGAAATAGAAATGTGTAGCTGAATTAAGTGAGCTGTTAGGTGTTGCTGACTGGCTCGAGAAGCATTTTCACTCTCACAAATAGCAGCTGCTCATGTGACTAAGCGTCTGGAGAGAGCGCTGATCGCTAGAGGTTTTCTGTCAGAAGCGGCCCACAGAGACACATTGTTCTAATGAAGCAGAGAAAGACAAAGTTAACACATAGAGAGTTCAAAGATAGAGCCAGTTACCTATAGAGAGAATTATTTCTGTCCCCCGGCAGCACCCTTACCCTACAGAAGATGAGAAGAAACAGATCGCCCTGCAGACCAACCTCACCCTGCTGCAGGTTAACAACTGGTGAGTTCTCAGACATTGATGCATACTGTATGCAGGTCAGTGTAGTCGTCTGGATCGCCTCTGACTGACTCCGTGTCTGCAGGTTTATTAACGCACGCCGACGGATCCTTCAGCCCATGCTGGACGCCAGCTCCTCAGACACACCCAAGAGCAAAAAGAAGACGCCCCAAACGCGCCCCCTACAACGCTTCTGGCCCAACTCCCTCGCCTCCTCTGTTTCCCAGCAACAGGTCACCATGGAAGACGGTACGGCCCATGAGACATCATAGATTAAGCAACACAGAATATGCGTTTAGGTTGAGGCACAGTGGTACACATTTTAAGATGTAGAAGGGGCTGTTGTTAGGATGTTTGGCAGGGCATTGCTGTGTGGTTTCTGTGGTGTTCTGAGTGGTTTATAGCACACTGCTGTATGGTTGCTCTGATAATGTAATGCTTACCAAAGCAGACCAGACTGATTAGTTTACATGGGTCAATTTTCTATTCAGTTATTCAAAAATACATTAAAAAGCAATTCAGACATAGAATGACTTGAATACACCTCTTTTATGATTAGTATATTTTTAATTTAAGTCAAATTCATTTTGATCTTGTTGGAGGGTATAAAATAAAACATGTCATGTCAATTGTTCTGACATCATAATGAAGAAAAAAGACTCATTAAACAACCAAAATTCTTGAATATTTCTTTATTTGGTTATTATTAATACTAACCAAAATAACATTAGTAGTTGTAAAATAATATTTTAACAAAACAATTTGTCTGCCAAAAGTCATGTGGTGTGACCACCATGTAGAAATATTCAGTGAGAAAAAAATAAAAATTAATATTTAAAAAAATGCAATGGTATTTATGCCATGCATAATTTAAGATTTTTGTAATTATTTTAATGTAATAATCATTTTGTTTCTAAATTTAATATAATTTCTTATTTAACTAAAATCCTTTTAATTCTTATTCTGTTATCTGGTTAATTCATTTTTAATTGATTAGATAAATATGTTATGACATTTATGGAAAAATAATATATGTATAATCTTTGATCTTTATCTATATCTTGATCTTTAATCTTTGAATTTAATAATCATTTTATTTGATTTCTTAATAATTGAATTTGTAATGCTGCTTTAGTTAAAACATTTTAATTGAATATAATATACATACATAAATATTTAATGATGCAGTGTGTATGGATTAATAATTCCTGAATTTAGTAATTATCTTCAGTTAATAATCATTTTATTTATTTATTTATTTATTGATTCATTTAATTTGAAAATATATATATATACTTTAATTTTAATGCCGCTAACATGTTAATTTAACTGACAATATCCAGATCTGCAGAGACTGAATCTAGTGAAATATAAGAAAAACTTCACATTATCAAGCTAAGAAAAAAATGTTCTGACAGATTGAATTAATGTTGTTTTTTAAAACTAAAAAATATTAAAATATAAATAACAATAACTATCAAACTAAAAAAATTAATTGCGATTAATCACGTCTATAAAAGTTTTTTTTATACAGTATATATTTTGAAAATATATACATGTATCACGATTAATCGCTTGACAGTACTATTAATAACTAATAATGATTGTGCGATAATTTAACTGCCAATGTTTAGCAGTTTTCTCAAGATTCGAAGCGTTGTGTTTGTCATACTCAGGTACTATGGTAACAGTCGGTGTGGGTGAGGACGGCCTCCAGACGCTCTCATCAGATGGAGCTACGCTGGCCATGCAGCAGGTCATGATGGGAGGTCACAGCGAGGAGGATGATGATGACGACGAAGAGGATGAAGAGGACGAGGACAATGATCCTTCCCACTCCGACATGACCAGGCTGGGCTTGGAGACCAGCGACTCGCTGTAGTAGGACTGAACGACTCATACATACACACACACACACACACACACACACACACACACACACACACAGTTAGTATAGAGAGAGACATTTGAAGAAAGAGACATTCACACAAACACCTCGGCTGACGTGTTGAAGGTCACAGAACATCCTCGAGCTGTCAAACAGCTCGTTTGAAGTACAAAGAAAGGGCTTAAAGCCACACACACACCAAAACAACCCACACACAGGTCAAACTGAAGACACGAGCACAAGTCTCTCTCACGGCGGAACGCACGCATCATTTCCGACGCAGTTAGCCGAGTGCACTTTTTGTATGATACTGTAAACTTAAAGAAAGTGTTCAAAGCACATTTTGAAAGAGCTAAAAGGAAGGAAAGTTAAAAAAAAAAGTAGATGCTGGATGATTCAGTTGTACTTATCCTCATGGTCTGGGATTTGGTCTCTTGCATGCCTGTGTTTGCTTATATCAGGCACCAGGAAAAAGAAGGAACTATTTTTATAGTACACTGTCACAAGTGATCGGTGCCAATTTGTTTGTTTTCTCCATTTGTTTTTTTTGCTCTGGTTTGCTATGTTTTGTAAGGAGTATTTATGTATTACACTTTTAACGTGCTCACCCTGTTTTGGAGGGATTGTGGTAACTACTTAGTACAAAGTACAAAGAATGACTATCCGCTGAAGGCATAGACTCTTAAGCCTTATGTTTTTACATTTCTAATGCCACAATGTGAGACGCTCTCATATTTATGGAAGTTACAAAATAAAACTAAATTTAAAAGGTAATTGCGACTTTTTATCTTACAATTATTACGATTCTGATTCAGACTATTTTTCTCAGAATTGTGAGTTTATATGTCACAAATCTGAGTTTATATCTTCAATTCAGAGTGTTTTTTCTCACAATTCTGAGTTTATATCTGACAATTCAGATATTTTCTTTTAATTCTAAATTTATATCTCGCAATTCTGGGTTAATATCTCGCAATTCAGATTTTTTTTCCTTAGAATTGCCAATTTATATCTTGCATTTGCAAGTTTACATCTTGCAAATCTGAGTTTATATCTGACAATTCAGATTTTTTTCTTGTAATTCTAAATTTATATCTCGCGATTCAGATTTTTTCTTGTCATTCTAAATTTATTTATATCGCAATTCAGATTTTTTTCTTGTAATTCCAAATTTATATCTCGCAATTCAGATTTTTTTCTTGTAATTCTAAATTTATATATCGCAATTCAGATTTTTTTCTTGTAATTCTAAATTTATATCTTGCAATTCCGATTTTTTTCTTGTAATTCTAAATTTATATCTCGCAATTCCGATTTTTTTCTTGTAATTCTAAATTTATATCTCACAATTCCGATTTTTTTCTTGTAATTCTACATTTATATATCGCAATTTAGATTTTTTCTTGTAATTCTAAATTTATATATCGCAATTCCGATTTTTTTCTTATAATTCTACATTTATATATCGCAATTCCGATTTTTTTCTTGTAATTCTAAATTTATATCTCGCAATTCCGATTTTTTTTCTCACAATTCTGAGATATCTTGCAATTCCGATTTGTTTCCTCAGAATTGGCCATTTATATCCTGCATTTGCAAGTTTATATCTTGCGATGCTGAGTTTATATCTCACAATTCAAAATTTTTTCTTGCAATTCTGTGTTTATATATCGCAGTTTTAAGTTTATATCTCTCAAATGTGATTTATATCTCTCAAATCTGAGTTTATATCTCGCAATTCTTCAATTAGTTTATACCTAACAAATAGTTTATATCTCACAATTCAGACTTTTAATCCAGACCTTTTTCTCGCAATTCTGAGGAAAAAGAGCAGAATTGTGAGATAAAAACTTATTGTGAGAGAAAAGTTGTAAGTTAAAGTTAGAATTATAAAGCTAAAGAGTCACAATTTCCTTTTATAATTCCATGGTGGAATTAAATAAAAAATAGCCTAAGCTTCCATACATATCTGATGTCACTTCCTGTGCAATCGGCATGGATACTGTGTCCAATAATGATATATTTGCAAGGTTGTGATAATGTTTGTGAAATTCAATGCCTGTTATTGTTGTACGAGAAGAAAATGTGCTTTTTTTAATGATTATATTGCAAAAACTCAAAGTGAAACAGAGAAGGACGTCAACAAGTCTTTGTATTTATGTATAGCTATTTTTTGGCAAAGGGGCCCATCATTGATGTTAAACCCCTTTAGCTCAAACATTTATAACAGATTTTTTTATTATTATTCTGCGTTATTATGGACAGTTCATAGAGTTTTTGCAGGAAAACGTGTTTTTAAAAAAAAGTGGACAAAACAGATGTTTTCAATATTTAACAGTTGATTGCATGTGTTTTCATTTATTATTGTAAAGAAACATACAATATTATTTTTTTGAAACATAACGTATGCTCACAACAGAAATACAAATCTATCAGTGAAAACCCAATGAGATTGGTACAGTCGAGCTGTTAGTAAGGTTTCAATAACAAATAAGCCAATATAATATATATATTGATTGAAATTCTTCCATTTTCAGCTGTCACTTGATTGAGCTCATATATCCTGTTTTCTGCTTATTTAATGTGTTCAGTATGTGCTGTAGGCTGTCTGTACTGAGCGGCTTTTCATTTGCAGCAGTAGTCTTGTGATGCCATCGGTCAGATGACCAACCCGAAAGAAGAAACTCTGTTAGCTTAGCATGGGGGGGTTTAAACGCTGCACTTTTCTCTTTGCTTCTATAAGCGCTTCTCTCTTATACACACAAACACAGATTTGCCTTTCAGACTCTTGGTTTTGTAATAAAGAGCACTGTACCTGAAGGACACTTTGTTGTGTGTGACTGTATTTGTGCATCCTGTAGTAAGACATCAGAGGTCATGAGCTGCATTCCTGTCAGGGCCCAGAGAGTATTTTTAGTGTAACCTTCACTCAGTCTGGTGTGTAAACAGATAAATCATTTGACTCGGGGTAAAATTGCAATGTAGTTCATGGAAAGTGGACAAAGTTGGCTTTTATTTAGTATTATTTTTGGTCTGTTTTCTCTGGATTGTTTGGTTTAGCATCTATTAATTTCTGGAACACTTTTTGTATATTAAATACCAAACACAAAGGAAGTGAAGGCAAGAAAACAGAGATTCGGAGGAGCAAAACGGACTTAAGAAGATCATTTTAATATGCTAAATATCTTATTACATGAGTTTAATGAAGATAATAAATGCATCACATGTTAAGCGTGTATACATTTGGCTTTACATACAAAAAATATGCTTGGATATATGAATGATAAATAATTGAATGTACAATAAAAAGAAAAAAATTAAAAATAAACAGAAAAATACTACAAAAAAACTTTAAATTAAACCTATAAAAATATAAATATATATAACAGATTATACATATAAAAAAAAAAAAAAATATATATACACACACACACACACTGTATATGTGTGACCCTGGACCACAAAACCAGGCTTAAGTGTAAATTTTTCAAAATTGAGATTCATACATCATCTGAAAGCTGAATAAGCTTTCCATTGATGTATGGTTTATTAGGATCGGACAATATTTGGCCGAGATACAACTATTCAAAAAGCGGGAATCCGAGGGTGCAACAAAAATCTAATTATTGAGAAAATCCCCTTTAAAGTTGTCCAAATAAATTCTTAGCAATGCATTTTACTAATCAAAAATTAAGTTTTGATATCTTTACGGTAGGAAATTTACAAAATATCTTCATGGAACATGATCTTTACTTAATATCCTAATTATTTTTGGCATAAAAGAAAAATTGGTCCAATTTGTGGTCACAATGTGTTTTTGGCTATTGCTACAAATATACCCCAGCGACTTAAGACTGGTTTTGTGGTCCAGGGTCACATATATCATATAATATATGGGTCATTCTATAATTAAGTGTACATTTAATTTCCATTGATGATAATTCTACTTTTTTCTAACAATTTTCTTAAGTAATATAATATTTTATCCATTGTGAGAATGCCTAGTATAATCTCAAACATAAATTTTGTATACCCTGTTTTTCAATTTGCTCTTGCCACATTACATAAAGCTTAATTTTGCCTTTATGTCATTCAAAATTACAATTTTTGCAATGTTCACTTTTTGAATTAAATGGGTCTTGAGTTCAAAATAATGAATAAACAAATGTTAAAAGACTATATTCCATATCTATAAAAAAAAAAACATTTCTATAATCCAAAAACCTTAGAAAAATAAACATTTTGAACACATTATGGTAAATGTCCTCTTAATTTTTTCTATATTTGATTTTCAGTGACCTATAACACTTAATTTATTGAGAAAGAGTTTTGTTTTTCCTGACATGAATTGTATCCGAAATTAAAGAGTGAAAATTATAGAACGAATCATATATTAGATATATCCTCTTTCATAAGTCATGTTGGATGTTATGTATTGAAATAGAAGCTCATCCACTGTGAGATGTTCAGCGCCGCTGATCCTCTTCTTTCTGATTAAAAACAAAACAAACAAAAAACTGTTATTTTTTATTTTCAGAAGGAAACGCCACACTTATTATTATTAGTAGCTGAGGCACACAGGCAGGTATTCAAAAACCATTATCAGTTGATTTATCAGTTGGTTACATTTTGAATACTGAATGTTATATTAATGTGAGTAAATATAGGATTGTGAAAATTATATATTGAATGTCTTTGATGAAATTAAACCCAAATGTCAAGCTTGTGCTAATATCAATTTCTGTGTTAGGTCTGCAGTTCAGTTGAATGCAGAATAGTCGAGAAGACACAGTGTTTTACAACACAATCGCCGCTAGATGACTCCAGTGTCCCAAAAACCTTTTCAGAGCTCAAAGAGACCCTGGGGAGCAGGAACTGTGTCAGTGATTCATCAGCACGAACACAGTTAATGAAATATAAATCAGAGGGTTAACTAGCCAATGAGAATAAAGTTCTGTTGTCATCCTGTAACTAAATATCACCCCGCCACAGCTCCTTTACTAACTCAGAGGCCTCGTTAACTATGACTAGTTGGTCTGGTCATTATTAAAACATGGTTTAGATTTGGCAGAAAAAAATGTTGTGCTTGAAAAATCTTGTGTCTTCTATCTGGAATAACACTTATGTAATTTATAGTTATTTATTTACTTTTTAAGTAATTTTTTATATAATTATTTAGATTTTTAATTAAATTTTTAAGTACATTTTAGTTTTGATATTAGTTATAGTTATTTTTGTTTGCACAGTTTTAACATTTGTGTAGGATCTAACAAATATGAAAAAAGGAAATTAATAATAATATTAATAATCTTAATAATGGGATTTTGTTAATACTTGCATTTTTTAAATATAAAAAAGTTGGAAGTACATCCAAAGTTCAAAGGAAGTTCAAATGTTCACCTGGTGAAAAAGTTACTACCTTTAATTTACCTTTAAGTAATTCAGCTGATTTAGACATTTCGTTTGTGTTACATTGTTTTATGTTTGTGTGATGTTGGATTTTTATTGATGAAATAAATTAATGGTAGGCCTGTAATGTACTGAATATATTATCTAATCGATGTTTGTTTTGAGATGCTATTGACACCACTGTGGAAAATTCATCTTTAATGAGAATTTGTCACTGGTGTTAAAACCCTTGCTTTACAAAACTAAACAAAATTAGATTTAAGAAAGAACAAAAGATAAATTCATTCTGCCTTTTATCATTATTAATAATGTCAAAATGATAATAAATAGTTTTTAAATACTGATTTTCCCACCAAGTGTGTTTTTATTCATTTAATAAAAAAAAAAACTATATATATACCTCCATTTGTTGCTGATAGTTTGTTGCTGAATCCATGTGAGAAAAAAAAAACTATATATATACCTCCATTTGTTGCTGAATCCATGTGAGAGCTTCACTTATGCTGGTGTAAATTCCTGGTTTGTTTGCTTGTCCACAGCTCTCAGCCCAGCTCCCCACCACCACCAATGTCCACCCGGACCCCTGACAGGCCAGCGGCCCTCCGCTGTCCCCCTACAGACAGAAGACTAGGCGTTCAACTGAGGTGCCGATACATTTAAGAGTGCTTGCTTTAATTACAGCTATTGTAGTTTATTGTGATGACACTCAGATGCAGTACCTGACATGTTCCAGCACCACCCTCTGAGAATCCTGCACAGATGTTCCAGGAGGTCAGACCCAGTCTGCGGCAGTCTCTGCTGGGCAGTAATGGGACCTGAGCGGTATGTAGGGACAAACTGGCCTCTCCTGCGTGACACACACGTGTATTCTGAAGAATTGACTTAAAAAAATACACTCAGTTGAAAGCAATATAGTTCAAAATGTCTCCAAAAGCTGTGAAACTTGTTCAATACAAGCATTTACACAATAAATACTAGCCATTCAACTTTTTCTCTAGTAAGTGCCCTTAATAGTGTGCTAACACTCACCACCATCCTCTGTGGCTCCCCAGCCTGAAATCAAACACATCTGTCCATCCTCAAAGCTCTCGCCATAACTGGGCAAACAGATGGGTACTACTTGGTCTGGAAAGAGAGAAAAAGGAGATGTATTGAAGTAAAGCTATGATTATATTCCCATTTAAAAGTCTGTTTATACAAATATTTCAGCCCGTGATGAGAAGCAAGTTCTTACCATTGAAAGACAGAGGTAGTTTAAGCTTTATTAGAGCTATGTTGTAGCTGAGTCCTCCTGGCCTGTAGTTGGCATGGTAGATGATTTTCTCCACAGAGAGAGCTTCAGTTACACCCAATGGCTGGTTTATTATCCCAGCATACACGGCCCATAACACTGGCTGAGCAAAGCTTTGAACAAAAAGAATCACAAATTTAAGTACTGGACCATGATAAGCGATTCTGGACGAGCCCAGAGCTGGTATAAACTCAGCTGGATCAATTTCAGATCAACATAAACTAGTCTGGACCAGCACAGAACCAGTATAAACCAGTTTGGACTGGGACCAGATCAGGATAAATGAGTCTGGACCACTAGAGAACCAGTATGAGTCTAAACCAGTATAGAATAAATGTAAAGCAATCTGAACCAGCATAAATCTGACTGAGCGGACACAAAATCAGTATAAACCAGCCCTGATCACCATCAGTCCTAGTGCAGAACCAGTATAAACCAGTCTGGACCAGCACAGAACCAACATAAACCAGTCCTGACCAGCATCTAACTAACATAAAACAATTTGGACCAGTGTCAGAACATTATAAACCAGTCTGGACCATCACAGAACCAGTATAAACCAGTCTGGACTACCATCCAACTAGCATAAAACAATCTGAACCAGCACAGAACCACCATAAACCAGTCTGGACTAGCATCTGACTAGCATAGCACAGTCTGGACCAGTATCAGACCATTATAAACCAGTCTGGACCAGCACAGAACCAGTAAAATCCAGTCTGAAGTAGCATCCAACTAGCATAAAACAATCTGGACCAGCACAGAACCACCATAAACCAGTCTGGACTATCATCTGACTAGCATAGCACAGTCTGGACCAGTATCAGACCATTATAAACCAGTCTGGACCAGCACAGAACCAGTCTGAAGTAGCATCCAACTGGCATAAAACAATCTGGACCAGCACAGAACCAACATAAACCAGTCTGGAATAGCATCTGACTAACATAGCACAGTTTGGACCAGTATCAGACCATTATAAACCAGTCTGGATCAGCACAGAACCAGTCTGAAGTAGCATCCAACTGGCATAAAACAATCTGGACCAGCACAGAACCACCATAAACCATTCTGGACTAGCACCAGACCATCATTAACCAGTCTCGGCCATCACAGACCCATTAAAAACCAATCAGAACCAGCACCAGACTAATATAAAACCATCTGGACCAGCACAGAACCACCATAAACCAGTCTGGACTTGCATCTCTAGTACCATAGCACAGTCTGGACCAGTACCAGACCATTATAAACCAGTCTGGACCAGTCTTGACTAGCATCTAGCTACCAAAAAAATATTCTGGACTGCACCAGACCAATATTAACCCATCTGGACCAGCTCAGAACCAGTACAAACCAGTCTATACCAACACCAGATCACCATAAAGAACTCACTGATGACTGATCCTCCACACAGCCCGTACACACAGTGCGCAGCAGTGAGAATCCAGCGCTCACTGATGACTGATCCTCCACACAGATGCTGGTTCTGGTAATGCAGGCTGACCTGCCACGGGACCAGCCCAGACCTCGACAGGTTCCCTCCCACAATACGACTGTGGACGGCTGGCCTGGAGCCACACTCTACACCGCAACACACAAGCTGGATCTGAGTGGACAACTCACTGACACCATGCAAAAGTCACAGGAAAGTAGTTAAAAATAGTTATTATAAAATTGCAACAATATCATCAAACACTCACCTATACACTTGACAGCAGTCACTACACCAGAAGTGCACTGAGTTTTTCTGGAATAATAGAAAATACACTTTTAGTGCCATCAATATCTTTCTCTCTGTCTGCACTACACACAGTTAACTGTGCTTTCATTCATTTCTATGCTTCCATTTACCTTTGTATTAAAAAAGATTGATTTGTTGTATTGATTTGCTGTTTTCAAGATGGCTTTCTTTAAGACAGAATCTGCTCAAAACCTCTTCTCAGCTGCCAAAAAAGGACGTTCATGTGTTCATACATCTGAAGGTTAGAGATCTTGCATCTTTGAGACTCAGAGACAGTCCTGGCTGCTTTTTCAGGAACTAAAGACACTTCTGAACATCAGCAGATCTACAGAAGTACTTCCGACTGTTTGGAGTCAGTATTGAACAATCTGCCATGCAGTGTGTCAGTCACTGGACTGATCTTATTTGACAGTCTTTGGCCTGAATAACACTTCCTCAGGCTTGAGTCAATTTGATTTAGATCTGAGAAAAAGAGTGTAATGCTCATTTTTAAGCTAAGGCACAAGTGCTGTCAATATTAGTTGATCACTTTTTTAAAATTACATTCATGTTAATTAAAGCATGTTAATTTTAAATTAGACATGAAAAGAAAAAGAATCATTTCAGTAAGGGAGTCATTTGTGACCTTAGTAATGACTCTGACACTGGCTGGATGGCTCTGATTCAAATCACTTCAAGGAATAGTTCATCAAAAATAATAAATGTGATGAAAATCTGCTCAACCTCAGGCTATTCAAGATGTAGAAGAGTTTGTTTCTTCATTGAACCGGTTTAGAGAAATTTAGCTTTACATCACTAGCTAATCAATGAATCCTCTGCAGTGAATGGGTGCCGTCAGAATTAGAGTCTAAACAGCTGATAAAGACATCACAATAATCCACAAACAATGACTCCAGTCTATTAACTAATGGCTGATCAAGCAAAAACCTGTTTGTAAGAAACAAATGCATTTTAAGGCAACATTATGACCAAAATACGTCCATAATCCATAACACTTAATCCACTGTAAAGGTCTATCCCCTGTTGTCCTCTCACATTAAAATCCACAGACATATTTGTTTAGAATTGTTTTAGACTGTTTCACTTGTAAATCATGCATGGTCTGTGCATATTTCATTTCTGATTCAGACAAGATTACTTTTTCTGTGGAGAAAACACTATTATAGGTAAAGGACACATATTTGTTTTTTGGAAGCAAAGGATTTAAGTTAAAAATAAATCTTGGTGGATTTGTTTAATACAAACACACAGCTTTTCACGTCACAACACTAAAATATATACACTAGACACATCAAAAACACTTGAAAAATATTGTTGTTTTTATAAGTCAGTGGTTTTGACTCTCATTCTGACGGCACCCATTCACTGCAGAGGATCCACTGCTGTGCAAGTAATGTAATGATAAATTTCTCCAAATCTGTTCTGATAAACAAACAAACTCATCTACATCTTGAATCGCCTGAAGTTTTCAAATTTGTTTATTTCTGTGAACTGGCCCTGTAAATGATTTGAATCAGAATCATCCATTCATTACTATGGTCACAAATGACTCCCTTACTGAACTGTGAGTCATTTTTATTTTGTCTAATTCAGAATTAACATTTGCATTTTATTTTCTTAGTCTCGTAATGTTCTTTATTTTGGCCATTATGTGTGACCATTTAGTTCCACCTGGAGCCCTGAAAACAAATGTTTTACATTTTGGAGGGGTACATTTGGTTTCTTTTGCACGCATGAGTATAAAGGAATGCGATGTGTGGCCAAGTATGGTGTCCCATACTCTGAATTTGTGCTCTGGATTTAACCCTTCCAAGTGCGCAGCAGTGAATAGTGGCCACACACACACACACACCATGAACACGACCGGAGCAGCCCGGGGAGAAGTTGGGGGTTCAGTGCCTTGCTCAAGGGTCTCACCTCAGTCGTGGTTACTTAAGGTGGACGAGAGCACCAGTCATTCACTCCCCCACCTACAATCCCTGCTGGAACCGAGACTCGACCCGCAACCTTCGAGTTACAAGTCTCTAACCATTAGGCCACGACTGCCCCAAAAGAAGGTTTACCTGAGGTGTGAAGAGTTTTGGATCTTGACGTTGTCTTGAAGGCCTGTTTGGTTGATATTAAGAGCCACTAGATTATTCTGAAAGACTCCTTCAATGGAGGAGATGGGAACGTCAGTAGAGCTCACGTAGCTAGTCAGACAGAGGACAACAAAAGAGCAATCATTAGTCAAATTAATTTTCCTTAAATAGCAGACGGGCGATGATAATATCAGCTCTGATGTTAGTCAGTGGAGATGAAGAGAATAACTGCAGACCAATGATCTGAAGTTCCTGAGATTATAGTCTGGATCTTTCACAGCTGTCCCACTGACGGCTGATACTGTAAATAGCAGAACCCTATGAAAATTGCACTACATTTGTGCTCATTTGTACACCAAAAATGCAATGCAAATTTATTATCTGTATCATTAATTGTATCATTTTATCATGTACCTGTTGTATCCCAGTTGTCTGCAGGCTACAGAGCCCAGGTGAGAATCCCAGCCTTCAGAGCACACAGTCCTCCATGAGCCCCTACTGAACACCTGCAGCACAGAGCTCCTGCCACTCACACGCACTGAGAGAGAGACTGAGAGGTTAGGGTCGGGTTTGAGGATTGTGAAAGGTTTGCTCATGGGGACAAAATTGGTGTCAAAGTTGATTGTATATCATTTTTTCTTTGGAATAATTTAGAAACAATAAATAGAGTTGATATATATGTTATATGTTGATTTGAAGGTCAAGAAGAGAAGGATAGGATCAACCCACCACAGCTGAGCTCATCTTCTCCATCTCCACAGTCCTCGACTCCATCACACACAGCATTTCTGCTGATACACTGAACCGACGACAAACAGCGGAACTTTCCTGAGCAACTCTTCAGACCCACTGGAGAAAAAGAGGTTGAATGCATGATGATGTCACACACACACACACACACACACTCCTGTCTAAAGGTAGTTTACACAACCATCTGTTAGCAGTGAGCTGTCGTCAGAGCAGGGTGGAGCTCATTAAACATTTACAGTTCCCACTGCTCAGGATGAGTTTCATTTAATGAGGAGGACACTTACTTACCTTCACACACATATATTTTCTTGCCATGGTGGGGAATTGCTTTTGACTTCTCTTGTCTAATCCTAAGCTAATAATATTTTTTCCCATAAGCCTATACCTGACCCTAACATTTTTTTTTATTTTTATTTCCATTTAGAAATTATTTAGTTTGTCAGGTTTAAGTTTGTATGGTTTAGTTAAATCTGCCCAAACACAGGTTAATATATTTGTATATTTGGAATCATTTAGTTTTTCGTTTTTTTTTTTTTAAATGTAATATTGTGAAACATTTTTTTAAACAACTTTTTATTTTAATATATTTTAACATTTAATTTATTTCTGTTATTTCTGTGTCCCTAAAGGCAGGGTTGGTTAGATTTAAATAACCTCTGGGGGACAATTTTGCTCCCAAATTAAAAAAAAAAAAAAAAAAAAAAAACAGACTCACCTCCCAAACCTATTCCTAGAACCAGAACCAAGACAATAAGCAATCCCAAGATGATAAGCAGAGCCAGCAATCTGCGAGACACATACGGCCAACACAAAGACTTCAAGTCTGACAGTCTTTCTCCTGAGAGACGGAGAGAGAGGGAGAGAGACGGCTGAATAAAACCAGTCTGCTAAAGGCCAGAGCTGCCAGCGGAGGAAGACTGATTAGATCACTGTTAGCATCTTAAGTGTCCGTCTTCTAACCCCTGTGTAACTGGCCGTGTAAAGTACACGCTGAAGCCATTTTAGATTGTACTTACACAATGTGACACACCAAGAAAGCGAGAAGCCTGCTTACCGTCCAAGAAGGGCTGGACCTTGATGACGGGCACACCTGGGCTGGGTGGGATCTGAATGTTATGGGCTTTATACACAGGCAGTGGAGCGGACGCCACGGCGGGCAGCTCAACAGGGACGTGAGGGTCCTGCGTGTCTGGGTCGTAGAAGCGACTGGAATGGCTATTTTGACTGCTGAAGGAGCTCACATTAAACGTGGTGGGCGTCTCTACTACAGGAAGGTCCTCTTCTGTGACGGAGACTAACTCCAGAGCACCAGATTCAGTGCCCTCCTCTAACGCATCCTGAGAACGTGCGAGAACAATGACAAACAAGAGACACTTATATTACACCAAGGGGTGCACAAACACTCAAACCTTTGGAAGTAATTTACATTTTTTATGATTTTGAAAGAAGTCATCTATGTTCACCAAGGGTGCTTTTTTTATTAAAAATACAGTGAAATAGTAATATTATTAGAATTTAAAATAACATTTTTTTTTTTTTTTGTTTTTTGAATATGTTTATTTTTCATCTATGTCATCTATGTTCACCAAGGGTGCTTTTTTTTATTAAAAATACAGTGAAACAGTAATATTATTAGAATTTAAAATAACAATTTTTTTTTTTTTTTGAATATGTTTATTCATGTGATGACAAAGCTGAATTTCCAGCATCATTACTCCAGTCTTCAGTGATCTTTTAGAAATCATTCTTATATGCTGATTTACTGCTCAGGAAACATTTCTTATTCATTGTATTATCGTTATATGAAAATTTATTCTTTGATTAATACAAAACTCAAAAGAACAGTGTTTATTTGAAATAGAAATCTTTTGTAACATTATAAATTTCTTCACTGCAATGCATCCTTTCTGAATAAAAGTAGCCTGTTTTTTTTTCTCACCCCAAATTTTTGAATAGTAGTGTATCAGCGATTTCTATAAAAATATTAAGCAGCACAACTGTTTCCAATCATGTGATCATGTGAAACTGAAGACTGAAGTAATGGCTGCTGAAAATTAATCTTTGCCACCACATGAATAAATTGCATTTAAAAAAATATTACAATGGAAAACAGCTACTTTAAATTGTAATAACATTTCACAATATTACAGTTTTTTCTGTATTTTTGATCAAATAAATGCAATAAGAGACTCCTTTCAAAACATTAAAAAATCTAAATAATTTCAAACTTTCGACCAGTAGTGTATATTTATGAGTGAAAAATAATGTTTTTGGTGATGCTTAAAGTAAAAAATATATATATACATTTTTTTTATTTTTAATTCATCAATTAAAGGAAAACGTTTTGTTAAAAGACTTAATGACCAAGTTGTACATGCAAGTGTACTCCTTGTTTAATGACAAAAAAGTGAGCGCATGATGGAAAGCGTGACAGCAGAGGATATGTGGGAGCTGCTCACCTTGTCAACCTTGATATAATTTAAAAGTGTCTGACACAAGGACACCTGCAAACACTGTAAGATGAAATACTGCTGCTCATGCTCCCTTACCCTCTCCTGTCGGCTTCCTCCCTGTGAAACGGGCCGCTCCGTCTCTCCTGCTGTCTGGGAAGAAGCCATGACTCTGCTCTTGTCCTCTCATCTTCACTCCATCTTGGATGACAGGGACACCGATCCACTTAGGAAGTGAAAAAGTGATACTGGGAATCCAAGGCCCTCAGTCGGTTTAATCCTTCTCAGAAAGAATGAAGAATGAATTATTACCCAGCAAGTCCAAATCCAAGTAACCGCCTGTGAAATTAGCTTTTGAGAAGTTGAGAAATGAAGGGGATAATGTGAAGGTGACTAACTAGAGCGCTACAGATCTGTCCTTCTGAGTGACTTCATATCTTATTTCTCTGTCTGCCACATCTGCTCTTGAGCTCTAAGTGACACCTGAGCAGGTGTGCAGCAGTGTTTTGTCGTATCACTACAGCTGTGGATCAGGTAATGCTGGACAGACTCAGCTTCTGAGGTCTGGTTACACTGAAAGGTCAGGCTAGGAGCGCCAAGCACCAAAAGGTCAGCAGTCTTTAGGCTGTTCCCTAATTGAACCTCCAGGGCCCATGATTATATTCCTGTTTTTTTTTTTTTTAAGATTCACCAATTTTTTTTAAATAATATTAAAAAAAAAACAAAAATTCGGAGTATAAGAAAAATAGAATATGGGTCTTCAGAGACTGTAATAAAGAAATTTATAGGGTGTGAAGTAAAAAAAAACATGGGTGTTCAGAGACTGTAATAAAGAAAAAAGTAAAAGACTGAAATTCCTTAAAAAAATAAAATAAATTAAAAATACCAAAATCAATAATCACAAAGGACACTGGAGATAAAAAAAAAATATTCCCATCAAAATAAAAAAAAAAAAAATAAACATATATTTTTTTGCTAAAAGTAAAATATATCTTAAGTTACCAGAGAATGGTGAAAAACCCACAATTTTGTTACTTTGTCTCATTGCATCAGTCTAATACTGAGAACATTTTCTTCACAATTTTGGTTCATATCAAACAGTTTCTCAATGTATTCTATTCTAATCGAGTCTTGTAAAAAAATACATTAAAACACAATTCAAAAGCAAAGTAAAAACATCTATATGTTCAGATATAAAAAAAGTATTTTTATAAAAGTAAATAAAAGTACAAAATGTCTACTTGTTTTTAGATTGTAATAAAAAAGAAACAAATCTTGTTAGAAGACTGAATTTCTTGAAGAAGAAAAAAAGTTTGGCATAATGTATTACTGTTTAGCATACTAAAACTAAGCAGTAAGGCTCTATTATTAATAAATATCCACCAAATAAAAACCAATGTTTAGTGTAAAGCAGGAAGCCATTTATTGTGACAAAAAACCTAATATGCATGCAGAAACCCCTTTATATTAAATAAATACATACATAAATGTTTGTAAGTCTTTTTGTCATCAAATGACATGATTAAAACTTTGTCTCATTGCATCAGTCTAATACTGAGAACCCTTGTTAGTTTTCCATCATGCCCTGAGAGCTGTATCTTCTCATTGCATCAGTCTAATACTGAGAACCCTTGTTAGTTTTCCATCATGCCCTGAGAGCTGTATCTGGTGTCCTGGTGTCTTTTTTTTACCCCGTGAGTCGATCGATGTGTTTCTGAGATGCATCAGAACTTCCAGTGATTCTGGAACCGTCGCGTCCTCACCAGCAGATGGCGCTAAAGCCGCCGCATGTTATCAACGCTTCATGAGTCAGCGGTCTGCTCGAGTGTCACGGGTGAAGTGGGATCTGTTGCAGTGATGATTCACATGTTTGTGTGATAAAGGAACCGGATTCTGCGCGTTTATAATCCGGTCCTCCCTCTCTCGCGCGCAGTCACGACTACTGGATAATCTGAGATGCGTTTGACTCAGAAGCCATGGACTGACAGAAACAACCAAAGAAAAACCGCAGAGACCAAATATACAGTGGCACTTATAGTGTTTTAAAACTTTACTAACTATTGCATCCAGCGGAAACACAACTAAATCCAGATCAGTCATTTTCAGCCATTGTCAGCCAAATTATTCATCTCTCATCATGAAAAAAGTGACATGTAGCCTATATAAGGATTCGTCCTATTAAAAAAAAAAAATGTAACGCTGACAAATTCATTATTTTGTATGAGAAACAGTTCATTCAGCCTTGAAATGTTTCTGATGACTTATTAAAATTATTTTGAAAATACACACTGGAGTCTATATTATGTGGGAGTGTGTTTCTATACTTAGTTACGCTGTAGGCCTGCACAAAAATATCCCCAGACATAAAATCTGTCTTTAGGACTATTACTCAAAAGGAAATGTGGCTGATCAATAAAGGAAAATAGTGTTTTTCCCTCTAAAAAAATAAGGAATTGTTACATTTAGGGGTGAGATTAGAGCTAGTCCCTCAGAGTTTGCTTTATTTTATAAATATGTTCCCAATTAGATAGCTCTTAAAATGATTCACATTCGATCATTCTTTAGAAAAGGGCTAGAGAAAGATTTTCTCAGTATCTTACCTTTCACTGAGGCCAGACAAACTGCTCTGAACTCGTACGTTTAGATTCATGGTGAGGTAGGCAACATGCCAAAGATAAAGAAGATGAACTAAAGCCTGAAGCTGCCAGCCCACCTGTCCAAAAATAGTCCGGACCTGAGGCTTTGCATACGAGTCAGAATATTTCAGCTTTAGTGGACAATAAAGTACACAGGGCTTTTAGGATAGTGGTTTTATACCACAAATATTCAGTAGAATATGTATTAAGCCTCTAAAGCCTGATATATGAAATAATAGTCAGAAAGATCTAATTGATTTGAAATGGAACTGTTTATTGAACCTTTAGACAAAAAATTAAAATGCATTTTTGTTGTCTTTTATGGCTCATGTAGTATGATATGAGAACTCATATTCAGAGGCCCAAACTGAGCAAAAATATGCAGTTTATTGCAGATGTTGTTATTTATATGGCCAAATTAAATTCTGATAGCTTGTAATGTAAATGGAGATCTTTATGCATATGAGTTGTCACTCTATATCTCCCAGTAATATGTCTTAAGATATGAAATGCTTTATATTATGATCATAGCTCTGTAGTTTTCATAGTCAGGGGAAAAACATAATACAATACATAACTGAGAAATACAAATGAACGTTACACAAAATTCAGATTTTGACATCTGATTCTGAAATAAATAAATAATGAAGTAGCCTAAACCTAAGTTGTCATATTGAAATATTAATAATAATATAAAAGTTATTATTGTATACTTTATTAAATTTACTTTTTTTTAAAAAATATTGAAAATATTCACAGCAATTACTGAGACATTTTATTTATTGTTTGTTTGTTTGTTTGTTCAAGGGACACTTAAAATTTTACTTAAAACAATTTATTAGAGAAAAAAATAATAAAGCAACAGAATTAATTTTCCATAAAGGCGGATAGACCTTACAGGTTGCCTACAGCGGCCGGTGACGTCAAACATCACCCATTCACGGGCTGACGTCACCGCATAGACAGTAAAAAAAATAAACACACCAGAGCGCGTCTTTGTGTAGAAGGACCCCACTTCCGCAACACTACAGACCTAAGGTTTATTGCGCTAATCCATCGCTGTATAACACGCCATTTCTTTAGGAGTGCACAAACGGCATCGTTTGTCAAAAATAAGCGAAAGACAAGAAATGCATACATTTATCTTTAATATAAATCCAGCATCTCCTAATACTCATAATTCCCAACGCAACCTGAACTTATTGAGGGTTCGTCTTGGTTTATATACGGATTCACGGTGATTTCATCAACCCATTCTTCTCTGTCTCAATGCATGATAAATATAGCCCGAGGCTCTACTAATAGCGGACACGAGCGCTGCTCTGTGAGCGTAGTCGTGATGTCAGTGGGTTTTAGGTGCCCCCTCAGGATGCCTGAGTAGTTGCGCTCGCCGCCAATGAGCGTCTCCAGTGTGAATGTCCTTCATTTCTCTGTCTGGCTAGAGAACTTGCCATCACGGATCCTAATCTGGATTTAAACAGGAAAGAAAAGCGCCTCTCCGGTTCGCCGCTGCCTCTCAGTCGCGTCTGAAACAACTTTAACCGCGCGCGACATGGAGTGCCGAGTGCTGTCGATTCAGAGTCACGTCGTGAGAGGATACGTGGGAAACAAATCCGCATCCTTCCCGTTACAGGTGAGCGCCGTTCACCCGAGGCTCGCGACAGCTGGAGCGGCACGGTACACTCGTGATAATCGTGCTCGTGCTGGTGCTGGAGGAAGGGAAGGTCACATGGTCAGCATTCCCTTGCATGCTGTTCTCGTGCAATATGAGATATTTATGTAGTAAACTTCTCTTATGCTAAATCTAGACTATTGCATTCCCAGAACTTGGCCTCTTGCAATGATATACGAGGTTGAATTTAAAATTTGCTCCTATTAATAGTGGCTTGGTTAATTGATTATCACAAAAACTGAAAGCTCTGGTCAAGAGGCTCGTGCTGTCAAAACACCGGCACGGTGAATTGCAGCACGGCGGGTGAGTGACACTGGCGTTAATCATCACCAGAATCGATAGGGATAGCGTTAAGTCTCGGTTTCTGACAGATCATTTGGCATGAGGGATCGCGCCGCGTCCAAACCATTAAACCGGGCTCATTAGGTTTTGAATGTCTCCAGCTGTCATCGTGCCATCAGAAGCGGCTCTTCTTGTGCCTCGAGCTCTTCTCCTGCACGCTCGCGCTGCCGGGCGCTGACGTCACAGCCGGGACACTCAATTCAGTTCCAGCGAAATCGTGACATTTTTCTTTCCAAGGCTCTTCCAGCCGAGTCTGAAACCCACGCTCGCGCATCCTGCGTTTTAATGTTTCATCTTGAAACTTTTGAGTCAGCGTGTTTCAGTGACAGAGAGTGCTAGATTAACCCTCCTGTTTTGGAAATGTTAAGTTAAGCTCAGAAATCTTTCAGTGACAAAGCTTTAACTTTTCTGACTAATATATATATATATATATATCTATTATGTGTATATCTGATATGAATGTATGTGTATGTGCATGGCCCTGGAACACAAAACCAGTCATAAGATTACATTTTTTGAAATTAGTTAGGATAGGACAATAGATATTGAGAAAATTCTTTAAATTTGTCCAAATGAAGGTCTTAGCAATGCATATTTCTAATCAAAAATTAAGTTTTGATATATTTACGGTAGGAAATTTACAAAATATCTTCATGGAACATTATCTTTACTTAATATCCTAATGATTTTAAGCATTAAAAAAAAAAAATTATAATTGTGCCCCATACAGTGTATTGTTGGCTATTGCTACAAATATACCCGTGCTACTTATGACTGGTTTTGTGGTCCAGGGTCTCGCTCTCTCTCTCTCTCTATATTATATTTTATATATAAAATACAATACAATGCATCATCTTTTGAGCTCATGCAGATCTCTGTCCCACAGACCCCAAATGCTGCAAATAGTGCTGCTGCAAATTGTATATGACATTACCCTTTTTTTTCCCTTCAGATATGTTTCCCTTGACATAATCAAACCCCAGTAGGCCAATATTATGACAGTCTAAACTTTCAAGATACTATGACTCATTTGCAGCACCTTTTGAGCTCTCTACCCGTAAAAACAACAAATATGCATGTTATCATTTAGGATGTTAAAAGCATACGCTAGAGTAGACTTTCAGAAATATGCAGTGGTCAAGCTGAGACACTTAAGACTACACGTTATATAGCTTGACTATTCACACAGTGGATGGAGCCTAGCAGAATAGAAACTGCTAAAATTACCAAATGCATTGGATACGAATACAATGGTTAACCGTGTGAATGTTAATAATGTCATATTGTATAAAAATAGTATATATAGAAGGAGAGGCACAGTCCTTATCAAACGCACCTGAACAAGCTAATCGAAGTGTAAGGTTTAGAAAGCTAGAGGCAGGTGAGTTATTATCAAGGTTGGAGCAAAGCTCTGCAGGGCTGTGGCTCTCCAGGACGGATGTTCGCAACCGCTAGTATATGGTTCTGTGTAAGTATATTATGTATTCTTATTCTGACTATCACAGGCCCGCGTGAGTCTTTTAATGTAACTGTGTTACTCTATGAATGAGCTTCTTTTCATGTTTGAAATGTTTGTTTGTTTGTGTGTTTCAGGTCTTGGGGTTTGAGGTGGACTCGATCAACTCTGTTCAGTTCTCCAACCACACAGGTAGGCTGACAAACATATTCTGCTGATGTTTGGATAACAGCTTGTCACTGTGAAACAATGTCATTGAAAGCATTTTAGATCAAATTAATTATGTGGTTCACTCTGGATAAAGTGTCTTAAAGTCTGCTTGCCTTGTCCTCATTTGTAAAATCTGCTAATTATTAAATGCAAAGGCCTGAATGCTTTGTAAGTCACTTTGGATAAAAGCGTCTGCTAAATCAAAAGGTCATGGGTTTGATTCCTAGGGAACACACATACTGGTAAAAAAAAAAATGTATAGCCTGAATGCACTGTAAAAGTCACTTTGGATAAAAGCATCTGCTAAATGCATAAATGTATAAGTATTTAAAATGATGTGCAAGCATATTTGTTATTATGACTTCACACATGTGCTGATGAGTAGAATTTGTTACTGTATGATGTCATAATTAGGGCCAGGTGGAATCTTTTTTGAAAATGTGTTAAATAGAATAATAGGAGTTCATTTTTTTTTTTTTTTTTTTTTTTTTTTTTGATTAGGAAGTAATGTCATAATAATATGGCAATAAAACATGCACAAACAGGCACTGACAAAACTGACTAAATAAATCACTGCAGATTTTATAATTGAAAGAAAATTTGTTCTTTGAGTTATTATTTTCATTTATTCTGACATGCAGCCCCAAACAACAGCTGTGTGGATTGATCAGGTTTTGAACATATGATTAAAAATATACTTGTTATAATGACTTTGATTAATAATGCTAACCAGATGAACAAATTGTAAACATTGGCAGAAATGTTCAGCCGTTTCTGAACATTTCAGCCAGTTGCAGTATTTGCATATAAGGGTTTGAGGCGTTTTTATTCAGATGGTTTTTGATTTAAGATCACAAGTTTTAATCAGTTATCGGATATCACTTGTGCAGAGCGCACAGATGCATTTTCATATTCTTGCAGTATCATTTGCAAATGCACTGTAGTGCCCCTTGACCTCTTCCTTCAACTATGCTGACCTGTCTTACTGTCAAGAGGACAGAAACAGATGCTTCATTGAAGTGCTTAATGCATATTGCATTCACATGGTGTGGCAGTTCATTTTGAGCTGTGTGCGAGTAGAAAAGTGCGGTTAGTGAGCACAGACCAAGCACTGATCCTTGTACTTCAAGATAGTAGGAGTATTGTGATATGTTTTCTCATCTTTGGATGGTGCACTTCAAATCTGATCCTTTAAAACATTTCTATTATGTTCTGATTGAGACCGTTTTGCTCAAAAGCAGAATGCTGCTGATTTCTTTTGTTCTTTTTTACTGCCCCTCATGCCCTCCCACATGACGCACAAGGTTTTTTATTGATAGTGGGGGGAAAAAACATGAAAAATGAAGTCTACATGACTTATGTGTTATATTCCAAGTATATTTTTCATTTAAAAACATGAGTTGCAGTGGGATGGGGAAAAAACCCCGCCATACAGTCTCAAGATATGTATTTTCAAAGTTGAACTTGCATTAATTTTACATGGCTTTCTAAACATGTGGCTCTTTTGTGTGAGATGCGAGTGCAACGGTGATAAATGTCCCTCTAGAAAATGCACAAAATATGTGTTCTGTGTGAACGGCTTGGTTTTATTTTTGACGTAAACAAGATCTTCTCTGCATTGATGTTCTCTTTTAATGTTGTATTTGTAAATAACAACGCAGCAGCGCCGCATCTAGTGGCTTCAACTGGATAGGCTAACAAAAACATTCAAATGCAATGACACATCGTCATCGCATCTTGTGCTCCAACTAAAATTGTGGATTTTTATTTTAAATTTGACGAATATTCGAAATTCTAATTTTTTTGGACAGCCCTACATCCTTTTCATTTTTTTTTTAACTGTCCCTGTGAGAGAGATAAAAAGATAGTACTAGAAAAGTTCCCTCTGGTGACCCAGAACTGCTTTTCACCGGTTTCACATGTTTATCCATCACTGCTAAACTTCCCAAACACAGTTTCTGGACCAGCTTCTTATAACACATCCTGTTTCAAAGCACGTAAGTAGAATTACCCGAACTGGCCTCGGATCAGTGGTCTAAACAACATGTGGCACAACCTGCTGTAGGCTGTTGCCCTGTGACTGTCCTCCCTCTCTCCCAGGACTCCAACTTCTCCTCAAGCCAGCAAAGTTGTCTTTTTTAGCCATTTGATTTGTTTTAAGTGCTATTTTTAAGCATTTAAGGCTATAGACGGAGGGACACAGACTCGTGTGCTGCTGGCTTAGTTTTCCCAAACCAGCGGCTGACTGAGTACCAGGGTTCTGAGTGCTATAAGATTACAAGGGGCAAAAGATTACCTGAAAAATGAGGCTGAATAAAGTAGTGCTGTGTTTGTTGTCATGTCCTTGATGACTTATTTCTTGGGTACTTCTGGGTACTTCTGGAGTTTAGAAGGTACACTAGACTTATCTGTCTTGCTGTTTTTCCAGATGATTCAGGCTCGTCCATGATGTTCATTTTTAGCTGAAGAGAAAAATGGTCTGATTGTAATTGAGCATTTGAGTCGTCTTAGGCCAGAAATTTTTAGTGGTGTAATTTATTTATTTTTAATAAAAAAGGTTTATAGATTTATTACATCAGCCATTTATTGGTTATTGGCCATAAAATACAGTTCAAAAGTTTGCATTAATATAATCATAAGATGTAATTTGGAAACCATAGTTAAAAAAAAAAAAGTCAGGATTTGAAATTTAAAAAAAATTACAGTTCAAACCATTTGCAGTCTGTAAATTTTTGCTGCCTTTCTTAGTTTTGCAAGTATTATTCAATTATTATACAAAATTTACAAACATTTCTAACTGAGTTTTGGTGAAACTTTTTTTTTTAGACACAGCATGTGTTAGTCATGATAAGTAATAGTCATCATTATTCTACACAGCATGTGTTAGTCATGATAAGTAATAGTCATCATTATTCTGTTAACATTTTTTGGTAGTCAGCATCTAAAAGTACTTTCTGCCTGTTGATGTGACCACAGGGTGATCTCCAATCTCTATGATTTCATAGTTTGACTTTGGGAATATATTTACAGATTGTGATGTTCAGACCTTCATATCTGTTCACAACATCAGTGGGCACTGCAAAGCCTTATGGGTAGAAACAGCATGCACCTGATCACACGGCAGCTTCTGATGGGGATTTGCTGTGTAATAGAGTATCTGTATTATACGTGTGGGTGAAGAGGTTGCAGAGTTGTGGCAACAGGAAATGATGACGACAGACACCCGTCTTATCACAGATTCCCCTTCGCAGTCATCTTCTCCCTAAAACACACACACATGCACATCAAGGCTACAATGATGCGTCTTTTTCATCCAGCCCCTCAGGCTTTCCTCTGTCCTGTTTCTTAGCAACAGGAAACATACCATGTGACCAGCTCGGTGACTCACCTGAATTGTGACATCACAGCTCCTGCAGCAACAGCAGTGGTGTCTGAGGAAACGGTGGCGCTTCTGTCCGTAGCCCATAGATGTGTGAGAGCAGGTGCAGGAGGTGTCATGTGACCAAACGAGATCTTCGTGCTCATAGCGTCTCGAACGTCAGCGGATGCTCTGCATCAACACTGGATTTGGAATCTGATTTCTCTGTATTTGATGTGTGATCTGTCTTAATTCAGGGTACTCTCACTGGAAGGGACAGGTCTTGACTGCAGATGAGCTTCACGTCCTGTATGAAGGGATCAAACTCAACAACGTCAACCACTACGACTATGTACTTACAGGTCAGTTCTTTGACTGTCAGTGCAACTCTGTCTGCACACTGCTGTGGATATTATTTGCATTATTTTTTGAGATGAGGGATGATGTCATTTTGTGATGGCATATAGAGCAACGTACATGGGCCCTGTGTGGGACCCTAGAGGCCCCCGGGACAGCCTGGTGCCATATCTAAAGATCATAATATCATAGAGATGAAACTCTTTTGTCTGTGTAGATATGTTCTACTACAAGCAATTTGGGCTCTGTGGATTTCTAGAAAACAAACTAGTGAAAGTGAGGGAAAGTGTGTTAAAACAGTTTACATTTCAGTTTATTTAATTTAATCTAAAAAAAAAAATATACAATATTTTATACATTTTTTTTTCACATTTCACCTACAATATTTGAATTTTTTTCTAAAAAAAAAAATTTACAATATTTTATACATTTTTTTTTCACATTTCACGTTTTGCATAATTTTTTACAAAATTGCAGTAATAATATTAATACTATTAACAATTAATAATAATTACTTTTTTTTATTAATGTAATTACATTTTATTCACTTTTTTTATTTTTTATCATCTCAAGCATTGTAACCAGGTACATTGAATTTTGATATATCTTTATTAGTTGCAAAATTATGCAACTAATATTTGTAAAATATAAATATACAGTATTTATATACAATGTAAAATATTTATATACAATATAATTCAAAAGTTTGGGGTCTCTTATGTTCAACAAGGCTACAATTATATGATCAAATACTGTTCAACTGTAATATTGAGAAATATTATTACAAATTTAAATAACTGTTTTATTTTAAGATATTATAAAATGTAATGTATTTCTGTGATGGAAAGCTGAATTTTCAGCATCATTACTCCAGTCTTCAGTGTCACATGATCCTTCAGAAATCATTCTAATATGCTGATATGATGCTCAAGAAACATTTCTTATTATTGTGTGTTATTGTGTTGTTATTGTCAACTTAATGTTTTATGATAGATTGTCATAGCTTAGATTTAAGGTCTGGAACAAGAGTAAAGTAATGTAGATAGATAGATAGATAGATAGATAGATAGATAGATAGATAGATATAAAATAAATAAAGACATGTCAGAATGTTCAAATTTGATTTATTAAAAATCAACCTGGTGTATAAAAAGTCATTGAAAGAAGCTCCAACAGGAGCTGAGCTGCATTGCATTGGAAGTGCCGCTTTTCTTCAGAAAATGTCATAATCTAGTTGATTTGTGTGTCTTGTGCATCCAGTAGTTTTGTGTTGTGTTGTCTGGAGTCAGAGAGGAAGTGAACACATCTCTCTCCCTCTGTAACATCACTGCTAATCAGCACCAGGGGAGCGCAGAGGACACATGGTCATACAGCTGCAGGTCTCACACGAGCAGCGCAGACTGAGATCTTGTGCTCTATTGAGTGTGTTAGCGAGAGAGACGTCTCTGGTGCATGGGCTCTCCTTGACCATCACCTTGAGAGGAGAAGCGAGAGAGGAAAGCACAGAACGGGTAAAGAGGAAAAGGAGAAAGGAGAACATGGGAATATAGAGCCATGTGAAGTATTTCCGCAGAGACTCTGTACACAGCCTTTCACACAGTAAAAATGTGCTTAGCTCCATCTCAACATTAATAGGTTATGAGTCTAATAAATGACTAATAACTAAATAACTTTATTTTTAAAAAATGTAAATAGCTCTTTTACTTATAAATATCTTAAATTACCATTAAAAATATTTGGGTCATATTAGTTTTTTTTTTTTTTTAGTTTTTTCTTTTAAAAATTTTTTTTTTTTTTTTTTTTTAAGAAATCAATGCTTTTGTTTAGGAAGAATGCATTAAATTGATTAAAAGTGAGAGTTTATAATGTTACAAAAGATTTCTATTCTAAATGAATGCATGTTATTTTGATCGTTATATTCATCAAGGAATCTAGAAAACATTTGAATGATGATAAGAAAGCAGTAAATCTGCATATTCGAGTGATTTCTGAAGGATCATGTGACACTGAAGACTGGAGAAAAAATCAGCTTTGCATCACAGGAATAAATAGCATTATTTATGCTATATGCTATTAAGCACCCCAAACGTTTGAGCAGTGGTTTATTTACTTTTAACATCAAAACCAGACTATTTCAAAATCTCATGATTTTGTGGTTTTCTTGTATTGATGGCTTTATATAACGAGTTAATTTTGGTGGCTGTCAGTGTTTGTTTTCAAAGCACACGTTCTGTGTATTGCCTAGGCTCTATTTCTATTGCACTATTATAATGTCAATCTTTGAACTGCTGTTGGACCCTCCTGCATCCCTCTCTTACTAGTGGCTTACAGTGTGTGACACACAGTGACTTCATGAAAGCAGTGAAGGTCAGATGAGTCACATGTAGGAGTTATTTACCTGACTGGAGAGACAGAGCCGCCACATGACCAGTAGCTGGAGAGTGGCCCTGGAAGTTTCAGAGCTGCCCCAACCCAAATAAATTTAGATATTTATGTCACTTGATTTGATACAGTGCATGTGTTGATGTGTTTGAGTTCCAAAATTGCATCCACCTTAACAGTAGCAAAAATCTCCGGCACAAAGAATGAGACTGGCCTGTCACTCTTTGTGCTAGTGCTGAGTGGTCAGTATATTTCAGCTCTGCTCTTTCCATTACTGCAGGTTACACTAGAGATACATCGTTTCTGGAGATGGTGGTTGACATTGTTCAAGAGCTGAAGAGGGCCAATCCTAACCTTGTATATGGTGAGTGTTTTTCAGTCTCTTTCATCCTATCTAAATGAAAAAAGTTGTATAGATTTTCTACATTATGAATGGTTTTTACAAGCATGTTTACCGTTAAAAAGTTAGGGGTCATTTTTTTATTCTTTTAGTCTTTTATTCAGCCAGGATGTGTTATGTTATGTAATGTACATTAAAGTATAACTCTGTTTTTCTCAGTTTGTGACCCTGTCTTAGGTGACCATGGCTCAATGGTAAGTTTACTTGTGTTCTTGTTCCTCTCATTCTGATTTTCTTTTCTTTTTTTCTTCTTCTTCTGTCCCATTCTGTTCATTATACAGGAAACAGAATCTGGAAAATGTGACATTTATTTCTTATAGTACTCTTTGCCTTTTGCAGTATGTTCCTCAGAATCTCCATCCCGTGTACAAGAATAAAGTGGTGCCTGTGGCCGATATCATCACGCCCAACCAGTTTGAGGCTGAGTGAGTAGAAGACAGCTTTGTGTGTTATTTTGTGATTGGATGTTTGTGTGCTGCATATGTCAAAAAACCTCTAGCCCCTCACGTGCTTCAGTAAGATTGCTGACAGAAGAGTGATCTTGTAGTTCCCTCTAGTGGTCAGCTGTGGATTTAGCCATGAATCTTCAGTGCTGCTCACATCACACTGGTGTGCCAGCAACGCTTCTCATCCATGTTCTTTATTCCAGGTTGTTGACAGGGAAGAATATCAGTACGGAGAAAGATGCTGTTGAGGTGAGTTTAAATACATACATTAGAAATGGCCCTCAAAATTCGAAAAATGGGAAGCAGACATAAATGTCTGAATATAAATCATATATACTAGCTGCAAATGATACACGCACTCCAAATTTCCAATTTTTTATTATTATTATTATTTAAAAAGTATTGTTTTTATTAGCATTACCTTATTATATATTATATATTTTATTTATTTTAATATATATTATTTCTTAATATATTATTATTAATGTTAATATTATCTAATATTAAATTAGTAATAAAATAATTTTAAAATATTGCTAATAACTATTATAAATCATTGTAAAATAAATATTATTAAATAAAAATTTTTTTATTATTAGTATTATTAAATATTATTATAATATAATAAATAAAATAAAAAATAATATAATATTTTAAATTAAAAAAAAAATATAAAAAAATGTTGTTATCTAATTTTAAATTAGTATTGTCAATAATTTTTTATATTATTGATAATAATAAGAAATATAAGGACAATAATAAAAATATTTTATTATATATTATTGTAATGTAAATAATAATGATTATAATTGTTGTTATTGTTATTATTATTGATAATAATAAGAAATATAAGGACAATAATAAAAAAAATATTTTGTAATATTTTAAAATAATAAAAATAAGTTGTTTTTATCTTAATATAAACTAAAAAAAAACAAAAATATAATTTTTATCTTAATAGTAGTTTAATAAATAATATTTTGTAATAATATTTTAAAATAATAAAACAAGTTTTTGTTTTTATCTTAATATTAGTAATATACTAAAAGATAAGTCATAGTAATAGTAGTAGTTTAAAATTATTATTATTATTATTATTATTATTATTATTATTACCCCCTTTTTTGTGAACCCTTTGAAGACTGTAATTTTTTTAATGTCTGTAATTTTGGAAACTTTTGCGAGTTGAAACAAAGCACATTGCTGTTCACATGTTACTGGCACCCGGTCGAGGTCTCTGACTGTGTGTGTGTTCAGGTGATGGACCTGCTGCATAAGATGGGTCCAGACACCGTGGTCATCACCAGCTCTGATCTGCCCCCTCGTCTCGGAGACAGATTCCTGGTGTCTTTTGGCAGTAAGCGCATTTGTAAGTGTGTGCGCTTCCTGTACAGCTCAAAATTGCTTTGTCATGAATCTAAATACATGTCAACTGCTGAACAGTGGAAGATAATATCACTGTGTGCAGATTTCACCAATGACAAAATTTATTTGAACCGCCTACATGGAATTGTGTAGCCTAGTGGTTAAAGATCAGGGCTGGTTCATGTATGACAAGTTCTTGTAAAGAGAATGAAGAATAAAATAACCATGTTTGTGCAGTGATGCCTGACGGTACAAGGACGACCCAGCGGATCCGAATAGAGGTGCCGAAGGTGGATGCGGTGTTTGTGGGGACCGGGGATCTATTTGCTGCTATGCTGTTGGCCTGGACTCACCATTACCCCACAGACCTGAAGGTACAGCATATATTAAATCAGTGTGTCAGACACACATCCCAGTGATCATGCAGCGTAGTAAGAAAATGCTGATCAAGTCTCTTTCTCCCTGTTATTCTGTTCTTCGCAGACGGCATGTGAGAAGACCTTCTCTGTTATGCACCATGTCATTCGGAGGACTATATCTTATGCCCACGGTAAAACAACAGCCAAAAGCTGTGTATTTAATATGCATGTTGTAGGGTTGTCAATACACTTTCAAAAACTAATATAATACTAAACATACTTTTATTTAAAATAAAAAACAAAAAAAACAATAAAAAAAAAAAAACAGCGTCATGACTACAAAAAACACCACCAAAAAAAATGTCCTCATCAACCACACCAATATGATCTTCTGCTGAGCATAAAAGAAGATATTTTGAAGAATGTGGGTAACCAAACTGCTGGTCCCCATTGACTTCCATAGTATTTTTTTTTTCGTACTGTGGATGTCATTAGGGTCCATCAGCTGTTTGGTTACCCACATTTTTCAAAAATATCTTCTATTTTATGTTTTCAAAGCCTAAGGAAGAAGGTTAGTGTAAAATACTGACAGAACAACATTAATTTTTTTTGCGTGAACTATGCTTTTCAGCAAAAACATTTTTTTTCCCAAGGAATTAAAACAAATTAGTCAAAATAGAAAAATACAAATGAGTGTTTGAAGTTTTTCAAGTTTCTTGCATCAGTATAAAGTAATGAAATCCATTAAACATTCAAAAATTGGGGAGAAATTACTACAAAGTATTTGTATGCAATTATATTCAATATTTTTAACTAATTAAAATGATCAAATCTCAATAATAGGATATTTACTTATTCACTTACATTGGTTTACAGTTATGGCCATTGTAAAGACTAAGCATGTAATTCATGCATCACTATCACTGTTTATGTATAAACACTATCATTAGAAATTAAGTTTTATTAAGCAAGGATCAAAAAAATTTAAACAAAATTAAAAAAAAAAATCATTTATAATTTAACAAAAAATTATGATGCATTCTGTGTTATTGAAAACTTTGCATTCATTAAAGGTAAAAAAAAAAGAAATAGCATAAAAAAACAAAAAACATATATATAATATATATATATATAATATATATAATATATATATATAATATATATATATACGACAGTTTCCACCAAAATATAGTGATCATTATTTTCAACACTGAACACTCACAAGTTTTTCTTAAACAGTAACATAATCATATTAGAATGATTCTGAAGGATCATGTGACACTGAAGACTGGAGTATTGATGCTGAAAAATTCAGCTTTGCATCAGACTTAACACAAAAAAATGAAAAAAAAAAATATTTCATTTCATTTTAAATTGTAATAATATTTCACAGTGTAACATATTTTACTGTATTTTTGTTCAAATGAATGCAGGTTTTAGTGAGAATAAGAGACTTCTTTCAAAAACATGAAAAGATCTTACCGACCCCAAACTTCAAGCAGTAGTGTAAATGAATGATCACGGAGTCATCACCCTCTTGTGTATTTTCAGAGATGGCAGGTCCTGGTAGAAGACCCAGCCCGGCCCAGCTGGAGTTACGGATGGTCCAGAGTAAAGCTGACATAGAGGATCCAACCATAGTCATGGAGGCCACTGTTATATAGAGCCGCCACACGCCACATCTCATCCACACATCTCACCCTCGGCTCACAACTGCACAATGTATAGATGTTGTACATTTTGATATGTAATGTGACATTGCCTTAGAATCTCAGCCAGAGCACAACAGTTCCATTTCAGGAGATTCAGCAGGGTACAGCAGAAACAAGCGAGAGGGAGAGAGCCGTCGCGCTCTGAGAGGGTGTAACGCAGAGAAAAGAGAAGGGAAGAGGAGAGTGGGAGAGATGATCAGCCCTCTCTCATTCACACGATTTTGTGCATCTTCACCATCTCTGTCTCTCTCTTTCTCTCGAAGCTCCTCAAGAGCTCCGGTTCGTCCTGCACATAAAGCCCAGTCACTGACGTTTCCAGACCAGGTCAGTTATGGAACTAAACTGCCATTGATCTAGTGAGGACCAAAATGTAAAAAAAAATAATAATAAAACGACATTAATATAGGTGTGATGCTTTCTATGCTCTATGATTTTGAGTCAGAGCAGTTCAGCAACAAAACCTAGATGGCTGAGTCTCACAAAAACTGTCTAAGAAATGCCTGAGTCATATTTCGGCCTGAATCAAAAGATCAAAATAAGATTTTTATTGCATAAAGGAAAAAGAAGGATATTATTAGGACCATTAAGATTTTATGTATTAGGCTATTATTATTTTTTTATTATTATTGTATTCTTTTTCCCAGTTCTCTGTTGCTCTCTGCAATTGGAACAATTATCATCTTTTATATCTTATTTTTTAATTATATAAACTTTTATAAAAGTATATTTAATTTTAATTATATATTAGTGCCGTCAGATCAATTAATCGCACATTTAGAAACTTTTATTTTGGATGCCCTATTTTATATGTATATTCTTTCCTATTTATTATTATTTTCTATATAGTTTTTTTTTTTTTTTTTTTTTCAAATTATTGTCGCCAGATGATTTTAATAACTGCATTACATTTTAATTAGATTTTTTTTTTTCAGTGATAAAATGTGATTATTTGTCACAATACAAACAATGTTGGTCCTAAACATAAATTTTCTTCATTCAAAATAATTTTCTTTATGCAAAATATAATTCTCTGTTTTTATCTTTAGATTTGGGAGTTTCGTTTGGCTTTGACTTTTTTTTAGTTTGGGTGAGATTTACCCAGAAAGCTTTGCTCTCTGCGGTTCTTGATAAGATACCTGTATCTGGAAAAGATATGCTGTAGCCAACCTCAAAAATGAACAAGTTGTTAAAAGTGTATTTCAGACCCAAAGCACTCATTTGTGTGAGAGTCCAACTTGTGTCTAAAATGTGTGTTTTATTGTTTATTTTTTGTGACTATATTCTCCTGAAAAGGGAGATTTTACTGAAGAGATGCGCTGCTGTATTTTGTGACTTGTTGATGTTTTTGGTGAGATAGACTGTACTCATTTTTGGCCTTGCTCACGTGTATATGATTTAATTCTCGTTCCATTGATTTCATTTTACATCCAGCATTTACAAATGCAGAAGTTCGAGCATTTCACTTCATGTTTGTTTGTCAGTGTAACTAACATTATCATCTCATTTGCTTTGAACTGATTGTATTTGCATTGATAATCTACTTGTTTGTACAAGCAGAAGAAACTTTAAAAGTAGTTTTAACTTTTTATTTGATAGTATTTTCATATCTTAAAAGGAAAAGACTTGAAGTCTGAAGTACTGGGGAACTTCTTAAAATGCCTTGATTAACAGTAGCTGTGTATGTGTGCTGTCTGGGACCTGCGCCTGCTTCTCTCTCACTGCGGCAGAGAACATGGCGCCTTCTGGTTACAATGCTGTGGAAGATAATAAAAGGCAGATGAGTTATACATTTCATCAGACTTGTTCAGTTCATAAGGAGATTGATTCAGGCAACATCTTCTTTTGTGTTTTATGTCTGTTTATATCCATTCTCCATGACGCTCTGCAGTTATATCTATGTGGATTTCTCAAATATTATTTTGACTTCTGTTTTACACCCAACTAATGCTCTTCCAAAACTAGTCACATTTCTCGTATCCATCGTTTCATCCTCTGATCATTTCTGAGTTGCATTTGTATATTAAACACTCAAAATTCCTTCTGAGTGAATCTCACGAAAACATATCCATGTCACATTTAACTCCAAAATCAAAAGAAGAAATTATCTTTCTTTTTTTTACATTGTTTTTTGGTGCCAATTATGCACATTTTATTGTAATATGATAATTGTTTACATTTAAATCAATATGAATTTGTTAAAAAAAAACATGATGTATAAGTATTTTATTAAATATTATAATTATTAATCATATTTTTGCATTACCAAAATGATGTATTAATCGTCATGAAAATGGTTTTAGAATTTAAAAATAGCTAAATTTAGACCGCATTTAAGGCCTACAAGTGCTCAGAAAATCCAGTTGTTATATATCCAGACTCTTAAAGTGAGTGTAGATTTTTATTTAATGTAATGATTGTAAAAATCAGCAGTTTATTCAAGAAAATGAAAATATCCTATTTCTTTTTATTTTGGTGTGAAATATGACCGAGGCTTGTTCCTTCATGAGATTCAGCCCTTTTCATCCACTTCAGCTTCTAAATTTTCATCTTATTTTCCTTAGAAAAAAAAAAAAAGATGGCCATGTGCAGGACTAATCAGGGGTCAGCATTGCTCTGAGGGGCATGTGCTTCAGCTTTTCATTAGTTACCGAGCTGTTATCTAACTTCTTATGTGTACTTGTACATTGTGTACGTGTATGTGTGAATGACTAATGGATGGTTCTACTGTGAGTGTGCGAGTATTTGTGTTCTCCGAAGGAATATGAGGGTGTGAAGGGATAAATGGGGGAGGGAAGTAAAATAAGAAAAGCCAAGTCTAGCCTTTATGAATAAAGACAGTGAGCTGGTGTACAGATGATCATGACATCACTGTCTCTGAATGAACTGTACTGGTACCATTTGCTAACGTGGCACTTTCAGGGCAAAATAGCTGCTTCTTCATGGAGATGCCTTGGTGAACAGTTAATCTTATGGTCTGCAGCAAAATATGCATGTTAACTATATTTAAAGCAACTGTATGTAGGATTTTACCTTGAAATGTGTTTCAAAATAGGCCAATTTGGATTGTAAACTGACTTCTACTAAGGCGAATGGCTTTTGTTCTATTACACACTCTCTCTCAAACGTCCGTTCTGGGAGTATGTAAATTTTGAAAAGGGCTGATTGCTTTAAGGCAGCAACAAAGTGATATATTTACGACAGTGAATTCCACTAACTTACAGTTGCTTAAAATATATCCAGAACATGCTAACAATAAAAGCACACTTGTGTTTACTATTAATTAAACAACAAGTGTGTCCTGATATAAGAACCCCTGTCAGAAAAAAAGTAAAGGAAGATGTATCTACTCTTGTTAGTGTGCACACAAAAACACACTATATCACAGATATCTATAGCACACCACAAGAGAAAAGTGTTCACAAAAATCTTTTATGAACAACAACATTTTTGTTTGTTCTGTATACATAATGTTTGTAAATTGTATATCGGTCTGTGGAAATTATGTGCTGTCTATTGTAAGACTGTGGATCAAAGATGACCAAATGATGCTGAGCTCCTTCTAGTGGACGGAGCTTCTGTCGTCTTGAGAAAAACTACTCCACTACCATTATTTAGGCCATAAACCAAGCGATCTTCAGTATACTAGGTCCCTTAATGCAGTTCTTTTTTAATCTGATGTCCTGACTCCATATGATGCGGTTTAATCGCTTAGACCTATTTGTCATCAATGTATATGTCGTCATCTGTAGCTCACAGAGTTTTGTATAATTAGCTGCCTTCCATTACAAGGCATCGAATGCCTTACAACATGTACAAAAGCATTTCAGGCCTACTAGTGCTCAAAAAAATCCAGCTATTCTTCACGTTAGTTGCGACTTCCATAACTCTGTCTCTTGAAGTAAGTAGGTTTTATATACAGTATATTTCATTTTTGTTACATTTCATTTTAACATAGTGGACTGAGGTGCGAGACAGGATAGTTTCTTTAGTTTATCTTTAGAAAGGATGGAATCTGACAGAAATTAGTCATTGTGTCTTGGTCTCTCAGTGTGAGTCGTTACTTCATCTGTAAAATGAGTGTTTAAAACCACTGTGCTTGCTGTAATGTACTCTTGTCCACAACAGTACTGTTTAACAGAAGATTCTATGGCAAGAGTACATGAGAATACACTTGAAAATGTGTCCTTCTCACAGAACTCCAAATATGAATTTCAATGGCATCATAATGGGCAGGATGATATGTTGCCAGGGCAACAATCGGAGGCATCCTTCTACTTCTCTGTAAATATGTCTCTCTTAACAGTTCTAATAGTGACATGTCAGTGCTTCACGATTCATTTTGATTCCCTCTCTGTTCACATGGTTGGTATCACAAATAATTTTTTGTTTGTTTTTTGTTCTTTCTTTGGTTTTTCCGTTCTGAATGGGGTCAGAAAAGACAATAAAAAATAAATGTTTGGTAAAGTTTTTAGTGCTTTGTTTTCATATTCTGAATATTTTATAATATGTAACAATAAAGATTGTAGTGTACAAATCCACATTTATAATGTATGTATGTTATAATGCAATAAAGAAAAACAAAGTATTATATTAAATGCTGTATGTGTGTTTCTTAGGATGTTAAGAAAAACGAATGCTTTTTACCCTTTTTAATGTGTCAGGTTTAGGCTGCTCCCTCAAAATTCTGTGTAAAGACAATGCAGCAAAAAAGACATACTAAAATATTGCAGCTTTGAGACTACTTTGGTAGTGCAGCTTCAAACTTCAAAGGTGTCTTTGCATAGTCAAGTTAAGGCTGCTCTGTGCCGGCTCAAATTTCGTTGTAAACACATAATACAGCATAAAAGCCAGACATTTTGCATGCTCTGAGCTACCTCAGCCCCTAGTACAGATTACCACCTCTAAACAGCATTACACAGTCTATGTAAATACGACACCAAAATGCCACTTTAGAAGCGCTTTAGCACCACCATTGCAATGTAAATTTATTCTTTTAAAATAAAGAAAAATAATAATAAAATTTATTTAAACCTATTTGTTAATCTGGGGGCGGAGCCATCAAGAAAGGGGTGTGGTCATTTTATATTGGGGCGTGTTTGTTGTGGTGATTTCAGATAGGCTATCAATATGGTTTCTACACCTTTAAATTTTGTCGTTGTCATGACAGTGTACATATTTAATTATTTAATCAATTAATCCATGTCTAGATTTACAATTTCACACTTAGCTATTAATATTTTTAATAATATGATCCCTGTGCAAATGCATATTTAGCCACTGTGCAGTAAATCTAGCCTACCTTTTTTGTCCATGGTATAAATGCATCGTCTTTGAGGTGAAGTTAATTTTAAAGAAGACTAACTAAAAGTCTAAAACACTTACAGTGTTAAATTCTCCAGATTGACTTTATTGACGAGGTCAGCGTCTCACCTGAGAGCGGTGGAACTACAAAACGCCATTGTTTCCAGTCGAAGAGGGACAGGAAGTCCTACTACAACTAGATGCAATGTGTGTGTTGTGCGTGGATGGATAACGACACATCTGAGCAGCAACCCAGAGGCTTAGATACCAGCTTCCGACAACATTTTCATATTGCATCGCATTAAGCGGAAAGGCACGAATCCTCCTCGCGGATCCACTGATGACATTTAAGCAGGTAACGTTAATGCTAATACACGCGCATGCAACGTGCCGCCGCGCGCTCTAGACGATGACTGTACTCTTAACCCGATTAATAATGCTGTTATTAACGCTGACAGGCGGTTACATGCGTCCATTGCATAACCCTGTGTTTTCTCCGTGTAATTGATTATTTTGCATTGAATGCATTTTTGTTGTTGTGCACGGGCTGGAGGTTTTTCCTGTACTGCAGTGGCCGGTTTATAGACAGCGTGTTTAGGGCACTTCACAAAGCTCACTGCTTAGTAACCAATGCAAGGCAGTTTGACAGCGCACGGAGCACCCGTTTAAGATTTAAGGCATTTTCCTCCGTTTGCATGAGCTGATATTTATCATGTTCATCCAGCAGTCGTTTGCATACGAATGGCTTTAGGATCGCTGAAGATGAGTGGTGTTTATGACTCGGTTCCCGTGTGTCATTCCCGACTTGCGTGCACGTCATTGTCGTGCGATGCTCGGGGTTACTCGAGTTCAGATGCAGCGCTGGGCTGTTGTCTTCACTCGAGCTGATGAGTGGGTTTACTTATGCACTGTAATTGACATTAGTCATGTTTTTATATAATTCCAACGCATATGTATAACAACGCCATTAATATTATTCTTTAATATGTTTAATTCAGAACCGGTTTCATCCCACTGAGCAAAAGTACGTCCAATCGACGTCTTTTCAACGTCTTTATTTTGACGTCTTTTTTAATTCAGAACCGGGTTTCATTTACAGTAGGTCTGCCTGGAATTCTGCGACTTTCAGTTACATTAACGGTTTACAAGCTTGAATTACGGTAGGCTACTGATTAATAAAACACTTTCAAATTCAGCCACTGTCATAAGTTACAGCTTTTATTATTTTTACCATGGGCTACTGCAAGAATGCTAAGAATAGTATGCTATTCCATCCATATTCAGCCAGTGGTTTCTGCACAATTTGAATTTACAGCAAAACCAGAGTTGTCTCTCTTCTATCTTATTTCTTTTTAGTCAATTAAAAACAAATTTTCAGAATGGGACACAGAAACAGTGTAATCTGATTCATTCCAAACAAAGAATTTTTTTTAATAGATGGCTTTAAAACAATAAATTTCACTCATTTAAACAAAGAAAATTTCTTTTATTAAAAAACAAACAAAATAAACCAAGAATAAAAATGTAACACCTTGACATGACAAATATTGAAAAAACAAAAATTCAACAATAGCCCTATATTTGTTTATTAAACAAATGTATTAAAAAATGGAACATTTTGCTGTGGATTTCCTATTGAAAAGAAATGTCTGTCATTTCACTAATGAAAACTCCTGGTTGGCACATCTTATGCCGCCTAAACTACACAACTTTCAGAGTCATTGGGTAGCTGGTTTTTTTCTCACACAATGGTTAATATGACTGTACCTTAAGTCTTATGCCGCCTAAACTACACAACTTTCAGAGTCATTGGGTAGCTGGTTTTTTTTTCACACTACAAAAAATATCTTCCTAGCCACATCCACTCATTGAAACTAAACACATATCACACCACAGAAAATTCAAACATAGCAGTTCTCTATGCCAAAGTTTCTTTATTTTGACACGAGCTAAATATCTTTCGAGCTTCAAAATATTTTACCACAAGCTAAATATCTTTCGAGCTTCAGCGACGCATTGAAACTTATCCCAGATCATTTCTTTGACAATTCAAACATAGCAGTTGTCACTCACAAGAATGAGTGCTGATTTACTTCATCAGTCACCCACAATAACTATTACTGAACATAAATATCAGGGCTATAATCATGTAGTAGTGTATCAAAACCACATATGAGTTCATTTATCACGTCAACATCACATAACGGGGCCATAATACATATTTCATTTCATTTAAAGCTATGTGTTAATATTTTATTATTTAATATTTAATAGGATAGTAGTATTATCATTTAAAAAACCACAATTTATACTTTAATCTAAATATTAATTGTATCTACAGATAAAACTGCTGTTTATGTGCACTGCTCAGTATGAATTTGTATCTACATTAATGAATGAATGAACAATGCACAACAACACACGACACAAACTCCAATTCAAAAATTTTTATAAACAAAAAATAACTTAACTAATAAATATTTTAATTCCAACATATAATTAATGACATTCAAAAAAAAAATTTATATAATTAAACCAATTCAATTAATTAAACGGCTACTGATTAATAAAACACTATAGCCACTGTTTGGGGCCAGTGAATTAATGAGTGGTGCATTAAAAAAAAAACATCTCTTCTCTTAAAACTTTCTTTTAAAAAGCAAATTACATATACACATATACCCCTTTCTCAAACAAATTCAAATCAATTAATCAATTAATCCCTTGTCCTAAGTCATTCTTTGCCAGCCATATGGCACATGCACAATATATCAAAAACCAATTGTGCAATTCATTTATTCATTTATGCCTTGGTCTTAATCCAAACCTGTCATTCTTTGCCAGCCATATGGCACATGCACAATATTTTGTAATCCTCTTTCATTAGAGCAATAATGAATTGGCTCAGAATAAAACATGTTATTGAATCAGTTATGCATTGATGCTCATTTTGACCAGGTTCAATTAGAAAATACATGCAAATAAGGTTGTTTATTATAAATGTATAGTTCTTTTTCAAATGTAGTACTTTTTATTGTGCCAGAACAATGTATAATTGCATGCCATGGGGAGGATTTTTAAATAAGATATATATTCTTGATTCTTTTATGTCACAGTATATCCATGACACTGCTCTGTTAGTGCATTAGACGCAACCTTTCTAACCTTACCTTTAACCTGATACAGCTTCTTAATTAAACCTAACACTATTACTTTTCACCTGAGGTAGATAACAGCAACCCCATCTTGATTGGGGGCATGTAGTCACATTGTTGTTGGGCAACTTCGTTTTTCGCGATTAGAATGTGGGTCAGAGGTTTTTAGCAGTGACGCCTTGACATTATCCTCTTAACGGCTCCCTGCTTCCTTTGGACAGCAAACAGGGCATTTATCTTCTGTTTTGTAAAAAGGGCTTGACTGACATACACCATAATGACTTAGATTTTGTTTGTTTCTGCCACAGGAGGTTGTTTTGGTTTTTTTGATGGCCGCTTGTCTGTTTCTGGTTATTCTGTTTTGGGTGGTTTGAGATATGAGGGAAGTTGTGTCTAAATGCCAGTTTTACTTCATTTGTAAGATTATTTGCAATACTATGTCTATATCAGGAAAAGTAACCGACTTGGAAATCTCCTCACCACAGCAAGCAACCCAAGTGAACAGATCTGGGGTTTCATCCAAATGTTGTTAAATTGCTGCTGCATTGACCACAATGTTGGAAAGGCAAGAGCTGAGGTTGTTAAAGTGCTGTGATGAGGGAAGGAAAACCAGTAATGTTGTGCAGTACAGTAAAATTGGATTGTACAGTACTGAGTCCAAACACAAGTTTTGTGTCTGCACTATTCTTCTATCTGTGAGCAAGAGATGCCATATCTATTTCTCGAGATCGTTGATTTGTGTGAGCGGCCTGGTTCTTCAGTGTCACCCGAAACTTGTATGAATAAAAGATTATACATGGATGCCCAAATTGGCCACCGTTGTAATTTCATCACATTCATTTATTGGTAAAGCCTTTGTAAGTAAAGTCAACAAACACAATTGTATGAATTCTGTTGGTTATCCCTGATAAATAGAACATAAAAATATTTTTTTGCATTTAATTTTCTAAGTAGAATGGTTTTTAGCCATTTAACATTTAAAGATTGCTTCAAGACTGTAGCAAATTAGCTCATAACGGAAATGCATATAAATAATTACAATTAATTATAAATAATTACAGTTATTTATATCAGCTGCCAGTAGTAACTGTAGCAGAATTAATATTGTCATCAACTAATGTTCATCCAGCGAACATTCAGTGTAATTTCATATCAGCTCTAAGAAATGATATTTTCATGGCTACAGAAAGTAACCTTCTAACAGTATTAAATGCATTAGAGCAGTGGTTCCCAAACTGGGGAGCAGAGCCGTGATAAGAGGGCCATGGCAAGGCTGAGGGAGTGTACAGTCAGCAGATTATTTTGCAAAAGAAACCTCTGCAGGGTGAAAAAGACTACACTGCGTAATTTTCCCGCTTCTCATGTGGCCACTTTCCTAATAAGTAGATTGAATGCAAAATATTAATTTGACATTTTAATTACCTCAACATGACTCCCAGTACCCACTTGAGATCTCCGTTATCAGTTGTAGTAGTTGTGGTTGTATCAAAAACAGACCACTAGATGGCGCGATTGAAGAATCAGAGTTGTATTGCAGAGAGCCATAGAAATATAAATAAACGATGCATGATTCTGCTCTTAGAAGCCTATGTAAGTAACAAGTTTATGAAAATACTGCCAGTGCCAGGTACGTAAAGCAGATGATGAATATACTTAAGATTCACAAATACCAAAACAATGTGTCTACACCAAACGCGAGCCGCGCAACATGACAAAAGCAAGTAGAACCTAGTGATGTTGTCTGCAATATTTATAAGAGAATCATGAAAAAATAGTTAATAGCCTAAAAATCTTTTTCTCTACAAAAGGGGGGCCTCACAGAAAATGTTTGGGAAGTTTGCATTCGAGCATGTAGCTAGATCGGATCGTAAAAGGAACATTATTCACAAACCAGTGACAGAATCAGAAATGCATGTAATTTGTGCACCATAAGTTTTATTAACTAATTTAAACAAACAAATATACAATCACTCATACATGGGGGAAGGGCAAGTGAGACTGGATGAATGAAGCCATTAGAGAAACAGGGAATGAAGCTATGAAAAGGACTCAGTTAACCTTTGAATGAAACCATCAGTGCCGTTTTACAACAGTGGCTATAGCTTATATTAAACCTCTGTTTTGTTTAGTTAAATGTACGATACTTGCATTGCCTTGGTCGTGGACAAGTGTCTGGATGTAGTCTCGAATGAAAGTCGTGATGGTTTCAAGGTTTGGACTTGCGATCACTAGGGCTGTGTATCACCAGCAAAGTCACGATACGATATGTATCACGAAAGAAAGACTTCCCAAAGAATGCAGATGCTGTATTTTGGTGGTAGGATGGAATCTTTTCTAGAAATTAAATGTCACCTTCTAGTATGGCTTTGGAATTTATTGAAAACCCTTTTTTGCAGCATTCATTTCAGTTCAGTAGTTAGGCTCTGTAGCTGGAAAATTGGTTGCCAAATTGAGCATATGCATGGTCAGGTTTGTTTGTCTGTTTATAAATGCCAATGTGTGGGTGCTATTTGGCATATGTTTTGTACTTGTACAAGGTTTAGCCTATGTGTTTGACCCCTGGGACTGAAAACACACTGTGCACTGGCCCACTGAGAATTACTGACCACTTGAGTCCCTTGTAATGATGAAGTAGTTCAATCTGTCAAAGCTAGAGACTTAACCAAAGCACAAGCCCTGTCTGTTGTTAATGTTCATCTTTTGTATGCATTTTTTATGAGACTTGACGCGTGTAGAATTTTCTGAAACACAGTAGCAAATATAACTGACATTTTTCATGATGCATTTATTAGAGTCCGTATCTAATGGGAGCTCTTGCAAAAAAACAACAACCAAAAAACAAAACAAAGTGCTGATCAAAGGATATAAATGTATGTACAGAAGAATATTTATCTAAAAGTTTGGGGAAATGGTGAGATGAAGGAACATTTTAGATGGATGAAATTTGTAATGATAATGTTTGTTTAAACGGCTGTTTAAAGAATTCTTAGAAGTGTTTGTTTGTATGTGTAAGATACTTATTAGATTATAGATTTAGACATCTTGACCTCAGCTCCAGTCCAGTAAACTGCTTTGGTCTCATGGCTCATAATGTATAGGTTTTTATCAGGAGATGGCTTTACAAAGTGTTGAAGAAGGCACATTAGCACAGCTGTACACAGGACATTGCACATTCAAGAATACATGGACTCATTGCAAAGGTTTTCCCATTGATACAGTATAGCAACAAAAGATCATCTCACATCACACAAATTTATGACAAACCATAATTACCCCTAGTTTCATATTTTGATTCATTGCTGACCCAAAAAACGTCAAGACCTTCATTAATCTTCCCTACTTTAAGCATTTAATTTAAGGTGCAAGTTAGTATGGCTCTTTGCTCCTTTCTGTCCTCATATTTCCCAGGTGGTCATCACATCAGGAAGATGATTATTTTTTGTCCTCTTTTCCCCAAGTATGGATTGAGGAGCACTAAGGTATTTACTGGTATTTCTTTTGAGAAACCGCCATCATTGCACAATAATTCCTGGAAGCAGTTATGCTGACCTTTCTGAAATAGGAAGAATTGAGGAATCTGAGTTTAATGCAGGTATACAGGGATCGCCAGCATAGTATAATCAAAGACAGACGGACACTGAGATGAAAGAAGCCAGAAGAAATAATGAGAGGAAGTGAGCAACAGAAGCACAACAAATAAAAAAGGAAGCGCTGTTGTGTGACATAGGCCTTTGGCTCATTGTGTTTATCTCTGTTTATGCCAGGAATGCAGTTGTGCATTCATGGCTTTGGGCCACAACCTGCCTGATCTTTCTTTGTCACCACCTCATTTAAACTGGACTTGGGGCCTTGTCGACCTTGGATGCCAAGAACAAGTTCACAGATCTACAGCAAGGCCATGTAGAAGCTTGTCCAGCATGCTACAGCACCCACAGGACTCCAGAATCACTACCAAAACATATGATGCCTCCTTGAGGCTCCTCCTGGTGGCTAAAGGAAGTCACCACTGTCCTGTCCCACTTAGCTCAATCACTTTGTTAGTTAGTTGATGTAAATGCGATGTGATTTATCCAGGGAGCTACTCCAGAGTGCTAATCATTGGTAATCTAATCCAGAAGAGATTAGAGAAGAGGAGGGAACACAAAATGCTGAGAACTGTTCTCTCTGGCTTAACGGAAGGTTGCTGCTAAGTCCACGTTGTGCTGTAGGACTGCTGCATCTTGCTAAGGATTCGCTAACTCGAACTGTGCTTGAGATTTGGGATAGCAGTTGGTAACAGCATCCAGTTGGAGTTCAGCATTGGAAGACTGTCCTTTTTTACGTCCACTGTTGTGTGGTTTTAAGTGCCGCCACCTTTATGGGATCTAGTTTTGTTTCTGCTTGCATCATCATAAAAGTGCTCTCCTTCTGTGGGATTAGCATTAGCATGTGGCTGTAGCCAAACGAAACCTGGCGCCTCATTCAACTTTTTCAAAAGGCTTTCTTTGACAAGTTTTTTCAGAAGCACTTTCTGCACTTGCATTTCATCTGTCTCCAAGCTTGTCAAGAACAGAACCGCCTGTCCATTTTTGAATGAAACCAGAGGAGGCTCATTTCATAATTGTTCTGGTTTGAAGGCCCATCACCAGAAGCGGAGATGCTGAACCAGGGGGCTGTGATGATCTTCACAGGAATCTGTGGGGCGTTAGTGGTCATGGCAGTGGCCTACTACGCCTACTGGTGAGTCCGGCTAAAGTGCAACAGTGGATTAATTAGGCCGCCTGCTGCTTATGTAAAAGGTTATTGGATTTGACACAGGCAAAGGTCAAATAAGATACTCCTTGCTTAACACCGAGTCCTAACTACACGCGATGCGACAAGCAATTTGGGTGTCCACACCAGACGCGAGAGAATCAATCAAATATCACAGCCAATCAGAAGCGTGTGGCTCTCTGTGGAAGCGCACTGCACTTGCAACAAAATTAATAAAATCAAAATCAAAAACATAAAAATTAAAAAACCTAAACAAAATTAAATACACATACACAGATACCAACACCATCTTCCACATAGAACACACTTTTTTTCTCCCAATTCGCATCTTTGCTTTAATTTATTTTCAAGATCTGAGGTAAACTATCTATTGTTGCTTTCAGTATGGCTATAATGGTCACACAAAATGATATTTAAATTTACATTAGACACGTTAACATCAATAACGCACATAATCAGTACCTGCATATCACTGTCATATAGTTTGTATGTTGTTGTTCCAGCCGAGATGTTGTGGAAATAGAGACTGTATTGAAATTTAAAAATTTTGCGTCGCCGTCGCGGCTAGTTAGGACAAATCCTCTGATTGACATGGAAAGATACCTTTTATCGCGACGTCGCGTGTAGTTAGGACACAGTGTATGACTTTCATTTGTTCATTTGTAGTTATTTGCATGCCTGTCATGTTTGTGGGTGTTTAGGGCACTATGGTGACCACCTGTTGCACAATTGTCTCTATAACGACTGAAAGGTCACACAGTGTCTCAGTTCTTTTGCCTAGATATTCTTTGCTTTAAAGCTTCACAGAGAGTCAAACAAGCTGATACCAAATTGTAAAGTCTATCTGAAAATTGATCTGCTGTTGGAAGTGTTACCATCTGAAGCACAACTTAACTTCCTCTTTTGCATATTTCTTTAGGTATTGTTACACTGTGGTTTCTCAGTTTTCTTTTGCATACTGCAAGTTTGAAGCTTTTATTTTTTAGCCTTTTTTATAGATACATTTTGTCCATCTTGGAAAAAGATGGCCCCAGGCTGTCTGATGATGCAGGCCAGACAGCTGTTAACTCCTAAGCTGGTTGATCCCTCCATCTCTAATCCCCCCACCCTATCGGTGTAGTTGTCATGCTACTAAAAAAAAAAGTGAATGAGGAACAAGTCAAACAGATGAAAAATTTACATGTATCTAGGGTGTTTTTGGCATATTGCATTAATCATCTGAGTCTGGGTTCAATACCACGACTGAAGTAAGTTGAGATGGGGGAGGGGGGATACCGAACCCCCAACTGCTCCACCTGGTACCACGACTGAATTGGATCTCTTGAGCCATTTAAACTCTTCTAAAGACAGTCTGTTCTCCTCAAAGATACAGTCATATAAACTCCTACCCCCAGTTGTATCACAATTCGTTATCAATTATTATCAATCTCCTACCCCCAGTTGTATCACAATTCGTATCACAAAACATCTCAACCGATTTGAATCATCACGTTTTCAACCGGCTCAGGTTGCATCGTCACATCCCTAGTACACAGGGTTTACTTTCCCTGTTTATCAGTTCTGTATAACAATTCATTAATTTAAACAGAGGCAATACACTAATAAAGACAGAGAATCATACACACTCCCCCTCACACACCTAGTGCAGCACACCAACTTTCATGGGTGTTTTGGCATTCAGAGCACTCTGCCATTCCCTTGATCTCAGACACACACACACACACACACACACACACACACACACTTTGGTAAGGTTCCAAAGTTTACTTCAGTTTGTGCAGTGGTAGATAGGAGGACAGAGTTCAACTCTTTCCTTTCCCACCCTCTCTCATTTTTCTTCCTTGGGTCTGTCCTTGTCCACTCCAAAGTCACAGTTAACTTACCACACTGCCTATGGGTCTTCATCTAAGGTTAGTAATGTTTGTGTTCTGTTTGTCTTGGCTGATGTGTTGGTAGAGGAGCCAAAGCTTTGTCGGTTTAAACTTTTACTCGCTGGTTTCTAGCTTCCCTCATGTTGTAACACGATTGTTTGGTGTTTATTTGAAAAGTCGGCACATTTGGCGGATTTGCTCTTGTGATAAATTCTAATTCACAGGAATCATTGACTAGCTGAAGTATTACAGTAGTTAGAATAGCTGGATTATTACATATTCTGAAGAAATTGTGAGTGTTGCTTGCCTGTGCAAAACTTGTTGACGTGATACTGAGGTCAGTCTGGGTGGATTTTGTGTGGTCAGTTTCATGTTACTGTAGGTGAGAGAACAATGTGAAAGCATTTGCAGTTAATTTGGTTTATTAAGCATCGTGGAGTATGCGCATCAAGTCAGAGGTAGGTTATAAATTTATAAATTTTACTTGCTAATATAAGATGTTTTTGCTTCTGTCATCTGATGCTTGTTTTTACATCATTGTTAGACATCATTCAAATTAGATCTTAAGACTCTCCTAATCCACCATAAACTTTTGTTAGCTCGCCACTCACAACAGTGATTTTACACACACAAAAACAATATCAAGCAACATACTGCACTGCATAATAACTGAGAAAAATGATAGTATTGATGGGGTCAGATGGGCCTCCTGCTGTTTACCAGACGGCCAGTTGCAGTAGTTTGGCAACTTCATCCTGAGTATCAGATTAAACTGCAAGGAAGCACTGAGCTTCAGTCCTCTCTTTGCATTTGGTTTAGCAGTGCTTTAAAAGATTATTTGGCAAATAAATTTGCTGAAGCACTCATTTTGTTAGAGTATTAATCCAGTCTTTCACTTGCAGTTGTTGTCTTGTTATCAGATTAAGCGGTGCTGGGAGATTAAAGTCTGATAAGCTTTTAAGTCAGTTTGAAATGAGAGACCTTCAGATCCAATGAGAGTGTTTGTGTGATACTGTGTGTTTCAGAGTAGGAATTTTGTGCATGACAAGTCATGTTGAGGTGCTGCCATATAATAATGGAGAGAGATATACAGTTGGAGGGAAAAGGGTTGCGAAAATGAGGCAGTTAATGCATGCAAGAGAGAGAGGGAAATTAGAGAAGGTGTTTGGAGTTCCTCCAACTGGGTGAGAGGATGTGTGTTTGTGCACGGTGTGTGTGCAGCGCTGGTGCATGTGGAATTTTTGGTGCCAAAGGGTCTGTGGTCATGAACCCTTGCCTACTTTACAGTAGATTTTTGTGTGTTGAAACAAGATGTGGCAGTAAAAATAAACAGGACTAAATGTGTTGCTGGTGACTGTTGTGTTTATGAATTCTCTAAATGCACTCTGTCTCTTTTTCTCTCAGGTCGGTGGTGCTAAGTGAAGGGCCGTGTAAAAGAGGGTTGTAGAGACGAACCTGCTGTGGTAAGTTAAGCCTTCATGATATTTAGTTTATAACTGAAATGATATGTTGGAAGTGGAACATATTAAACATGAACATCAGAGGGCAACAGGATTGACTGTTACAAATTCCATAATTGCACAAGTCCATAATTACATAATGCAAATGCTACTAATAATGTTGATCAACACTGATTCACAGATATTCATAGAGTGCATACAAGCTCGATATTGCGTTATATATGTTAATATATTTTGCATAACTGACAAAATGACCAGCTGTTGTTTATTTTTGCTTTGTCAACTAAATAATTTGGTTGCATATTTTTGCTTTGAAAGTCTATAATAGCGATAGTGTGTATATATTATAGATAGATAGATAGATAATCAAGTTTCAGGTTGCATACTGTAGCTCGTAAGAGGTTTATTCTTTTGTTGATATTTTTCTTCTTTTTTTAACACTAGTTTAAATGCCGTTATATGCTAAATCTTCTTGTCCAATCAAAATAGAGCACTATTGTATATTAATTTTTAATAGTTGTCTGATCAGTCCATGTAATTTCTGTGGGGGGAAAAATTGCTATGTACAGAATTATTTCAGTGGCTTTGGCATACATGCATCTTAACAAAGTTGCCAGTACATTAATATCGTACTCTGTCCCACTGAGTTTTATACAATATGTAACAGGAGGCTTTCTATCCCCCGTGGGTTCTTCGGCCTTAAAAAGTCTGAAGACCCCTAGTGTAATGTAAATAAACCATAATAATGTTATACACATGAGTCAGCCTGTAGGCTGCTGCTTAATTATCTGAATAAGTTTTAATTTGGCATCTCCTCTGTCTCTCTTGTCCTCTAGCAGTGTGTGTGTGTGTGTGTGAGTGAGTGTGCGCGCGTGTGTGTGTGTGTGTGTGGGTGAAAGGGGCTCTCAGTCATGGGTGTGGTGGCGTGGCTGAAGAGCCTGTTCGTCCTGCAGCTCTTGATTGGCTTTGTGTTTGTGGTGAGCGGCCTCATTATCAACTTCATCCAGCTGTGTACCTGTGTGCTGTGGCCCATCAACAAACAGCTGTACCGCAAGATCAACACCAGACTCTCCTTATTTAACAACTATTTAATTATAATTTTAAATCAATAACTTAATTTTTACCAAATAAATGAAAATATTAACTTATTAAATTAAATATATACAAATATAAGTAAAAATTACTTTACATAAATAACCCATCCAAAGTGCACACGGTAACAGCATATTATGATGCCCACATACCGGAGCAAGTGGTGAGCCATTTATGACATGCGGCAAGCCGGGTGACCAGTTAATTCGTCCGGTGCCTTTTAAATGGCAAAGTGCACACACAGTAGTGAACACACACACCCGAGAACACAACACCCGAACCTTAGGGTTAGCCATTTATGCTGCGGCACCATTAGGAGCAGTTGGGGGGTCCGGTGCCTTGCTCAATGGCAGATCAGTTGTGGTATTGCTGGCCCAAGACTCGAACCCACAACCTTAGGGTTAGGTGTCAAACTGTCTAACCATTAGGACACGACTTCCCCACAATTAGGCCACAACTTCCCCTTTTTATATATATTTTATATTTTATATTTATATATATATATATATATAAAGTATTTGTGAATGAATATCATTACATGTCTTTAAACATTTGTCATATAACTTAAGTATTATGTAAAGAATCTTAATGTTGCGTTTATTTATTGGCCTTCATGAGTTGTGCATCACAGGTTACTGGACAAGAAGCCATTATTGTTGTAATGCAAAATTTATGAGACAAGGTGTTTATTCTAAATGTCACATGCACAGACTAGTCTTGCATGTTACATATGCATAATGCATACAGATTTAATGCTTTTGGGTGTCAGATCAAGTGATCAGCTATTATCTAACAGAAAATTTACATGAAAAGTTTTTAAAAAATTTCCTCTTTTTCTGTCATGTGATTTCTATTTCTGTGCATTTAGTTTTGTTTAATAATAAAATTGAATAAAATGATTATTGCTAGAAAATAAAACCACTCTAATTAGTGTTTTAAATGTTTCTTTAGGCATCCCATGTTTTCTATAATTGGCAAAAAAAATTGCCAGCTCATATTAAAAAATGAGAGAAATTTAATTATGACATGCTGAGGATGACACTCAACTTTTTCTGTGTTAAGCAATTTACAGCATCCAATTCAAATTTATTTGCATTTACATTCACGTTTATTCATTTAGCAGATGCTTTAAATAAGCAGAAGCAATTTGCATGGTGCTTGTCATGATATAGATCATCCTAACGCATCTGGCGTCATAATACCTGCTTGACACACTTTTCTACTGCTTTCTTAACAGAGCTGGTGATGCTGTTAGAATGGTGGTCTGGCACAGAGTGCACGCTGTACACTGATCAGGCCACGGTGGATAAGTTCGGCAAAGAGCACGTCATCATCATCCTCAACCATAACTATGAGATCGACTTCCTGTGTGGCTGGACCATGTGTGAGAGATACGGCGTACTGGGGGTGAGTCCTGACAAGCCGTGAAGACACCATAGTGAAGTTGTGAAGGATGGTGTTTTGAGCTTTGAGGTGTGACAGTTGTGTCTCAAAACACTGTGAGCTCAATCACGCTCGACTTGAGTACATTAAAAGCATCCAAACTAAAATTGAAGCTGATAAATGTGACTAGCTTCTTTGATGTAGCTTCCTTAAGAGGAAATTGTGCACATGATGCAAAAATCATTCTGCACACGACGCTTTGATTTGGATATTAGAAAGTGTCTAAGATCTTCTTCTAAAGAACAAAAATCATGTTGCACATGGATACTGGGTGAAATTATGCTATTTAATTATATGGAGATGTTTCAGATCAGTACTTTTCAGGAAATAAAACTTAAAAAGTACTTGTATGCACATAAGTGAAAATAGTATTGAATTCTTTATATAAACATTTTTATATAATAATATTTTTGGTGAAATTCCATTTATAAAAAATCATTAAATCTATTAAAAACAAAGTTGTAGTAAATGTATGTAGGCAGATGTGTTGGCCATATATGTATATTTTAATTATTTATATAATTTTTTTATTTATATCTTTATTTTTATTTGATTTTATTTATTTATTTTATTTATTAAAATTTTAGTTGTAGTAAATGTATGTACTTTTGTGATTTTTTTTTTTTTTTTTTTTTTTTTTTAAGAGTATTTTTATTTAATAGTTTTAGTAATTCAACGTACTTTATTTGTTTTTCAAATAAATAACTGAAATTCAATTAAATAACACATTTTTACTCTTAGTTTTCAAGGTAACATTTCTACTTTGTTTAGATTTTCATTTATATTTTATTTAAATAAAATAAAATATTTTTCAGTAGTTATAGTTAACAATAACAAAAACTGCTTTGTCACCATCCATTTTTGTTTTGTATTTAATAATCTTAGTAACCATGAGGATCAGTCCCAAGAGATCAATTTGTCTTGTCTCTCTTGGATAAATTCTAATGTTGGATTTATTTGTTTTGATTGAGTGGATGATTTAAATTCTTCTCTATCCTCTCTTCTCTCTGAATCCTTTTTTGCATTTTCTATCTATCCTCTCTTTATTATGATTTTTCTCATCCAGAGTTCTAAGGTTCTGGCTAAACAAGAGCTGCTGAAAGTTCCTCTGATCGGCTGGACGTGGTACTTCCTGGAAATTGTTTTCTGCAAGCGGAAGTGGGAGGAGGACAGAGAAACTGTCTTCAGTGGGCTGAACCGTCTCCGAGATTACCCAGAATACATGTGGGTGAGTACAGTGAGTGATTAGGATGATCTAATGACCTGATAATCAAGCAGAGCTTTAGGAATGCCTTAAGCCTTTACTGTTTACCATGGTGATATGTACTGAGTATTTGAAGAATTGTAGGGCTAACCACAACCTCAAATCCACCTTGTAAATCTCTAAACACATGCAAATGTTCTGTAATGGTTCAGAACTATTCAATTCCTAATAGGCACATTTTGGTTAACCAGTAGTTCAGTCTTTTTCCTTTATGTGCCATTGGGATAAATGTTTTCTATTGTAGTAAGATCACTTATATTGGAAGTTTCAGTTGGCAACAAGAGGAAGAGATTACGAAGTGATAGGATTATTGTTTAAAACTGACCCGGGAGTAACAATCCTCTGGTGTGTGTGTGTGTGTGTGTGTGTTTGGCAGTTTCTGCTGTACTGTGAAGGAACGAGATTTACGGAAAATAAACATCAGATAAGCATGCAGGTGGCTGAGAGTAAGGGCCTTCCAAAACTGAAGTACCACCTGCTGCCCCGCACCAAAGGATTCACCACTACAATGCAATGCCTCAAGGGAACAGGTCAGATAAACGTTTCCACACACCCCATCACCGTCACAGAGCTGCTGTGTGTTACCCTGTTACAAGAGACAAACGTTGCGTCCTGTGTGGGTGATGGACAGGAGTCGAGAAAATACCAGTGGTGCAAACAGAACATGTCCAAACCCATAAGCTGGCCCTATTCATGATGCTTTTTTGGATTTCCACCAGCCTGGTGTCTAATAATAATGTCCAAGTGTCCACTTATCAGTGAGCCTAGACTGAGTGCCGTTATCCACAGCATGATGCTGCTAGTGGTTATAGTGATAACTAATGTTCTTCCTAGAATTCGCATGTTCCCAGAATACTCTTGACACATTGCCATAAGAAAATCCCAACACATTTACCACCTCAGTGGTCGAGAGACTCTTCCGTCTGTCACCTGCTGTCTAAATATAGGCTGTGAGTTTAGACCATATTTTAGGTATAAACTACCATTCAGAAGATTTTTTTTTAAATAAATCTCTTATGATTACAAAGACTGCATTTATTTAATCAAAATTACAATAAAACAGTAATATAGTAAAATAATTTAAAATAGTTATTTTCAATATTAATATAATATAATGAATATATTTAAAAATGCAATTTATTCTTGAGATACTGATTTTTAGTGTGATCCTTTGGTTCTTAAGAAATATTTCTTAATATTATTAATTTTAAAAACGCTTATGTTGCTGTTTTTGTGATACTTTATTTTCAAGCTTATTTAAACTGATTCTTTGTACTAATCTAAATCTTTACTATCACTTTTGATCAATTAGATGCTGAAAAATAATATAAAAATATAAATTAACTCACCCCAAACTTTTAAACATTGTGTAAATAAAACAAGCCATTGTGGTCCGATATTATTTTGGATTGTGTGTCTCTTGATTTAGGTATGAAACAATATGATGATATCACTGTGCATGTCCCAGTATGATGCTTATTACAATTGTTTATGTGTGATGCATGTCTAGTATTGGGATTGTGTTCTGTGGTGCAGTAATTAGTTTTATAGGACATCACTTGCAGATTGCTTGTTTCAGGATTGTTCTTTCCTCTAATGAGGTGACTGAAATGGACTCGTGAACTTGCTTTCCATCATTCTGATTTTCATGCCAATTATGCTCAATTCATACTCTATTGAGCTTCTTCCCCTCTTATCCTGACATGAATGATATCTGGTGCTCTGAATCTTTAATTGCATTGGAAACATTATTTACTTTAGGAGTTTGCCCAAAAACAAATTGTCATTATTTGCTTGCTATGATGTCATTCCAAACTTTGTTTGACTGACTTGATTTCTTCTTTGGAACACATTATAAGATATTTTCAAGAATATATTGGTCACATTTGTCTATTCAATTATAGTGAATAGGGACTGAAGTTTTCAAGCTTCAGAAAGGATGCAAAAGCGCTGCAAAAGTGGTCCATGCGGCTCATAAACTTTATTTACAGTATTTTGAATTTATATATGATGGCTTTGTGTGAGGAAAAGACTGAAAATTAAAAAAGGATAGTTCACCCAAAAATTAAAGTTCTGTCATCATTTACTCAGCCTTGTGAAGTTAAACCCATATGACTTTCTTCTTTGGAACATAAATACAGATATTCTGAAGAATCTTGGTAGCTTGAGCAATTGACTTCCATTGCATAAACAAAAGTGCAAGGATGAGTGACATCAGTATGAGTAAACGAAGAAAGAAGTTTTATTTTTGGGTGAACTATCCATCTAAGTTCTATCATATTTTTGCAACATTCGTATGTTCATATTCCATAACATCGGAATGTATTTGTTCTGTTTCACCAGTGAAAGCTGTGTACGATGTCACGCTCAACTTCAAAGACAAGCAGAACCCGACCCTGCTGGGCATCGTTAACGGGAAGAAATACAAAGCAGACATGAGCATCAGGTGAGTCACGGAGCTGAAAGTCACTATATTTTCATTAGCTGCTTTAACCACCTCTTCTGCTGTGTGCTGCATGCGGTTACAGCGCTCTCTAGTGGAGTGTGTTGTGTGCTGCTCTTCCATTCACAAGCTTTTGAGTGTTTTTGTGTCTTATTGCTGATATTTCCTTAAATATTTGAGTGTGTTGTGTGCTGCTCTGACCTCTCACTGTTGTGTCCGCAGACGATTACTGCGGTTACAGCGCTCTCTAGTGGAGTGTGTTGTGTGCTGCTCTGACCTCTCACTGTTGTGTCCGCAGGCGCTTTCCTGTGGAGGAGATTCCTGATGATGAGAAACAGTGTGCTGACTGGTTACACAAGCTCTACCAAGAGAAGGTATGAAGCTCAGGCTTTATTTGAACTGTGTTTTTTGAGTTCAATTGTTATTGTTTTATTTTGCATCTGATTCATTGCATTGCAATTCATCTCACGTCTCTGTCTTTCAAGGATGCGTTACAAGAACACTATGAGAAGGAAGGCTGTTTCCCTGGCCCCACCATCAAACCCAAACGTCGAGTTTGGACACTGCTGAACTTCCTGTTTTGGGCTACTCTCCTGCTTTCTCCGCTTATTAACTTTGCCTGGGATGTCTTTGTCAGCGGTTCTCCCCTCCTCATCATTGGCTTTATGATCTTCCTTGTTGTCGGTCAGTCGTTGTTTTGTTCATGTGCTCTCATAGTGGTTTTCTCAAGTTTGAGTAGCTTATTCAATAAGACCCAGTGAATTGTAGATTACAAGGGGTATTTATCCATATCAGTTAGCGTAGAGATCTGCATGACAAAATGACTTTTTAGCAAAAATACACATTTAATGTTTACAGTCTTTTTTTTCCCTTCCTAAATAAGCTAAAAACGGAAAAAAAAAACTGAAAATAAAGTTTGGGTAATTGAACTCTGTCTGCTGAAGTGATAAAGTGCAATATTTTACATATTGCTTTAGCATCATTTTTGTTCATGGTAAAGTGCATCCATTTATCAATGTTATCCATGTTGTATGCATAAAACAAAACATGCCATTGGAGAAGCGCTAAGTGATGTTTTTGGGCAATAGTTTTAGCCCTCTGAAAACTGCTGGCTGAAACCATGATTTTTGTTGTTGTTGTTGCCAAAATTAACTTGCACCACTAGTTTGAAGTAATACTTAAAAAACAAAAAAAAAACAATAAATGATCTAAATTGTCCCTTTCTACTAAAGGCAACAATAAAGCAATAATTGAGATCCATCAGTGTGTCCTTAGTTGTTTTGATGATTGTAGGATTATTATTAGGTTTATTTTTTTTTTATTTACCTTCTCTCCCTACCATTCACTGATTGAATGATTTTGTCATGTTTGAATATGGCATGAACTAAAAGCTATTTACTATTTAAAGAAATACCTTTAACTAGTAAATAGCTTTACTATTTAATGTGTGCCGAAACATGAAAGTAAACAAGTAAGTAAAAGTGCAAGAGGTGAGTATACCCTATTCAAAAGAGCATAAGATTAAAACTATAAATTTGCAGATTTGATAAATTCTTGCGTAAATGTTTATGTCATGGCATCAGTTAATGAGTTGTATATCATTATCCTGAAACTGATGTGACTTCCCTGTCATTGTTTCTCTCTCTGCAGCTTCTGTAGCAGTTCGCCGGCTCATCGGTGTAACCGAAGTGAAGAAGACCGGATCCAGCTACGGCAACATAGAGGCCAAGAAAGACAACTAAACATTTTTACCGTGTAAACACCGTGTGGCCGCTGTATCGCTCACCCTGCAGTCCAGCCTCAGGCTCAAAGCTGCCCTGTGTGCAGTTACCCTTCTTTTTACAAAAAATAAAATAAAAAATTAAATTAAATATTAAAATCTCAGCATTGGGAGGTATATAGGGATATCAGCATTGGGAGGTATATAGGGATATAACTGTAGATTTAACTTAATACGCTAGTTTATAAACATTATGATCATTTTTATGAACCAACTAAATGGGAAATAGAGGAGAAGAAACATTCGCCAACTGCGGATCAATGACGAAATGAGATGAGATGAACCAGAGAGACCAACCGCTGATACTAATCACCCTATCAGTGACTTGTCCCTCCTGTTTAGCCCCACCCTTTAATACGATAAGACCCGCCCCTTTTCCCCAAACAAGCCCACTTCTTGTGATAGTTTTCCATTAAGTGTTTTGTAACACTTCCTTCACTGCATCTACAATTTCAGTAGCTGTTTCTACACAGCGTTCCTCTTTGGATCTTCACCCAAAACCACACGGAGTCACTGCGATCAGAATTTCACGTCATGGGCTGGCGGAGCGTGTGGCGTTTGAGGAAGACAACAGCCCAGCCAATCAGCAATGATGGTCACGACACGGCCCCTACCCAACAAATGAACTGTTGAAGATCTTTGGTCCGTTGCAGCTGGAGTGACTTTGCTGAAAACTGTTTAATGTGACCAACTTGATGGTAATATATATGGACTGAGCAGGGAAAAGCGTGTCTACTGTAACTTCTGTACTCCCAATTTTGAGACCTTTTCACAATGGTGTCTTAACCCACTTCGTCACCATTGTTTTACTGGCTATGCTGAATAAGCGATAAATGTTTTCTACCAATGTACTCACCTGATTCACCTAGAGCATCTTTTAGTTAGTGAGCAGTTTTAGTTCGGACCATGATTCAGTTGCCCAATCTCTCTAGCCATGTGTAATTAAATGCAGGGGATGAAGAGTGAGAGTCGCTGAATGACCAAGAAGAAAACGATGAGTTCTATCAATAAAGAAAGAGTGTGAAACTTGTTTAGTGTAAACCAATGACACTAATGGTTTGTAAATAAACTCTAGAAGTTTCTTCTTGACTAAAATCCATCTGAATTCGCAGAACATTTGCACTTCATTTAAATTTGTCTCTCTTTTTGTCACCCATTGTTTTCAATGTGCAACTTGGTACTTTTTTGTGACTAAACTAATCGTGCAAGCCTTAAAGGAACAGATCAGAGCAGCTTTGTTTGGTGTGCGCTTGGACCATCCAGTGTGGTTGTGATTCTCTCATATTGTGCAGGTTTGCTGACCCTCAAATCACGTGTAGATCACAGATAATGTTCGTGTGAAAGCGCTTCAGATGCAGTGTAGCAGGTGTGAGGTTTGTAATTTAGGTCGAAGACCAAAGTTCATTAACCTAAAATATTATTGTGCAAGGTTTACTTTTTACCATAACCTGGTTTGAAGTAATATTGAGTTCATGTATTTTTATTTTCACACGTTATTTCTGAGAGACTGAATTTATTAATTTCACAAAAAGCAGTGATTCCCACAGCAAAGTTTTTATTTTTATGAGATGATACTGTGAAAGAAAAATAATCCATGTATGGGTGTTGTTTCAGAGTACGCTGACTGATCTGGGATCTGTGATTGTAGATAAGACCACTACAGACAGGGTAGGACTCTGAGCCAATATCAGTTCTAGTACTCTGATGCTGTTATGAGTGATAGCTGATCTTGTAATAAATGTTGCTACTGTATAGCACTGAAAAGGTTGAGTTCTTCGAGCACAGACTAAGTGGTGAGCTTTGGAACAGATGCTAAATATTATTGCGAGTGTTTCTGACTTGCTTTCAAATCCCTTCTCAAAAAAGCGGTATGTGAACGGAGGTCGAGTAGAACTAAAAATTTAGTCTGTTAAAATCACAACTTTTTTTGTATCTTATTTCCAATCAATTAAAGCATTCAGTGTATGATTGAAACTGGAGTTGTTTTCTTTCATTCAATGAATAACCAGGTCGTATGTAGGAAAGGGCATGTTATATATGAATATAATGAAAGATGTATTAACTTATATAATGAATAGAACTGAGAAAAAATAATGATCCACTTATTAATAACTGGAATAGGTTTTTAGGTAAGTATATAAACTAACAACAGTCAAATGTTTTGTATTTACTTCTTATGAAACTTGATCTGTGGGCTTATGCTTAAATGCCTGAATTTTTGCAGGGACACTTAACTTTTTGATGACTTCTGAAATGTGGATAGTAGTAATGAAGTGCAAGTGTGTGTTTGTGGTCCTGGTAAACCCTATGTTATGGGGACAAAATGTCCCCATAAAGATGGCACTATCCAAAATCCAAACATGTTACATTTTTAGTTTTTGGAAAATCTAAAAATGCACAGTTTCCTGTAAGGAGTAGGTTTAGGGAGATAGAAGTTTGTACAGTATAAAAACCATTACACCTATAGAATGTCCCCATAAAACATGGAAATCCAACATGTGTGTATGTGTGAGACCTTTTGACACTTTCCATCAAAGAAATGCTGTTGGGTACTTTCATTTCTGTTAAAATCTCAGATTTGAGTATTTGTGTTGCGAAATGCTAGCAATGTCTGTGAAGACTGTCAGCTGTGACCTCTTCCCAGGAATTATGCAACCAATGTGACACTGGTTGCATGAGGTCATCTGTTTTTGTTCTTTTTTTTTTCATTGTTCTGTTATTTTGTTTTTGCAGAATAGCAAAAAAATACAAAATAATAGCAGTATCAAGAGCCATGACCTCATTAATACATTCACCAAATGTGCTGTTGGGAAGAAAAAAAACCTACTCTTAACCAGCCTGATTTGACTAGTTTGCTAACTGTTTCTGGGTTTTGAGTTTATTCAGAACAAAAAGTTTTAACACCTCGGCTGGTGTGAAACACCATTATTACTGTACCTTCCGATAAGCGCAACTTCTGAGCATCTCGATAGAGGGCAGGACTATCAGGTCACATTTGCATGTGTAAGCAAGCGCTCATCCACTCCAAACACAAACAATGAGGAAGTCGTCGGAGAAACAGAACGCCACAGCAAAAAAAAAAAAAAAAAAAAAACATTTAAAACCGGTCATTTGTCACGCTGTTTCGACCAGAGCAGTATCGCTTTCAACAGTGACTCTGCTCAATGCTGCCGGACCTCAGGTGTCAGACATGGGGCTCTGCACTTTAACACATCAAATCGATGCCTTAAACATCCTAAATGACCTGCGAGCTCACGCGACGACCAGCAATAGAGATGGCGAGGGTCAGTGTCCAGGTGATCTGATGAAGCAGCCCCGCAGATTGAAGACTATCGCGGAGAGAGCGAGAGAGAGCTGCCTCGCGCGTCTGCTTGAGATACTCACGCAGCTCATATCTATAGAGGAAGATTTCATAAAAGACGTCTCTTACGGAAGGAGTTTGCTCAAGCATAAGGTAAGATGCTCTACAAAATCATGTTGGGTTTATATCTTATAAAAGTTAAAAAAGAACACATCAAATTTACCAAATCATGTTGGGTTTATATCTTATAAAAGTTATGGGAATCAGATCATGTCAAAGGGAAAATATTTTCTATTTTAGCTTCAAAGTAGCCAGTCTTTTGTCTAGATTCCTGCTCTGCCGGTGCATCATGGGATGCTTTGTAAACAAGAGTTCCATGTGTGCTGACTGCTTACTAACCAGTTTAATTCAGCCATTTATCCATACACACAAAATATCACTAATAAATGTGACCCTGGACCACAAAACCAGTCGTAAGGGTACATTTTTTGAAATTGAGATTTATACATCATCTGAAAGCTGAATAAATAAGAAAAAATTTAAATATTGAGCAAATCCCCTTTAAAGTTTTCCAAATGAAGTTCTTAGCAATGCATATTATGCATGTTTTTGTATATTTATGGTAGTAAATTTACAAAATATCTTCATGGAACATGATCTTTACTTAATATCCTAATGATTTTTGGCATAAAAGATAATTTTAACCCATACAATAAACTGCTGGCTATTGCTACAAATATACCCATGCTGCTTATGACTGGTTTTGTGGTCCAGGGTCACATATTACAACTGTGTTACAATTAAATATTCAGTCAGCATCTGACTGGTTCTGTGTGTGGATGCTAAACTCACCTGCCTGTGTTTGCTTGTGATTATATTTATGAGCTCTTTTTTTAATTATTCCCATTTGTGTTTTAGCACAGTGTTGACTTGAAGAACATATGCTTGAGAATGGCTATTGCAGAAGGCGGTTCCCGCTCGGACAGAGACTTGAGGGAACTTCGGGACTGTCTTCGGCTTATTGTGGGTAACCTACTCGCATATGTGCGAGAGTTAAACAACCTCTCATCCACCGAGACCACTCACAGACTGAGGGAGCTTTTTAACTCCTTCCCAGAAATCTGAAGATCAGTATCACTTTGTGTATTCTAAGGAACTACCTCAGGAGCAGATATGGATTGAGACACTACATTTTTTTTTTTCCCTCATGAAATAAACAAGTCATGAGCTATGCGTGAATCATCTGTAATTTTTGATAAGTATGATGATGCTTCGGATTCTGATTGAAGGTGTTGAGTGTTTTGCCATGAAAGCTGCCTATAGAGTTGCCTTCATATGTATTGTTTTGCCTGAGTCAGTACTAAAGCCTAAGAACTACATTCTCTCGACACATACCAGTATCATGCATCTGTGCTCAGCTGACTGTACGGGTAAAACAAGTCTAACAGCTGATGGTGATGGATCCACTCTCAGCTCAGCGGGTGGGATGGCCACCACACCTCAGGATGAGCTGGTGTGGCCGCCTTTGTCACCTGCTAAAAAGAAAGAGTTAAGGAGTGAATTGGGCGGGGGAGGAGGCTGTGTGAAAATATGCATTTGTTTATGTGTATTCCAATGTTATGACATTGCAGTGTAACTATGTTCCAAATGGAATCATTTTGGAATCAAGGTCTGTTTTGGAATCAACAAACAAAATTAATCCTGAATAACTGATTATGAATTTAAGTTATGACTCTTTTATTGTTGGTTTGAGCATTGTGAAATTAATGTACACTTTTTGCTGTGTTTGCGAATGATACTGTAGCATTTGTAGAATCCTCTCTTGTCACTAGATGGTGCACAAAACCAGCTTTTTACTAATATAAACATCTTGTGCTCCACTCTCTGAAGATAATTCAAGTGTGTTTCGGGGTCTAATGTGAATGAACAGTGATGCTCTGGCCCCAAAACTACTGGAGAATTATGCCAAATGTATAAATGATTGTATGTGAACACATTAAAATAACAAAATATCAAGTTAAGTGGTGTTTATTTTAAAGACAGAGAAAAAGCAAAATGTTTCACAAAAAGAAAGCTGTTAGGTTTAAATATAAGACTATAAGTTTTGGATGCTTTGTGGTCTAGAACATTTAAAAAAAGAACTCAAATTATAAGCAAACATTTATAAGCATTCTCATATTACTTGTAATAGAATAACTATTTTGTTATGTAACGTACATTTAGAAAGGACAAGCTGGTAAAACCTGTAAAAATCTAGGACAGGGTGTTTTATTTAAAGTATGTGAAGTATTTTAAAGCATTTAAATTACTTATTAATATATTAAAACAATCCTTAAATACGTAAAATCAAGAAAAATCTAATCTTTTCTCCCCTTAGTTAGTAACTATTGTTTTATTGGAGAAGATACACTTCTTATATTGTGGTTAATTCATTTAATGTATCAGTAATCTCAATTTTGAAGAAGCAGTTTTGACATAACAGATAGACTATAGTTTTATCAATCAGTAGAAATATAAGAAATATGTTATATTGTGTTGGACAAAGGGGGATTTCATTCAAAAAGTTTGAGAAACACTCTTTTAGGATGAATAAAGACGTTCTGAGACTGCAATATCAAGTCTGATCAGTAGAGGACGCCATGTACACATTTTATGTGCTCAGTGACTTCACAGAACACAACTGACACAAAATCACTGGAATTGGGGAATCCATTAGACGGCATCACGTGTCATCTGATTCATATTAAATTGACTGATTATGTGTGAAGCTGCGAAGATCACTTTACTTCAGTAATAACACTAGTAAATGTTTTCCAGATTTAAGATTTACCATCCAACAGGAGGAAGTGTTGATGACCATTTAAAACTGAATTAAAAACAGCTGAGTCAGTTAAAACTTCAAACCTCTCATTTTACCTTGTAATATCCTTAAATGTTGGAAACCCCTGTAGGGTTTTTCTACTAGTTTAAAAAAAAAAAATCTCAAGTGGCTAACCACTTTAACCGCAAGGCAGTGTTTGTAAATAAACAGCTTTTAACAAATAAAGATAGGCTGCCACTGCAAACTAGTTACTTGTCAAAAGTATTTAATTTCTTTTAACAGTGTTCCCCCCTGGAACATTATGGGAAGGTTGTAAGTGCACCTTCATTCTCTCGTGAGGCCCTTGTGTTTGACATGTTGTGTCCTAAGGCTGGAGCTTTATGGTGTTGTTTGCTGTTGTTTAGCATCTACTTCCACAAGACCGACTGAACTCAGTAACCCCAGGCTCATGGAGGTCTGGGCTGAACCACTGTGGGCTCCTGACAGGCCAATGAGAAGCCAGCGCCGCCGCTGCAGACAGTGTCTAGCAGGATGGATGGCTGGGGTATTATGTCACTTCCTGGGACATGGTAAGAGCAGACCCAGACAGATGAGTAAAAGGATGAGTGTTGTGTGAGAAGAAGACCAGAGGAAAAGGCCAAGCATTGTTGGGGGTCCGTATCCATATCTGTCTTTGTCTTTCTTTTGCCCACACTGTTTTTTTTCCAGACGTTGACAACATTTAATTCTTAAATGTGACTCTCCTGATTTGTGCTTGATTGTCTTACTTTTTGACTTTTCCACAACATCCAAAGACTGCTTTTTCCACCCATTTACCTCTTCTCTTTAATGTTTTTTTCCCCTTTATTTCAGATCTGCCTGATTAGGAGTTTACCAAAAAAACTAAAAATTATATATAAGTGAAACTAGGGCTAGTTGTCACACTTTTTAATATTGTGAAAATTTCTGAGAGTGGGTTTATTTAAAAAAAATATATATATGTATATATATTTCTGAATAGGCATGTATATTAAAGTCTTAGGCTAAATCTATTAAAAGCAAAACAACCTACTGAACAGTTGTACCACTGTTGCCCCCCCCCAAAAAAAAAGAATAAAAGAAAAAGAAAAAGAAAGATACAGCAGGGCAATTTATCCCAATGGAAAGCTGCCATTAAATTGCATATTATTATTTTATTTTCGTTTGTTTGTTTTTTACCAAAAAGAAAAAAAATTATGATATATCAACAATGTAAAAATCTAATATTGCAAAACTTACAGACCTCAAACTTTTGGACATATAGTATATATTGTTTATCAGTAGTCCTGGCTACTTGGCTAAAAAAATATACTCAAGTTTTCAAATCAACGCTGTTGTTATAAACATTCTATCCCTCAAAAATGTATTATCGTTTCCAAAAAAGTATAAAGTAGCACAACTGTTTTCAACATGATAATGAGAAATGTTTCTTGAGCATTAAATCATGATTACTGAAGGATCATGTGACACTGAAGACTGGAGTAATGATGCTGAAAATTCAGGCAGAAATATATTCAAATGGAAACAGTTAAATTGTAATAATATTTCAGAATATAACTGCTATACTTCACATCATATAAAATCAGACAAACTCAGCCTTGCATAACATAATTCCAACACAACAAACCAAATCACACATCACACAAACACAAACAATTTAAAATAAAAAAATAAAAATGTCGACAATTTATGAAACATCAACAATGAAAAAATTTAATAAAAAATATTGCATTATAACTGAAATTACTACACTTTTAATTTTAACTTTGGTTTAAAATCTGCTTCATTATATGTTTATATTCATTAGATTAGCTGCTACACTACACTTTTCTCAGGTAAAAAAGGTATAAAAGCTGTCGCTGGGGCAGTACCTTTTCATTAGGTACACCTTTGTACCGTATTTATCCCTATGGGGTGTATATTAGTACCTAAATGCTCCAATTTTATACTTTTTGGCACTGGAAGCTTTTTTAACTTTTTTTCTGTCTGAGAGTGTATAACAAATAGGCTACATGATAGTGAAATCTTAGTTAACAAATATTTCATAATTTATAAATAAACCAAAATTAGTACAAAGGGTTTTTAAATTGGAATGGAATTCATGGTTTTATCTGTGATTTAAATCCTTAGAGTTAGCAGCCATTGTGACATTTCCATCTTGCCCTGCTCTCCTGCATCATCTACATTTTTTTTCTTTTCCACTTTCCCCTCCGTTTTCTCATGGCCTGTCATACAGCAGACAGGATGTGCATATTCCTGTGGGGTCATGTCATTCTCTCATCTTTTTCTTTCTATTCATCTCTCCACTCTTTACTTTTTCCTCTGATGCAGAGTCAGATGAGGACTCTGGGGTGGTTGTGAGAGAGTGGGGACTGACTGGAAATGTGTGTGTGTGAGTGAGTGAAACCTCACCCTGCGAGTGGGTGGTGGATGATGACCCCTTACTCTCCAGCGCTATGTGTGTGTGGTGGCCCTGGCCCCTAGATGTCTATCTCCAGGGCTTAATCTCATGCTGAATAGAACCTCCACTGTGTTTCACTGTGGGGCTTTCCCGCACGCTTCACTCTCAATGTATGATTCATTATCCAATCAGAGGGAGGGTGACGCATCCGTGAGTGATCTTATCGAACCAAGTTGCCCACGTTCAGCCTTCCAGATGCTCCCTCCACTAAAGAAACAGAATTAATAGAGTTATATTTAGTTCTGAGAATCTTAAAATAGGCTGTGAAGGGTGTGGTGGGACCTCACGATCACGGCCTGTAGCTGAAATGAACTGGGCTTGAATGAAGTCACGAGAATCTTCGTGACTGGTGTGTTTGGTGGGTTTTGAGATGTGCGATGTGTTTGCAGTGTATTTATTTAGTTATTTTTTAAGAAAGTGATGTCTCCCTTGTATTTAGTACTCAACTAACTTTGAATCTTCAATCTTATAGATATTTATTGTACTTAATTACTCCCCGAGTGTTTCAAATACATAAATACTTTAATTTTAGATTCCTCCTGTTGATTCTAAGTATTAATACTTTATCATCTGTTAATAATTGTACAGTGTCTTTTACTTAAAACAGACCGTGCTTGATGTTTTCATAGAACTGATTCAGCAAAACAGCACTGCACAGTTACAGTTGAATCCTGTTACCATTCTAAACTAATTTTTTAGCTGTGTCACAGTAAGTGTCACATAAAATCATGTTTACGAAACAGATGCCATAAGTTTGATCCCCTCAAGCAATTTTATTAACATTATTACCATCAGTCTCTCTGCACTATTAACAATAACAGTTCTTCTCTGGTTCTTTGTAGTCGTGTCAGCAAAGAACCTTCTTTCCATCAACAACCATTTTTCTGTAAAGTACACTTCGGCCTCCGATTTGACATCCAATCCAATTCAATTTTTTCTCCCATTTCTATTACATATTATGTATATTCTAATAGATCATATGTCATCATAGTAATATATATGTATATATATATATATATATATATGTGTGTGTGTGTGTGTGTGTGTGTGTGTGTGTGTGTGTGTGTGTGTGTGTGTACCCAAGTACCCAAGAAAAAAATCATCAAACAAATATTTTCCTCCAATTTCTGGAAAGTTTACCAGTTGGAAAGTTTAGCAATTTACTCCATTTTCTGGAAAGTTAACCGATTTCGGAAAAGGAACCAATTTTGGAACCAAACTACAGTAGCTAATCCTTACTGAGTGATTTAGACTAATTTTAAAACCTATTCTGGCTTGAGTTGACTATATGGTTCTTAAATATGTTTTTGTTTCTGGGTTCTAGAGTATAGATGGTGAGAACTATATAAAAGGTCTTAGTGTAAGTTAAAAAGGTTCTCTTTTGATGTCAGACTTTTTTTTTTGAAAGAACATAATACTTGCATTGTGGATTTAACTTTTACCTTCAATCCAAAGCACATTTGTTTTTTTTCTCTGAAAGTTGTGTGATAGTAACGTTCCCATTACTATGGCTCATTTCCCATCAGAATGGCCTCTGACTCTTTTGTGAGTAAGTCAGTCATCATGTGAAAACAGGAAACTGATGGCCACTATTGTGCTTGTATCCACAGAGGGTCATCACAACACTTCTTTAAATGTTTTAATGAGGGATTTGTGGCTACAGTACTTTTTTTGTTGTTGTTGTTTTAAGCAACCATTAAAACCATTAAAGTCTAAAGCCTGAGTTTTCAACGGTTATAAAATATAGAAAACTATAATTCTCATGAAATTTTCTTACTAATAACAAATCTATAACTTTCTAAGTAATGATTATATAATGTAACTTAATGCTCTTAATGAAATTTATGTTACCGATAAAGTGTATTTTTCTTTTTTTATATACTGAGGTCCCCAAATTGGCTGACAGTCTGAATGGGAGGTAAAGGTTCAAAACTCCTGGTTTTGAATATGAGCCAGTTTTTGAAATTTAAATTGAATTTAATTTAAGGGTTAATAGCTTTTTTAGTGGATATTCTGAACTCTGATCTCCCTTTTTTTTTTTTTAATTGGGATTAGGATGAAATCGGGTCTAAACTGCTTTCAGAGTTATTTGCCCTGACTTGACTCCATCTGTGCAGGGTCACACATTAACAACAGTTTTTCTTGTGTGTGTGTGATTGGTTTCATATTTGCATTATAAAAGCAGTGCGAATGCAAAAAGAGTGACACAGTCATAGTCGCACAATTGAGATTCATTATCAGCGTGAGTCAAGCGTAGGGAAGAACCCTTTTCTCTACTTGACAATATGATGTAAAGCAGTGCTGAGGTCATTCTGTGGTTGCCATGGCATCACCTTGGGAATGTGAATTTGAGGTATCAAATCAAGCTTTCAATCAGTATCTCAGAAGTCAATTAACCTTCACCGAATCTCTTTATTTCTTATTGTTCATGTGTCTTGCATTAAATTGAGCCTTCAGAACTAGTTTCATTGTCAATAAACCTCATTCTGGTTGCAAGATGTATCACTGTCTGACTAATCTGACCACAATCCAGAGGTTGTGACTGTAAACTCTTGTTTTGAACCACAGGCTAAATTTGAGCTCAGCACCTGTGAAGGGTTTGAAAAGTTTCCAAAGATCTAATTCAAGAAAAAAAAAAGGTTCAGATTATTTTGCATGGATTTTTGTTTGCAGAATGGCTTTCACTCTTTAAAATGAAGGAAGAACCATTTAAAAATGAATAAAACCATTTTGGTTCCCCAAAGAACTTTTCAGAGATCACCTTTCTATAGGTGTAGGTATAAGCTGTTGTTGGGACAGCTGTCATTAGCACCCCTTGAAAGTACATATTAGTACCTAAATTGTACAATATAGTACCTTTAGTATAATGACAACTTTTGTACTGAGAGAGTAAGGAACGATCTTCGTTGGAAGTCATTGACTAAATACAAGTAATGCAAAGTATGTTGGAATACTAATCTTATAAATGTAAAGTTTATCATATGCCGTTCAAAGTTCTGCTTTTACAACCATGACTTTTTTTCCCACCTCTCTCAACCATTGCTGTGTAAAGAAAGCAAATCAGGTTACAGCAATCCTCTTTTTGGATTATTTTCTTAGGGTTTGGGCGTTATAACTCAAATCACTCCCTGCCTGTCTCATACACACACACACACCACACCCGCAGGCTCAACAAATGTTTGAAGATAATTTATCTCACAGTTTATATTGCGGACACCAGCATTCAGGTGACTGCTCTGAAATTAAGCCTTCATGTCAGAAATGGTCACGGATCGGATTCTAACACACTCCATGTATGTGCAGTGCTGTGTTCAATTAAGCTCATGCAAGAGCATTTAACTGAAGGCTTATGAACACTCAACATTGCCCCTTGACCCTCTTTCTGACACAGCTGGACCGGCTGAAGGGGTCTCCTGGGAGACATTAGTCAGTGAAAAAGCAAATACTTCATTTTGAATCCATGTTTTCAATTTGGAGGCACATGGTTTGAATTAGGGTCATGCTTACTGAGGTGGGTGAGTGGGAGGGTTAGCCTCAGGACAGAGGTGAGTGAGAGCTTCCTTTACACCCACAAAAAACACACCCACATTTACACTTTAACATTCAGCTTTGTTTCAATTTTTAGGGACTTTTGAATTCAAGACAGTTATGGTTACTCATTAGTTTGTAATTTAATTGTGCAACTAACACATTTAAGGAGTAGGCCTACTTCACCCAAAAATTAAAAATCGGTCAACATTTTATTCACCCTCATATCGTTCCAAACCTGTGTTCTTTTTTTCTTTAGAACACAAAGGAAGTTACTTTAAAGAATGTTTTTGTGCACAAAGTCAAAGCAACAACACTGAACCCCATGAAGTTTAAAATGACATGAGGGTGAAAGAATGATGACCGAATTTTCATTTTGGGGTGAACAATCCCTTCAAAAGTTGTATAAAACAACTTTTTAAAAAAGGATTTGAAAAGTGGATGCATGGATATTTGAAAACTGTTTATATCAGAAATCAGAATTTAGGATTATTGTCCATGTAAGTTGCACTTAAAAGAATTTGACTTGGTGAGTTGCTCCAAAAATCATAGTTATTTGTTATCTCAATTTCAATTTAAAAAGCACAATAATATATAATATGTTAAGTGCAATAAATGCAATATTATAGAATATACATAACTATGCAGATGTTTAAAATGGTATGTCAGTTGAAGAGAACGATTGTAATGACAGACAGACTGAAAGAACAAATGGAATCTAATGGTATTAACCTTATAACTATAGGTAGCCTAATACATTTTATGTACACCATGCTTCCAAAGTTCAAATACACTTTGCATTCAGTAGAATAAAAATTATAAACAATTTCCAGTGCGTAATGCTATATTTTTCAAAAGTTATATAATGCTATAATGGTTGCTAAACGCCAGGTTTTAGCCAGTTTATAATAGCATAAACCTATTCTGTGGTTTCCATTAAGATTTTCATTGCCTTTTCTCATTGGCAAAGCAAACGCTTTTGGCGTCTAAATTGAATATTCAGTTCTAATTGAGGGATTAGGGATACTTTTTTTTCACCCTAGTGCTACTCCTTCGGAAAAGTTTTCTGATTCTGAAAATAGGCACGAGGGCTAGTCTGGAATTCTTGGATTACATCATCCTTTATGATGTCATCATCATTGGGTGACTTTGGCACGTTACCGAATGGGTGAAGTCAGGCAGAATTTCTGCTCTCGCTGCCCAGTGCAAATCATTTAAAACAAAGCCTCAGGGTCACTGTATCCGTACGGATAACTGTTAACCCCATCCACTCTCCTTTCCTTTCATTACTTGTCTTTTCAAGGGGACAGTCGAGAGAAGGTGACGTCTTCGTTAAAAAAAGGGAATGGAAGCCTGTGTTTTTCTCTTGGGGGACATCATAATGATTTGATTTACTGGCGGTCATTTGATCAACAGCGTACGCTCCACTCCCTAAACACACACTCCTCCTCGAGAAACAATCAGAGGCAGACGCACGCAAGAAGGTGCAGGCTGCCGGACATCTCGGGGCTGGAATCACATTCATTCTCATTAGACTGCGATAGTGTCAGCTGGAGGCAGGGGAGGCACGAGCCAGGGTCATAAAAACTACCTCACTACCTTTTCCCGCCATTACCTCATACAGATCACATCATACCCAGTCAGCCATTCTCCAGTCTACGCCGAAGCTGCACACTGGCGTATGTTTTTAATGTGCATCGCTTTTCTGCCGGTCACTTTTACCAGCTTCTTGTCAAACTACCTTCGTAAACAGTGAAGGAAATGGCCCGTCGTCAGCCTTCAAGCATAAGCAGTTTTCAACAGGTTTTGAGGTTGGGTGAGTAATTTGCATATGTCAAGTCGAGCTTTATTTGTCTTTACTTGTCTTAAGCAACCAAAGTACACCTTTAGTATTTGTATTTGTAAATGGAGGCTAATTCGTATGAATTTCTCAGATCTTTTTTGTACATTTTCGGACAGTCTGCTTAGGTCCCACTGAGAGTTAGGTTTAATGGTTGGGTTAGAAGGGGACTTTTATGCTTAGCCTACTTTATTTATCGAAAAATCATGTTTCGGCATGACTCACATATGAAATCGCTATGTAAAATAGTAACTTTTCTTATTAAATTGGGTTTAAAATGGTATAAGGGGGAGTGGCTTTCACATTCTAGAGCATTTGATTGGACAAAAATGAGCGTAGTGCAGGATGAGTCATCAATATTTTTGGTCAGTTTCCCCTGTTTCAAATGCATATCTAGTGAATTTTGTTATGTTTAAAGAAAACACTAGAAAATTAGATGGCCTAAACTAAAACATGGACTAAAAGTCAAAAATACATATAGTCCGTAATATGCTGCCTATATGTATTTTTTTTATTTAAATATGCCCTAAAAATGGTGACAAATGGGGTTGCCACCTATCCTGTTATTTTCCAATTATACATCAGTTTCAATCCATAGACATCCAGAAAGCTTCTATTTCAGTTTTGTCAACCCCACTTAATGGTAGTTAACTGTGCATAGGCTTTCCTTTGGCCAGCCAAAAAGACCCCCCCCCCCCCCCCCGCTCATTTGTTATTCACAGTAAATATTTTGTCAGGATGCTTTTTACAGATGGTTGTTTGTTTTACAGCGACAGTGGAGGTCAATAGAGATGGCTCCATGAGATGAACTGGCTCGCTCCCCAGAGACATGCGTTCTCAGTGAGGCCCAGTGATAGATGAAGTGTGTGAGGGATCGGTTCGGGCCCGTGTTCAATCAAACTTCATGGCTTACATTACAGTGGATGATGCATGGGCACTTCTTTGGACCTGTTTTATGTTCTGTAGGCCCAGGAGCGTGGCATTGTTTGCACTGGTGAGTGTTTAGTGGCTATTAAAATAAAGGTTATTTTTCATTTTGCATGTCGTAAATCCAGTGTAAGTTTAGATGGAAATGAATGACAGATCTGTTGTTTTTCCACAAAATGCTCCCATATCCATTTTGACTCTGTTTATGTTTGTACACAAATTAAAAGCTGGCATAAGTATTTAAACTTTAACAGAGGTTTAAAGGAACAGTTCACCAAAAATGAAAATTTGCTGAAGATTTATTTGCTCTTAGGCCATCCAAGATGTAGATGAGTTTGTTTCGTCATCAGAACAGATTTGGAGAAATTACATTAATTGCTCACCAATGGATTCTCTGCAGTGAATGGGTGCCATCATAATGAGAGTCCAAACAGCTGATAAAAACATTACAATAGTCCACATGACACCTGTCCATCAATTAATGTCTTATGAAATCTTGTTTTCGTAAGAAACAAATCCATCAAGATATTTCAACCATTGCTTCCTGCTGAAATACTAGCTGAGTACTCTATCCATAATATTGATTTCTCCAGTGAAACCACATCATCTGAATCAGGAGAGAAATATGCACAAAATCAACAATTGCTAGTAAATTTCACAATTAACTACAAGAAATGGCAAGTAACACATTGAATTAAATGTGAATTTTTAAAGTTTTTTATATATAAAACATACTCAAAATCTGTTTTATTTACAACTTCAAAAAATAATTATTTTTAAACAAAATCATAGATGTTCAGAAAACGCGAGGGTAGGTAAATGATAAAAGACTTTTCATTTTTGTGAGTTATTCATTTAATCTTTCTATCATAATAGTTTTCAAGGATATTTGGACTTGTAGACAACAAGCTTAAATCAGCAGTAGTGAAAAGACAACAAACACTCCCAGTATAAATGGCATAAATCAAATGAAGCAGTGAAGGTAATAAATTAAAAATGTATCTTTTCATCAGAACATTGTATTGCTTACTGATTTGATTTATTGTCTAGTTATCTTTCTTCCTGTCTTGTGCTCTTTTTTTGCACACACACACACACACACACACACACACACACACGCACACACACAAAAACATGAAAACCAAACACACAAAACCATTGAGGTGTTTCTTGGGCTCAAGCCACATCCAGTGATGTCACTGTGCTTATTCTGAGTCTTTTTCTCTAATGTATGCTGACTTAAGCAGCCAAGAACACACTCACACACACAGCCACATACACACAACACATAAGTATAACCTTAAATACATACTGTATCTTATAGAGCATAGCGTTATGGCCTGCAGTTTAGTGTAAAGGATGCATTCTGAATTTATTTTTGAGAAGATTAGTATTTTCAAGCTGTATGTTATTGCACTAGATTGCATCTTGCTTTTTTGTAGGGAAGTCTAGGACAGTAATGATAATTGACACATTTAGACTTTTCCTCAAACATTTGGGCCTGAAACAAATAAATGTATTACTTAATCAAGTCAGATGTAGACAAAGGCTTCTGTAACTGAAATAGCTCTGGACTGTAAATGTATATATTTAATTTCCACTGAGAGGAGACTAACATTTATATATGACCTTTACAGATTTGTTTTTTGTAATATTGCTACCAAATCATACGCAGAAAAAATAAACTTGTCCATAAAACTAAAAGTCACATAAGATGTTTTTACTTGACTTGCTCAAATAATTGTAAAATAATCCATATTTCTGCAACTTTCAGTAATTCTGAAAAAGGGAATTATGCATGGATATACCCATATGTTTTCAGTGAGTTTGTTGTGCTTTAAAATTTCAGTTAACACTTCTTGAGTGTTACAATTATTCTGCTCTCCCTACAATTCAGTTTTTTTATTGTCTTTTTATTAGTTTTGATATTTATACACGAGAGAGAAAAAATAGAAAATAAAGAATAATTATGATCATAATAATAAAAGTAAATAACACAAAAAAAGAGAGAGAGAAAAAAAAAAAAAAAAAAAAAAGAGAGAGAGAAAAAAGAAATAAGAAAAGAAATCCAGTTTCAACTATGGTCAGAAGTATGCTACAATTCAGTTTTGATGTATAGTAAAGTCTTACTCAAGGGCAGTACCGTAGATCATCCTTCCTGGGGGTTTGAACCTACAATCTTTCAGTTACCACCCCAGATCTATTACATCACCCCCACAGTATTACTTTCTACAGTCTTGCATATTTAATGCACATTTATGCTGTTTTACCAAATCAAGTAGCATTTGTTTCATAGGTGCATCATGTATTGTGCTTGCTTCCCAGACACCGAAGTTAATTCCTGGTTTAGACTAACTGGTTTAAGTGGTTAAAACACATTAGTGGTGGAGAATTTTAGACCAGACAATCACGTAATGACCAAAGTAGAAAATTATTCCCGGGAGGGTTTCTGTGTTTACCATTTCTTTACTTAGACAAAACACATACTGTTTCATTTAAAGGGATAGTTCATCCAAGAAATAAAATTCTGTTATCATTGACTCACCCTTTTGTTGTTTTAAATGTATTTGAACTTCTTTCTTGTGTGGAACATAATAGGAGATGTTTACCAGAGTGTATAACATGCACTGTGCCACAGAATTCAATAATAATTACTTGCATCATTTAAAGGTGACAAACACGGAAAAAGTCAGATTTTCATAATTAAGTGCTATAATCGGGTCCCCGGTGCATCTACTGATCCAAAAAATGTGAAAAATGAAAAACAACCTTGTAATTTTTTTTTTTTTTGGTAAGCCTTTCTCTGCAGCTTGTGAAAAAACAAGCCACTCAGATTTTGCTCCCCCAGTGATGTAGAAAGGGGATCTTATTATAATATTACCGCCCCTAAATCTGCACGTTTCCTCCCATTGTGTTTTCACAAGCAACAATGCTGTATAGCGAAAGTTCAGGCAAAACATGCTAACTGTTCTGTCTTTGGCTGCACAGACGAGCACAGAACACTATTTAGAGTCCCAGCCTCAGACGAGACAAGAGAGCAGTAGATTTATTGATTTAATTACTGTATGTCGCTGCTGTGTGACAGCCGCTTTCTGTGCGCGAGCTTCAGATGTGTGCACTCAGAAAACCGTATATCAGAAGTTTAAACTAATATGGTTTAAATCACATGATTTCAGCAAGATAAACATGATAATCAAAACCAAAACAGATGTTTTTAAGCAAAGTATCTGAAGTATGAGCTGTAAAGGCACAGCCCTATTCTGGAAAAGGGGGCGGGGAGCAGCAACTCATTTGCATTTAAAGTGACAGCGCATTTCTGCTTCCACTCAAAATAGGCATTTTCATAATGATATAATAAATGATCGGTGGGGTATTTTGTGCCGAAACTTCACAGACACATTCTGGGGACACCTGAGACTTATATTACATATTGTAGAAAGGGGCATAATAGGTCTCCTTTAAAACTGTCATATAATTTTGTAAAAGTTGAAATATTGCATTTAGATTTAGTCATTTATCAGACACTTTTATCCAAAGCAACTAACAAATGAGGACAATGGAAGCAACCAAAATCATGAATACAATAATAATATAAATAATGTAAAATATGATGTAAAAAAATATAAATCATAAAATATATTTTATATATTGTTCTCTGTTATATTACATTCATAAGTAAAGCTGGTAAATGTGCTTCAATTGAAATGTTGTAAAGTATTTCTCTGAAATATCAGGTGGATATACTAATATTTCAGTTACTTTCTGTCGCTCTCATTCTTTTTTGTTTTCCTAGCAAAATAAGAAAAAAAAAACATGTTACTCTGTTATTCTGAAAGGATGATTTACGCATGCATATACCAGATATGGTTGTGGTGAGTGCATTGTGCCTTAAATTATCACACAACATTTATCAAGCATTAAAATGATCCTGCTTTCCTCTACATTACCATTTTTATATATTGTTTCAAATTAAGGCTGGTAAATGTGCTTCATTTGAAATGTAGTTTGTTTATTATACAATTTGGATATGCAAATATTTCAGATTCTCTCCACTGCTGTCCTTCTTTTTTTGTTTTTCCCAGCAACACTTGAGAGTCTCTGGCCTCTAAACAGATTCCGAGTCCTCACAATTACCCCTGTGGGAGTAGGACATGCTGTATGTTTAGTCTACAGTATGACCAAAACAGACAACGAGACAACAAGCATGCAAACACTCACATACACATGAAATGCACAAATTGGATTAGTACGTTTCTGTTAAACAGTCCATTGTCAGTGTGCAGGTTATTGTTTGTGCATGTGTGGCTTTGCTTTGTATTCAGAGGTGTGTAGTGATGATGACATCATCCTCCTCTGGTCGGCAATGTGGGGGTTATTTTGACAGTCTCCTGTGCTATTGTTTTGTCCCGCATCTGCCCACAGATTAGGGCATGTAAATTATGGGCATGAACGTTGGTCATAAATATAGAGTTTGCATATCTAATGCAGACGCACATAATGGAGTCACTGGTATTGCGAGTCTGATGAAATCATGAAGTGTTTAGTTATACCAGCCAGCCAGTCGGGGTCCTTTCCTCCTTTGTGAGATCATGTTTGGCAGTGGTGGGCAGAGGTTCCCTGTCTTACACTTGTCTGCTGTGGGGTGGCCGCAGATGTGTCAGTCCCACATATGAATCATAGTGATTTAGATGTGTCTTTTCAATCCCCCTGAGTGGCTCATTCAGTGTATTAAGAAGGTGCTATCTGAGTATCTATCTATCTATCTATCTATCTATCTATCTATCTATCTATCTATCTATGAGTCGGACAGAGGAACAAAAGCTAAAAATTTTACAGTGGTAGCCATATCTATCTATCGTTCATACTATCTTGAAAAAACTATCCCTAGTATTAATCTATCTGTCTAATCTATCCCATTTTTGTGCTACAAATCAAATGATACCTCTATCGGCTTCTTATAGAGAGGTGTACTGTTTTTGTCTTGCACGATCATGATTTACTAATTTTTTTGTCTGTAAATCTGCTAAAAAAATAATAATATCTAGAGATTGCTGGGCTATTTTGACTCAGGCTCTGTCTGAGTATCTATCTATCTATCTATCTATATCTATCTATCTGCTGTCCTCCATCCATCAATCCGTCTACATAAATATATCAATACATTACCACATATCACCTGTCACATATTTAAATATATCTTTTTTGTTTTCCATATGAGCAATGGCAGTGATTTGAAAATACTTATACATAAATCTATACATACATTTCTTTTTCAATACATTACCAGTTATTTTTCAGATACACTACTAGAAAGACATCACTTAGGCTCACCTAGGCTGCATTTATTTAGGGTAACAGTAATATGGTAAAATGTTTTTGCAATTTAGAAGAACTATGTTTTATGTTAATATATTTTAAAAAGAAATGCTTCTTGAGCAGTAAATCAGCATATTAGAATGAATTCTGAAAGGGTCATGTGACACTGAAGACTGGTGTAAAGATGCTGAAAATACAGCTTTGCATCACATGAATAAATTACATAAATATACTAAAACAGAAAACTGTAATAATAATAATAATAACAACTCTACAGTAAAAATATTACTGTTTTTACTGTATATTTGATCAAATAAATGGAATCCTGGTGAGCATACGAGTTTTATTTTAAAAACCTATATATATATATATATATATATATATATATATATATATATATATATATATATATATATATATTTAAATATATTTATTTTTTTGTGAGAGAGAGTGAGAGAAAGGAAATAGGAAGTCATATAGTGACATCTCTTATTGGTGAGTCTAGTCATCGTCTCATTCGTATTGCTTTATTTATCACAGTCTGGAAACCATAATGCCAGTGAAACAAACATCCCTCGCACAAGTTCTCAGAGTGTGTTATGACATCACTCCACCCCTGCAAAGGTGAGGTGGGAACCTCTGTGTAGGATTAACGGGAAGAATGTCTCGAGTGCTAGTCTGGAAATACTTGGGATAGTTTCGCTGGCGCGGTTTCACAAGAGGATGATGCCTGGCCGGTTGCATTGTTTGGGATGACCTCAATGGAATGTTATTAAGGAAATTAAGTTTTATGTCATGTAGGAAATGGGAGATACAGGAGTTTGTAAGGTGGTTCCTGTGTGAAGTATTTAGACGATTAGTCATAAACAGATTTAAGACCTCACAGAGAGAGACATAACAGTAGAATATAGAGCCGTTTCATGTCTGCATATTTGAGTGATAAACTACTTTCATCACGTTTCCATTCAGCACAGCTGTGAATCAGAGATTGGAGTCTGTAAGGTAACGGGACCCTGCTAGACATCCAGTGCTCTGGCAGACAAGGGCTGAGTCCTGTTCCTCAGCCCACGGAGAAAGCTCTTAGTCAGGCCTGGAAAAGCAAGGGGGACTCCCCGCTTTCGGGAAGCCACAACTTGCAATTCCATTTTCCCTGACTGCTGGTTTCTAAACTCCGTTAAGACAGCCGAATCCTGCCAGGCAGCAGGTCAGTGTAAGGTCCAGATGTGGCTCTACTTATCATATGGTGCAGAGCTCGGTTTGTGCTGATGCAGATGTGTTCAGTTATGTTGTAGGATAGAGTTTGCTTTCTCTTCAGTAGTAAACTATATTAAAAGTGACGGCTGATGTTAAATCAAAAACACTAATATTTTTTCAATAGATAGTTGAATTGTAAAGTCGGTAACATTTTATTATTGGGACCGATTCTCACTTAACATTAGCTAGTTGCTTAATAGAAAGCCTTTTAATAACATATTGTCTTTTTACTTATAAAGCAAGCACATATTCTGCATGGCCATATTCTACATCCCTAATCCTACCCAATACCTAAACTTAACAACTTCCCTTACTATTAATTAGCAGCAAATTAGGAGTTTATTGAGGCAAAAGTCGTAGTTAATGGTTTGTTATAGCAAGAATTGGACCTTAAAATAAAGTGTGACCATAAAAGTATAACATTTTGTAATAATACACAATAAGTCAAAAGCTTTATTAAAAAATACATTAAAAATATTAATACTGTGAAATATTATTACAGTTTAAATAATTGTTTTCTATTTTAAGATGTCATATATTCCTGTGATGCAAAGCTGAATTTTCAGCATCATTACTCCAGTCTTCAATGTCACATGATCCTTCAGAAATCATTCTAATATGCTGATTTACTGATCAAGAAACATTTCTTATTAACATGTATTTAAATAAAAAAAAAAACTGTTATTTTTAAATTACAATAATATTTTACATTTTTACTGTTTTTCTCTCTCTATTTTTTTTATCAAATAAATGTCTTGGTGAGCATAAGAGACATTTTTAAAACGTAAAAAAAAAAAAATCAGATTTTTTTTTAAACTTTTGACTGGTGTATTTGAAACATATGCAAAATAAGAAAGGATAATTAGTGGTCTTGGCTAATTCAAGATTCATTCACTACCATTGCTCATGGAACACAAAAAAATATATATTTAGAAAAATGTCTGTAAACAGTTTTGGTAAACATTGACATCCATTGTATGGACAAAAAATACAAAAGACATTTTGTGTGTGTGTGTGTGTGTGTGTGTTTCAAAGAAGATAGAAAATCATACAGGTTAGATGACAGCATTATTTAACTAATGTAATAAATAAATAAATAAACTATCTATCTATCTACTAAATAACTATCCATAAAATTAAGCATCATACTTACAAACAAACTATATCATTAAACATATAAAATAAGAAGATAAAAAATAATATAGCATGTAACTGATAAAGGCTAAAATACATTACACAAATACACATCATACACTACATGACTGAGGATCACACACTACCAGACATCAGACCCTATACACATCATACACTACATGACTGAGGATCACACACTACCAGACTTTTGTTGTTCTGATCACAACAAACAAACTCATACAGAAACGTGCACCTTGTTGCTAGTAGACCCGAATGTCTGTTCTAAAATCAGCTGAAAATATTAAACATGTTATCCGGCCTGAGCTAAAAAAAAATTGGAGTCTGTGACCATCATACACTGATTTTCTATTAAATCTGTCAACTTAAATCTGCAGACTGGCTCTGACTTTTGGCAACTAGCGTCAACTTCTTCAGACTTTTAATCAGGGGGAAAATGGGGCAAAAGTCATGTAGTGTATATTCCATTTTTTTAATAAAACAGAAAAAAGAAAATCCCATAGACATTGAATGAGGAATCTGAGCTATATCTAGGGACCGAAATATCATAGAGACTTGGGGGTGGATTTTTTTTTTTTTAACTTGGGCCAGTAAGCAACCACTTAGTAACCACATAGCAACGGGCAAAAGAATCACTCAGATCACCTTAGCAACCACATTGCAATGCCCTAGCAACCACCCACATCATCGTTGCACAGGCAAGCACCACACAGTTTTATTCAGTAAAATGCTAAAATGCAGTGACATTGTTTACTGCTTAAGAGATCAGTAATGTACATGTCATGAAACTTTAATCCATATATATTTCTATATGTATAACTACTGGTATATTAATAACTTTTTCATTAAGCTTATAATAATTTGTTTTAAATCCCAGCAAAGAAAAGGCCATTTTTTTGCCTTTCAAGCCATCTTTACACAAATTATTATTTAAAAAAATAATAATTTTACACATCCGGACTTTAAGACGTGAAAGACTATTAACACACCATATTCAGAGTTGGATAAAAGAAACAAACAACACTCTTGAAATGATTTGCGCTGATAGCTCTGTTTAATGACAGCATCAGAGTGTCTCTGCTCTCTAATTTTTGCCGTGCGTGGTCCTCTCTGTGTCTCCCGTGGGGCATTTGGGTCTGTTTGCTAGCACTCATAATTGCAGTGGTGAAAGAGAGAAATAGAAAAAAAAAGTAACACTAGACAATAGACAAGCGAGCTGTAGAAAAACAGTAATTAGAGTTAGAGATGGTAGGAAGCCAGTTAAGACTTCAACTCATCATAGACAACATCTTTGTCACATAGAGGTGTGTGTGTGTATGTGTGTACATGGATCCAAGTCAGTCTCAATTCTCAAATAATGATGGAAGACAATTTGTAGGGCCCTACAAAATCCATTTTATTTTTTCCCAAATGCAGTTTTTTGTTGTTGTTGTTTGTTTTTTTTTCAATTCCGTTTTATCCGTCTTAATTTTTCTGGATTCTGTCTTTTTCTAGAAGCTGTTTTAATGGTTAAATTAAATGTTATTCGAAAAGCATGTATAATTAATTGAAATCATGAAAATTACAATAATTCAACAGCAATTTATTAAAAGTTAAACAAAAAATAAATGTTAAGGCCCTGTGAAATGTTTCATTTTTTTTCATCAAATTCTGTTTTCCATTCATTTTTCAGGATTTCATTTTAATGCTTTCATTAAATATTAATTATCAAAGCATGTATAATTAATTGATTTTATTAAAAATAATAATTTCTTATTATTTTATTTATTTATTTTTTCCAGTTTACAGATTGTGTATTTACATTTTTCTGCTTTATAAATTCTGGTAAAAAAAAAATAAATGTTCTCTTAAATATTTCTTTAAAAATGTTTTAATAATCATTTTTATTACTAGTAGTACTATCATTAAATTAAGTAATATTTCTGCCACGGTTTCTGTAAAAACCCTTTGAAATATCCAACAGTGTACTTTTAATGTATCTTTCCAAAATTTGGCAAATTCTGAGACATTCCGCGTTATACATTAAATTCCATTTTATGACTGGATTCCACGATTCCATCCTTGTTTTCCACATTGCGGAAATCATAGGGCCCTAAATTTGATAGAAAATATCTGGTAAAGTCAGTAACTAAAATCTTACTATAAGGCATCAGTAAATCATTATAACAGGTAGGCCACTTATACTGCCTTCCATTAAATCACAGATGTATGTTGGAATACTGGGGATTTCTGTAAGAATGACTCAGAAGTTTCATTATGTAAAAAAATCCACATCATTTGGAAACGTCGACTCTTCTCACAAATGTAGCTCAGACTTGACATCCAGTTCTTACTGCATCCCCCATTGTATAATCAAGCTTTTTTTGAATGAAATACTGGTCTAGACTTGATTAAGTTGATTGGAGGAGTGTCTATGATTAACTTTGTGTTCAGTAGATGATGTGAGAATTGGATGGAGTGATATTGTAGGCTCGGACTGCTTTAGACTGTTGTTGTTCTTCGTTTCGTTTACACACATCAGATGGAAATTGCTACCTGCTGCATCCGTCCAGAAGAGCAGCTATAACTGTGAAGTCTGTGAAGACGTGACTCATCTCCAATCTGCAGTCCAAGTGAATGCTATAATGTCAAGTCTCAAAGACTCTAACATGTGCCAAGTCAGATTCACAATATCTCTGCTTAACGTCCTCTCTAGAGAAAATATTTTCATTTAATAACATATTGATGTATACTACCATTCATACTTTGGGTAAGTTAATACTTTTATTCAGCAAGGATGCGGTACATTGAGCAAAAGTGAGTGTAAACAAATATTTCAATTTCAAATAAATAGTTTTTTTGAACTTTACTATTGTTTAAAGAATCAAAATGTGTCACGGTTTCCACAAACATTAAGCAGCACAGTTGTTTTCAACATTGATGATAATTATAAGAAATGTTTTTGAGCAGCAAATAAGCATATTAGAATGATTTCTGAAGCATTATGTGACACTGAAAATAAGTAATGAGTGAGTAATGATGCTAAAATTTCAGCTTTGCATCACAGGAATAAATAAGGGTAACATTTTAAAATATATGAAAAAGCAGTTATTTTGAATTGCTGAAAAATAAGAAATCTTACTAAATCCAGACTTGTGAACTGTAGTGTATATATAACACTGTATTATATCAATCCAATTTAACTTTATTAAAATGCATAAGCTGATACATTTTTTAGCAATTATAAAATACATTAAATAAAAATAAAAAACTAGCCTTAACCTGATATGTTGTTATTAACCAAAAAAGTCGCAAAACTGATGATATGAGAAAGATAGCATTTTATTTTTTCAATGTAGTTTCATTAGGAGTCACACAGTAAAGAACGGATGTGGCAGCCGATGCAGAAAAAACAGAAAGAACTTCAAATACTTCTGTAAGGACAAAACGCAACTGAAACAAAGTTGATTCATCATTCAGTCATCCTGGCCTAATATTAAAAAAAAAAAAAAAAAAAAAGACTGACAGTCTTTCTCATTACGATCACAGCTTGATGTGTTCACTATGACTATTTCAGATACTTTTAGATGGCCAGAAAATTTTAAAAAGGCCAATGAACAGAACTGTGTAGGTAATGGCCTGGGTAGGCTGGTATTTTGTGAAGGTGTTGTGGAGTGGTGGTTTTAGATCTGCACTCTTAAAAATAAAGGTGCTTCATGATGCCATAGAAGAACCTTTTTGTCTAAATGGTTCCATAAAGAACCTTTAACATCTGAAGAACCTTTCTGTCTCACAAAAGGTTCTTTGTGGCGAAAGAAGGTTCTTCAGATTATAAAAAGGTAAAAAAAGAAATGGTTCTTTAAAAACCTTTGACTGAATGGTTCTTTGTGGAACCAAAAATGGTTCTTCTATGGCATCACTGTGAAGATCCTTTTGAAGCACCTTTATTTTTAAGAGTGTGGGCTGGTTGTAGGTTTGAGCTCTGCAAGGGGTGATCCACAAGCTGTTATCATGAGCGGGGCAGTAAACCCCAGGTTGCTCCTTTAATAAGTGTACTGTGTGTAAAGTGTATGCGAAATGACTACTGACTAGACCGCTGCACTGTTTATGTCCTTGTATATACACTTTGTATTTAAGCAAAGGTTTTACACTGTGAGTGTCCACTTCAAATGGACATGAATTTATTGCTGTGACACCTGAAAAGCGACTAAGCCTTACTGGAAATGCGACGTGATGACTATTTTAAGAGCAGCTGTAATAGAGGACCATGTGGTTCAGATTGGCTAAAATACCTCACAGATGATTAGTCTAAAATACTAGACATTCTTTGTCAAATTGTCCCGATGATTTCCTGGCTGCACAGTGTGAAGCGCGCCACAAGCACGAGGCCACAGTGTTACAAATGCATTAGCATACCCCCTCGCCAAGGGCCCCAATCAGCATTCCTTCCTAGAAACACTCCATTCTTCTTGCCCAGAGAAGAGGGGTAGGGAATCCCTCGCCATGACTCATCGAGTTTCTCCGACTGTAAGGGGAGTTCACTGGATGGAACGAACATGACTTGTACATTTGTGGATTAAGGGATGTGCAGGGCAAACTCCCTGCTAAGTCATAAAGGAGGAGAATTTTTAAACGCTGACTGCTGCTTGCTACGGCAAAACTTGTTTCTGTTGCTTTGTTGGCAGAATACAGATGGGTCCAGTAAATGTCAAGTATGTCTAGTAGGGATCCTATATGTAAAATAAAACTTTATAACAATATAACTGTTTAAGGACTATGACTGTATACGTAGTATAAAATCCATACTCTGTCATATATATATACAGAATTAAAAAATGTATCTATACAGTACATAATACTACGTCTATTATATAAATAAAATGGTCTGTATGATGTATGATGCCGAGTATAAATAAAAACTACAACCGTAAAAAATTCTATGTTTAGTATATAAATAAAAATGGAATCTTTATAGTATGTATTTTATCATTTATGATTTTATATAGTGTTATAAACTATAATTGTTTAGTATAGAATATCTTATAGAAATAAAAACTATATATATATATATATATATATATATATATATATATATATATATATATATATTATATATATATATATATATATATATATATATATATATATATATATATATATCTACTACTGTACAAAAGTTGGGAAGGTTTTTAAATGTTTTTGAAAGTCTCTAATGCTCATCAAGCCTGCATTTATTTGATCAAAAATACAGAAAAACTGTAATATTGTGAAATACTATTAAAATGTAAAATAACTGTTATATATTTTAATATATTTTAAAATGTAATTTATTCTGGTGATGCAAAGCTGAATTTTCAGCATCATAACTCCAGTCTTCAGTGTCACATGATCCTTCAGAAATCATTCTAATATGCATGATTTGGTCCTAAAGAAATATTTCTTATTATTATCAATGTTGAAAACAGTTGTACTGCTTAATATTTTTGTGAAAATTGTGATGTGTATTTTTTTCTTTCTTTGATGAATAGAAAATTCTTGAAATCATGAAAAATCTTTTGTAACATTATACACTTCTTTATACTTTTAATCTCTTTACTGAATAAAAGCATTACATTCTTTAAACAAATCTTACTGACCTCTGTCTAACTTTTGACTCTCAAACTTTATATTGTGTTGTACTTTAGTAATAACTTATTTTTACAGTTAATTAATTGTACATTCTTAATGAATCACTAGTCTTCATGAATTTTTTTTTTTTTTTTTTCATAAATTCAGTTAACATTTTAATTTACAGTTTTCTATGTTAGTGCACAGTATTCACTTTAGGTACAAATATCTCCAAATGTGCTTTTGTTTGTGAAAATGACATGAATAACTGAGTCACATATTCTGTCCCTTCCAGTCGTAACAAACAAACTCTATGACTGCGACAGTAGGTAAGAACAATCCTGAATACACTTTTTTTCCCCTCTCTCTTCCTCTCTCTCTCTCATTTTCTACACTTCACTTCTTCCACTGTTAACCGTAGTGGATTCAAACACAAACAAACAAGCAACGCTAACGATTGCAATCACCACTAATTTGGAGGCCCAGCTCTCCTCCCCCACTCTCTTCTCCTGGACGCGCTCCATCCCAGAAACCCTTGGGGCTCCAGATGGGTGTACTGGCTGTCGTGAAGGGGAGAAAAGGACAGAGGAGGTGGTTGGTGTTTTTGGAAAGAGTGCAGATCTTCTTCTCTCTTTTCTTTGAAGTGAATTTTCATAATACAGGCCTCGTCTTTAAAAAAAGAAAGGTTTTATAACAAAGCCTGGTTTTAAATTAGAGATCATGTTTAAGATCAGCCTTAGGACTGGATCAATATTCAACCACAACAAAGTATGTCTCACTAAACAAGTCTTTTACTGCTTTGCTAGATCTTTGCATTTGCATCGTGTCATACTGTAACCACTGAACAATGCACAAATCCTGACCCAGGACCAGTGAAAAATTGCCCCAGCCGAAAGCATAAACAGAGGATGGAGGAGGGCAATGAAGGGAGTGGCATAAGTTGTTGTAATTGGTGTAAGTTTGGGGGGGGTTGCAGCCACACTGCTGGGTTTTGAAAGAGTGTGCAAACGGAGCCCTGTCATTTACAAGACGCCCGTTGGGCTGGGCTGTGTGAACGCAACTCACAACGGTTCTCTAATTAACTCCTGCTCAGAGAGAGAGAGAGATGAAGCAATGCTCTGCCAGAGCTGACTAAATGCAGGAGAAAAGAAAAGCGCTCCGTTTGGCTGCAGTTTGTTTGATTCAGCAAAGTTCATAATCAGTCAGCACATGCATTGTCAGGTTCAGATTGTTTTTCGTGGTTCCCGTATCGGAATCTAATTCAGATTCTAAAGATCACTAGCATTTCCGGCACCAGAAAGCTGAAACAGTGGCCTGGAAAAAGAAATACGAAGGTGCAAGTTAGTACTTTGTTACAAAATCTTGTACATTTCTATTAGCTCCTATCTTGCAGTTTAAAATATTACATTTTATCACAGTCAGTATTTATACACTGTATGTAGCATGTTGAGTTAAAACCTCATCATACACTCATACACTCTGTAAGGTCTGTAGGTGAATCCCAGTTCACATACTTATGCATTATTCTGTGACGTTTAGCGGTATAAAAGAGTGCAAGTAGTGCATTCACACTGAAAATTTCAAAAGGAAAAAGTGCACTTTAAATATCTAGATTATGCACTAGGCAGTAGAGTATGGAGTGCCACAAGGATCTGTCTTAGGCCCTCTGCTATTTTCAATATACATGTTTAGTTTACATTGTTAGGATTGTGATGCACTACTAGATAAAGAAGCTATATTTTATAAAGAAGCTATAGTAAGTACAAAATGCAGCTGTTGGAGTCCTTACCAGGTCAAGAAAATATTATCATATTGCCCCAATTTTATAATCTCTACACTGGCTACTTATTAAATTCCATATCATTAAGAAAATATTGCTGCTTACTTGTAAGGCCCTAAATGGTATAGCTCATGCATACTTAACCAGTCCTCTATCACGCTACAATCCATCATGCTCCTTAAGGTTACAAAACTCAGGACTTTTGGTAGTACATAGGATAGCAAACTTCACTTAAAGGAGGTAGAGCTTTATCACATTTGGCTCCTTAACTCTGGAATAACCTTCCTTATAATGTTCGTGGTTCAGAAACACTCTCTCTGTTTAATCATTGTGTCATGTTCACCGTTTCTGTTTGATTACATGTCATTAAAAACCTGCATGATTTTTACTGTCCTAAAACTGTACGTTTGTGCCATACAGACATCACCACTAATAAACTACTCCTAAATGTTATGTAGAAACTTTCGTTTTCTGTGAAGCTGCTTTGCAATGAGTATTGTGAAAAGCACTATACAAATAAACATGAATTTAATTGAGTTAAAAAAACAGTTATTTTGTGGAATATTTGACACTTCATTCAAGTTTAATTGCATAGCGGGGGCACAAAATTGGGCACAATGTACTTTTTATAAAGAAGAAATTTTTCATATTGATTGATAATTCACCCAAAAATGAAAATGCTGTTACCATTTACTCACCCGCATGTCATTCCAAACCACTGATTTCCATAGTATGGAAGAAAAATACTATAGAATTCAAAGTCAGCTGTTTAGTTACTCACATTCTTCAGAATAACTTATTTCATGCTCAACAAATAAAAAATAATAAACTCATACAGGTCAACATGAGGGTGAGAAAATATATATTTTTTTATTTTGAGAGGACTGCCTCTTTAAGTTAATTGGCTAAAGGCCATAAGTGAAGCTGAATCATATTTAGTCTGTTTTTCACAGCCCTCTGGGATCTGGTAGGAATCAGTTTAAGTCACAGACACTTTCACACATGCACACTCTTCAGAGTGATGTCATTCCAGCTGGGCTTTTCAGCAAGTCCCCTGGCCCATGTCAAGCTCAGGATCAAGCTGGCCAGTGTCAAGCTTTCGTCAAACGTACACGATATGCATTAACTGCATCAATGAGGCTAAAAGCTGTTGAAGTCAAGTTCTGTTCAGCAGATAAATGAATCAATCCAGTTCATCTGACAGACACGGGCCTCCCTTTAAGAACTATTGTGGGACAGAGTGACAAGAAAACGCTTTGTGTTTGATTGACACAAGGTTCGCTGGCCTCACAATGAATGAAGAGGTCAGAGATCAAACTCAGGCCTCCAACTATAGCCACTTGCAAACGAGATGAGCTCTGTTGGGGAACCCTGTCACCAAGATTTTAGCATAGCGAAGAATGACTGCCTTTGTTCAGACACAGATAGAAAATACTGTATCTTTTTAGGGAATAAGAGGCCTGTGTGAGCGCTATCCCTGCTTCCATCTTTCTCACTTTCTTTCTTCTCGTTCCTTGTTAAGAAGTGCAAACATTTTCATATATGAGCTTTTGTATGGATAAGCACTTTAGTTCGTAAAAATCTAATTAAGAGAGGTTTTTGTGACGTATGTGTGCAAAGTTTCTATTTAAAATGTAATCTTTTTTGACAAATAGAAAGCTCAAAAGAATAGCATTTGTTTGAAATTGAATAATTTATTTAACATTATAAATGTCTTCACTATTACTTTTGATCAGTTTAAGGCATGATTGCTGAATGGTAGTTTTAATTCCTTTAAATAATTATAATAAAATCTTACTGACAGAGACTTCTGTAATAAACAATACAGTATACTGTATGTCTGTTTAGTTAGCTAGCTTAACATATGTTTGTATTTGTGTTTGTCTGAATTAACTATACATGAGCTACAATGACAAAACTGAGAATGAAAAGGGGGATTTTCCAAAGAAATTATAGTAAAAAAAAAAAAAAATTGTATCGTCCATCCTTTATTATATTTCCACAAACGTCTCATTTGGGCATTTCCAGCCACAGGCGAGACCAAAGCATTCCAGCAGAAGTTCCCTGAACTCTTCAAAGCCTTGACCGTAACTCTGTGGTCAGAGTCATTTATACCTTGAAGAGCTTAAATGTTTTCAGAGCACCACATATTAATGATAAATGCTTTAGTTTACTAGCTGCTTTAGTAACTGAACTTCAAAGCGGTCTGGATTACGTTCTCCTCCTCACTCCGTTTTCCTTCCCTCTCTCTCCCCCTCTCCTCCTCCCTGCAGGAATTCTGTGTAATTAGCATGCCGTTAATGGTCCGTGCGATTAGAGCCTTTTAGATAGTGAGGTTTTACACATTGGCCCAATCTAATCACTAACAGGCGTGTGGAGTCGTTCATTTGAACCATGTGCAGGAGTTGTGGAGACAGAGAGAGAAGGTCAGATACTGTTTAGTAAAGTGTAGCATGGTTTTCCTGGTTTTCAGACTACATGCTTTTCGAGAATTAGTGGATAGTGGAAACTTGCATGACTTTTCAAATGACCAACCTGGTATTTAGATGTGAATATTTGGTGTGGAAGTGGAAGCCCAAGTTACAAGTTGGTTTCCATCCGTTGAAACAACACAGTCTTGGGCTTGGATTTATGTTTGTAAGATGAACAAAACAAAAGAATAAAATAAATAAAAATGAATAATTATTATATACATATAATATATATATATATAGGCTTTATAGATAGATAGATAGATAGATAGATAGATAGATAGATAGATAGATAGATAGATAGATAGATAGATAGATAAAAAAAAGATAGATTAAAATTATTTAAAAAATGTATGGAGCAATTATGTTGCAACAGTGGCAATATGTGACTGCACAGAAACATGCATGCAATGCAAAAACTCAAAAAAAAAATATCACAATATACCACAACATTCTCAAAAAAACAACAACAACATCATAACAGCATCTCTTCCATCAACAACACACATTTTTAATAGCAGATTTTATATTGGTTCTTTTGACTCAGGGTGACAGATGCTGTAGAATCAGGAGTCCTGGCAGCAATGCATCTCGCTTTCTTCCGCTCACTGTATCTCTCTCTCTCTCTCTCTCTGTCTCCCTCTCTTTTTCCCTATTCCTCCCATCAGTCCAAAACCTCCTGCTCCCCTGCTTGGCCCAATCTGGAGAGAGTTAGTGCCATCCCAATGGACCAGGTCAAGCATGCCTTTTGTGCTGATCTAGGATCAGCTGTGTTTATTTGAATCTTCACCTTATACACTTGAAGAGGAGCCACAAGACTGATCTCAAACCGATTTCAGGCAAACCCTTCAATCTCCGTCATGGATCAGCTGTTGTCCACAGTGTCTCAGTGTCACACTGAGGAGGACAAAAAAACTCTAGTTTTTATTGCTTGATACCCAGTGTACTGATTTATTTACTTAACTTAAGTTAAATAAAAAAAAACAATTCATCAATCACTCACACCAATAGACTGCTTTTTTGCTTCCTTGGAACACACACACACACAAAACAAAAAACATTAAGCAGAATGTTGCACTACTCTTTCCTATCACTGAAAAAAATATACTAGTATTTTAAGGTAACTAGTTGCAAACAATTTATTTTAGCTACATTAAAGAAAAAACGAAAAAAAAGTTTAAAGTTAGTCAGCTAAATTTGTTTATTTAAATGTAGCTTAAATAAATTGAATGCAACCACATACCTTAAAAAAATTAGTAAATTCAGTGAATATTTTTTTGTTCATTGTACAATGAAAGTGAAAAGTATTTAAAATAAATAAATTAATTAATTAATTAAAAATAATGTGATTCTAGCATTATTTTCCAAGTCTTTTAAAGCCATATGATAAATTTGTGTGAAAACAGAGCAAACGTTAAATATGTATAAAATGTGCCAACAGCAGAAGAGGCAAAGATTTTTAGCATAAATTCTGACTATTTCTTACTCAAAGCTGTAATGTATGTACTGCGTTTATTGTTTGTTTGTTTGTTTAGTTTTTTTGGTCCATTTGGTTTCATTTCAGAAAACTTGAGAAAATGTTTAATTCGCCTTCACATCATTCCAAAATTGTATGACTCTCTTTCCTCTGCTGAATATAAAAAATATATTTTGAGAAATGGTTTGGTTACCAACAATCTTCAAAATATATTCTTAAAAAAATAAATAAATAAAATAACGTCATACAGGTTTGGAATGATATGTGTGTAGGGCTTTGTGTGTGTGTGTGTGTATTTATTGTATTGGTTTTCAATTTTCATAAACTGTTTAATAAACAAACAAAACAAATAAATGCATCCAGGATATTTTATCAAATCTCATGGTGATGGCAATGACAACAATTACTGTAATGAGAATGATAATAATCTTCATTAAATTTGAAATTAAATTGGGCTGTATCATTGCATGTTCCAAGGTTTTTCATTGTCATGACTGACATACTTCAGTGTCTACAGTTTTTACATTATGTTATGTTTCATGAGTGTGTTTGTTGCTATCTCTTTGTGCAGAACTGAGGAAATGGTTAGCGAGAGACTGTACCACCCCTTCTGTGTCTTGCTGTGTGTTTGTGTGTGTGTGTGTTGACTGTTGGTCCGTATGGCAGAAGAGTGGCACTGAGAAATGTAATTAAACTAACCCACCCCCTCCCCATCGCCTCATCGCATTCTCAATATCTATTTCTATCCAGTGTCTCTCAGTGTCTTCCCACTTTCCTGTCCTCTATTATTTACCTGCCATACTGGCCTTATATTTTATCATTAATGATGCTAGATACCTAATTGTGTCTGAAACCTTTAGGGTTAAGGCTCTTTTAAACCGCTTCCTTCACTCAATATTATATTTATTTAAATGCCATACTGGCCATGACCATATCTTATCATTAATGATGAGTCCAGTAGATTGGGACCCCTCTGACTTCCATTATGAAACAAAGGAAAAAAAAAACTTCAAAATATCTTATTGTGTTTTACTTAATCTCATGTTTTTCTAAAAAAAAAAAAAAAACATTGATTTTTTTTAAAAATAGTTTTGGATGCCATTGACTTTTATTATATAGACAAAACAGTTGAGATCATTTGAAGAATGTTTTAATTGTGTGTAACTTACTCTTATGTTGTTCATTATTTTTGTTTGTTTGTTTTTTTTAATGTCCATACAATAAAGGCTACTTTAGGAATGTAAATAAATGTACAATAAAGGCTCCACCCTTATTTGTTAAGTTACTCACTGGCATGTTGTTCCAAAGATATTTTAAAAATGTTTGCTTGTTTTTTATTGTTCATAAAATGAAAGTAGAGTCTAATGTGCTTTTGGACCCCACTGACTTCCATTATATAAATAAATACAGACTTCAAAATATCTTATTTTGTGTTTCACTTAATCTATTGTTTTCCTAAAGCTGTTTAAAAAAAACAGATTTTATTATTATTATTATTATTATTATTATTATATTGTTTTGGATCTCATTGACTTTCATAATATAGATAAAACAGATGAGATAATTTGAAGAATGTTTTATTTTGTGTGTCACTTACTCTTATGTTGTCATTTACTCACCCTTATGTTGTTCCAAAGATATTTTTAAAACAATTTTTGTTTGTTTGTTTGTTTGTTTGTTTTAATGTCCATACAACAAAGGTTGATAGAGTCCAGTATTGTTTTGGACCCCAGCTGACTTTAATTGTATAGCCAAAAACAGTTGAGATATTTTGAAAAATATTTTCTTTTGTGTTTTTCTCAACCTCATGTTGTTCTAAAGATGTTTTGAAAAAATGTTTTCTTCATGTTCATACAATATCAGTCAAAAGAATCTGTTTTTGTTTTGGACTCCACTGACTTGCATTATATAGACGAAAACAGGTGCAACACTCTTCAAAATATCTTCTTTTGTCTTACACAGAATAAAGAATGGACGGACTGAGAGGCAGACAGTAGTCGTATCTAGGAACATGGCGGCCCACACATAACATGTTAGCAAAAGCATACCAACATAATAAAAAACGCTCAAAACACCTTTATGACCACATAGCAATGCCGTGGAAACATCCACAACACTCTTAATGCCGTGGCAGCGACTTTTGCACAGAGGAGCACTAGTTTTGCTTTCATTGTTGTCGTCTTTGTCCGTTTCTTCCATCCCAATTTCTCTCTTCCTCGCTCTCTCTCTTTATCTATCATTCTGGCACGGATGAGTGAAGCAGCACCTTCTCTGTTAGGGTGTGTGGCGAGAGAAAGAGAAAGAGAGAAAGGGATGCAAGGAAGGAGGGAGTGGGAGGAGGAGGGGGGGGCAGTGATGACACTGCATGGTGAAGTCATACTCCATGACATCATCCTCTGGAGCAGAGCCAGGAGAGCCAGCAGTCTCTCTCTCTTTCTCTTTCTCTCGCTCTCTCATCCTCACTCTCTTTCTCCCTCTTTACACGCTCTTTCAGAAGGAGCAGGAGTAAAACTCTAGGAGCCTTTTGTTCCCACATCCCCCCACCACAAACAGCAGCCCCCTCCCTCCAGCACTTCGTCTCTGTCTCTCTGTCCGTCTGTCCGTCCATCTCTTGTAGAGCCTCAGGGCTTGTGCATGTAGATACATTCTGGCTGCAGCACGATCGATACAAGCATGGCAAGTTGTGTGTCCCTGGTTCCCCTCCGTCTACACACACAGACACTACGTTCATTTACTCCTGGCTTTTATGCAACATGTGTTTCAGCGCTCAGCAGTTTGTGAAGCACTCAAGTTCTTGCACATGGACTTTCTTTGTTAATGAAATGTATGTTTCATGCCTCAATTTTCTGAAAGTAATGTGAGTAGAGCTTGCCAGTACAAAAGCCGCCACCATGACTAAAGCGTTCTGAGTGGCTGCGATTGCATTTGGTTCAAGTGTATCAGGGTGGTCACATGTGTCCAGACAAGTCCATGTCTATAGGATTGTTTCAGATAAAAATTAAATGTCTGGTTGCTTAGACATGCGTCTGACAAATGGTTTAGAGCGAGTTACACACCTAGGGTTTTATTCATACCATAAATATGAGAAAGAGTAAATTTTGCCTTAGCAAACGTGCCTATTTATTGTTGTAGCAAACAAAACAATAGATATGTTAGACACCTCTGACTCTGCATGTGTGCACGCAGAAATATAGATCAATGAATATAGTCAGTATTTGTCATATAGATTTGCAATTTTTTTGTGTGTGTCATGTTTATTGATTGTGTTGATTCATGTGTGGTCATTTTGTGCTCTTTTGTCTGCTTGATTACCAGTAGCTTTATTTTTATCTATCTTTTTCTTTCTCTCTCCTAGTTTGTAATGTGGGTATACAGAACATCTGTGCTCACGCTTAGCGTACAGTTGCATGAGCTCATGAAGATGTTAAAATAAGGTAAGGTTATTTGCAAAATTTACAGAACAATGTCCAAGTTATTTGAATAATAATTCATTTAATTAACAAATACAATTGAAAACCTGTTTTTGGCAGATTGTAGACTCGGAAGTAAACACCCACTGCTATGATTGGCTAACGTTCAACAACATACATTCCTCATAGATGGACACTGGGGTGATTTGGGTCAAAACTGCATAAATATCTTGATACATATCAAATCAAGGGAAGTTTGATTCCTTAGTTCATGACCGCTTTAATGAAAACTGAACATTCAAGTACGAGGGACATTGTTTCTTCTAACTGAAAATCTTACCTAAATACACCTTTGCTCCAAGTTTAGGAATAGACATTTTCAGAATATAGCCTAAGATATAGTTTAATGAGTTGCTTATATTGATATAGAATAATTAGTTACTTTTAGAGTTTACAACCAGAGCTTCTGTTTGTAGGATTCTGGGTTTAATGAGGTGTATGCTGTTGATACATTGTTCAATTTAAAGATGCCGTAAGCAAATTCAGCTATCAGCAATAGTCTTTTTTTTTTTTTACAAAAACCCAGCCTTCAAAGACATGTCAACAAACCTGAGCATGCAGAGGGCATTTCTGATGTCTAGTTTTCTGTGTACCATGTTTGTTTTCTTTTCCATGATCAATCTCTCATAAATTTGACATAATGAGTAGCATGTCTCAATATCAGCACAGGGATCATGCTGTCAAACCTGTTCCTCAGAATGCACTTGCAGAACCAGATCACCAAGGGCACTTCCACAGAGACCTGCTATGACGATGGTCTCTATAGCAATAGAGTCACCAAGCACCGTTTGCGCTGCTTTTATGTGATTGTGTCACCTAACTTCAGGCCAGCCAGCCCTGTTTGAGGTTGCAGAAAATCATGAAAGCATCAACCAAAATTGATCAGAAAGTTAAAGTGAACACATTTCTTTTGCGCTCCTTGTAAAATACTTTCTTTACATGTCACAAATGTAAAAATGGACCTTTTGATTGGAAAAGGAGAAGTCCTGCATGCCATTATGGACCTTTTGCTTGAAATGCTAAATGCTCCTCGTAAAAGAAAGGGGACCTGGCCTGACTCCGCTACGGTACAAACTCTCACAAACCTGTAATTTTGTTTCGAAATGTCCGGCTGCTTTCTGCACATATAATGATAGAGAGAATGAGAGAATGTGCTCAATGTGTTGTGCTTAAAAGGTAGAGCCAAGATCTGAATAAGATCACATGAGGGGCAACAGACGCAAACAACGAGCTCATCAATAAAGCTCTTGTTAACTGCTCTGAAACATCATATAAGTCAAATGCTGCACACAGAACGGCAGTAATGAGATGGTTTTTACGTAAGACCAAAAGCCAGATGTGCTTATGCATACAAAATGCCTACATTATATGTAAAAAAAAAACAAACAAAAAAAAAACAATACAGTGCATGTAAAAATACTTAATATTTTAGTATTTTAATATTACATATAAAACTTTTGAAATATTAACGTAAAGATGAATTTAGTCTGAATATGTGTTTATTATATATTCATGATAATTTTATATAGTATGTTCTTGTATATTACATTTTGCTAAAATATAATTATGTATAATAATAATAATAATAAAATGTAAGTTATTATTAATAATAATAATTATTATTATTTTTATTATTATGCTTTAGTCCTTTAGTGTATTATTAGTTCACATTTGAACTTAGTGTGAATCATTCCTGATGGTGAGTCAGAAAATATTATATGTGTGGTACATGCAAGGGCAAAAAAGCTACTGCTAAAAAAATTTGTATTTTCACATAAATTTGGATGAATCAGTAATGTAGCATAATATCACCTAATGTACTTCCACTGATGTTTTATCAAATGGAAGTTTGTGGAAAATGTTGCGTTTGAACTTTCTTAGAAACAGAAAAGAATAGGAAAACATCTCAATTGTGTGTGCGTGTGTGTGTGTGTGTGTGTGTGTGTGTGTGTGTGTGTGAGTCATTATTGATTGTGACTCATGGGTGCAGTACATTTGGATGAAGAGCTTTCAAAAATACATGTACACAGTGCACAGTCCATGTCACGGTTAACAGTGCAACCGCATGTCGATGCATTTCTTACTTTGATCGCTCAAATGAAATTTACAGTCAGGTTACAAGAGTCCTTAATCTACATCTTGCAGTAGTTCGACTGACAGTTCTGCTTCTGTAGTTTCTAACTCATAAACTTGCTACTGACTTATTTATTTCTACACCAATCACAGCTTATTTTTAGGTTTGCTTTCAGCATTTGAACCAGCGCTGGTCCCATGAATTAGCATATCTGCCAGTTCACACTGTCTGCTCTCTCCTCATGTTTTGATGTGTTGGATGCATGTGGGAGGAAAGTCAACAGGGTGTGCATGTGACCAGCAGAAGAGTGTGTATCTGAAGTGCTGGGTGAGTACAAAGGGACATTTACGCCTGTGTCCACCGAACACAAAGCAGAGCCTTCAGTCTGCAGGCTGGAGAGAGCTGGAGGGTGCGATCGCCCCCTCCTACTCTCAGACTCAGTGGATCATCCACACCTCTCTCTCTCTCTCTCTCTCTGTGTGTGAGTGTTTCTCTCTCTTCTTTCACTTTAATCCCTAATGTTGGTTCTGGTCCATCGTGGACCCATGCTTGGCCTCCTCCCCATGCACAAGTCTCATTCTCCACATACACATACACATAAGCTCACTCTCACCTCTCTGTGCCTATGACTGACAGCACAAAGCGGTTGTGGACATTATACACACTGAGTGAAGGTCACACAATGAGACAATAAAGCGAAACTAGAAAAGTTCCTCAGGATCATGTTGGTTTGACAAAGCCTTGATGAAGCCTTTGACAAAGTTTAAAATTGTTTAATTAAAGAAATAATCTGGGTTCAGTACAACTCAGTCAATAGCATTTATGGCATATGCACCACAAAAATTAATCACCACTTATCTATGCTTTTGTTAAATAATAGACATAAACAAAATTACTAAAAAAAAATATAGATTAGTTAAGCATGTTCAGTGAAAGTGCATGAGATCAATTTGTAACCATTAAAATACTGTCTCAATAGTTCAGTCACTAGACATAAACAATATTACTGTATGATTTTTGAAAAAAAAAAAAACATTTTCTCTCTAAAATTATATTTGGACATTATATCAATTATATCCATTTTGACATTACAAAGTTACACCATAAACCCTAAAGTGACTTTGAAAATTATTATTTAAACAACTTTACAGCTCAAATTTTTTTTACAAAAAAGAAGGTGCTTTTATAAAAATTTTAAGCTTCACATTTCTACTTTTAGATCATCCAAAAAAAAATTATTTGTTCACTTTTATTTTAAGTGCCTCATCGCAACCTTGCTCTTTGTTTGTTTTTAAAGAAAAGAAGAGACAAGTAAAAATTATAAAATTATTTTTGTGGTTTACCTTTAGATAGATAGATAGATAAAAAAAAAAAAAAAAAAAGATAGATAGATAGATAGATGCAGCGGTGCAGTGGCCAGTCATATATTTAACAGGAGAATCTGATCTGGAATCTGCTTAAGTGTATTTATGCATGTGTGAAAGACACAACCAGACCCTGAGTCAGCTTTGTATTTGTCAGAGGTGGTCTCAGTGATTTTACCCATTGTCCTCCACATGGCTGTGCTGTGGGCTGCTGATAGCATCAGTACTGTGGTTCTGGATCCACATATGCTGACCCTCGATTAGCCTGGACCCCCACCTGACCATCCTACACTAACAAACGATACTAACAAACTCTGTACTAACTTTGACTTATTACATTCACTGTGTTTATGCTGCTGTTCTCAGCTGTTGCATACAGCAACAGGAATTACAGGCCAATTCTGATAGATAGGCACATATAGAAATTTGTCATCAGGATAAATTTAGGAGTAAGGTGTATTTTATAACACACCTCCTTAAAACTGAAAGGGACAGTTGACCCAGAAATGCAAATTATGCCATCATTTAGTCACCCTTGTGTGACTTACTTTCTTCTGTGAAAATTTGAAAAGTGTTTTTTTGTCAATGGGGTCAGAAGTTGTTTGGACTCCAACATTCTTCAAAATATATTCTTTTGTGAATATCCTCTTGTACTCTTAAATAAATCATGATTGTTGTTTCTTGAGTGTTGCTGTTTTTACTGTGCAGTGTGAATATTTTGTATATTTTTCTATATATTTTCTATATTATAATATCTATATATTAGGGCTGTCAGTCGATTAAAATTTTTTATCTAATTAACAACATAATGTTTCGAATTAATTAATCAAATTAATCGCAAAATAAATTTGACTATTTATTTTACTGTGAAAATACCCACAAAAGATTATTTAAAGATATTTTTGTGTTAAATGAGAAAGTATCAAGTATAGACATTACAAATTGTAGCTTTAGAATTTTTTTAATTTAAAAAAATAAAAATTATTACACATAAACATGTAGGCTACAACGGCCTAACATAAATTATGGCACATAAAAGAAGATAATTTGAGAAACAGCTCAGCATTGTTTGTTTATACAATGAAAGTCATTGGTAACCAAAACAGCTTTGTTGACAACAGTCTTCAAAATACCAACTTTACTTTAAGGGTATTCTATTTGAAAATACCTTATTTTATGTTCCACAAAAGAAAGGTTTGAAACGACATGGAAAAAAAATAAAAAAAAACGAAAATACATGGATTCGCTACAGGAGGCCTTTATTCACCCCCCGGAGGCGTGTGAGGGATGTTTTATTATGGATGCGCACACTTTATTTCAAGTCCTCTGAAATGTTGACAACCGACAGCCGCTTACCCCCACTGAAAGGCTTGGAGGGGCACGGACAATTTTTAATATAACTCCGACTGGATTCATCTGAAAGAAGAAAGCCACAAACACCTTTGAAGGTGAGTAAAACTAAACCTTTAAATAAATTATGCTTTTGGGCACAATAAGCAAGCTAACATGCACTACAATTTATATCTTTAATTCAATTTAAATATATATACATTATAATCAATAACTTTTAGCGCGTCCTCAATAAGCGTCGTTTTTGAAGAGTGCACATGTGCATAAATGAAGGGATTTAGTTTCCACAACAATGCATCATACTATGGAGGCTAATCAGTGAGTTATGTCGTTGTACAGGAAACACACTCCTGTGCAGTTGTAGTGTAGTCATAACTAACACACAGAGCTCTATTATAAAGAAACAGGTTATAGAATATATGACCTTTGACCTTATTCCTATACAGTGGTTGTTTTGCTGTAACAGCAAACAGACGAACTCAAACGTCCGCCACTATAATTATCTCTCTCTCTTTTGTTGTGTACTAGAGTGGGTTGCAGGCTGGTGGAGGGTGATTCAGTCTGAACTGAATGACTGCTCTAACAGAACGGCACCAGTGACCTTATGGAAGCATCATCATCTCACCCTGTGGCCATCTGGTAGTGTGATCCTCTCTCACACACTCACACATCCACTTCTCTGTTGAAAGCATGCATGCTCACATGGTCTTACACAAACACACAGGAACACAGTCATAAATATGTGAGCTCATATACATGAGCAAGAACAAAAACACATGCTTGCACACTAATATTCTTTCTCCCCTTGGAGGCATGAATACACAAAATGTGCAAGACTAAAGACATATGGTTATACTGTTGCATAAAATCATACAAATACACACTTATATACAAGTATGTAGGCCTAATTGAATACTGAAGGGGAGCAAAGGTGAAATCTTAATGGAATGCTTAAAAAAATGAAAGATTTGTGATTATTTACTCACCTTCATGTTGTTCCAACCTGTATGCTGTACAAAATGATTACATTTCATTGGTTTCATTGGCACTATATTTATAGATAAGATAGCAGATCAATTTCAGTATGTTCTTTACATCTATGATATGATTTCAGATCAGGGTTGGAAATTAACTGTGGTTAGGAAAAAAATGAAACCAAAATTAACATAAATGCTCCCCAAGTTCAAGATATGAGTACAAAAATATGCACAATTAAACTAAAATTATTATGTGTGTCGCGATTGAACAGATTTAACCTTTTTGCCTTCTATATATATAGTTTCATGGACAATAACACATGGGTTTGGAACAAGATGACTGTAAGTAAATAATTGACAGAACCTTTTTTTTTTTTTTTTTTTTTATATAGTAGATATATATATATATATTCTATATATGTAAATGCACATATGTATAGTTTTTGTTAAATTTCTTTATATTTTATATTTACTTTATATTTATACATTATTGTTCTGTATAGTTAAATTTTAGTTAGTTTAGTTTCATTTTTCTTTTAAGAAATTATATATATAGTTTTGTAGTCTATATTGTTCTGTATAGTTAAATTTTAGTTAGTTTAGTTTCATTTTTCTTTTAAGAAATTGTTGTCTTGGCATTAGCTGAAATAAAATTTAAAAAAGTTAAAGTTTTTATATTCTTTTTAATTTCAATTATTGTTTATTTTATTTCAAGTCTTGGATTTTTTTTTATGGTTTTAGTTTTAGTTGACGATTACAACCCTGCTGCTAAGTGGCCATTTCTGTTTCATAATTCATATAATCATATATTACACGTACACTTGTGCTATTCCAAGCACAAGCTTAGTTAGAGCTGGCATGTACAAAGAGTCTCTGAATTCATTCATAATTCATATTTCATTTTTTACCGCCACCTATGCATTTCTGTCCAGGTCAGAGGCTCTGCCAGTGGAGTGTCTGCAGCTAGTGAGTGCCATCGTGTCGGGGCTGAAAACATGTTCACAGGGTGAAGCGTGGTGTGGCTGGCAAGCCTCACCAGCAAGTGCAAATGACTGGGATGCCAGGAAAGCATGCCCTGATCCGTACCAGACACGCACACACAAGCCTCTGCGCTACAAACAAACATACCTGCACATAAACTCTGGTACATGTACACGGACACATGCACACATACACTCGCACAGCAGGTGCGTGACAGTCTGCGGGTCCGATGGGCGGGTGGATCAGAGGAGGAGAGGCAGGCAATATATGAGGAGAGTAAGTCTCTGGTATTCGCTCTCTATTGCTTGGAAGCTTCGTCATGCAGTCAGACAGCAGCTGGGCAGGGAGGTTACAGACAGCATGTGTGTCTGTATGATTTAAACAGGACTGCTGTGAGTTTGGTTTTAATTTGGTCTGGTCAGTAGACACAATTCAAAATTCACAACTGTTTTCATCCTCCACCCCAGCTAGTGCTGCTCAGAAACAGGCCACAGGACACAAGCAGGACCTGCTGTTCCTGGATCAACCTACCTCTGACATCACAGAGAAGGGTTGATACTAAAAAGTCTTGTAAGGATGTTGATCCAGGAACATGTGCTTCTTGCCATATTGAATGTATAGAAAATGTTTAAATTGCTGAAGTGCAAGTTTATTATGTAGATTTAAATAACCGAAATCGCTGACCGAATCTCTCACAGCTTCAGATTTAAATAACCGACAATCTTTCTCACACTTGCTGCTATAGATGAAGGAGTTTTTCTGATTGTCTCCGCTGTACCTTTTATTTTTTCAGAGGTTATTACACAGTAAAAAAAAAAAAAAAAATTTAATAATTGCAGCTGTTACCTGCTGTTTGCTACCTTACATTTATTTAGGCTATTTTTGGACAGATATTTTATTTATTTTTTACATTTATTTAGGCTATTTATTATAAGGTCTGATAATTTAAAAGTTACCCCAGGAACATTTTACAGTTTGTAAACTATTATTAATTTAATTCTCTCACCATTAATGTCTGATTTACTTCAGGGCCATTTGGAATTGCAGTGGTTATACTTGTTAAATTACTCAGAAAATTGCATTTCACAAACTCATTAATATCTTCATGGGCCTGTCATCTCCTAGACAGAAATACACAAGACCCACTGACATCTCTTGTGACCTGCCTGCCGGACAGAAGCCAGGAAACTAGGTAGATTAAAGTTAAATCAAGAATTAAAATCAATTAAGGACAATTAATAGCAGGGTATTAAATAGAGCAGTCAGTCAATTTTCAGAGAGTTAATCAGCATTGAAATTTTCCACTTTTTTCTTTGTTATTTATCATACATATGTGTCTCAAAATAAAAGTCAGGAGTATTTCTGCCAATTGAGTCAGAATATATTTTTGGGCATAGTATTTAGTACAGACACTCACTCACACACCCTTCTGAATTCCCCTCTGTGGCCATTTTCTTGTTTGGTTTCACAGGGCAGTCGAGGGAGCCTGGATACAGTGGGGATCTGTGAGAAGAGGCAGAGGGGTATGTAATCGAAGAGGCCAGCAACTCTTTATAAATAGGCTTGGGTCGCTATCATTGTAAAGTGAGGAGGAATCTGATCCTAGATCAGTTTGCCCAGACTTTCATGAACACAGGCACACCCAGGATGAACCCAGAGAGGTGCAGACAACCGTTTTACTTGATGGTGAGGGAGAGACAGGGAGCATGAGGGATGGAGATGAGGATATAGATAGACAATCTGTGGGCGAGGGACAGCCTCACTTCTTTTAAATGTTCTTCTGTGACAGGTGTGAGATACTGAAAAGAGAGGGTGCTGCAAAACTTTCTGGATTAGATCATCACATTGAAAAGGTATGTCAAGCCTGTACTTTAATTAATTATAGTTTGAAGTTTACAAGGATGAAAAATGACCTAAACACAGATAGGGGTCTAGTGCAGCAATCACAGTTCCATCAATTCAGCTTCAAAGCAGAAGTCACTTTGGATAAACGACACACTGAATTAATAAACCTGGATTAAGATGCATATTGACGTTTTTTAATCGTTCAGTCATTCGTATCAAAAAGCTAATATAACACTGTGGACACAAAACAGTCAATGTTTAAAGCTTTTTGTCATTTTATTGTCTTCCATTTTAACAAGCGGTTAAAAAAGAAAGCTATTAACCTTTTGTTTCATCTCTGCTTTTTAATTTCTTGAAGTCTTTCAAGTCTCTGTATAAGTTTTAATGTCCTTCGCATAAATCAACTAGAAGTCGATTGGAGGATATTTCATGCTGTAAAACATATAATTACGCGGAATCCGTGAATGCCAGAAATTATTTAATTGTTATTTTATGTTAATGTAAATGATTCTGGATGCCTCTGCTTTAAGTAATTTCCGTGTTCATAACGAATATAACAACATAAAACTGCGTAGAATATTACACGGATTTTACATAACACAAAGAGAGCGTAAAAGCATCTCATTATCTAGGAGTATTGACACTTTTTAAAATATTTGCGGTTTTGCAGAGTCTCCCTGAATCGCCGAAGAGATAAAGTTAGGCGACAATCCCACGTACACGGATACAAACCAGCTTTATATCTTTAGATTGCGCTCAGATCACACATCCAAAACTTTACCACACGTTTAATTCGTCTAGCGTGTGCTCAAACGTAGCTAACATTTTCTTCACGAATCCGCGTCAAATAAGAGACAGGCACAACATCGTAGTATATATATTAATGGCATTATCATTAATACAATTCCCTGTAACACTGATAAAGTTTACAGACTGTTTATTTTAGCAGCTACAATTCAATTCTTATTATTCGCTCACGTCAAATTATAATAGTGAACATGGGCTTATTAATTTTTAAATAGATTCCAAAAAAAAAGCCAATCATTTTGTTAGAAGAAAAACATTCCCTTAAAAACATGATATTGTTTTAATCCCCTGAAAGCCTGTAAGAGGTAACAGTGGTTAAAAACTGGTCCTTGTGTAGCAATGTTGCTGTTTCATAGAAATACAAACACAACGCATTTGACGTCACAGTGTCCTTCAGCAAACGAATTCACATCTATTCGTTCAATTATGGCAAGAAACATTCTCTTATTCACAGAGATTAGGCTAATATTGGAATTGTTCACACGGATTCGCGGGGTTTTTATAGTTTAGATGACTGTCCAGTTCTTTGACTGAAATTTACATTAAACATTTTGGTGTCTTCTGGGGCAGTTCTGAACTCATCGATAGTTGTGCTTCTTAAAGAATTTATTTTTGCATTAATGCGCATTTAGGTAATCCGTTCTGTGTCATAGTTGTCAGTTCACGGCCTTAGAAACACTCATTCAGCATTTATTCCAAAACATGGAGAAAAATGATCACATATGCTATTAGTTAATATGTTAAACTCATGTTAAACTTTTGAGATTACATGTTACTTAAAAACATATGGAAGAATATGCTATATTTAAATTATAGGCTACTTTTAAACATTTTGCTTGATGATCGCAAATCATATTTAATTTTCTATTTCTTCAACCTGTTGCACTGACATTTAAATAACCTGTTATTTTTTATAATACATGAATATTACTGGGATCTTCGAAGCTGTTATGAAGCAAATGCAAATATATAGAGATTCTTTAGTTCTCGTCAGTTACATTTCATAGGCTAATACAAAGAGAGGTCGCGAGTAATTTATTCTTTTTGAATCTTTACCACAAAATGCATTGTCATAAACCACCACAGATGATCTGCATAGGTCTATAAAGGAACACGTTTGTTCCGCGGTTGTTCACAGATGAACTTTTGGGTCCGTGTAGAGAAACGGGTGACAGCTCTCTGAAAAGTTCGTCTGTGGGCCTGTTTCACAAGGGCAGAATCCTGTGATTTATAAAAGAATTATTAAATGGCAGACATTTAATTTTGCACTGCATTATGAAAACTTTTAACATGTCATTTCACATTACGTTTGTTACCATGTGTTTCAAATGACCAACATACACTCGCTATAAAAAACTGTGAAATACCTCGCGGCGTAAAAACGTTGTTATTAGTCTACTATCATCTATAGTAACATGTTTTGAACATAGACATTGCAATATAAAATGTTACCCGAACTTAATTTTACACATTTGTAACTGTATGTTTATTAACATGATGGATAGGCTGACCTAAAAATTTGACCTCTGGGATAAAAAAGTTCACTCGCAGCTCAATTTCTAATTGTATTGTCCGATTTGCGTCGGTGTCACGGTGCACAAATGTTTATATGCTTACTTATTTAGTTTTAACATAATCTAAAGACCCGATGGGTGATAGGGTAGGCCTACGTCAAGTTTGGGCTAAGGTCAACTCCAGTAAACTCAACAGGCCCGGGTGCACTGTCAAGGCTGATGATCTCTTGGATATTTTTTTAAATCACTCTAAAATAAAAAAATAAAAAAATCTGACTAAATGTTTTTGTAAAATCTATTTGTCTCATCAGCAAAAGGCGTTGTTTAACTATCAACAACTCTTTACAATTAAACTGTCATGCGGATTTGCCTTTGTTCAATGTGAACCAACACTTTTAAGCACGGATATCAAATAATATCTGAAATAAACCATGCAGATTACTTTGATAAGCTTAATTACATATCACAATTGGTTATCTAATTGAGTATCTACCGGACTCTTCATTAGCCGGGGAGCGAAGCAGAAAAGCGACAAGCAAAACTCCGTGATGCAACTCTGTTGTAACTGGAGCAATGGTCCGGTTGATTCAGGAGGACACGCATGCATCTCTACATAAAGTAATTCAGTTCACTGCAAACTATACTGTATGCAAGCATGCATATTGAATCTACTTATATAAAAGAAAACTCTTAATATATTTGTGGACACAGCATAAGGCGCTCCGCCTGAACTTTGTGGTTTACAACTGGATCGCCACCGTGCAATGACAGTCCCGATTAAACATTCAAAAAACTCTAAAGGCACGGCAAAATTACTTACGTTGACGAAACATGAATAAATATATTGCAGAAATATTCATACAAACACATATATGCACACACACAGACACGCGCTTAATAAAGATATCCGTTCTCGCTGTGACTGTGTAAGCTGCTCGAGCTTGTCATTGCAGCGCTTTGAGGAAGACTTGCCTGACTCTTCGCGCTTCCTACACCAGCGAGCGCGTATCTTGCCCCGTATGAGTTGAGCTGTACAGTGAGGGGCGACACGTGATCGCATCTGATCCCGTCGATTTTGTTATAGGGTGGAGGGTCTGGGTTTTGTGTACATAAGGACGTGTGCTCGCTTCTTTTTTTTTCTCTCTCTCTCTCTCTCTCTCTCTCTCTCTCTCTCTCTCTCTCTCTCGTACTCCAACTGCCACCGCTCCGCCTCCTCTTTTCGCAACATTGACGCAATGTATAAATGCTGGAACAAAAGGACAACTTCCTTGAAGCTTGGCGTAATTGCAATAATAGAGATATAGAAGGGCTTTAGTGACATACTGATGGGTCCGGCGTTCTACCGGAATATCTTTCCCACCGCTTCACTGGCTCGACGTACACGTAAAACGGATTTGCACTTTCCCAGGTTATTCCAAGCCTGAAGTAAGTATCATAAACCAGCCTTTTCTTTTCCATACCCAGTCTCTCCAGCTCCGCGCTCGCGCTCCCCTGCTTCATGAGAGGAAATACGACGGAGCGAAGCTTTGTTGTTGAGTTGCCATTCACGGTGCGTTTTCTCGTGTTTTGGCCGTGCGATTTAAATGTTTGAGGACGAAAGTTGCCGTGTTGTTTTACGATTCATTATCAAGCTTATCTGAAATCCATATAGGCTTATGTTTTAGCGGAGGTGGTAAACAACCACAGCCGCACAGTTGTTATTAGGTCTGAAATGAAAAGGGCTAGTTTTTTGAATGAATGCTTATTTGTGTTTCTTGAAGGGTTTCAACAAAAGGCGATGGATGTGCTCTAGCTCGCGCGCGGGGGGGGTGGGGGGGGGGGGTGTTGAAGTAGAAGTCGCCTAATGTCAATGACACTTTCCACGATTAATTAATTTCGTGGAATCGCAAAGGTTGAATAGCATATCAAAAGAGCGGCTCGAGCGCGTATACATACACACATCATAAAAAAAAACTGTAGTGAATGCCAAGCAGTGAAGTGCCGGGTTTTATTATGTTCATCTACACTAAAACTGTATTCCGCTTCCATTCCGCCGCTCCAAAATTATACGAGGATGTGTTGTGCGTCTCAAAACCAATATATTCTCACAGGTTGCTCGTTCTCACTGCTTAGTATGAACAGGCGCGTTATATTTCCGCGACCAAACGGTGCCTGCGCTACTGCTGTCAATGCCGATCCTATACTTTGCGAACAAAGGACCGGGGGAGAATTTCGTGAGGTGGAGGACGACAGTAAAAGAACGGGTTGACTGTTTACAATAATAACAGGATAGCAGTGACGTCGAGTGATAGACAGCGCTCTCAGCCAGAGGAGAAACTTCTGAGGCATCAACAACATTCTAAATTTGGACAGGGGTTACATCATCGAAGTTAAAGCTGCTGGGGGGCGGGACTTCCGGTTAGATTTGAGTTCGTACCGCTGAAGCGGCTGCCTTTTCTGTTGTGTCTTTGTATCTGTCCGTCGCTACACAGTCGCCTCCCTTTTTTCACTGCCACAAGCAGAGAAATGCATGAAACATTTTGACCGCTTGCTGCGCTGGACGTATGAAAATGTTTCGAGGTGCTTGTAATAACGGCGTGGATGTATTGTGTGGACCGAACTCACCACATTCAAATGATCAAAACCTTACCGTGACCCAAGCCAGCTTAAAAGAAGTAATGAACTTATATATTATGACTTAAGCTATCCAAAGAGGGCGTTTGTATCGGACTGTGCATCATCTCTGTCAAAACGTGTGGTTTCGTGCTGGTGCTCTTCATAAAATCGCGTAATGATAGATAGTGGTATGCCATAAATTAGACAGGGTTGATGAAATACCATGTAATGACTTGCTACAAAGTCAAGACAGTTCACTATCACATGAAATTACTACATATAATCACTGAATGAATATCACTCGTATGTCATAATAAATACATGATGATAAATTTACTGAAACTGTATAGCCATTTCACCCCGTTGCATGGTATTAGCATATATTTATCTATTATGACTGGTGCAAAATTTATTGGCTATAATGCCAGAAACTAAATTTCAGATAAAGTGTGTTTGTGTGAAATGACTTGTTTGCTTTGCTAACAGGTTCTGTGAGTTGATGTCAGATCTTATAGGAAAAACCTGACCTATTTAAACCTATTTTGTGTTCTTACTCTAAGTGGTTTATATATTCTATAAAGCATTTAATTAGAAAGGTTTTGTGTGTGTGTGTGTATTGTAAAGCTATGGGATCAGAGACCATTCACTTTAAGATCTCTCCTGCTTTGGGTCACTAATAAATGATGTTAAACCAAACAAACCAGCATGAGTTAGTGGCTGTGTCTTGTTAGGCCGGCCCACTTAACAGGGGTCGAAGGTTGCTGTTGTATTCTCAGACTTGACTTGCAGGCATCTATTGGCTTTTGATGGATGTTGTTACTTAAGTGTGCTCTGGCCTCTGTAAAAGTGGGGGCTGTCCCCTCACATGCTCCCACCCCCTCCCTCATACTAAAGAGATCACAGGGGTGCAGCTGCTTCAGACAGCTTTGGGGTGGGGTGGGGGTCCGAGACCCTTCAATGAGAGAACAAAACCCTTTCATAAACACACACACTCAAGTTCACCCCTTACAACTGCCCCTATTTTCACACCCCTAAAAAAAGGTTTGAAAAGTGGAGGGTGCCAGAGTGCACTGGGTGCACAGCACATGTCCTTATAAGAACATAGCTAATTACTTAAATGTTAGGATCATGAATTCGAATAAACGGAAAGGCATGTTTTCTTTTCTGTATTTTTTTCTGCATTACGTGGCTTGATTTGTGACTCATTTCTTTCAAATTTATCAGAAATATTATATATGAATGAGTAAGGCAACAGGTCAAGGGTTTAATGTAATGCAAGAGTGAGAATAATCAGATATTGCATACAACAAAACACAAAATTTCCACTTTCAGTGATCCAGCAATTGTAGTCTGCCACAACCTAGTTTGCTGACTCAGCAAATTTTCAGCTTATTTTTTTTTCTTTTACTCTGGTGTCCTCTTCGACTCCATCAAATTGCAAATTGCAAAACAAAACCACACATCTGTTTAAAGAGAAGACAGATATATTCTTCTCACACCAACAGGAAACTCAAATAAAAAGTTAATCAAATAAACATTCTGTATTTTTTCATTGAGTGTACTGAATGTAATTTGCAGCCCTGCAGTGTGTATATTTCAAGAGTTGTTTAGGATGAAATATGAAGGCAGAAAGTTTGATTCAGCAATTCAAGCTATGAATGGAGAGTGTGTTAAAGTTCTGTAGCAACCTCTTGTTTGTCACACTTGCATTATAAGGTGATACACAACCTATCACAGAAATTTAAAATTAGTCAGTAATGATGTAGCTTGCTGTATAAAAAGGGCCTTAAATATATGGCTGCATTTATTGTTGGTATGTTTTCCAAGTGAAAAAGCTCTATGTATGTACAGTATAAGGGACTTTAAAATTGTGCATTTGTTTATTCATATATACTTCCAAAAGCGTCATGCTTCATGTGTTTGGCTGTTATTCATGCTGTATTAGCTCAACATCTTTTAATATAGCTAATTACACAGCCCTGTAATATTTACAGGCAATCTAACAATAACAAAGTTGAGGTACGTGATAATGTAGATTTGGACATCTAATATATACAACTGTAAAATGTGAATTATTAATATATTCAGATCATAAAACAAGCTTTATTGAAACATGTAGCTAAGATTATCAGTAGTACATATCTATTGGCAGTAAGGTGTCATAGGTGTAATGTATATTCAGTCGTCTTATTAGAGCCTTGATACAGCTGCATATGAATGTTAGTTAGTAATAAATCACCCAAACTACAAGAAATGGGGTAACTCTTGTGCTGGTATCTTCTACTACAGAGTATCTGCGTGTGGATAAGTGGGCAGCATTAAGATTTGGGCTTTCAAGTGTGTCACAAAGCAGTTGCCGAGGAAAAACCAGGTCATATCTCCCTCTCTTTCTGAGCAGAATGGATATTTTACAACACCACTGAGACTGAGCTATCAGTTTGCATAGGGCGTATACAGAAGAACACCTTACATAAGTTTCTTTATAGGGAGCTGGCAGGGAAGTAGTCGATGAAATAGCTTAAATGACAAGCATCAGATAGCCAAGGGCTACTTTTTATTTTTCGAGGCTTCTTCTGTCCTTATCTGTCCCGATTTGGGTGCTTCCCCTCAATTGGCGGATGCACACTGGATTCTTCCCCTCTAAGCACGCGCACGTCTTTAAACGTGTAGTTTCACAGAATAAAACACTGTTTCGCGTCGCTTTGACGGTGATGAAAAAAAAAACTCCTTTACAGTAAAATCTGTTTATCTCCCACCTTCAAAACCGCTCTCCAAGTCCATGTTCCCGGCATGCACACGCGAGTTGGGGGCGGCTCTTAGCGATTTGAATGAGGAGAGTCACTTTAGGCGCCATTTTCGAGTAAGCGGCGATAACATCAACACTGAGCGCGCGCGCATAGAGGGACAGCGCGCGCGACGCTTCGTCTTAAAAAATAACGCTTATTATCCAAATGCAGGAAAAACGGCACGCTCGAAACCGCGTTTAGAGAGTAAAATCGCCTGCGATGTAGAGTCGACGAGCACAGAAGTGACCAATACGAGCCGACTGTGGAGCCGAAGGAGAAAAGGGGGCTATCGCTCAGCTGCGTATGTGGAAAACCTGCCATTTTTAAAAAATAATATATAAAAATAACGCCCGATGCGGGGAAAAATATAGAAAAATTCTGGAAAATAGCAGAGGGTCTTAGGATTGGGATTCAGCGCGGCGGTGGTGAAGATTGTGTCGTTTTATTGTTTTTTGACGTCGCGTTTTGAGCGGGAGTAACGGACGAGCCGCTGGCGCAGATACACGCAGTTCAGTCCGAGTCTGTGCTGCATCAGACTCTCAACTCAGATTAATGAAGAGACATCAGCCTTTTTAGCCGGTAAGATGTTTGAAACTGTTTACTCATCGAGCGTGACATAAAAAAGGTGACTTTGATTTTAATTTATGTTTTTTTTTTTTTTTTTAGTAGACCACATTGTCGTGAAACTGTCTTGAAGCGTATTGTTCTTTAGGGTATATACTTTTGCGCCATTTTATAAGTCCAAGCACAAAAGCCTATGCTGATTTAAAAAAAAAAGAAAAGTTTTTTTTATTATTATTGTGACCTGACGCTGTCATAATGTACCGCTCTTGATTGAGACGTCACAATGTGATGTTACAACTAGATTGAATGGAAAACTGTGGTGTTTATGTGACTTTTACACGACGAGGTAGTCTTGTGCTGACTTGCGCTACTACTTGGATATTAAGAAAACGTCAAGTGTCTTTGTGTTAAGTTTGAAGAATGGTAAAATTGAGCGTTTTTTTGTGCATCTAGAGCAGGGAGGGCATAGGACGCATTTGGTCTGCTGGAGAAAGGGAGATCATTCTTAGTTTTTAGCTTTTCTTGGAAATGTGAATTGGAGTTCAGCATTATGGTTGCAAGCAGGACAGTTTCACCTTGTAATGCAATTTGGTGAATTTACGCACGAGTTTTGTTTATATTATTCACAAAATAAAGAAAAGCCTTTATTCTGTCCTGACCTTCAGTAAATATCTGTATTTTTAAGTCAATTACTTGCTATCTTTATTATAGTTTTCAGTAGCACCACTTGCATTTTTTTTTCAGCTTCTCTGATGAGTGTCAGAGGCTGTGTTTCCATTTCTGAAACAATAAAGTAACTTTTTGTGCGGTTTTTGTATTCAACTGGATGGAAAAGTAAGCCTTGAACTACTGTGGGGGTGGAATTGAAAATGCAGGCCTGTTGAGAAAAAGCCTATGTCAGTTGCAAAATTGCTGAGGTGTGTGTTCCTCTCCTCACATTCAGTCTGTGTGTGTATTGGGTGTCTCGTGGAGGGTGTGCCGCACCTGGAGATTCAAATGAGCCAAAATTATGCTCTTGACTTTTTTCCTGCATGGTTTATAATATTGATAATTCTTGATACAGTTATGGCATAGGCAAACAAGTCATTATACTAACATATTTAACCTAAAGTATACAAGAGATGATTGTTTTGAATACATTTTTTAAATCACCAAAAAAACGCTATTGGCATTATTGTTCCACAGCGTGCTTTCTGTAGCTGATTTTAACCAAACAGCTATAGACACTTTTGTCAAAAGTGTATTAATATAGTCAAAGCTGTCCATGCACACTGTAACTATTTTTGAGGCCAAGTGTGACTTTAATCAGAGTCAGAGTTGATATTTCTTTAGTTATCTCTCTACATTGTGTCAGAAGGACAATATTGTTGCCTTGAGTGACTTTAGAGTGAATTTTTTTTTTGTTAGTATCTGCACATGATTATATGATTATGATTACTATGTCAAAACTTTATAATTATAGTATCTCTTTGCAGTGGATTTATTGTAAAAACAGTAATAGTTATTAATTAAAGCTGGCTGCTTGTGTATTCAACACACTGTACACACGCATTCACTCAAAACGTTAATTTATTAAAAATGAACCTAGAAATGACAGTTGAACATAATATAAAGTGATATTAATATTTTAACATTGTAATGCGGCTTCCAGTCGGCTAGAAAAAGAATATCAGGAATGTATAAAATTATTAATATTGTCATGGCGACATGCCTCAGTTACTGCTTGTTCAGCCACAACAACAACTATTCTTACACAACTAAATACTGAGCCTGTATGAATCCACCCAGTGTCTTCATTCACGTCTTAGACAAACAAATAAATATGAGTAATTATTTATAAAAAAAAAAACTATAACTTACTCATTTTGCACCGATATTTCATTGTCACATTTGTAGTTTGTCGTGTTAGGATTAAAAATGTTTTGTTCCCCTGTGTGTGTGCGTGAGTGTATTTATAATTTCATGTTCGTGTGTAATTGTGGTCATGATGTGATCCCTCAGTTGGTCTATTGAGAACGAGCTGGACATTATGACAATGACCCACTTAGACCACTTTACATTGAGCTTGTCTTTACGTTAGGACTAAAGGTTACAGCATTATACGGGGCTTGTGTTTCTTTGATAGGATCCACTCAAGACATTGGCTGATGTGAGTGAAAGTGCGACGGATAATGACAAAAGCATGCCAGCAAGGCATAAATTAATGCACATTCTCAGACAGCCACTCAATTTGAAATAGTAATGTGTTTAGTTTTATTTTTACAAGCGGAACAGAGTTTGGGACAGTCTCATATTTAATTAGAAAATGTACAGACATTAGATAATAAGGTATTCAATAATTAGAGGTGATTTCTCAAAAGAAAAAAAAAAATAACATTCCACACAATATCTTTAGCAACTTTGAAATCCTGATTTTATTTTTAATTTTGCATTCACTAGTAGAAAAATTCCTCAAGGCCAAAGATTGTATTTGATATTATTATAAGTTATTTTATTAAGAGCTAGTTGTTACATTTTATTAACAGCGTTATATTTTGTAAAACACTCATCAACCCTTTCAAGGTCCAGCTGCGTTATTTTCACCCAGTTGCAACAAATTTGCTACAAAGAAGAAATTCACCAAATTTTGCTGTGACCTTTGATCTTAGTGAGCGTTAGCTTGTTCTCTCGTGTCTTTGTGACCGTGACATATTAGTCACAATCATGATAGTTCATAATGACTTGTACTAGCTCATTATGATGTGTATTGCAAGTGTCTTTTTCACAATTATAACACAGTTGTAACCTCTTGGCCCAAATCCAAATAGAAACCCTCAAATATATATATTTTATAGTTGTAGTGTGTGTCATGTACATCACAGACCACTGATTCTTTTGGTCCCTGTCATATGCCCAGTGTATAATGCCATTTTTGCCTTATGTTAATGGTTATGCAATACTGCATTTGACTCAGACCCCATCCCACACTATATGAAAAACTCTGTTGGTGCAGGGCTTGTAAATTTTCTTTATGATTATTTTTCTAATCATTATTTTAACCTATAAAATTATGCCCTATGTTCTACACCTCAAATATAATTCAGTATACTGTATAAGTACATTTAATATATATATATATATATATGTTCTACACCTCAAATATATATATATACTGTATATAGAAAATAAATATATATATATATTGTTTGTTTTTTGCTATACATGAATTGCCATTTTTTGTGGAGTTTCACGTTGTGTAATACTTTGGTTTTTAAGTGCCATATTGACTTCAAAGGATCACATTTTCATCATTTTTAGTAGCAGCAGCTCCTGTAGATTTTCATCATTTTTAGTAGCAGCAGCTCCTGTAGATTCTGATAGGGCCCTGTACTGTTCTAGTAATTTGTAATACAGTGTCTCTTTTAAGTGCCATATTGACTTCAAAATGCGATAGCAAAACTTCCCCAAAAAAGAGTGAGAAATTTATAGTGTTTCCTCTAGGATTCAAAGAAGTTAATAAAAGTAACTTCAATTAGCTCACTTTAACGTGCCTCTTGCCACAAAGTTAAAGAAGGGCCTCTAGGATTCAAAGAAGTTGGTTGATGTAGTTTCAAGTAGTAGCAGGTTGAAGTGAAAATAATAAGAGTCACTTGGCTGAGTTATTATCATGAAACCTGAATGTCAGTAACATTTGGGGCGGGGGCTTTTGATTTCATAACTTCACTTGCTAGTAAACCGATCGGTATGAAACAAGTAACTTAGGCCTCAGTTTTGCATGTGTGTATGTTTGTTTGCCCAGCAAGATCAGAGGACTCTCGATTCTTGGTGGGTGTGTATCTGTGCGTGTCCTTTTGTAAATGATCATTTAGATGCGAAACACAGAAATGAAAATCTTGATCTGAGTGTCAATTACAAAGCTATCTGCTAAGAGGAACACAGCACCAGTCGAGCTCTCTGATGCCAAACAGCAGAGCTCTTCTTAGTACTACATGCGCTGCCAGGGGCTGCCCCTATCTGACGTTACCAAGGCAAATGCACTTGTTATGGGGACTGGCGCTGTTGTCAAGGTATTAGGCCGTGTAACCCCCCCTTCCTCGCAGTTAAAGTGCTTGATGTGTTTTTGCAATGTTAGTTCATACAATATGAAATACCTTGTATATTGCGTTTTTACTGTGATGCTTTATGTACAAAGGCAATATATTAATCTGAAGCATGTAAGCACACTTTTTAAAGAAATACAAATGAACCTAATAAAACAACTACAGTGGTGCTAATTAAAAATAAGAAATGCAGTGCCTTTTTAAAAATGACCAAATAATAAAATAGTAACGTCTTATAAATTGTGTATTTAAATGTAAATTGTGAAATAATAATATTTAGTTCATAAATATAGCATCCCCGTTTGGATATTTACAGTGTAGCTCCAAGTTTCCAGTTCTTTGTTTTAAAATATATATACACATATAATTTTTTTTTTATTTACAGTGTTTGTAATTATGAATGATTTTGCATTAAATATTAGATTTTCTAGTATATCAAGTCTAGATGTTTTCAAGAGTGCACCAGTTGTGCACAAAGATCAAAAACAGTTGTTGATAGTGTGTAGAGTGGGATTAAAAATGTCAGATTTGTTTTCTTCAGTTCCAGCATTGTTTTATTTTGTCCCATTGGGCAGATCTTGTGTGTATAAATGTGCTTTTACACACACTTGTGTGCTCTCGTGCCCCCTTTGCTTGTTACTCTTGTAAAAGCAAGTTAAATTATGGGAGCAGCTTCCCCTTTCTGTGGTAGGAAGTGAATGTTTCTCTGCTAACTTCTGGCATACAAAGTTACAGGGAACAACACATCTAGCAGCAGTCTCGTAAAAATACACTAATCAGACTAACCCCTTCTCATCACCAGAGTGTGTCCGTTTGGTAAGCAAATAAACTATTTTAAGTATGCTTCTTTTTTTTTTTAGTTTTATTTAGGTACACGTGTACACTGCAGTGTAACATTCAATGTATATAACTTGAATATATAAATAACATAATTATTATGATGGGCTTTTATGTTGTTGAATCCATCGTCCCATCTAGGTTTTATCATCATATAATATTCAGTCACTGTGAGACAGAAAATACAAACACAATGCTTTTAATGAAAATCATCAGTGGGTTTTTTGGCTTTATGAATTTGCTATTAGCATAGTACTCAATAGTAAGTTACAATTTCAGAAATGAATAATGATTTTAAAATTATTTGTTGGTGTAAATTCATTTTTAGTTTGATGTTGCTGGGTAATTAGGCTGAAATGATGACTCATCTTTTTTTGTAACATTGGTATCCTGCAAAAGATAGATTATTCAAAGTGTGTCCTTAAAGTTAAGTATTAGTACTACTACTTAGAATTACATTTATATTGTGGGCATTATTAAAACTTGCTTTGTGTATTGTTTGTCTTTGGTTTTATTTAATTTTTTTGTTGTTTGTATGGACAAGTGTGTAGTTGTTGTTTTAACTACTTAATAATATAATACTTTTTTAAATTTCAAAGTAATTTGCTCTTTATATTTTTAATATCACACGTTTTGTAATTTTTAGAAAACACCTCTTCATACGTTTTGTACAGTTCAGGTGTTATTTGTTGGGGATGGGTTTCCTTTTCCACACACACACACACACACACACACACACACACACACACACACACACAGTCACAAACCATGACACATTAGGATTAATCTTCAAACAAGATTATGCAGTATTCATTTAAATATTTCACATAATGTACAAGCACAAGATAATTACACCGGTCCAATAAAAAAAAGAAAAAAAAAGAACTGCATGCTATGCGGATGGTATACTTTTATTTTTGTACCTGTGATTACATGTTAAGAAACATAACAGCCAGAATTTGTGCTTCATAAATATCCTTTATTTTTGTTTTCTCCTGGAAAGGAATGTAGAGCACACGCATGACACTGAGCTGTGACATAGTTAAATAATTGTAAGTACAACACTGGTTGAACCATTTTAACTATACTGGTTATAAGAAGTATGGTTTAGTGGAATTATTTTCTGAAATGCATAAAATACCAGGAAGTATATAGAAAAAAAGTCCTATATCCTCATGAAGTGCCTAACAAAGAGAAAACAAGAAAGTAAAAGGCATACAGACAAAGCAAACAACATAAGTAAATATTATAATGTGGGAGGTTGCAGGCTTTTGTCAGGGAGCACTATTTTCTTTCTCCCAGAAGTCCATGGGGCTCTTTTCACAACCTGTAATTTTACCCTTACAGAAAGCAGATGCTTCACTGTCCTCTTGCTTGTGTTACACCGAAAGTTTATTGTTAGTATTGGATCACCTGGTACAACAGCACATGTGCGTTTACTGAATCGAGCAGAAACCTGGGGGTTTGCGAAAACAACTAACACCAGAAAAAGAGCATGATAAATATTCAAACTTAGTCATGCGTGAAATTGTTATTATTAGCCCCGTTATTTTGCACTTTGCACACTTCATGTAAATTATTTCTTACATTCCCCTATAAGAGTCATTTCAAAGATAGTTTTGGACTCATCCGTATGAAAGCTTAAGCTTCAGCTTACTCATATGGTTCTTTAAAAATTCACGTCTTGACTGATTTGAATTACCTATATGAATCTGCTTGCAAATCTTATATTGAATATGAAAATAATTTAGACAACTTACATAAATACACTCAGAATGCACTCAGTTCGTGTGTTTTAACAGTTGCTGATTTTCTGAAGTTATCTGCTTTTGTCAGTTCTCTCTAAATGAAGGTTTGGATACAGTGAACTTTTTTAATCACGGTGCACACTTACCTGATAATGGTGATTTCATCAGTGAGAGGCAGGCAGGTTGTGTAAGAATGGTGTGAATATCATGTTTTTTCTCAGAACAGGTACTAAATGGCCACAACTGACCAGAGAGTTAAGAGTATGCAAATAGATTTTGAGCACTGCGTACTTCTCCAGAAAAATCCACTGTAGAATAGAAATGTGCTGTTAAAAATAAAAAAGTTATAGTTAAATAGTGTAAGGAGCAGCAATGTAACATTTATATAACATTTCTGAAAATAAACATTTTATATCTTTAAAAACAGAGATGCTCACTTAATTTTTGCATTTGTCATCTTTGCTTTTCATGATGTTACAGACTTTTAAAAATGGAAAGCAATGCATTTGACCTTGAAACTAGATATTGGCAGCTGCCAGTTTTTTTTCTGGTTCCAATTTAAAACAAAAACAAAAGAATTATCTTTACTTGACTTTACTTGAATAGATACACTTTTCTAGGATAGAAACCCTTTCAATTGTTTTCGTACATGATTATGTTAGTGATCCATGTCCTGCTGCATTTGCATAGCAAAACCAAACGATGAGTAATAAGTTCACAAAGCCTCAGGAAGTCTCACGTTATAATCAGAACTGGCGCTTGGTATTTTATCTCTATTCTTGATTTTAGATTACAGTGTTCTGAGCAAGCCTTTTTATTTTTTGTCCTCGAAGTCAATATGACATCATTTCATTACAGCATGTTGTCATACTGACACTTATTACTCATTGTCTTTTTATTGATCCTGTGTTTTCAGGTTGCGAAACGCGGAGGGTGTCTGTGGGGCGGTGTGGACGCGCGTGCGCTCGGCGCGGGGCCTGTCGGTACTGTAGCAGCACAGAATGGTTTGTGAGTTATAACGGGGGTGCAGGCCGTACTGTGCTGCGGCAAGAACGACAGGACAGACGCGCACTTCACATTCAAACGAGTGAAAAGACGACAGCAGCAGCAAGACTACGTGTGCCGGTGAGCCTCCTGAACTTGGCCGTGTGACTGACTGGCTGCCTGGCTGTAGCAGCACGTAAATATTGGAGTCAAAGCACTAGCGAATCCTCCAGTATTGACCGTGCTGCTGGAGTTAGGCGGGCCGTTTACCGTCTGCGGGGGCCTCTGCGCTTCGGGATTCCTCATCAGGAAAGCACAAGAAGATTAACGACTGACTAATAACATACTGTCCAAATGCAGGATTTCTGAACGCTTTTATTCTGGGAACGGATGAGATGGAATTTGATAAAACATCAAATAAGCTGTATAATTGTTTATGTAATTTCAGTTTAAATGAGTCAGATGCTTCTCTAAAAGTGCTTGGAGCTCGTTGATACAGTTTATGTACATGGAAAATGCAATAAAGGAAAATAAAATTAAAAAACATTCAAATCACAACGATTGCATCAAGGCAAATTAATTGTGCAGAGTCGCGTTGCGCGCCAATTCTGCAGTTTATGTCAAATACATAAATCTGCCAGATTTCTCACACCAAGTTCTAATAAAAATATCTAGACTATAATGTGGAGTTCCCGTTGCCTATTATGGACGAAGCACACACACACACACACATATATATATATGAACAGAAAACAGTTATAAAATGTGTCGTATTACAGTGTTAAGCATCATCGCATCACCTTCCATCTTTATTTTCACATTTTGAATTACGCAGCATCGCCATCTTCTGGGAAACTAAATGGTTTGAAGTTTTCAGCTCGCTCCCAGTTTCTTTTAAGTTAAGATTTAGGGGAGGGGTGCTGACAGAATCACTTCGTAGATTGGCCCCTTTTGGTACTTTGCGCTGTTTGTTTTGATTCTCGCGTTTCTTTCCCTCTGCAAGGGTCGTTAATATCAAGTCTATTTACACTCCCTCTCCGTTGAAACGCTCGGTTTTCTCCTCGGGCGATACTGAGGAAACCAGCCTTCAAAATCGTGTTCAGGCCAAGATTAAGAAAAGTTTGCGTTCGTCTGGCTCAATTGTACGAAAATGTGTCAAATAAGTAAATGAAAGTTGAACATGCTTTATAAAAATTCGAATCTATATAAAACTTTAAGGGTACTTCAACCCGAAACACTAAGTTGACCCAGTTGCCTCAATCAAGGGATACGAGTGACCAAAAATCACAGGGACTTACCTAAATTTTTGCTCAAATTTAATGGACTTGGTTTAGAAGTGGCTGTGAACTCCGAAATCTAGCCACACCAAAGATGCGCTTGTTTGAATAGACCTGAACCTTAATTAAAATGACAGAACTCAAGGAAGGACATAAAGGCGACGAGTCGTATTTTGGGTCGTTCAGTACAAACAGATTTTAATCCCTTTAAAATAATTTATTAAAAGAAACCCTGATTATCTTGGATGACGAAGCGCAGCTCCGGGACCTCACGTGTATGATGGCAGTGGTTCCTGCTCCCAAAAAAGGAACATGACTGTAAATGTGGTTGAACTAAGCCTCAGAACAACTATAATAAGAAATGTAAGAAATACAGAATAAATACACATCTATGTGCAACTGACCATCAACTAATTTAAGTTGAGTATTCACTCAATATCCGCTTGACACCTTCACAGTGAATATCTGTCCGTGCAAAGTTAAAACAGACATCATAGTATTAGTATTTATGTACTCGGACTACACGTAATAATTACTAAAAATGCTCAAAAAAGAGCACTGATTGTCCTTAATGGTAATGGATTGTATTAAAGATGCATAGTATAAAAAACACTATTTAGATTCTCAGTGGTAGGATGCCAACTGATGTCGTTCGTTAAAATCAACGGAGGTGTACAAGGAGAAAAGTTACTGGTGTGGAGCTATGCACTTTAAACCTTACTGCTCTAGGTAAAACATACATAAAACATAAATCTATAAAATGATTTTATTTTGTGTCATTTTGATCGGTCCCTTACGATTATGTAACATATATATATATATATATATATATATATATATATATATATATAAATATATATCGAGAAACTTTGGTGTAAATAGGTTTGGTGTCACTGGTATTACTGGATTTGTTGTCTTCCACAGAATCTGAATGTAAATGGATTCGTTTTAACTATAGTCGAAACGAGGTGCCCTAACTTGACACATTATGAGTCCTTTGATGTTATATCCACCTTTACGTAATAAAAAGCAGGTAGGTATGAAATCAGTGATATTGTCGAACGACATGCATGACAGGCATATTAGCGAACCGATAAAACGAGAAAATAGGGCAGAAACCACGTCACCTTCTGTAGCTCTTACGTCACTCCCTTCTCACGTCACTGAGGTTATTCTTTCCCTAGGCTGAACTGAGCTTAAATACTGTACTTATGAAATCGCACTGAACACTTTCTGAAGCGGAAATTCACAGTGCACCCAAAGGGGCTGCGTAACTTCTTTCTTTCTTTCTGAATAAGCTATTCTTGGCAGGTAAGGCGAGATTATACCCGGTAATTTCCACAGAAACACCATTTGGCGGGTCACAGCTGAGCAACGCGCAGATCTCTGGTGAAATCTGATTGGGCAGTTCTGGAAATAACGGTTTTGTTATCATTCAAAAGGCAAGAAGATAAGTGCGCTCATGATCATCATCTCGTCGCTGTTTCTAAACTAGTTTATACTGAGAAAGCAAACAGACCTCGCTATATAACATCACCTCACATGTCATCACCTGCATCTCAAAATCAAAACATGCGAATCCGGTGAAGTTAGTACAAGTCTGTACCCTGTACAAAAAGTAGCAGTACATTAAAACGCTCTCTTGCCATTACAGGATAGCGTCTATGTACGAATTATTAAACTAGCTTAAGCTAAATCAGAATTTAAAAAAAAAAAAAAAGATCGACATGAAGACCATGATGAAACACTGCCTACTTTACCTTCTTTTGGTCCATTTACCTCGATATCTGCTTACTAGTTACCCCAAAAGGACAAGAAGGTGATGTCAGTCAAAATAAACGTTTTTTACAATAATGTAATAATCCTATGAAAAGTAGGGATGTTGGGTAAAACGGTTCCACCGCGTAACTGCGAACACATCACCCGCTCTTTTATTGGATAGAAACCGCGCGCGCCAGTTACCAGGGAACTCGGAAAACGCAATCATGGCGCTTGTTGCTGTGCAGATTTCAACACCAGCGAACTTCAAAAACGGCAAACGAAAGTTAATGTCGAAGTGACGTATTTACAAGTGACGAACAGGCGTCTTGCAGAATGTTTGTTTTAACGTGTCTTTGATATGAGGGCGGGAAAATATATGAACAGAAGTAAATGTATATTTTCGTTTTTGAAAGAGGTTGGTCAGATATAGACCCCCCCTTACTTTGAGCGGTGAGGTTGTTGCTATGCAAACCTCCACAGCTGTAACTGAGTGCCACAGAGCAGGTTAAAAGCTTTTAAGGTCACATCGATCGTACACCTATCCAAGCTTGTACACATAAAGTTAAATCCAGTAGAATTTTGTATCAAACTTTCTTCATGTTATACGCTATGATAGTTGACAAACTGCTGTTGTCTCCCAAAGACAACAAGGCCAAAATTAGCTGCCGATTAAGTGACATTATTGGTGTGGTAATAATTCGGTTGTCAGTTTTATGAATTTAAAGGGATAGTTCACCCTGAAATGAAAATGCTGTCATCATTTACTCATCCTCGTGTCGTTCCAAACCTGAATGAGTTTATTTCTTTTGCTGAACACATAAGAAGATATTTTGAAGAAGGTTGGTAACCAATAAGTTGATGTTAGCCATTGACTTCCAGAGTATTTTTCCCCCATACTATGGAAGTCAATGTCTACCGTCCACTTTTTGGTTGCACACATTATTCAAAATATATTATTGTGTGTTCAACAGCTGAAATAAATGAATACAGGTTTGGAGCAACTTGAGGGTGAGCAAATGATTACAGCATTTTCATTTTGGGATGAACATTCCCTTTAAGTTTACCTATTAAGGGATCGTTCGTCATAATTTATTAATTCTTATTGCAAACTCGTCTTTTGCTCACTAGAGGTCGCCATTGAGCTATCCTGGAAATAATAATATGGGGAAAACATTTGAGGAAAAAAACGTCATATCCTGTTAGCGTACATGTAGAGAGAATAAAAATGACCTCCGATGATTTGTAGCACACACAAAAAACATCATATAGCAACTAAATAGAACGTAGCCACGTTATTTAATATTAAGGATATTATTGTGAAAGAAATACTGTTATGGCGGCTTTGGTTTCATGTTGTTTCGGCTGTTGTGGCGATAATAACAGGGGCCACGTAACACTGAAGGAAATGCCCACGGTTCAGCTGGACACTCATCACATGGGTAAGTGTTGCGATCTGACATTTCAGACACATTATATATTCACGGAAAAGAGTTTGAGTCTGACGATATGATAAACAAAGTTGTCCTTCTTCAAAAAGAAGTGCCTTTGTCGCCATACAGTAAGTGTTATGATCATTTCACTGCTGTCAGACTTGGCATAACAAGTGCATTTACAGTTATTTGAGTTTGTCGTCTGTAATGACTTGTATATAATTCAATAGGATGAGGGATGGTGGCTTAATAAACAATAGTAAAATAACACAAAATGTAGAGCATGTAGGATTAATGAAAAAAAAGAGCACAATTTCAGAACGTCATGAAGCAGACAAAAACGGTAGTAAAATATTTTGGTCTCTGTTATGCAGTTAATTAAGTATGTGCTAAATGGATAATTTCCCCATGATATTTCAGGTACTGATGTTGTCATTGTGAAGAGTGGAAGACGTATATGTGGAACTGGTGGTTGCATTGCAAACGCCCCTCTCCATCAAAACAAGAGCTACTTTGAGTTCAAGATTCAGTCCACGGGTAAGAGGTGATGTGTGCAAGCAAGACAAATTAGTCAACAGTTTGTTTTAGTCATCATTAGGTGTGACTGCTGTGAACTTTGGCCATTGCAGGTGTCTGGGGAGTAGGAGTGGCAACACAGAAAGCAAATCTGAATCAGATCCCTATGGGTAGAGACCCTCGCAGCCTCGTGCTCCGGCAAGATGGCACCGTGTACCACAACAATGAAGAAAAGAACCGATTACCTGCAAACAGCTTACCGCAGGAAGGAGACATTGTGGTGAGTCTTGGTGGCATTGAATTAATATGGGATTTGCTGGTAAATAAATCTATTTGTGTGTGCTCGGTAAAGGCATTTTGGACTGAGAGGATTGCATGTGGGATTTGCTGCTTATAATAACAAGGGTTCTTAACTGTATCATTGCAGACTCATTAAATACTGGAGTTTCGTTGTGAACTTTATTTTGGTGTACCACCTGACTGTAATTTCATACGGAGTTTACTGGGTTATCTGTAAGATGGAAACCTCTTAGCACTAATATGTATGCTGACAGGAGCTATCAGAGTTTTCTTGAAAGCAGTGGTTCATTTTCAGTGTATTAGCTTCATGTATCTGTTTTCGCTCTTTTTTTGTGTGTGTGTGTGTAGGGTGTTACGTATGACCATGTGGAGCTGAATTTGTACCTAAATGGGAAGAATATGAACTGTCCAGCATCAGGCATTAGAGGAACTGTTTATCCTGTAGTTTATGGTAAGTATTTTGGAGTATTATTAAAAATGTTTTAATAACTATTACTAATCACTAACATCTTTGGCTGCCAGTGCAGTTGAGACAAGAATTGCTCTGTTACTTAGTAACACAATTACAAAATTGCCTTTTTTCCTCCTGTTAACCCATAATTAGTGATGAACTGCATAGAGATGACAGTCATAGTGTTTTAATGTTCTGTTTCCAGTGTTGCACAGTATTTATACCTCTGTCTTATTCTACTATAATTTTTTTCCCCACCATTTTATGAATTAGTACACTTCTGCTCTTTTTTTTTTTCTTTTTTTTTTGATGAATAAAATAGCAGGAATTGCAAAAATTTTTTGGTTTGTTTAAGAGTCGCATTAGGTTATAATATAAAGTCTATAAACATTATTTTCTTAAATGATTTTGCAAATTGAGTTGCCTAAGAATTACCTAAAAATAAGTATATTTTTAAGTAGAATTTATTGTTAATTAACACATCTGAGCTTGTATACCTTCGTCTTGTCCCTCACAGTTGACGATAGTGCAATATTGGATTGCCAATTCAGTGACTTCTACCATCCTCCACCCCAAGGATACCAGAAGATTCTGTTTGAGCAACAGATCTTCTAAAGTTCATGACGTGCTGTATATACACTAAAGAAATGTACTCCACAGCCAGGAATTGAAGTGCTATGGTTATGTCTGAACTCTTGACGATTGTGTGGCTCAGCCTACTGAAGGAAGTTGAAATAATGTCATCTGTGATTTTGACTCGTGTAAAACTGACAAATATCTGGCCATTTCTACTTTAAAAAGTCATCCTATGTATTTCAGATGAACTCTGTTATATCATCTGTGCATTAATGATCTGTGCACTGATCTCAAAGGTTTATTCAGAACATACATCTTTAATTTACACTTCATCAAACACTGCATTTACTGATGTACAGTATTAACATGGTGCTGTTGTGAACATGGATTTTTGTGTAAAGGCTGGTTTGAAGACAAAAATGGGTTATAATGGAGTGACATATTACAGCTGACAATCATGAATTTATACTTTATGCATTTCAAGAGAACAAACTGATGCTGACCTGAAAAGCTGATACTGATTCAAAATACTGTCAAAGCTCTTTTTGATTTCATTGTTGTCTGTCTGATGTATGATCTGCACCTGCACACACCATATACATCATGATGACTTGGATTTATACAAGCTCTACAAAAATATAAATTTCATGGAGTTTATGTTTGGTTGTATTTTCCATATTATGTTGCTGTTGATATACATTATGTCTTATTGCAGGTTAGTGTAACTAATATATTAAATGTGAGAGATACAATAGAATAAGTGTAAAGGTTATTTACCTTAAATATTTTATAATTTGACCTGAAAAACAAATGATTGTCTGTGTTCTTTAATTATGAATTATTGCAAATGATCAGACAACTGTTTTTTAATAAATTAATAAGTATCGAAATATATGATGTTATTGTTGTATGTTCTTATTTGACAGGTCTTATTTGTGTCTTGTGTCTTTAGTAATAAATATTTTAGTTTTGTCATTTGTTCATAAAGACTTTGTATTTACCTTACCATAGTTTAAGACTTAAACATGTTCCTGTTGTTATAAAAATGTGAAATTGTACTTATCGACTGTCATCTCGAGAGCGCACTGTACTGCGCGGTGACGTATCTTTACGTAAATTACTGGCGTACGTATCCTGTCAGCTGAGCAAACTTGCGCAATCTGTAGTCTACGCACAATGACGCAAATCTACAGAACGGGTCCAATGAAACACCTCGCCTAACTCCAATAATGTTTCACTGCAGAATCACTGCACCTTTTATCATGATAGCGCTGGGAAGTCCGACTCATTTCCGCGATTCGGACCTTTCCCAAGATGAAGCAGTCCAAAAAAACGATCCAGCAATTTTTAAAAACTCATTGGCATATTATCTGTCTAAAAAAAGTTAAAATAAATCAATACGTAAATGCATATGTTATCACCGTTTTTTATTCAGAAGTATTAATAAGCAATTTCACGTATCCCGTTCAATTTGTTGCATGTTTGATTCAGCTCAAAAGTGCATAAAGTGATTTAGAAGTATGATTTGCATATACAAAAAAACAAAACTAAAATTCTGTTGGCTGATTTTTGTTTTAATAAAAATGACACTCGAATGAAAAAATAAAACGTTCGTATGCGTGTTGATAAAACATACAATCAGCACATAGCCTAAACATTTCCTATACGGAAGCCCATTTCCGCCACTGAATAAAATAAATAAATAAATAAATAAATAAGGTTATTGCTGTGATTAATCTCGCAATTCTGACTTTTTTCTTCTTCTCGGTATTGCGAGTTTATATCTCGCAACTCTGACATTTCTGAGAATTATGAGATATAAACTTGAAATTGCGAGTTGTAAATTCCAATTTTGAGGTGGGAAAAAGACTATGTTCTCAGAATTGCAGCCTATCACAATTCTGACTCAGGCAAATAACTTGAGAGAATTGCAATTCTGAAAAAAGTCAAAATTACGAGATATAAACTCGCAATACTGTGAAAAAAGTCACAATTTTTAGATTAACTCGGAATTGTGAGTTTATATCTCGCAATTCTGCCTTTATAACTCGCAGTTGTGAGTCAGAATTGCGAGGAAAAAAGTCAGAATTATCTTTTTTGTGGTGGAAATGGGCTTCCATAATTTCCTTATCCAGTACAATATACAGTCAATATTTGAAGCGATTAAAAAAGTTAATAATAGTTGTCCTAGGACAAGAACGCATTTTGGTTTTAGGACAACTTTGATGAAAGGTTTCGATCCACTTCAAATGGTGACTAGTATATTTACAAAAATTAAAGGGGTCATATGATTTTGCTAAAAAGCAAATTATTTTGTGTATTTGGTGTAATGAAATGTGTTTATGCGGTTTAAGGTTAAAAAAAAAACACATTATTTTCCACATACTGTACATTGTTGAGTCTCTTCTATCCCTCGCTTTTCTGAAATGCGTTGATTTTTACCAAGCTCATCGTTCTGAAAAGCGAGGTGTACGCTGATTGGCCAGCTATCTAGTGTGTTGTGATTGGCTGAATACCTCAAGCGTGTGACGGAAATGTTATGCTCCTTACCATACTGTCATGCCGTGTCAGAACGACAAGACAAAAATATTAAAACCCATTATGAACGAGGCATTTGTTCGAGAAGCAGGAAACAGTTCTTCATAAAATGCGCTGCACACATCTGAATATTTGGGTTGAACAGTTCTGGAACAGTGTTGTAAATACTACTTAAAGTGATAGTTCACCCAAAAATAAAAATTTGATGTTTATCTGCTTACCCCCAGGGCATCCAAGATGTAGGTGACTTTATTTCTTCAGAACACAAATTATGATTTTTTTAACTTCAGGCGTTGCAGTCTCTCAGTCTACAATGCTTGTAAGTGGCGGTAATGCACTTATAAGTCTGTGATCCACCATCAAGCCACAAGAAAAAGATGATGCAGGCTGCTGTGAAGCGCGTACACAAGAGTTCTAACAGTTCGGACATTGCGTGAATCAGAGGTTAAAAAACTATATAAATACTGTTCAGTTTCTTACACAGACCGATCATTTTGTGTCTTTACACATCAATGTATCGTCACGAGCCGCAGGGTATAATTTGGATTTTCTGTGCATGTTTTTTTCTCTCTCATAGATTCTGTGACCATTGACAAGCATTTTAGACTGAGAGACGGCAAGGACTGGAGCTAAAAAATAATAATTTATGTTTTACTGAAGAAACAGAGTCACCTACATCTTGGATGCCCTGGGGGTAAGCAGATAAACATAAAATTTTCATTTTTGGGTGAACTATCCCTTTAACCACTGATTTGTAGTCATGTCCTCTTTTGGAAGGCCAAACAAAGTATTTTTGCTTTCGCAACGAAACACAAAGCGTCTTCACAACAAGGCGGCAGCAACAATAAAGTCACGCCTTTTTTTTCCCATGAATATTTGGGTGGCGTTATGCAAATCTTCCCACGTTGTGATGTAGACATGTGGGGGCGTGTTTAAACGACTCGTTTTAGGAGGGCGTGGACGAGTCTTAACTTTTATAAAGAATATCTCTTTGGGTTTGAGACTTTAGTCTTTGCAACTTTAGGGATCATCTCTATTCACGAACAGCTTGTAACACTCCAAAGAGAAGGGAAAACTTGAAATTGCATCGTATGACCCCTTTAAGGTTCAATGAGTCGTGACTCGTGAACCGGTTCATTAAAAGAGCCGACTCAGATGAACGATTCAATGACGAATCGGACCGCGCTACACCCCCCGCTCCGCCCGTCGGTCGGGACTACAGACACACACACATACACACAGAGCCATGGCCGAGAACGCCGGCTTGGAAAACCATCGCATTAAGAGCTTTAAAAACAAGGGGCGAGATGTGGAGGTAAGTCCACCAGAGACCTTGGACTCTGGGTTTTATTTCAGTTCAGTTTCCTCCTCCCGAGTCTCTGTGGTTCTGGTTTTATGGTGTCGGATCGGAGCGGGTGTTTATGGGTTCAGCAAGAGCATCATGCGGAGCGGGCGCGGCCTAGATAGAGGCCTCTTTAAACAGATTTGCCTTCAATATTCACCAGCTCATCGCGGCTTATACACGAGTTTGTGTTGGTATAGCGCATTATTTAGTCGTGGGACATCAAGACGGGGTTGTTAATTAAGCTGGTTTAGTGGTTCAGCAGTTAATTTTTCATTTTAAATTACGCCAAAACATGCAGATTTAAAGTGTTAGCATTTGTGCTAACAGCTAACTTGTTAGCAGGCGGCAGATTAATCGCCTAGCAGCCCGTTTATTCGTGTTTTTTCGTACCCATACTTTTAACATTCATGTATAGAAGATAAACACCCTAAATATTATCACATAATGGGATACATGCGATATATGCGACAGAGACAGGTGTGTTAACACCGGCTTTAGCAAGCTCTCCAGAACTGAACTAATGGCCAGTCATACCTCAACATCTGACCTCTTTATTGCTCGTTTAGTCACCCCAGGTTGACAAGCCTGTTGTAGTTGATTTTAGTAGACGTTCATTGATTAGAGCTGTTTGTGGTGTTTTAATAAAGATGTCATTGCTTCACATCTTTTCCTCTTCAGTCAGATTGCCCTTTGGTGTGGCTGTTAGCATCTAGGCATCAGCTGTAGAAACACCAGAGCTAAAGAAACATGGTTTTATTGCCTACAAACTGGAAGGGAGACCGTGCTCCTGACTGCATACCCCAGTGGAGGCTGTAACAAGGCGACCTAGAAATACTAGCAAGCCAGGTTGTGCAGTAAATGGTAGATTATGTAATGCAGCATTGGAGGTTTTTTTGCCATTGTTGGCTTCAACACTAGGCGACTAAAGATATAATGTAATTTTTATACTATGTTTAAGTTTTATGACATGCCTTTCAATTATCTCCTCGGGGGTGGGTGATGTGATATTGAAATTTTAAACCAGGTCATTTATATTCATCACTTACCATGGCAGTGATAGACTTCACAAAATAGGCTTGTGACTACACCAAATTTATAATCTCTATATTATCTTCCCACTATATAAAGTTGGAATAATATTATATCCAGATTTATCCACGTACCTACTCGCATAAAGTGAGATAAGCTATATAGCAAATCTTGCCTTGCTAGATTGTTTAATCGTCACAAAAAGAAAACTATATATATATATATATATATATATATATATATATATATATATACATATATATGTATGTGTGTGTGTGTGTGTGTGTGTATGTGTGTATATATATATGTATAATATATATATATATATATATATATATATATATATATATATATATATATAATGCATCCAACTTTGTCTTTACATAAATTACAGTCATGTAAAGCACTAAATAGCGAATGCCAACTGCTTGATTCACAAAATGTAAACTATATTACTGCACAGCTCTATGTATTAAGTTGGTTATATAAGTATATCCAATTTTATCCAGAAACATGAAGCACACTCACTTAAAACTAAATATTTAGCAAATATCAAGTGCTCCATTGTTTGTCTTTGAATATTTAACTATATTATCAGCCAGCTCTATATATAAAGTTGGATATATAGGCTAGTACTTTTAACTGCATACATATTTATGTAAAACAATATACTATATAGTAAATCTCAACTGCTTGATTGTTTATATCACACAAATTATGTATTATTGCTCTTTTCTAATCTGCCAATTTACCCTAAAATCATTAAAATATTAAACATCATGATTTTCTCTTGCTACTTTGAAAAAAATGTGTATTGTGAAAAGGACTATAGAAATAAAATTGAATTGATATCTATAACCAAACGCAGGCAGTTAAATTGAAACATAGCAGCTATCTCATCAAACACCAGCTCTAAACCAGGGACCACTGTAATGAGCGTTCAAAATCACTTTCAAATGAGAAGTATAAAAGTTAAGGTGCAGCGATCACATTTATAATGAACTCATTTCCTCTCATACCCTGTTGATACTAGACATCATTATCATCATCTGCCGTGGGCTCATGCGAGTAACCCCAGAGGCCTCCTTCAAGATTAACGGTGTGAATTGACTGGAACTGTAGGGTGCTGCTGTGCCTCACATGGCTTTGGATGAGGCCGGCAAAGCTGTCGCCCTTCTGCAGCTATTCCCGGAATTTGCAAACCAGATTCAGATTTCTCATCTTGTGTTCCTATAAGAGCGAAGGGCTCATGCACAGTGGCTCAGCTGACCTGTTTGATGTGGCCAGCAACGGACTGTGGAACTGTGGGGTACTTTGACTCATTAGCTGCTAGATTTAGCCCATAACAAGGATGTAATCGTGGCTAACCAAGAGAGTAACAAGTGGTTTTGTGTTTTGCATTTGCTAAGTGGCTGTGGAAAAAGAAACAAAGACGTTTGATTAGTCTGACATATATCACACATTCTCTTTATACAAAGATCAATGAGTTCATGTTAAAATTTGCACAATATTAAAAAAAAACCTTTGTGATTGGATTATAAGGGCTGAGTGTTGACAGATTTCTCAATTTGATTTGCATTCATGAGCTCTTTATTCAAAATTCATTGTTGATTCATTTAGATATATTTCCGTTGCAGTACGTCAATTTATTTTAAGGAAAAAAAATCTCTATATTATACATGTAAACTACACAGAACCCTGTCAGTTGGTACGTTATTGTGATATTAAAGTTTTACATTTGCAAAAGAGTCAAAACTATTAAATTAAATTGCTATTTATTTTTTATAAATAATTAACACTTGTTGTATGCAAACATTTAAGTTGCACATAAGGAAATTTTTATGTTTAGTGATGTAATTGTTTCTACTCCAGTCCATTGTTCAAACAAACATTAAGACATGACTATACGTTAATATGGAATATAGTGCATATATTTAGAAAAATTGACCTCTATAGTTATTTTTTATTGCAACTTTTTGTTTTCAAGCTGTTACTTTATTGTATTTACACAGACATGTCAGTAAGTGGTTCTGTTTCAACACACCTTCTGATGTTTATTTCATGCTATAGCTAATAGTAAAGAGGAAGAGAGATGATCATCCACTGCTACATCATTTGGTGATTTTGTGATTGAAAGTGACAGGATTTGAAAGCTGAGACCTTTTTCTTATCAAAACTAACAAAGAAAAAATATAACAGGGATAAACAATTAATCGCATGCATTTGTCATGCGTGTCTCATCAGTAAAGCCGGTTCCGTGGTTAAAGTGTTAGCGGTAAATATCGTCACCTGTTTCAAATGCAACGGGAGTTCAATAATCTCAATTATGAACAGAATATGCTTTCAGTAGTAAACTGTTTTGTTTTACCGCTAATCATTGACTCAAACAAATGCATGCGATTAATCGTGCAGCCCTAGCCTAGAGTAAAAGATCGATCTTGGGATTTACGACTCAATATTGAGATCATTAAAATAAAGATTATCAACCTATCCATACTGAATTACTTGAAGTCCTTCCCTCAGTAAGCCTACATCCTGCTGTTTTGCATTTTCCAGATGCTTTAGCTAAATCGTGTGCAGGTAATTTGTATAATATTTACACATTTATCTTAAAGCAACTTACAGTTGCATTCAAGATAAACATTTTATCAGTATGTGTTTTCCCTTGGAATCGAACACAAATCCTTGTTGTTGCGAGCTGCATAGTCTAAAATGAGTCATGCCTGATGTTTGTGGCTATTATGCGGTCAGGTTATTTATTAGTATGTCGTGGACCTAACAGCAGTGAGACAGCATGTCCTCAGACCACGCTGGCAACCAGACAAGCACATGCACACATACTGTGTCATTATGCTGATCTCTAGAGTGCCAAGCTGTCATGTCACCGGCGATGCACCGCTCCGCTGACTCCTGGAGTGCTTCCTCTCGGCTCTGCCCTCCTGTCATTCTGCTGTGACTCACACATATCGCATGCGCTGCTAAAATTCCATTCATGTTGAAACTCCAGGAATCCACTCTGTGCTGAGAATTGCTTGCTTTTATTTGGTTTCCTGAAATGGGCTGAGATGTGACCTAGTGTAACCTAGTGTTCAACTTTGAGCCATGATGCTTTTGCAGGTGAAACAAGATTGAATCTGGCATTAATTGAAATAGTTTTCTGCGCAATGCACTCTTAGTCACTATGATTTAAAATATGTGCCAAATGCACAAAATGAACTCTTTCTTTGCGTATCCCATCATGCTCTGACGTCCTCATATATTTTAAACGTCATTAGGAAATAAACCTTTTCTGTTTCCCTTTCTTGTTTGTCGGTTCGCTTTGCTTCAACATCCCCTTGCTTCCCCCCCTCCATGGCTTTTGGATTGCATAAGGCACTGTATGGGTTTGCTGTAACATGAACTAGGATCCCCAGTCACAAGATCAAATCTGATCCGTCCCACCATCCCCACCACACAGCAAATGCAGTCTTTACATCGTTGGCTGAAGATGTTTTTCTTTTTCCTTCTATGTCCCATTGAAGTTATATTTCAAAATATTATTTAAATAATGATGTAGAACTACTTCTAATGGATGGTCTGTCCATCTTTTGCAATAAAGTCAGCATAAAATGAGAATTCACCCTATTGCACCCTATTTCTTAATTCATATTATATGCATGTCCATGCATATTTAATTTTGTTTTATGAATTAGACTTTAATGTTTAATGATATTGTCATTACTGGGTCTTCCAGTGAAAACAGACTTCTTTCTAATGTATGTAGGGAGTACACCAATCATTTAGTTGCTACTATTTGTTTCTTTAAAATACATGAATCTTGCAATGCCAACAGCCATAGATGCTGTTATGGAAATAAATAAACAAATAAACCAGTCATTTAGTTTGCGTAATCTCCGCCCCACAAACTTATGTGCATCTGCATCTACATCTACTTTTGAGTGCAACGCCCACATCTCAAAAGCCAATCAGCAACCAATACTTAAAGGGCAGCTATTATGTCCCTTTTTACAATATGTAATTTAAGTCTCAGGTGTCCCCAGAATGTATCTGTGAGGTTTCAGCTCAAAATACCCCACAGATAATTTATATCATTTTGAAAATGCCTATTTTGAATGGAAGCAGAAACACACTGTTTTTGTGCATGTATATTTAAATGCAAATGAGGTGCTGCTCCCCGCCCCCTTTTCCAGAATAGGGCTGTGCTTTTACAGTTCATACCTCGGATACTCTGCCAAAAAAAACTTCTGTTTGGTTTTTGATTATCATGTCTGTCGCACTGAAATCATGCGTTTAAAAACCATATAAGTTTAAACTTCTGATATAGCGTTTTCTGAGCACACACATCCGAAGCATGCACACAGAAAGTGGCTATCACTTGTTATGCGAGTACTAAACCATGTTCTCTTTCATGTCCTATTGCGCTTAAACTTAATATATACAAGTTTATGTTAAAAACACACAAGTTACAAAAACACAGTCGGTTTATATCTGTGAAGTTAAATTGCTGGGAAAGAAATTGCATGTTTATATTAGATCTGTATTAAGTGACAGCAGCGTAATATACAAAAACTATATTACTGTATAATAATATAGTTTATATTTATTGTTATATAGTACTGGATAATATGACCCAGTTAGGGCTGCATGATAAATCGCATGTGATATTTAATGTGCATCTTGTCAGAAAAGCCGGTTCTGTAATCAGCGGTAAATCTCCATCACGTACATGCTTTCACATGGACACCACACTTTACGGATTCTGTGGACGGCTTGTTTTTAGACGCTGCCTAAGATTTTTGAGGATAAAAAAAAAAGGGGGCAGGTGTATTTTTATCACTATAGGGTTGTTGTGTACACACACTAGCAACACACATTTATGTTCAAACAACATGCAAAAGTGAATTTTACACTTGGATGTAGCCATATAAAAATTAGGAAGAAAAATGGGTGGCTTTGATGTGTTTGTTGCTCCAGACATGTCTGCTGCAGGCGTGTGTTCTATTGGGTTTTAGGCAACAGTTCTAATAGAATGGTCACAAAATGTGATTGTCTAAATGGAGGAGTGAGTGACAGCTGGGTTCTGCTGTCACCATGGTTACCACAGTTGGTTGCCTCTTTGTTCTGTTGGAGTGGCCAGACTTTAGTTGCCATTAATGTTGCATTTTGTTTCAGTCGTTACAGCCCATTCAATATTACAGTGTGTAAATGAATCACTTGTGGATTTGAGTAAACGGCTAAACCAAAATATTAATCTGGCAACCACCCATAATGCTCTGGCAACGCAAGGGCGCCTTTTCTTCATAAAATGTTAAATTTTAGCAGTTATCTTAGAATTTTTTTCATTTGTGTCACTATTTATACATTAGATATGTTGTACTGTAGTTAGCTCATCTATTTCTTTCTTTGTTTTTCAGACGATGCGAAGACATCGCAATGAAGTGACGGTAGAACTGAGAAAGGTAAGTTCACAATAAATGTGAGGTCTGTGATAGTTACAGGTGTATATGCATATTCACTGTTCAGTTGCAGTTTCCTCTGGATGGAGGTAATAAAGCTACAGTGTGCAGCTTAACATTGCATTCTGATGCAATACATGTGACTCATCAGAGAATGCTGGATGAAATAAACTAGACTTAGAACATTGGATTCTCATCCTCTTTAGGTTTTTTCCATTCCTAAATAACTATGTGCACTCTCAGCGACAACATTAAGCTCTGTTTATTGTGGTGATTCAGTGCGTACTTAAGATTTGGATTTACTGCCTAAATAGTGCTGAATAGTTTCTCAGTCTCATTTAGGGCTGGGCTGTAAAGCTAAAACAATTATATCTTGATATTTGTCTTTTTTTTTTTTTGGCAATATTTACAAGTGTTATTTTGCTCTAAAATGGTATGAAATGATCTGTGAACTTGTAGTCACTGACGCATCATTTAAAATATATTAATCAAAATGATCTCTGATTTATCAACAACAAAAATATTGCCGTTTATAATTGTTTCAGTTCTCTTGAACTAGCCTAATAATGCCTAAATAAAGTGTTTTTACAATGTAGCCTGTAATTTATTTTGCCAGTGAACTCTTCAGTACATATTCGAATGCCCAGTTTCTCATATCATTCACCCAGTATAATTTTTAAGATGTGACTTGCAGTCCTGCTAACAGACCCACCTTGTGAAAATCTCTTGACGTCACTCTGAGAATTTATTTGCAGTTGCAGTGTTGTGTGTGAGATGATGCGATTGTGTGGGTATCTTCATGCATTATAGTAGACTCAAGCAGGTGGTGATTGCATGAAAACAAATATTTAAATGCATTTGGTATTTGGAAAGTGTTTATTTCAAACGAATTAAACAGATTGAAAAGTTGACTGTACAATAGAAATATAAATAGATTTTTTTTTATATATGCAGATTATAAAACAACAACATAATGTCTTTCTGTTGAAGCCTTCTCATGGCTTTGTTCTCTTGTCCGGTGACCTGTTTCTGTTGGAGATCTGTTTGCGCTTGCAGTATTTGGGTCACGCCATCCATGGTCACGGTGCCCCTGGCTGGCTCCACCCCAAGAAGGGTTGTCATGAGGGGCTTCCCTTGTCACACATATATCTCTTCCTGTTGGCAAGGAACTCAGAACCTTGCTAGAACTATTTGTGCTTTTGTGGGTTTCTACATCTATTAAAAAACTGTAACAGATCCCTGCTTGAGAATGTAGTATGTCATCACCAGAAGCAAAGTTGCCTGGAGGCTATGACAAAGTCCATTAGTACAAATGGATACCAGAATGCTTTGTGTCGCGTCTGAGAAGAAATCCCCTGTTGTTGATCTACAAGGCCAGGGTTGATGTGGAGCAGAAGTTTAGTCCTACAGCCTTGATGTTGTTGATTCATATGGTGCTGGATTGGGTGACACAGCAAGTCCTGTCCATATTAGGCAGTTACACTGTCAGCCCAGAGGAATCGGACAGAATTCTGCTGTACTGCTCTGTGTGTGTTTGTGAGCGAGACATTCCTCTTTGCATTCCTGTTTGCTCCAACATTAGAGTCACAGACTGCTCACTTACATTATTTTTCTCACACTGCGTAGAACCAGAAGTTACTTTGTGTTCCATTTCGTCAGTTGCCTTTTTTCAAGGGTTTGGTTATTGTGCTGTTGAATTCTATTTCATTGACATCAGCAGCAAAATATTCCATTAAGAGGCGATATCATGAGAAAATAGAAGATTGAGTAAAACATGAAATATTTCCTGTTTAAAAAACAGATATTCAGACTAAGCTGCTAGAGTGACTGAAACTGTTAGACTTCGAAATCTAACCAAAAACTGAAATATTAGCCCATAACTGTCCACAATAATTTGTCAACATATCTGATCTTTCCGCAACTACTTGAGATGCAGAACAACCATCAACATTTAAAAAAAGCTGTCTGACTGTGTGTAGCACCTTCAACTCTGCAGTTTCTTCTCAGTGTTAAAAAAACGAGCAGCTGATGTTTATATTTAGAAAGGTTAAAACATAAAATCATTTCATTCTGATCCACTGTATTAAGGACAAAGTCTGATGTCTTGAAGATACAGCAGAAAAAGCAGCCTGTTTATTTTTAACGACCATGAAATCAAATAATCCTTTGTTAAATATAGGCCTGCATGACATTAATCAACACATGAAAATGATGTGTTTTCTGATTTCTTCAAATGCATTGAGTCTGTAAAATCTCAGATAGGTTTGTATTTGTTTAGATCTGCATGATCTCATGATGCATTTATTAAGTGCAACAAGTTATCACAGAGAACCTGGTATTTATTAGATTTCTCAATCCGTACAGAACAAAAGAGACGAGCATCTGCTGAAGAAACGAAATGTTCCACAGGAAGAGAGTCTGGAAGACTCTGATGTGGACTCTGATTTCAAAGGGGTAAGAGGCTTTCTTCTCATTTCATCTCACTCCATATCTTCCATTTTCATTTATATAGTTTGTCTAAACTTTTCTCTCCATTTTCTCCTCAGCAAAATGTAACGCTAGATGCCATCTTACAGGTAATATTCTAGCATGTGTTGATGTTAAAGGGTAGTGGTAAGAGAGGCATTAACTAATAAATAACTGATAAATAACCGATTCAGAGGGTGAACTTCACAGATTGAGTGTGTGTGGCTGTGAGTGGCCCCTTCTTCTCATTCTCCATTTCTCATCTTTTTCACTACAGAATGCCACTAGTGACAATGCAGTGGTGCAGCTCAGTGCAGTGCAAGCAGCCAGGTAAAGTGTTGCGATATGTATACGAAAGGATTTGCATTTGTTACACAATGCCTTCTAAAAACATCTTTCATAACCTTGACTCTTTTTACTTTCTTAATACACATTGCTGGTGTTTATGTACATGATTTCTCAGTAAATGTGAATCTAAAGAAGCAAAGTTTAAGACCTGCACTAATTTCATTCCTTGTTGAATGTCATTAATAAATGTAAAATTTTGATGTTATGTATTTTAATAGTTCATATGTTAATATTTAGATAGAGCTGAAATAGTTAATCAGCTGAATGTGAAAACCCTAACACAAAACAGAAAATTGGCATACTCTTTTAATTATGCTTGTAATTAAATATAATTAAATATTTTTGGCTGGATTGGTCTCTTTGAAATAAATTGCATTAACACTGCTGGCATGTATTTTGAGTGCTGAAAGATGGCTGTTTTTCTCATTTCTGTCCTTACAGAAAATTGCTCTCAAGTGACCGAAATCCACCCATAGACGACTTGATAAAATGTGGAATCCTTCCAATCTTAGTCAAATGCCTGGAGAGGGATGACAAGTGAGTGACTACATGGCACTGAGTGAAATTATTCTAAACTTAATTAATGGATCCTTTAATTGTGCTGTTTGTGTACGAATGTTGTCTTAAGTGCTGGTATAAAGTGTATGAGGGAAAACGGTAAGGGATGAGAGAGGGTGCATGTTAGATGGACAGAGCTCCTCAGGTGAGATGGTCAGAGTGGACTGTGATCCTTAAGAGCTGTTCATCATGCTCTACCATTCAAAAATTTGGACTCGGTAAGATTTATTTAATTTTTTAAAGAAATGAATTCTACACAGATGCATTATATTTATCAAAATGTAAAATGTTACAAGATTTTGTGGTTTCAACAAAAATATTTAGCATTCTAATATTAACTGTTTTCAATGTTGATAATAATAGGAAATGTTTCCAAATCAGCATATTAGAATGATGCTAAAAGCTTTGCCATCACAGGAATAAAATACATTTAAAAAGTATAATAATAATAATAATAATAATAATAATAATAATAATAATAAAAAGACATTTTAAATTGTAGTAATGTTTCAGAATTTTAATGTTTTTGCAGTATTTTGATCAAATAAATGTAGCATTGGAGAGCAAAAGAGACTTCTTTCAAAAACAACTTGCCGAAATTCTTCTATTCAAAGGGTGTGTGTGTTACACACAAGCAGCACCTTTTAAATGCATAACTATGAGGGTAAATAAAGATTGGTACCTGATACACAAATGAAAATCCACCTTTTCAACATCTATATAATAAATGTTAAAACTTTTATCCTTTTGTTCACAAATTACTGGAAAAGTAATTATAATGCATTGGACAATAGGTGTGGGTACACTCTGTGTGTGACTCATTATTTTTGGTCATGTCTGACTCGAAATCAGCCAAGAACTCTTACTCTGTTTGTGTACTTTAATAATAATAATAATAAAAAAAATGCTTTTAAAGGTCAGTTCTGGCTACAAACACAGAATCCTGTGGGAAAGTCTTGCGGAGCCCAAGTCAGAGTATCACAGAAGGTCACTCTAAATTCAGAGTGGTCAGAAGCAAAGTGTTGTTTACCCACCAACAACTTACTTGTCTCTCTCTTTCTTCATCAGTCCATCATTGCAGTTTGAAGCTGCCTGGGCTTTGACCAACATTGCATCAGGGACGTCTGCGCAGACTCAGGCAGTGGTCAAATCCAGTACGTTGTTTAGACAGGCGTTCCTCTACTGGATCAGCCTGTTTTGACTTCATCCGTTCTGTGTATAGCTGAATGCTGTATGTTCTCCTCTCATTTTCTCTCTCTCTGTCTCTGTAGATGCTGTCCCATTGTTTTTGAGACTTCTCCACTCTCCTCATCAGAATGTGTGTGAGCAGGCCGTGTGGGCGCTGGGAAACATCATTGGTGAGTAACTGTGAAATGTCCTCACACTGTTACTGCCTCTGAATTTTGTAACTAAAAGTGAGAAAAAATTAGAACAAGAATTTAAATTGAAACCAGTGAGGGGGTAAGTTTGACCTTTTTTCATACTCCTGGCAACAAAAACTCACTGAGCAGTAATATGTAAAACTTTTGGATGTCATGCCTTGAGCAGCTGCTACATGCATATTGGTGGCGTTAACGCATTGCAAACTGTTTGTTCAACCAACATTAAACACCAAAGAAATATTTTTTTTTTTTTTACCTTTTTTATTTATTCACTTTTATTTAATTTTGAAGGTTCCCAAACCTTCAAAGCTGTACTTGCAATGCGCCACCTATAGTATAGGAGTATATTCGCTTTTTGTTCAGTTCAACAAATTTATTTTGCTCATGATGTGAATAGATCTTTTTTTGTTTTGCTTTTGGCACAAATGGTCTTTACCATATTCTTGACTGTAGCCACTACATTTGATTTTCTTCAAGAAGTTGTCTTTAAAATGTAAACTTTACATTTGTCCCCAAAATGCTGTTCCATATTTTGAAAGGTGTACCAGTTGGGATGATCATCAGAACTTAACCCATGTTTGTTTTATGGGCCCTGTGCAGGTGATGGGCCTCAGTGTCGAGATTACGTTATCTCGCTCGGCGTGGTCAAACCTCTCTTGTCGTTTATTAATCCTTCCATCCCCATAACCTTCTTGAGAAATGTTACCTGGGTCATTGTCAACCTGTGCCGAAACAAAGACCCACCCCCACCTATGGAAACAGTACAAGAGGTGAGTGTGTGTGTGTGTACTGAGTAAAATGAATCTATGAATTGTTCAGTTGAATATTGTAAAGCAAAGTCTGTTGTTTGAGTGATGTATGTATTGTATGTATGTATGTACACAATTATTGAAAGAAGCACCTCATAAAATGTAATGTAAAAAGGACTTTATAAACTGGCATTTAATCCAGTAAAGTATCACTATTAGGGACAGTGGCGGCTCGTGGGTTTTAAAATAGAGGAGGCACACTAATTGTTTTGGTTATTATAATTATTATTTGCTTAACCACTTTAAAATGGCTTTTTGTTTGCTTTTAGTCAGAAAACGTAAAGAAAACGACTCACATAAAGCAAGATAATATAATTTCACTTACCTTGAAGCAAACATCCATCCCTTCTTAAAAGCCGACTGCTGTAACTTGAGCCTATATCCAGCTTAGGGGTGTTCTCCCTTTATTTTTAATTTGTATATATACTGTTTGAATGACAGCTTGGTAAATCTGTTGGCGATCAAATATTCAATATCACTACTCATAAGTACTTGGTACATTATCAGCGCAGCGAGAAACATTCAAATTAATATCACGTAATTTACATCTCTATGATGATTGGTTGATATACCCCTGCGAGGTTTCTTTTCTCAACACTCCTCAGGGCTGAAAGTGAACATGCGATGCTGATAGGATAAATATTTTTTTTTGTTTGTTTGTTTTTTACCAACAAAGACATGAGAGCTCAGCTCTCCCCCTGAGAAAAATACACATTCTGAGACATGAATTGAAATGAATTGTGAATTTTATTAACATTACATCATCCTCTTCCCATTTTCACCTCAAAATTTTGGGGAAGCTGGGCCTCCCCTGCCAAGCCGCCACTATGTCACAATATCTTAAAGAGTGTGCAAGATATTATGTGTCAAGAATTTTTCTTCTTTAGACTCGCCCTCTCAATTGTCTGAAGTGTCTCTCCTTTTAAACGTAGTATCTGTTCAGTCTGTGCAGATATTATGCTGTGTAATCGACATGCCAATATTTTCTCTCATTTTTCTTTTCTCCTCTTGTCTGTAATGTGGAGGTGTAGCTTTGAGCTGAAAGGAACATATTGTACCTCCTGCTGCGAAGAAATCATTGGACTGTGTTCTCACTCTGTGTTATTGTGTGTGTGTGTGTGTGTGTGTGTGTGTGTGTGTGTAACAACTGTTTCATAAATGGCAGGCCTAATGAATATTCTCTTGTCCTACAGCTGATTTCATGTTTACATGCTGTTTGCTTATTCTCTCAGTCTGGTGGTTTAAACTAAAATATTAATTTCTAAAATTCTCTTTTTTTCGCTCACAGATTCTTCCTGCCCTTTGTGTACTCATATATCATACAGATATAAATGTAAGTACAAAATATAAACATTTTTATAAGTGTTGCTCTTAATTGCATAATGTCGTAAATTTGGATTTAGTTACTTAACTGGCTGATTTACATTATTCTTTAGTTGTTATTGCACAAATAAGGGTATTCTATTGCCTTGAGGGAATTATTTTGCAATAATGATCAGCTGACATTTTTTCTCAATTATTATACAGCTTCTTATCAAATAAGTACATTAACATAAAATTTTATTTTTATTTCTTTTCTTTGAATTATATCCTCTAAAAAAGAAGAAAAATGGTCAATTTAACCCCTCAGTGTTACAACACAGTCAGAGAGCTGTGTAATGAATGATAGAAACTGAGTCTGTGTTCACAGTTTAAACACTCAAATCTCCTCCTTCCTCTAGATTCTGGTAGACACAGTGTGGGCTCTGTCCTATCTGACAGATGGAGGTAATGAGCAGATTCAGATGGTAATAGACTCAGGTGTCGTCCCCTTCCTTGTTCCACTGCTCAGCCACCAAGAGGTCAAAGTTCAGGTAAAAATAATACCATTTCTATACATTAAAAACAACACAAAGCCATTTTTTTAAAAGTGTTTGTGTATCCTCTGCTCAGACTGCGGCGCTGAGAGCGGTGGGGAACATTGTAACAGGGACGGATGAGCAGACTCAGGTGGTGCTCAACTGTGATGTCCTCTCTCACTTTCCCAACCTGCTCACACACCCCAAAGAGAAGATCAACAAGGTGAGACAGACAAGATGATGAAACCCAAACATTTACTTGTCTAATTTCATAAATGAGTCCAGAAATCTCACTCATCTGTGATGTGTCTGTTGTTCCCTGCAGGAGGCAGTGTGGTTCCTGTCCAATATAACAGCAGGTAACCAGCAGCAGGTGCAGGCTGTAATAGATGCTGGTCTCATACCCATGATCATTCACCAGCTTGCCAAGGTAAGATGTTATCCGTGCAGCCTACTGTACATCCACTTTTCCATTTTGCACTTTCATTTTAGCATTCATTATAGCTTTTAATTACAGATTTAGAGTACTTGTAACAGTATATATAATATGGGGTCTGAAGTCTTGAGACTAATAGTGAAAATGCTTTTTTATATATCTTATTCATCTTATTTAAAATTTGCTTTAAATTTTCAAGTTGAAATTCTTTTAAATCCAAGCAATGTCTGGTGATCAGAATATCATAGGTATTTAATGTTAGGTCTTATTTGACTTGGGCCAATAAGTAACCACCCACAACAGCCTAGAATCGAAATAAAACACTCATATTTTCTTTGAAAATTTTAAAAATCTAGAAATATTAGGATTATTTCACTATTAATAATCTGTTCAGAAGAAGAAAATTCTAGAGCTTGAATCTTGACTCTTTGAAGATATAAGACACTCCAATAAACAGTGCTTGATCTTTAATGTGTTTTTCTAAACAGGGTGATTTTGGAACACAGAAGGAGGCTGCATGGGCCATTAGCAACTTGACAATAAGTGGAAGAAAGGATCAGGTATGAACCATTCCAGATGAATTTCTGATTCCAAGCTACTTTTCTTTTCTAGCTTTTTCATTGGTTACCTTGATGTGATTGGCAGGTGGAGTACTTAGTGCAGCAAAACGTGATCCCGCCCTTCTGCAACCTGTTGTCAGTGAAAGACTCTCAGGTGGTCCAGGTGGTTCTCGATGGACTGAAAAACATCCTCATCATGGCTGGGGAGGAAGCCAGCACAATTGCTGAGATCATTGAAGAGTGTGGAGGTAATGCATTAAGTATAGAAATGGGTAGTCCTTCATATTTAGACCGTCTCTTTTGGTTGTGTTTTGATAAATGATCTGTAGATTAGGCCAGAATTATCAAACATGCACATTCACCGATGTTTTACTTGTTTTATAGAATAATAAAAAAAAAAGATTAGCAGTAATAATCTTGCTTCTGTATTTCAGGATTGGAAAAAATCGAGAACCTACAGCAGCATGAAAATGAGGACATCTATAAACTTGCATTTGAGATCATCGATCAGTACTTTTCAGGAGACGATGTGAGTCACAATCTCTTGGTTCTTGGCATGTTTCTCTGTATAGTGCTTGATGCACTAATGTGTTGTTGCTTGTGGACGTAATTGGGGCTTTCGCACCCAAGGAACCTTTTCATAGTTTCTAGAAGTATTGGCGGAAGTAACCGCAAGAACTAGGAAAGGTTTTAGTTCTAGGAACTCGGTTTGGGGGAAATAAATTCATTGTACTTCAGAGTAGCCTCAATGATTTGTCACAACGCAAGTTTTCATAGGAGATTTAGTCAGATTTTTGTGCTCTTTCAAGCGTAAATTGTGTGCTTACATTCCACCTCCATTATCACAAAACCCACGACACACAAAAAAAAACTTTCGATCATGGCGTTCTCCATTTACCGGTTGTTGACGTTTGTAAATATGAGTTGTAAATTCAGAGTTCCTGCTGCCAGTGTGAATGCAACCAGGAAAATGGCCCAGGTGGGAAACTGGTTCTCTAGGAACCACCAATGCTGGCTAGTTCCTATAATTACGTGGTGTGAAAGCCCCATTTGTTGGTGGTTCTGTCTAGATTTGAATTATGAGTAGATATCTGGTTAGTAATGTCTGGTTCTGTTTCTAGATTGATGAGGACCCCAGCCTGATTCCTGAGGCCACCCAGGGAGGCACATTTAACTTTGATCCATCCTCCAACCTACAAACCAAGGAGTTCAAGTTCTAGACAACCGGAGCTTTGAACTTAGGAATGGTGGGTTTCCCAGCTGCTCCTCAACCCCTGCCACCTACTGACCCATCATCAACCAACCACTCACTAACCAGAAAAACCAACCAATCATCATGCTCAGAAACGACACTCACTCACACAGAAGAAACTAGCACTGAAGGATCTGAGTCTCAACGCCACTCAAAATACGGATGGATCTCAACGACCTCAAGACATGGAAGAAAAAAAAGAACAAGACTCATTAAACTGCAGTTGCCAAAAAACAAAACGAGAAAAGAAGAAAAAAAAAGGATATATATTTTGCTCTTTTTCACTCACTCGCACACATAGGTGAGCATGAACAATAATAGGAACTTCTGTTGATGTACCAGCCATCATATCAGCCAAGGAAGATGAACGAAAGAGTTATTCCTGAAATATAAAGGCAGGGATTTTTTGTTTCCAAGAAATCCCTTCCCTCAAAATGTTGCATTTCTGGTAATGATCTTAGAGTTTCAGCCAGACACCCAACTCGATACGTCCAGTCTCGACTGTGTTAAGCCATTTGGACCCCCTCCCTCATTCATCCGAAATCTGTGAACTAGCCTATAATGGGTTATTCCATGGAATATTATTCAAATGTGGGAAGGGAGTGTCTCTAAATATGTGGTGTGCAAACAGAACTTAAATTACCGCCACCAATTTTTGCTTTTTCTTCATCCTGAAATTATGGATATTTACAAAACACTGAAGATAATGAAGAAGAAAAAAAAATCACGTCAGAAGATCACACAAACTTGAATGGAGAAAATTTCATTTAAGGCATTCAGGCGCCCTCATTTTCGAAGTTCTGCTGTGATAGTATAGTGGACATTCATTGTGCCGATCTTTATTTGGTTTGCAATGGGACTGTCGGACATGTCAAAGGAGGATCCTACATGATTTGTCAATTTGACCAGGACTTTTAAAGGGCCGTCCCAGCCTTTGGAAGTTCTTTGAGATAACCTTAACAGGTCTTTCTGCTTAACAAGGGTGCTCTGGCAGCGCTTCTTATTTTCTGGATTCATCTTCTCTACTTCCTGTCTGTAAGCATAGTAATAAGTTCATCGGGATAAGCCCAGTTGTAACCGTTTGGAGGATATTTTCACTAAATCAGTGCATTTCATCACTTGGTAGACAAAACCACATGAAACTTTGCAACAGTGATTGGATAGTGAATTCTTTTTTTGTTTTGATCAGCGAAGCTTCCGCTTTTGCAGTTTTTCCAGTCTTACGCGCACACTTTTGGTTTTCCCGTTTTATTGCTTAATGTAAGTGGAGAGCGATGTTCGCTTAATTTTGACTATACAAGCAATGGGGAAAGGAGATCCATGACATTGTGGTTCTTTTTTTGTTTAGTCGGTTTTTAATCCTATTTCACTTGCTACAAAACCTAATTGTACCAACTAAAATAAAAGTATATTTCTTGTTTAGGTATATAATGCGAAGCTACCACACTTAGGTGCACTAGACGTTGTTGGGATGCTACAGAACAATAATAACGTTGTGATTATTGATTTACAGCCAATAGGGGTAATTTTTTTTTTTTTTGTTTGTTTGTTCAGTTTTGGTTTAACTTTCATTTTGTAATGGCAAATGATTGCCATTATTTGGAAAATGGGCTTTCTTACTGTTATGACTGGATGTTTTTTTTTTTTCTTCTTTTCCCTGTGCATTAACTTGTAAAGGGATGTATGGGAAAAAATTGCATTTAAACTAAAGTAGTTATGTTTGGGCCGCAAACTGCTGAAAAAGACAGTAAGAAAGCTGAAGGCAGCCCTGATAATTTTTGAATTAGCCATAATTGTTGAACAAAAAGAAAAAACAGGTTTGAAATTCATGAACTTATCTAGACAACTAGAAAACGAGCCACTTTAAAGAAGTTTTGTCTTGTATCAGAAATGGATACAAGCTTATTGCTTGTTGCAAGATTTTTACTTGCTAAAGAAAAAAAATGATCTAAAAAGCGACAGATCGCATTTTGGCCTCTGATTGTTTGTATGTTTTTATAAATTTTAGAACTGAATTTCTCTTTAAGGTGGCTCATCAGTATTTTTTTTTTTTCAACTCTTGTGCATATTAAAGATAAAGAATGAGTTGAAATTCATTGTGCCTTTTTTTCTCATTTCAAAGTAACTAAAAAAAGGTTCATAATGCCTACCACGTTGCATTGGAGCTGCTTATAATATGGGGTCTTTTGGGTGTTATGTCTGCCTATCTCTGGACTTTACTATGAGACGTTCTCTGGAGTAGAGTATAATTCTTATTAAATTCTCCTCTAGTCTGCTGGCTGACTTGTAATTGATCCCCTTAACTTCCATTTTGCTCCCTTCTCATTCTTTTCATATGGATCACAACTACCCACAATTCTCAACCTATCCACTTCCCCTCCCCACCTCCACCTTTCTATGGCAACATCTTTCACTCATCACTCCCTCAGGACGTGCTTTATGTATCAATGAACCTAACCAAAATAAACTTGCTGTTAGCCATCCTTTTTATTGCTCTCTTATGATTGACCTTCTAATGCTTTGGTGTCTCTTCTCTTTTACCTGTTACCTTTACTTCTTGTCCCTGTTCTGGCATTTCATTGACCCTTTTCTATTCAGAAGTCTCTTTCTCGCTCTTTCTAATAAGTGCCGTGCTCAAAGTTGTTTCTCAAGTGAGTTTACAGAGATTGGCGCTAGGATAAACCAGTCACCCAACACGCTACATGAGACTACAGTTACCACGAGAGTTTACGTGCATGAGAGATGAGCGTTCTCCAAACTTTTTAGAAAGCTGGTTTTAAAAAGCAATATAGATTGAAGAACAAAATGTCATTTTACCATTTTAACCATATGAAATTCCTATAGGATTCCATGTCTGGAATTAGAATTCTGCGTTGACCTACAAATCTACGCCACGACTGAAAAGTTCTATTCCAAATGTTTCTGTTGAGATATTTTCATGCTGTGCATTGAATATTTGTTCGTTTGACAGTTAGTTCTGTACATGTATTATGATGTAGAATATAATTACCCTATTAAACGATGGCAGAAAATCTTAGAGAGTACTTTAAAGGGTTAAAATTCTGTCATTAATTACTCACCATCAGGTCCTTTCAAACCCGTAAGACCTTCGTTCATCCTCAGAGCACAAATTAAGATATTTTTTGAGAGCTTGAGCACCGTGACGCATGCTTGCGGTTTCCCCAGAACATAATCAATGTAATCAGCGTGTTTACGTTTAGGAGAAAGCACGTGAATGCGTCATGGTACTCCAAAATAGCAGAAGACGGTAGCTTGGGGAGAAGAATTGTTGAATAAATTATTTTTGTTTTCATAAAGCACAAAAAGTATCCTCGTAGCTTTGCAAAATTGAAGTTGGGCCGCTGATGCCACATGAACTGTTTTACAGATGTCCTTCCTACTTTTCTGGGCCTGGGAACATTTCAGTTGCATTGCTGTCTATGCAGGGTCAGAGAGCTCTCAGATTTCATCCAAAATATCTTAATTTGTGCTCCGAAGATGAACGAAGGTCTTACGGGTTTGAAACGACATGAGGGTGAGTAATTAATGACAGAATTTTCATTTTTGGGTGAACTAACCCTTTAGCATGAAATCATAATTGACTTAATTGACTTTACTAGCGCACATTGCTAGTCTTGATGTGAACAACTGAACCGTTCAAGTTAATCCGCTGAAAAAAGTTTGTTTTGGTAATATTTAATCAAAATCTGAACATTTACTTCCGCTCTGGAATCGCGTTCCTTCTCTGATGACGTCAGTTTGACGGCTTGGGCAGAATATCCTTAACCACGCCCCTCCATGAGAGGAGGAGCGCTAGAACAAAACCACGCCCTCTACTCAATATTCCGTTTCAGTTGGAAGTACAGTAGCCCTAATCAAACACCTGAACAAGCTAATCAAGGTCTTCAGGATTAACATTACTAAGGCTACAGACAAGTGAGTTTTTTTTTTCAGGGTTGGAGCTAATCTCTGCAAGACATCGGCCCCTATACGTCACTTCACTGAAATAAAGTCGGCAGCAACTTCCGGTTCACGCGGACTTTAAAACAAATTAAAACCCAAAACCACACAATGACAACGTACTACACACTAAGAGGTGACACACAAACAAAGAGAAAAAGAGAAGAACCACTACAAACGTGCACTATGGCTGCAAAGCGCCACCTTTATTTCGAACGATGGGCGGGGCCTGGATGTCATTCAACCATTGAGAGAGAGTGAAGAACTACTGCAAACGTGCACGTAATAATGGCAGAAGGCGAAGAACCTGCACTTTTCACTAAAGTAACGGTTTATTCTCTACTCGCGTGTGTGGCTCAGTTTGCTGTCGGGTTTGTTTTTGCGCAGAAATGGGGGAATAAATGTTCAGCTGTTGATCGGTGGGTCCTCGTGTGGTTGTTTTACGACGCAATTGTTCATTTTACTCTGGTAGGTACAAAGGTGCATGCAGAAACGTTCACTTTTTAGCTGTTTGTAACTGTCTGATCACCTCTGGCTGCTTGGCCGCGCAGGAGGGACCCTTCGTCTACATGTCACTTGTTGGAAATGTGGCAACTTCTGACAGTCTATTGGCAGAGCTATGTGAGTATACTGTTACAACAAATACAGTCAAATAGGTGAATTAACTTTTTTGCATTAATGAAATGAACTGATTTGGTTAGAAGAAAAAAGACTGAGAGTAGGATGACATCTAGTGGTGTTTGTTGGTATCATGTACAAAGTTCAAAGGCCATTTCACTAGACATTGTGTATTCTCTATAATCAAAATACAATAGTAATAATAGAGTAGTTCAGGCTAGAAATAAATTAGCATTATATTTGCTCCAGAAAGAGTGGGATCTGTCTTCTGAAGCAATGTTTGTGTATCTTCAATGCAGTAAAATAATATTAAAATACTCAACAGGGAAAGAATATGGCAAGGCAGATAAACCCTACAATAACATCTCTGGAGCTCATCACTGTAGCTCCTGACGGTGGTTTTAGATGGATCTTTGGCCCTGCTTCTAGTCTACGCCATCGTCAAAGACAAACACTACAGGTAAATCAATCAACAGATTTCAAAATAATACTGAGATCTGTTCTAATGTAAATACAATCCATTTTAGATTCTGTCCACTTGCCAAACTCAATCCAGCTTTCATTTCCCATTCAAACTCCATCCCACAATCTGCAATTAAAATGATTCTTAAGGGGTTCTTGACCTTTAACACTGTTTTATGCATTTGTGTGAATGTCTCACTTTTTTTTTTCCCTGAACCAGGCACTTTGTTCAGATCACACTTTGTGTGTGTGAGTTGTACGGGGGCTGGATGACCTTCTGTCCAGACTGGCTAATCGGAAGCCCTAACCTGAACACAGGCAACTGGCTTTACCTGTGGGTCTACCTGGTGTTCTTCAATGGGATCTGGGTGGTGGTGCCTGGACTCCTCCTCTGGCAGTCATGGAGGGATTTAAAAAGAATTCATCAGTATCCAGAAAAGAAGGACAGATAAAATCAGAGGAAGTCTGGTCGTTATTAATCAACCGTTTAATTGTCAGAGTTATAATTAGCCTTTCAAAGTGAACAGAATGAGATGTGGAGAGGATGTACTGCAGTTAATGTATTATAAACATTTATTGCATACACAGAATATTAGATGAACAGTTGTTAAGGCGTATCTTTGCATAATTGCAGTGGTAAAGACACAAAGGAAGTTCACACCAAATACTGACTCATAGCAACAGACAGATGAGCGCACCTAAACAATGAATCCTTATTTATCCCCCATACAAAAATACATTACCAATTACCAAATAAACAATGAATCCTTATTTAGCTTTCATACACTGATCTAGGACCAGTTTCCCACTTATCCCCCCTGCCAAACTACCTTATCCAGTATGACAGAAAGCACAACACGGTTCAGTTCATGTTTCATCACACCTGTTTGCTTATCCTTAAAATAATAATGATGAATCATTCCTTCTTTTTACACAGACTGTGCTATTGAGTTGGCTATTTTCTTGCCAAGCTATGACGGCATATAACAGGCTATCCTGATATATTTTGGTCATAGTCACTTATATATGCAGGTCTGATCAAGGTTTTTAAGGTTTAAAGTACAACTTCAAAAAAAAATCAAATACAAAATTTAGGCATTCTAAACGTGTCAAAACAAATATAAAAGGGTAACACTTTAAAATAATATAAAAATTAAATAACTCAACAATAACTTACAAACATTAGCAATAAATTCATTAAATTACAAATAGAAACAATATTTGTTAAAAAAAACAAAAATCTATGTTTGTTAATAAAAACAAATGTTTTAGACATATTTCCATTAAAAGTTAATATTAACTAAAACAATGAATCCTTAACTAGATTTCATGAATATTGTTACCTATTTTAAAATCAGCTAATTTCATGAATTCAGAAAGCACAATGTATATGAATTACTATGCAAAACTCCAACATCAAACATAAAACCTACATTAAAACTCAAATAGCCAAATTATATAAAAAAACTGATGTAAATGTTTTAAACATTAGCAAAAACACTGATCCTGAATGTTTTTAAACACTTACAAGTCATGTTAACTAATGTAGTTAACTTGAGTTGACAAATTGAATCTTATTGTAAAGTGTTTCCTAAAACCGAAACTGCATTTAAAACCACCTGATTTCTATGAATTTTCTTCAATAAAGTTTCCGATATCAAAATGTATGTATCACAGGATTCTCATCAAAATCACTTTGGTTTCCAAATCAGTCTTCACACGGTAACATGGCATTCATTACAAAGGAAAAGATGTTTGCAGCAATTACAGTGCACACGCTAGAAGTGCAGCACATGAAGACAAATAAAACTTAAATATGATATTTGCAGCACATATAACAAAAGTAAACAAGTGCAGTAGTTCAATCAGTCAATTATTTCCCAACATTCTTGGTCTTAGTATGACAGTACCATGATCAAACCTTCATTTTGCTTGTTATTAAGTTTACGCTTCGATAAAAGGAGACTGTCAAGTTTGAACTCCATTCGCTGTATTGCCAAGTTAGCTAGATAGTATCTCACTTATGCTTTATGCATTAGTTTAGCTATAGAGAGAAAGGCTTGTTGGAGACCCAGTCCCTTCAGGGCGCTGCAAGCTTGGATCTCCCACACCCGATCCGTGTAACTATCCAGCTCCAGCAATATAGACACGTCTCTAATAGTCAGAGAGTTTGGCAGATCTTTTTTGTTAGCCAGCACCATCAGGGGAACTCCTTTCAAATGCTCATCACTCAGAATCTTCTTCAGGGCTTTCTGAGCTTCTCCCATCCTGGCACGATCACTGCTGTCCACCACGAAGACCAGCACCTTACATCCCTCTAGGTAGTATTTCCAATTGGGCCTCATGGTTCCTTGTCCCCCAACATCCCACACGGACAGTGAGGTCTTCTTGTCCAGCTGTACAGTCGCAACATTGAAGCCCACAGTAGGCGAGGTCTCCATCACCACACCACGCTGCTGTCTGTACAGCAAAGTAGATTTCCCAGCCGAATCCAAGCCCATAAGGAGAACCTGAGGAGTCTTTTTAAACTGCTTAGACTTGATGGCACCCATCCTGATGTGTGAGACGCTTTTCAGATTGAACTTACAGACTCTTGTTGTCTGTATCTCGGCAGGTTTGGACTGGCATCAGGCAGAATCCTTGATTTCACTCAGCGACTTCTGTTTTTTTTTCTTTCGAGGGAAATCGTATGCAAAGCAGAAGCGACGCTTTATGAATGGCTATATGTCTCTGAAACTATAGCTCAAGACTGACCGTGTGTTTCAGCTCGACTAGTCGATCCACATTTTTAAACAGGTTTGTCAACTTTGTTACGTGGGCCAACCTGCTCCGGGATCCTAGAAACTGAACTGTACTGTAAATAATGCAAACCATCCTGACGCTATGACTTGACAATATGTAATGTGTATAAAATATGAAAATAAATATTTTGAATATATTTGAATGTTTACTGCTAAGTTAAAACGCAGAAACCTATATAAAAATATTAATGTTTATTCTAATATTTTACGGTATGTTCTTCTGCTGAGTGGCTATAGATCAGTGGTTCTCAACCTTTTTTTTTTTCCAGCGGGCCGCGCTGTGGTCCAAGAGCAAGTCTCACGTGCCGCACGCATATCATTTACATATTACATCACCAGCACCAGATTTATAACATTATAGCCTAAATATTATGATGTCTAATCGATTACATTCACTGAAATAAATAATTTTACTCACTATTAATAAAACAACTGACGGTGTCGGGAGCTGACCAGTTTGGTGAAATTCGGCTCGAAAGGAATAACAGCACAATGAAGTTGCGATTGTAAATTGCAGTCTGTCGAATTTAATAATCTGAGGTTCTCTTCAGAGATGTTTTGCCACATTTCTGCCTAGTATGGGTGTTTCCTTTTGCCTGAACATCTTCAGGTGAGTGGCGGGGCAAACCGAAAGTGGATGCCGAAAGTCCAGCACTTCCTCCTATTAATAATAATAATAATAATAATAATAATAATAATAATAATAATATTTTTTTTACGTTATGGTTTAACAGAACTTTTTTCCTTCCTCCCTCTTTTATTATTTTTATTATTATTATTATTATTATTATTATTATTATTAGTATTATTATTATTATTATGAACATGTGGCTTATTTTCGCGTGTATTTTGCAAGAGGTCCAGCAGACTATAGACTGTATAAAAACAGGTCCAGACGCTCGTATTTTGTCATTCTCATTGTGTCAATTCCCGCCTCCTTTATCTCCAGCGTTCTGCTACAACCAATCCATGAAGTAGGAGTGACGTACAAGCAGCCTGTGATTGGACAGCTGAGCAGTCAATCATGGAGCCGTAGCAACAGTGATCAGGAAACAAGTGAGCTGGTTTTCTCTGGCGTGAACGCGTTTGCGTGGTCACACTGCTGGCGCTACAGGCTCCTAGAGGGACTGGGTAACTCGCTAACTGCATGGTCTCAAACTCCTGGAGTCATTAGGTAGGTTTCGGGCCGTTGTCTTGATGAAAACCGTTGTTTCTGTATTCTGAGTCTGTCTCGTTTCCTGATGCAGCGGTGCAGTAGCTGTCAGGCTAACCGAGCTTTGCTTGTAAACACAGTAACGCGAGCCTGCAAGAAGATACATTTATACCAACCCCTGCTGATTTAGCGATTTCTTTCGCATGCACATTACACTCTAGCAGACAGTGCTTCTGTTTACTTTTTGGTTTTACTTTGGATTTTGCTACACGGTCGCGACTGGTCCCTGATCAGCTGTAAAAGTGGTACAGATGCAATAAAAGCTATAACTAGTGAGTTTTAGTAGTTGTTCCGTTATAAAGAATTGCACCGAAGTGTTTCAGTGATAAAATAACAGACAAACAGGCTTTAAGATCCATCAGTTCAGTGCTGATCCAAACAATAAAGCCTTTTTGTATATTATGCAATCGTGTTGTGTAAATTATTGTGAGCTGTGGTGTCACAGGGTATAATATCAAACCAAGTGCAGTGGTCATCTGTCACCCTTGTTAGGGCAATTAATCCCAGCCTGATCTTGAAATAATAATTGAGCTGAGAAGCAAATCCAAATATCAGAATGATTTCTGAAGAATCATGTGACACTGATGCTGGAAATTCAGCTTTGTCATCACAGGAATACATTATATTTTAAAATATGTTTAAGCAAAACATTTTTACAAATTGCTATATATTATTGTAGGTATATTATAACTACGTGTCAACTAGCAGTCATTAGTGTATTAGTAGACTGTCTGCTTAATATCTTAACACTTTATTTTGATGGGTCCACAACATACAGCATACTGATTATAAGAAACATCACAAGTATACGTCAACTTATTCTACTAACCCTAAACCTAACCTAACAGTCTACTCTGAGAGTTAGTAGACATGTAGTCGCAAATTAATGAGAATTAGTTGACTTCTAGTTGCAAGGTTACTTATAGTTAGTAGAATGTCTAAAGTGGACTGTGTAACCTTATTTTTGAACATTACTGTTTTTAATGTATTTTGCATGAGAGACATCTTTTAAACACGTTGAAAAATCGTAGTCGTGTATGTGTCCTGTTTCAAAGGCACGCACAGCAGGTATCTTCTGGTCTCCAAACCCCATCCCCTGCGCTTACAAAGGAGTGTTGCCATGGTGGATGTGAGTAAGTGGCCTCTCTTCACGCTCTTGAGTGCACAGGAGCTCGCCTCCATACGACAGGCATGCATCTTTGGGGCATCTGCGAATGAGGCCATCTACATCACCCACGATGACGAAGTAAGCTGATCAAGAAACTGATAGTAGCTGAAAATCAAGTATCTGCTTTGTCTGTGTGGCTCTTGGTGGTGTAAGCTTACATGACCTGTTTTAGTAGTTTGTATCGTGCAGTTTGTATGAAGGGCTTCTGTACCTTCATATGAAAATGAATCTGGATGTCCTGGCACAGGTGTACGTGTTGGGTTTGAACTGCAGTAATTGTCTGGGCACTGGAGACAGTCAGAGCACAATTGTTGCTAAAAAGCTGGACTGTCTGACTGGGAAGAAGCTGGTCAGTTTGAGCTATGGCAGTGGCCCTCATGTTCTGCTGGTTTGTGGCTTCACCTTTAGTTAAAGTTAGAGGCATAATGTGAAACAAAATGCCAAACCACTTGCCTTAATACATAAATTATAATTCATTATAAAACCACAATACAATAAAAAGCACTTATTATTATAATACCACCTAATAAAAAAAACCCCTTCTTCCTACTTCCAGAGGGGGAGTTGTATGCATGGGGGCATAATGGATACAGTCAGTTGGGCAATGGGACGACCAATCAAGGTGTGTCCCCTATTTTGGTGACTACTAACCTGCAGAACAAGAAGGTGACTGAGGTGGCCTGTGGTTCGCACCACTCTTTGGCACTGACCCATGAGGGTGAGGTGAGGCTTGGGAACTGTTTACGTCATACTTAATTCATGCCTTGCATGAGCATGGAGCCCATTTTTACCCCATAAGAAAAAAACTTTAGTAAATGCTTTGCTTTGTGGCATAATTATGGCATTTTTGTTCTGTCAGTTGATCTCATAATTTTAACTTTTCATCCCATCGGTTGACGTGTTATCTCATAAGCATGACTTAGTATCTCATAAATATTTGTAATAAGTATGACTTCATATTATATGCCAAATCATGCTTTGGTAAATGGTAATTTTTTTTTTTCATGTGTGATGGAAATGGGCTTCCATACATAAGAGACTGCACATTTAATCTTAATATTGATTAGTTTTCTCTCAACATTACAATTGAAAATTCGCAGATAGGTTGCATTGCATTAATATGTCACATTTTATTATTACATTTAGAAATAATCCGGCCTACAGTATCAGTCCAAAAGGGATATAAACTGATTCAAATTGATTAAAAACAGCAGAATATATAAAAGATGCTGAAAGATCATAGGTAAAATAAACAATATGTGATTTAATGTGATCTAATATAGCAATCTTATTTACAAAAAAACATATAAAATTAAGAACATTTTCACAGGTAGCAGGAGACACATCAGTGCATGCAGTATTGGTCTGATTGAGGTAATAGTACTTAACGAAACTCAAGGGTTGTGAAAGTTTTTGATAGTTACGCAAGGAGTAGGGCATTTAAAAATCTTAAAAGATGGCATAGAATCAAATGACTGAATTGTCCAGATCTTCAGCTGCTAGACTAACAGTGCCATTTTTGGTGAATTTGCTTTACAATAAGACAAACAAATAGGGACAAAACAGTAACCCTTTTAAACTTTGTTTATCCCATGATCTCACTTTTAAAGAAGCATTTCTCAGAGATGTCCTCTTTTATTTGGGGTATGAGACTTTTAGGCTTTAGTGGACCACAGACTGATTTATCTGTGTTTCTCACATTTAGGTTCATTTAAAACACTATCTGTTCGTTAAAAAACCCAGATCAACCTATTGATGCACAGATATGTCCATTAATTAGGGTCAAAATATTGAGATACTGCGAATCTGATGGCATGGACTAATCAGACAGTTTCAGAATATAGTTTCTATGTTAACATTGCTCCGTGTCACATGCTAATCCCATAATCCAAGCAAAATCTTTCCTATTTCTTTTGCATATAACAATTTCCCTTTTATTAGTCCCTTTAGAAACACTCCAGTAGTAGGTTAAATATGTAGGTTACATTTTAAAGGGTATTAGATGGATTTTGCTTTGACAAAACCCTCCTCTCTATCCTCATCTGTTTAGCAAGCATAGTTAGCCGCTTAGCCTCATCATGCTCGCTGTAATAAGGAGCATGTGACCTTTTTTCCTAAGCTGTGAGGGCTTTTGTTCTCTTTGTGACTACCAAGATCAGCTCGGGTGTAACACTCTGTGTTTGTCTTTGTCTGATTGAGCTTCATTAAATGTTCTGGCTGTGTAGTGCAAGTGTGTTTTTATAGCTCACACAAAAACATTCACAGAAATCCAGTCAGATGTTTTTAAAAAATACTATTTTTATCCTAACGGTCCTGCTAATTAGTCACTAATTGTATGTCACCCTAGGTGTTTGCATGGGGCTATAACAACTGTGGTCAGGTGGGTTCAGGGTCCACCGCCAACCAGCCAACACCTCGCAAGGTGTCCAACTGTCTGCAGAATAAAGTGATGGTCAGTATAGCTTGTGGACAGACTTCATCCATGGCTGTGGCGGATAATGGCGAGGTATGGGATGAAACAAATCATTTATATAAGACTGTCTTTCTCTAATGAATTGTTGTATTGCTTTTGGTGTTTTTATTTTATTTTATTTATTACTTTATTACTGTAGCGCTTTGGGTTTAAGAAAAGCGCATTACAATAAAATGTATTATTATTATTAATAAAAAGCAATATATGTATATTTATATCCTTCCTTTTTATGGAAATATGCAAAGTGCAATGTAAAAGTGCTATGTGTTGTTGACCATTGACTGTTTGGCACGCAAGTGGTGTTGCTGTATTTCTCACTGTAGTTGTATTGCACGTTTGTTAGTGGTGAAATGAGTGTGTGTGTGTTTCAGGTTTATGGCTGGGGTTACAATGGTAATGGCCAGCTAGGGTTAGGCAACAATGGGAACCAGCTGACGCCGAGTCGTTTGATTGGACTACAAGGCCTCTGTGTGCTGCAGGTACAAAACACAAGATCTGCCATGTTCTCAGATAGATTGTTACCTGTACATGTAGCATACTAATATACACTCCCGTTCAAAAGTTTGAGGTCAGTAAGATTATTATTTGAAAGAAAGTAATACTTCTAATTAGCAACAATTCAAAAGCAATTGATCAAAAGTGCCAGGACCTTTGTAATTTTACGAAAAAGATTTCTATTTCAAATGAATGCTGTTCTTCAAATGAACTGTTCATCAAAGAATCCTGGAAATTAGTATGCAGCACAACTGTCTTTGACACAGATAATAATAAGACATGTTTATTATACACCAAATCAGCATATAAGAATGATCTTCGAAGGATCATGTGACCGGAATATGGTTTTAATTTGTAATATTATTTAACAGTAGTATTGTTTTTACTGTATTGTAAATGAATGCAGTCTTTGTGAGCATATAAGCCTTCAAAAACATTTAAAAACTTGTTCTGGCCCCAAACCTTTGAACAGTAATGTATAAAAAAGCAACAAGAATTGACAACGAACAAACAAGCAGTTTGTTTTTCCACATGCGGATTGAAAAAAAAATGTAAGTGGGTGGAAAAATTGTAAAACAAGTCACTGTGTCACAGATTGCGTCAGGTTACGCTCATTCTCTAGCACTGACTGATGAGGGTCTACTGTATGCATGGGGGGCCAACACTTACGGCCAGCTGGGCACCGGCAACAAGAGCAACCAGCTCAGCCCTGTACAGGTCATGACTGAGAAAGAAAGGTAAATATGGAAATATGTCTTTTCCATTTTTATTACTTGCCTACTCATTCACTCACTGACTTAGTTCTAAAACAGTTGTTATTGTTAACTAAAAGTTTTAAAAATTGTATTCATTAATTGCAATAAAGCTGATGAAAATATTAAGAATTGTCGCCTTGGCAAGTATTAAAATGTCTAAAACTTAAAAATAATATAAAGCTAAATATAAAGAAACTAATAAAAATGTCAAAAGCACATCACAAAATTACTGAAACTTAAACTAAAATAAAAAAACCTGAACATATAAAAATAAAAGCTAATTCAAAATATGAATTAATTATACAATAGTATATAAATAACACTGTTCCAAAAGCCACAGAACTGCTTTTTATATTGTAAAGTGTCCTAACGTTCAACATGCTAATGCAAACTCTGATATCAAATTTGAAATCTTTTAAAATCAAGCTAACAATGTGATGCAATTAAGCTAAAAAAAAAAACCCACAAAAAACTACTCAAAATATTGAGGAAAATAGTCATTTTTTTATCAGTACTTTTTGTACTTGTCAATACTTTATTATATTTGTAATCGAGATATATCTTCTCATTTTGTGTGAATTTTTTTCATTGATTCTTTGCAAACGATTTATGAGATGCTGCACTAGAAAATAGATATAGAAAATCAGACAGCCTTTGTTCCACACCTAGAAATGATGCTGTCTAGTTTGGTGGCTCAAAATAAGGAATGCATGATGTTGCTGTTTGCATTTTGTCAGTTCCATTATTAGTGTGAATTGTTGCAACCCAGGGAGATTTCCTGTTGGTCTAGTGGGGGCTTCCTGTAAGTCATCCTGTTTTGGGTAGTAGCTCACTTGTACTAACTCTATAGATGACTTAATTTATCTCTTCTATTATTAGATTGGGTTAAATTTGAGGAAATGCATAAAAACTGAAGTAAAGAAAAAAAAAAACCAAGAACTCAGTAATCTCTAATGGGAAAATAATATTTATATAAGGATCTGACTAATGTATCCCTCCCCTTCCCTTGGTCCTTTCCCATTTGTGCCCTCTCCTCCTGCATGTATCCTTCCTCGTGTCCCTGCTCCTCCACCTTGACCTCCTCCATGTCTTCCTGATATTTTGACTCTGCCTCTTCCCTCCCCCAGGATTGTGGAGATCGCCGCCTGCCACTCCACACACACCTCTGCGGCGAAGACCCAGAGCGGTCAGGTGTACATGTGGGGGCAGTGCCGCGGACAGTCCATCGTGCTGCCACACCTCACACACTTCAGCAGCACAGACGACGTCTTCGCCTGCTTCGCCACGCCGTCTGTGATGTGGCGGCTGCTTTCCATGGGTGAGTTTGTGCTGTTGTTTTATGGTTTAGTTCTCTTTTGCTGCTCTGTTGTTGCAGTTTTAATGCATTTGCTGTATTACTGCTGTTATTTAACATGCATTAAACGGAAATAAACTCTGCAGAAACTGATGCAGTCACTGGTCTTGCATAACTGTGCTGTATTTTTCATCAGAGCATGATGACTTCCTGACTGTGGCCCAGTCTCTTAAAAAAGAGTTTGACAATCCTGAGACCTCAGACCTCAAATTCAGCGTCGACGGGAAGTACATCCATGTCCATAAAGCCGTTCTCAAAATCAGGTAATGACCACACTCAAGTTTCATCATTAATAATTTGTGCATTAAAGAGCTTAAAGGGATACTCCATCCCAAAATGAAAATTTTGTCATTAATCACTTACCCCCTTGTCGTTCCAAACCTGTAAAAGATTTGTTCGTCTTCGTAACTCAATTTAAGATTTTTTGGATGAAAACAGGGAGGATCGAGACTGTCCCACAGACTGCCAAATAAATAACAGTGCCAAGATCCAGGAAAGTATGAAAAGCATCGTCAGAATAGTCCATCTACCAAAATTACAAGAACAATAACATTATGAAGCGACGAGAATACTTTTTGTACACAAAGAAAACAAAAAGAATGACTTTATTCAACATTTCCTCTCCTCTGTTTCTCTCCAAATCTGTGTCTCTCCTCTTCTGTGTCAGCCGCGCCACTAGGATACGTTTTGTACGTGTATTTACGCTTTGGTTTGAAAGCAAACAGTGCATCGGTGCAGCGCAGCTGACACAGAAGAGTGTACGCCATCTGTGTACTGCTGAGAATTGCCAAAATGGCGCTACGCTGATTTGGAGAGACACAGAGGAGAGTAATTGTTGAATAAAGTCATTATTTTTGTTTTCTTTGTGTACAATAAGTATTCTCGTCACTTCATAACGTTACGGTTGAATCACTGATGGCAGATGGACTATTCTGACGATGCTTTTCATACTTTCCTGGACCTTGGCACTGTTATTTATTTGGCAGTCTATGGGAAAGTCACGAGCCTCCCTGTTTTCATCCAAAATATCTTAAATTGTGTTCCGAAGATGAACGAAGATTTTACGGGTTTGGAACGACATGGGGGTAAGTGATTAATGACAAAATTTTCATTTTGCAGTGGAGTAACCCTTAAATGCTCACTTGGTTACTGCCAATTACAAATTTCTCCTCTTTTAATCATTTTCTGTCGGCTCTTTTCAGGTGTGAGCACTTCAGATCAATGTTTCAGTCACACTGGAATGAGGATATGAAGGAAGTGATTGAGATCGACCAGTTCTCGTACCCGGTGTACCGCTCTTTTCTGGAGTTCCTCTACACCGACAGTGTGGATCTTCCTCCTGAAGACGCCATTGGTGGGTTCATTTTGAGACTTATATTACAAAGTATTCCATGAAACTTATATATATGAGTACAAGAAACCATTTAAAATGGACTAAAACTACACCAAGTAAAAAAAAAAAATATTACTCTTACCTAGCTTTAAAATGGACTCCTATGTGATTTTTGTCCATTTTTTGTTGCCAGGTTGCAGTTAATTTTCCATTCACAATATTGTTTTTTATTTTGGACTACGTCTATAAAACAATATATAAAGTAAAATTGTATTTATTCATATTATTCTTATAATAATAACAATATTAATATATTATTATTATTACTATTATTTACAATAATATTATAATTATTTACAACAACAGTAATAAGAGTATTACATTAGTAATAATTTGTTGTAGTTGTTATTATTAATGATAGAATATTTATTATTTAAGTTACGCCTACTTTCTTTGCATGAACATTTGGTTGGCATTATGCAAATCTTCCCACACAGTGATGTAGACGTGGGGGTGTGTTTAAACGAGGCGTTTTAGGAGGGCGTGGACGAGTCTTAACTTTTATAAAGAATATCTCTTTGATTTTGAGACTTTAATCTTTGCAACTTTGAAATATTAAGAATTGTTGCCTTGGCAAGTATTAAAATGTCTAAAACTGAAAAATAAAATAAAGCTAAATATAAAGAAACTAATAAAAATGTCAAAAGCACATCACAAAATTACTAAAACTTACACTAAAATAAAAAAAAGCTGAACATATAAAAATAAAAGCTATTCAAATTCAAAATATGAATTAATTATACAATAGTATATAAATAACACTGTTCCAAAAGCCACAGAAGTGCTTTTTATATTGTAAAGCGTTCTAACGTTCAACATGCTAATGCAAATCTTCCCACACAGTGATGTAGACGTGGGGGCGTGTTTAAACGAGGCGTTTTAGGAGGGCGTGGACGAGTCTTAACTTTTATAAAGAATATCTCTTTGATTTTGAGACTTTAATCTTTGCAACTTTAGGGATCTTATCTATTCACGAGAAAGGAGAACTTGAAATTGCATCATATGACCCCCTTTAAGTTAGCCATTACAAAGCGTGTTATAAAACAAAAGAACATTCAAGATGGTCAGAACATTTATGTTGTACCCATCAAAAAATGGGTAAGGATTGGATTTGGATATATCTCACAGGGTTACTGGATCTGGCAACCTCATACTGTGAAAACAGGCTGAAGAAGTTGTGCCAGCATATCATAAAGAGAGGAATCACGGTGGAGAACGCTTTCTCTCTGCTGTCTGCTGCCATCAGATACGATGCTGAGGTAACACTAAACCACCCTGGAGGCCTGGCTTACTAGAGCACTTAAACAGACACCTGTTTTCCCAATAGCTCCTTTCGGTCTCATTTTGTTTGTTTGCTCTTTGCAATAAATCAACTAGTAAAATACTTTTGAAAGGAAATACAGAAACTCAAAATTGTAAGCTTGTAATGCTAATCATGGATGATAATATTGATTGTTCTTGCTCACTTGTTCAGTCACTCATAAATGCACGTTCATGCTTTCTTCCATGTGAAGGATCTAGAGGAGTTCTGTTTTAAATTCTGTGTGAACCACTTGACTGAGGTCACACAGACAGCTGCGTTCTGGCAGATCGACGGCAACATGCTGAAGGAGTTTATCTGCAGAGCCAGCCACTGTGGAGCCTTCAAAAACTGACTTGGCCACCAGATACACGCGTGCTCCGTTCAGTGTATTAGTCAAGGAACGCATCTGCTACTGCAGCCAGTCCTCCTCACAGCTAGTGGGCGCTGTGACACCAGACAGTCATTAACACACAGCACCCCCTGTTGAGCAGGAGAGGAACTCTTTCATAATAGACAACATTCATAAAGAAGGCTCAATGTCTGTCTCATGCACAACCATTTTGTACTCATCTGTTGCCTGAGATAGTCAGCCAGATGGGACATTCCCATTCATGTTTTAGACATATTGCCTAGTGCTAATAAATAATTTCTTGTGCTGCAGATGAGAAGAGTGTTGTAATAAAATAGAAGTGAGTTTGGGTCAAACAGAGGCATAATTTAACTCTATTACTTAAACATGCACCACTGAAAAGCAGACAAAGAGACTAATTCGATCTTTTTGTTTGTCCCTTACGCTTTATTGCATGGTTAATATTAAATAGAGGTCACTAATTACTTATTTTTGTTCTTCCAGTGATGCTGTGCATTACAAGTTGCTCTTTTTTTATTGTATTGTATTGGCTGGGATCTGTTAATCTGCATTCTATTGGATACAGTCAGCAGACCTTATTGATGTGGCTCCTTATGTTTTTCAGTTATTGTTGTTTAAATGTTATTGACCAAAAGAATTTCTACTATATGATGTTTTAGTTTTTTTTTGCTTGATTTGAGGCTTAAAATGTAGGCCGTTTTTTCACAGATTAGGAAGACCACTATCTGTTATCGCTTCATTCAGGAACTGCTGTTGCACTTAACCAGTCTGATGTTTAAGTTTGCTAAAATATAAAGAGTATTATAGTTGCACTAGTTGTTTCCTGTGCAGGAGCTGCTCATATAAGATCACTAGAGGGTGTATATGAATTTTTACAGTTGCACCTTTTTAATAGGTGTGAAACACTTAGATTTAGTAATACTAATGCCTATGGTAAGTTTTTTTTTGTTACACATTAACCAACTGTATTTGTTTTTCACATGTATATACTGTACAGGTTTTGCATTAGCTTTGTAAATTAATCTGTGCACATTGTGTGCCACAGTGTCTCTTGTAAGGTAAAAAAAAAAAACCAAGATATTATAAAGATAAATAAAGCTTTTCTTATAGGTTGCATTGGTTTTTTTTTTAAATTAAATGAGGTAAAAATGTATGCCAAAATGCCAGCATATATATATATATCTACATTTAATATAATTCCTTTATTTATTAAAATGATTTCATATTAGAATTATACATTTAATATAATTTTAATTATTTCATTTATTTAACATTATTATTTAATCATTTTATTAATTATCCTTTTGAGCATAGAGCATTAATAATTATAAACGCTACTCATTGGCCTTCCTGAAATCCATCCTGTTGTTTAATTTCTCTTTAAATGAAGCTAATGTTAATTATCTGAATTGTTCAGTCCTTGTTTCGGGTAAAGTGATTGTGAAGCCATTCTATGATGTGAGTAAATGTCCAGAGAGGACCCACATAATTCACAGGTTTGGCTATTTCAGCTGCACGTATTAGCTGGTGTGTAAACACTGAAATCATCAAACATTCATGCAATTATCTTAGACAAATATTTTTGATAGAATGGAGTGCAGTGACTCAGTGTGCCACTGCTATGTAAAAAATTAAAAAAAATAGACTAATAATTCAAATCTTAAGACCATAACTTAACACAACAATCTCCCAACATCACTGATGCTCCTGTAACTACATGAGAGAAAACCCCTGCATCCATGATCCAGTATCTTGTAAGCTGCTAGACAAGATCAAATGTTTATTAATGCTAATGAATGTAAAATGTAAATTGGGCAGTTCCGGCCGCGGTGTGTGGGCCTCCGCATGCTTTTCGTCTGTATGCGGCAATCAGATTTCTGGGGAATCGAATCAGGTGAGCCTTTAAGAACAGACGCCCCGCCCCCAGGTGACGTCTGCGCAAATAGGAAGAGGACACCGTGAAGGCGGAGGGGCTGCTGTTGTTTGGGGCTGTTTAGTCAGTGACATGTCAATGCTGATCGCGGTTGAATGGCAGCACCGGACAGTCGGCGGTCTCACCGGGATTTCGAGAGAAGCAGATCTATTCCAAACGGCGAGGAAGTGCGCAATGCGAGGGATAGCGGAGTACAGACGGATGCCAAAGTACAAGGTCAGATTAGTCTGTCAGTGTCTGCTTAAGGTAACCAGACCCCAGGACAGATCAACTTTACAGTGTGTTGTTTTTGTCGTTAAATTATTTACTAGCAGGTTATTATGCATTTCATATATATTCTCATTTAATGTCTATGTCAGCAGCTTAATTTTAAGAGCAATCTGATTGCATTAAATCTAGGGCTGCACGATTATGACAGAAATCATAATAATCGATTATTCTCTTGAAATTGTAATTGCAATTATTAATTACGATTATCACAATTTACACTGAATGATGTTTATAGCATTGTTTGATTCAACTGCATGCCGTATTTTTATATGAAGATAAACAAGCTCAAAATACTCAAACTGAAAAACTTCTAGTGCTGTTCTATAGTATTAAGCCTCAAATGTCAAATATACATCGGATTGGTTTCTTCTTTAAATTATATAAAAGTAAAAATATGAATGGTATTATAATGTTATGCTAAAACTAAAATTAAAATAATGGTAAAAACCCTTAAGATAGCATGTAGAAAGAAAGAAAGAAAAAACGCATCTTATGCACGCAGAATAACATAAGAGGACTTTGACCGATTACTTAATTGGCATTAGAAATTCGATTAATTGTGCAGCCCTAATTATATCTATTCTAATTAGAATTCTGATAAGATTTTATGCTAACCATTTCCTTGTAGAGACCAATTTTTAATTTAATTTATATTTTATGTTTTTTGATGCAATGATTGAAAAACTATACGTCAATAAAAAAAATTATACTTATCCACCAAATCTTATTCTTAATCCCTTTCAGTCTTTTGCATGAATATAATATCATAACTACTACTGGCTGCAAATAATAATATTATAAAAACAGTAATCATTATAATACAACAATAAAATAATTATAATGAATGTGTTGTTATTATGTACTTATTATGTAAAAATGATGGAAACAAAAACAAAAAATGAAAAACAAATTAGCTAAATTTAAAAGGTAACACATTGAACAGCATGGTCTAATTGATTATTGGTATATCTCCATTGTTTCATTATATCATAATATTAAAAAAATAATAGCTTTAGTAGCTTTTTTTATTTTTATTTATTTATTTTTTGTGTCGCTAGTCTGTTCAAAAATCCTATTTGTTTGTTTCAGGTCATGGACCTCGACTGTCCAAAGCCAACCTCTTCACATTGTTGAGTCTATGGATGGAACTTTTCCCAAAGAAAGAACCACAGCAACAAGAGAATGACACAGTAGGCATATTTGAATTTCCTCTAGAGCACACACTCTAAAGTCTGTGTTTTAAGGACAGATCTTACATTAAAAGCCATTTAAAATGCATATATCACAAAAAAAAATTAATAAAAATTGTAACAAACGATATAAAACGATGTAAAACCTCATTATTATTAATTACTTCGAAGAAAAAAAAAAAAAATTCCCAGTCTACGCAGAATTATTACTCCCTGTTGTGTGTATAATGACTCATGTGCTCTGAAGATGCTAATGAACTTGTAGTGTGTATGAACTGGAAGGGCTGCTACATCCTATGACTCATTAGCTGTATGGATATATAAATAATGAGAGGTATTATATTTGGACCCAGGCTGGAGACAGTGGTCTTGTGGTGGTCCATGAGCGCAGGGTTCTGGGTCTGCATTGCTCCAGTGTGCAGTTACATGCAGGACAGGTGGCTGTGGTCAAACACGGACCTAGACTGAAGGGATGCGATCTCTACTTCTCCAGAAAACCCTGCTCCACCTGCCTCAAGATGCTCATCAATGGTAAGATCATACCTGTCTATAACTATACTTCAAATAAATAAAGTTGTGAATATAGTATTAAATGTAAAATAACCATATATTTCATTTATTTTAATTTTTATATGTTCATCTCTCTTTGTTCAGCTGGTGTGAGTAGGATATCATACTGGCCCGGTGATGCTGAGATCAGTTTGTTGTCAGGTAGACACAATCATACAGACTCCAGTCACCAGGAAGCCATCTTCGATGCCACAGCTGGAGAGAGACTGAAGTCCAACAGCAGACCGCACATCTGTGTGCTCCTGCAGCCTCTGGACTGCACCATGCCGCAGTTCGTGGATGAAACTTCTCAAAACTGTGACTTTCTTGGGAAGATTGCTGCGGACAATCCATCTCTCGATGTTAAGGATATCTTTAGAAGGGAATGGTGGAACAACTTGGATAAATTATTGGAGAAGTTCTTTATAAATGATGAGGAACAGCATAAGTATGTGCTGAACAAAATGGGACTGGAGAGCTTCTGTGCGGAACCAAATTTTAGCAACTTAAGGCAGCATATGAGGACTCTAGTTAGAATTCTGGCATCCGCCGCCGCAAGCGTTCCGGTTCTAGAAGAAAATTATGGGTTCTTCATGAAAGAGCCTTTAGGGACGGGTTCTCCAGCTTTACCTCAGGATGTGGTGCGACACTGTATCATACAGGCCCGATTACTGGCGTGTAGAACAGGTGAATTCTGTTCAGTTAGATTTACTTATTATTCACTTGCTTGACTAATTGACATCAAAATGTTCAGCTGTTATCAAAAATACACAAATCAAGAAACCAAAAGCAATGGCAGAAAGTGACAGCTTGAATCTAGTGTCGCTTAAAATGGTTGGCAGAAATCAGAAGCATCAGGTCTTGTTTTAGTTAAAGGTCCATTTATATCAAAAGGTAACAGATGGAGCAGATTATTGACAAACAGATTATTGACAAAGACAAAAAAGTAATGTAGCGCGGGACTTCTTTCTGTCCATCAGTTGTTAATTGGTTAGAGGCGACTGTAAAATGGGACTGGATTTAAGTAGACTCAGTGATTGGAGAAGCCCAACATACATACAATGTTGTTTCAATGGAAAATTAGACTTTTAGATTAAAAATCAACTTTGGCACTAAGGCCTCATAAATAAAAAAATGCATTGATGAATCGCTGACAAAGATTGGTAAGGTGCATTTAGATGTTCAGTGCTCTTTCAGATGCTTAATAGCGCCTCCTACCGTATAACAATGAAAACTCAATGGTGGGGAAGACGACAAATTTTATCAATGGCAGGGAAAAGAGTTAACCATATTTTGAAATCCTAAAAATATAATTATGAGTACTTTATCTAATGTCATAAAGTGAGACAGCCCAACTAGTCCATTGCTAATGCTGTTGTTGTTTTCCTGCCAAAATGATATAATTTTCTGGACAATGCTGTAAAGGTGTAAATTTAAATTGAGGTGCAGTTCAAATGTTTTCTTTTTGTGTGTGTGTGTGTGCTGTCTCTTTATGTAGAGGATCCTAAAGTGGGAGTTGGTGCGGTTATTTGGGCTGAGGGAAAACAGGTGAGCCAAAAACATGACTTTGAATTTATAAATGTGTTTAAATAAAGAAAACCTCTCTTATCTTGTTCTCTTCTTATATTATCTTGTTTTAAACCACCTCTAGTCTCAATGTGATGGCACAGGTCGGCTTTACCTAGTGGGCTGTGGGTACAACGCCTATCCAGTGGGCTCACAGTACGCAGAGTATCCTCAGATGGATCACAAGCAAGAGGAGAGACAGAACAGGAAGTACAGATACATCCTCCATGCGGAGCAGAACGCGCTCACATTCAGGTGAGACTCATGAGAAGGAGCAGAGCTGTCAGAAGAACAGTAGGCAACAACAACAACTGTTCATCAGCTCACGCTGGAGATGTGCTATGTTTTATATGCACTGACTGAACTCTGAATATCAGGCCAATCGAATGTTCAAATAAATAAATTCATTCTGCATTGCACCTCATCTGTTTGTTTCCCTTCAATCTGCAGAAGCACAGAGATAAAAGAAGAGGACAACACAATGATGTTTGTGACCAAATGCCCCTGTGATGAGTGTGTTCCTCTGATCGGCTCCGCTGGAATAAAGCAGATCTACACTACAGACCTGGACAGCAACAAAGTCAAACATGACATCTCCTACCTCAGGTTCGACAAACTCAACGGCGTCCAGAAATTCATTGTAAGTGCAGAGTAAATCATGAACTTTAAGAATTCATATGAAAAATACCACCTTTTAATTGATGTATTTTCATTTTTTCTTTCTTATTTTATTGTTGTTTTACATTTATGATAAAAAAATGAAACTATAATACGTACAAATATATTTTTTATTTTCCAGTGGCAGCAGAAATCATCTGCTAGACGTTTGTCAGAACAAGTTGTGCCGCCCACAGCAAGTAAGTGATTTTGTCTTAATTAAAAAACAAAACAACAACAAAAAAACACCCACCATTATCAAAGTTTCTCAGTAACTGGATGGGGAAAAAGCTGCTATTTTTCTAAACCTATTATTTATTAGTACCAAAAAAATCTTTTTATTTTTAGTGAAGTGTTTAGTTAGTGTTGTACTTCAGATTTGTGGGTATTTATTATATTTTTGTAAATCAAAATAAACATTCTAGGTTAAAATATATAAGGAAAAGTATAAAATACTGTTTTCTCCATTTTTCCTTAATAATAATAATTGGATTGAAATGGTCCTGTGGAATGTCAAAGGAAATTTTAAAAGTATATTCAGATTTTCAAAGTACTCAATTATACACTCTATGTTCAAACATTCAGTCTGAATTTTTTTAAAGCTGCATGAATAATTAGATGGAATATAGCATGTGACACCTGCTATATCTATTTATTTTCTTTTGCAGATGGCTACCTGAAACGAAAAGAGGAAACTAATTTTCAGTGCAATAAGAGACTGAGATCATAGAAGACATTTCGAAATGGCAGCAACAGATGTTCAAATGTTATTTAACCTGCCATACTCATGCAGCATGATTCAAATCAGCATCATCTTACCATTACAATACAGCATAAAAGAGGGAAGAGGTTTCATTAGTTTAACAGGACAGCCTGTTGAAAGTTTAATTATATGCATTTTAGAAATGGGATTTGGGGTTGAAACTGCACACAAGTTAATAAACATATCAAAATAAATAGAAAAAAAAAAAAATGATACTATTCAAAAAAGAAACTAAAACTGAATCTGAAATATAAAAAGAAGTGATTCAAAGATGTTGCTAATGCTTCAGTTGGTCTTTATTGAAGTGGTACTATTTCAGATGGAAACTGCACCTGTATGTGTAGTAGGAAAAATTCTAATTTTGAACACGTTTTGGCATCTTCAATGTAACTGCTGACAAATATATTTAATAAATTTGGCTTCATGCGAATAATTTGAAAATATTTGCTTTAGAGTACAAATGAATTTGTTTCACACTGTGAGTGATGGTCTTAACCACCAAAGCATATTTCATCCCATAAACCTAAAGACGATCGTAATAAAACAATCAATCAATCAACTGCAGAGGAAAAAAGAATGAGATTTAATGAATGTTCTTCAACAGCATAACTCAAATATAGTGAGTTAAAGAGGTTCATTGCTCAATCAAGCTAAATATGCTCAATGAGAACATATTAAAAACAATAAAAAGAAATTAAGCTCCCCCTTCCAAAATTTCTTCTCAAATAAAAAAATGAGCAAAATAGCAAATTAACAACTTAAGAACAAAAGGCACCTGTTTGTGTCCTCATTTCATCTTGTTTTTCAACTATGCAACAATCTACTTCTGTCAAAATCATCAAAGACAGATGAATCATGGGTTATAGCACAAAATACATACTACAGTAAAAGGTATACTATAGTATAGAAATGAATATTATACTACAGCTGCACTACAGTATAAGGAGTACTTTAGTATGATGTACTAAAGTTAAGAATTACTATAGCACTAGGGTTACTATAATATAGAGCATACAATAGTAATACCACAGCACTATAGCTATACCTCACTGATCTACAGGAAATCGACGAGTTGGAATATACACCAGTTCACTTAGTGCCAAAGTTGATTTTTCAAGATTCTTCTAAAACGGCAACCACCTTAAAGAGTCAAATCAGCGTTTGTCTTCTTTTAAACATAGGTAAACTTCAAATAAAAATATATAAAACAAAATAGCGATGCTTTCTGATCAGAGAAATGGCCTGGCAGCAACTCAAAATGTACATGAAGAAGACCCACAGATGCTCTTTCTGTTTCAGCTCTGATAAACAATAATTAAAATACTGATAAATGAATTCATCCTTCTACATATTTCTTATAAAAGACGAACAGAATAAAGAGAACAGGAAGAAAATCATCAGGTTTGTAGTGTTCGGGCGAATTAAATAAAAGCGGATGCTGATGCCAGAGAAAAGCCATGAAAAAAGTCGACAAAGGAGGAATGCAAGAACGAAGATTAGTGCAGTTACAAGTCATCAAGAGAAAATCAACAGCTCACAATTCATCTTTTGGGAATTTCACCTCTTTCAGACCTGCCAACCTTGGGAAAAAGAAATTTGTGTGGAGTGGGGGTAAACAGTTTACAGTTTTTTACCGTTTAGTTAATTTTTGCTATTTAGTTTTTTTTTTTTTTTTTAAGCTATTTGAAAAAAGAAAAAAAAATCCAGTTCACTTTAAAACTCCAGTACACTTGCATAGGGCTGGGCGATATGAGCAAAAATACCTATCACTGTATTTTTTGGCTGATTTGCGGTATACGGTAGCCTATATCTCTCAGTATTTTGTATTTGGACTCAACAAAAAAAGTGAATGTAAGCATGTAGGCAAATATTATGTGCAAAAAAGGGTTAAATTGGATTAAATTGTAACATTGTAACATTGCAATCTAAAAACAATAAATATTTTTAAAGCAGAAGTTAAAGTTACTAAACTAAAAATTAAAATAATAAAAAGCACAGACTTATTAGTAAAAAGTGAAAGGTAATTAGTAAAAAGGTTATTTTGATTACCCCATTACACTTTACATCATACAAATACACTTACTTGTAGGTTTAAAATTCTATGTCACAATTATTGTCCAACTACAAATATTTCAGCAAAATGTATATTTTAGTTGAGTTATTGTGCTCCCATTTCATTGAGCTCTGTCTGTTTGGTGCGCATGCGCTTGTTCTAAAGGAAGGAAGTCATGCACTTCTGACAGCAAAGTGGAAATATTTCACAATATACCTGTGAAATGTAAATTATGCATTAAGGGAAATCTCACATTAAACAAAAAATTAATTGTGCTTGTTTTATCAAGTCATTTTGCTTATTTGGTACAGATAATTTTTTGATAAAAATGGTAACAAAATAACTACAAATAATAATGAGTAAAAATCGTACCAGTGTACTCGCTACGCAAAATGCGTACAGGTTGGCAGGTCTGCTCTTCTCCAGCAATATCCAAATAACACAATCTCTTCTAGCATAGCGAAACTGCCGTGTCGTGGCGCTGTTGGTGCCATGGAGAATGTAGAGTGTCCACGCTCGCGAAAAACATCCAGAAACGGAAAATGAAAGTTTACCTTTACTTCCTCATCTGCACGGTGTCTTGATGTTCTTAGACGGTTCTTCTCATAACTCAAACTGGCTGATTCCTACTTTTAAAACATCCTATCATGGCACAAGAGATTGCAATAAAACATGAAAGAAAAAGAAAAGCAAATAAGAACAGAGAACATCAATGATCAGGAACCTTCTTTTGTAAGCCTCAGAACTAAGAAAAGACAAATTTTTCAAGATTTTAAATAGAATTATTATTGTTAATATATTTTTTGTGTTTTTTGTTTTTTTTCTAATACTGCAACAGCTAGAGTTTAGGAGGCTGGTTTCTTTAGGTCTCGTATTTGTTTGACGAGGTACGTCTTTTCGTCGTTAAACTGCTCGTCATCTGTGCGATCCTTCTGAAAGTTGCTAAGGAAGTCGATGAGTTTCGTTTGGTTCTTCAATAGAATGTCTACGATGGGCTGGGTTTTATTTGGATTGGCCACAAACACCTGAAAAGATGTACAGGAAAAAAATTAAGATAAGTTTCAATAAATTTGTTAAATTCATAAAAATGTAGATTTTTAGAAGTTTTGGAACATAATGCATGTCTCATATAAACCACAGTTTTGATCATTTTATGGTGTTTTCCCCCCATTTTGGAGTTGACAGATTTTTCATGCAAGGTGAAGAAGTGGGGGAAAAAACTGGTATAGGAGATCATGATCCGCACGAAAACAGTCTTTTTTCATTTTGTTTTACATTCATCGTTGATGGGAAAAAACAAACTTTCGTCTCAAAGCCTTCCTCAGTGTGCGAAGCAATTCAATCCAGAGAAGACTGTTTTCCTGAGTGCGGATCATGATCTCCTATACCAAGTAATTTAAAAAGATTGACGCACCAACATGAAAAGATTAAGTGACAAGAGCGCGGTGCAACTGGCGTTGTAGAAAAAAATTGTGCCACCAATTTTTTTGAAAGGTGTACCTTGAAGACATGGAAAGCCTCAAACTGAATGTTGGGGCTCTTGTCTCTCAGGAGGTTCATCATGAGCTTCAGGTTCTCTGGTTTACTGATGTACCGTGTCATGACTGTGAAGTTGTGTCTGTCCAGGAGCAGTTCACCCAGTAGCTGTCACATAACACACAAACACGTGATGTTAATGACAGGACAGGCTAGAGAAGACCAAAATCAATGTCACAACACACACCTTCAACGACTGTCTCTTGGTCACGTAGTTCTCAGAGTGAAGCAGTTTCTCATAGTTATCAAAAACCTGGAAGATCAAGGACAGCCATTTAAAAACGTTAGTTTTCCTAGATTCTATGATAAAAAATTAACAATTAAAAAAAGAATTATATATTACCGCGTCATAGTTCTGTTCTAAAAATTCCGCCACCAGAACCTTGTGTCTTGTGAGAAGGTCCTGTAAAAAAAAAAAAAAGAAAAAAAAAAAAGTGCAATGAATACCATTTAACAAATCATTTATGTAACAATTAATAACGTAATAATGTTAAAAAATAAATATAGCACTTGCCTTGAAGGTGGCAAACGCGTCAGAGGCAATGTCAAATGTGGACATCTCCACGTAGCCGAAGAAATCTTTAAAGTGTTCAGAGTGGAGGACGATTTTGGCGAGAGGTTCATGCCGGATGCACTCACGCAGCATAATCCCACAATTCAGTGCCACCTGAGGAGTCTCATACCTGCCACAGCAGAAATGTCAAGTTCACATTAATGTGAAGCCATGTTCAGAGAAACAGAACTTGATGATTTTGGATCAATTCCACATTTCAGAAACATCTATCTTCTCTCACCCTTTGAGTAAGATGAAAAGGACTTCCTGATGAGAGCAGAAATATTCCACCGTTGGGCTGCGGGTCCCGATCTGCCTGCGCAGGATGTTGTTGAAGATCTGACAAACGTCCTTTTTACCCTGTGAACACACATAGACAATGCTATTACACTATTTATAACAATCATAAATAAAAAGATAAATGAGAACAAGCAGTATCCTCACCTCAAAATCGATGACCTGCAGGTTTTCCACCAGTGAGATGAGCAGGCCGCTGTTGTAGAGCTCTTGGGCCAGTTGGGCCACCGTTTCTGTGTGTGGCTCCTTGTCATTAGTGCCGTACAGGATCTCCTTCATCGCCACCAGACATTTCGACACCTCCTCTGAAGCCTGACAAACACACCAAAATCACTTTAATCGCTACAAAACATGGTGTTAACTCAATACATCATGCTGCATATTGCTCTGAACAGCTAAAAGGATTCTGGGTAATTTCACACAAGTTCATTACACAAAGAACATCATTAGATATTAATCAGCTGCTGAAACAGCTCGGTCTGAAAGTGTGGAGGTATCGTGGAGCATATGGATTTCCCTCCAGCAGGAAGAGTCCCAGGCCCTCAGAGGTTCCCAGCACTTCAAACGCTTGACTAACACTGGGCTGCTGAAAAGAGCCTTAGCAGGCAGATGAAAATGAGCAAGAGGTCAGGCAGTGAAGCAATATTCCCACCTCTCCGACATCTTTGTACTCACAGCACAGACATGAGCACTTCCAGGAACCCGAACTCTTGCTCAATTGGGTCTATTAAGGATGTGCTGAAAATGGGGTTCATATTCAGTAAAGTGAGCCACTTATTGACAATGAGTTTTAAAGTAAGCTAAAACAAAAAAATATACACTAAATACCAAATACAAAACCAGAAACACAAAAAACAAAAAATAAAAATTGAACTACTCCAATGCAACAAACATGAAAAAAAAAAAGATGGATATATATTGTTTAGTTTAAGTACTAAAATAACTAAACCCAAGTAAAATTAATAAATAGAAACCACACAAACATATATTGTTTAGTTTAAGTACTAAAATAACTAAACCCAAGTAAAATTAATAAATAGAAACCACACAAACAAACTACAAAAGAGACAAAAACAATAAAATTACAACCAAATTAAATTAATGTGAAAACAGAAACTATATGAAAACAGAAAAAATATGAAACTATATATTAGCTAGTATATCAATGACACTAAAATAGCGGACATCAACAAACAACTGCCATTCAACAAGAAAAATACCTATAACTGAAAGCTCTTTGAAAAAAAAAAAAAATGTTAGAGGGATAATTTTTCTGAAAGTCATCTAAAGAGGAGCTCTGATTAAATAAAATGTTCTCAGATGCTAATCTCAATTTCAGACTGCATGTCTCCATTAGTCTGGTGTGCACTGCTCACAAAACTGCCCAAGGTCATTCACAGACATATCCCTACCCTATATTATATTTAAAAAGTTGATTGGATTTAAGTTAATATTCAAAAAGTGTGGTGAAGCACAATTACAATCTTACTTGTATCAAAATGCACATCTACATTTTGAGCACATTTTATTATAGGATAAATTGAATCATGTCCACTGCTGAATGAAGTTCTCCATCTGATCTACTGCGCTGGTTTAAAACACTTATTTGCCTTTGGCCTGGCCTATTTCTCTGAAAAAGCAAATGCAAAAACACTGGAAATATCAGCAGTGGAAAGAAGGCTGATTTAGAGGACAACGCCGTTGTTGTTGTTAAAAAGAGCTATAACGTTTCTCAGGGTAAAGCTGTAGAGAGACTTAGAAAACTTAAGCATCATCACTCAATAGTCAAATTCATTATGCAATCATCTGAGGGTTTTTGTAACAACTGGGATTAATACCAGAATGAAACGGAATAAAATCCTGGGATGAGAATGGAAAAACAAGGGAGAAAAAATCTGACCGGTGGTCCAAGGTAAACAGAGGGGCAAACTAAACTTTTGTGCCACATTTGCACAATGTATTTCAGTGTAAAAACACCTGTAATCCATCTTAAGCAAGCACTAAATGCACTGGAACGGCCCTGTGCTAAACTCTTGTCATTTGTTTCTGTGTAAACACGCCTCATTAGTGGCAAATTAAGCTCATTAATGTGATGGGAGTGATGCTGTACAGTCCTGTAAAGTACACCAGATTGCAGCAATCTGCTGCAACCTTTAAAAAGCTAGCAATCAGAACCTGCCTGGAAGATGGGCATAACTCCTCGCCAATAGTGCTCAGCACACATTTTTTTGCCGTCTTTGCACTGTTACCTAATATAATTTCAATAATGAAACAAGTGTTATCTGGAGGTGTAATTCACTCATAATACCCACAGGGATTGCTCTCAAACTCGTACCTTCTCTGTCTTCTTGTCCTGCTTGACCAGGATTGAGAGGTTGTCCTTCAGGGTCTTCACAATTTCTGTGGGGTTCTTGTGAGATTTACCAAATAGTGGCATGGTTGCAGCTGTAGATTTCTTGTTTTAGAAACTGAAGTAAATAAGAAAATAAAAAAAATTAATAAAACAGAAAAGAGAAGGACACAGGTCAATGGTTTTGACTGCCGCCTTCAATTCTGACAGCAAAATTCTGAGACAAAAGACAAAATCTCCTACAGTTTAAAGTAGGCAATTGCCTGAAATATTTAACTTGGAAATATTCTATGGATCAAACACAGTGTAAATACATATTTGACTGAATATAAGTTTCTCATGATCTTCAAAACCTTTTGAAATAAAGTAAATATATTTTAAAAAACAAAATTGTCATACTTTTATTCACTGAATAGATTAGATTTCTAGAAATAGAATAGAAAAAGAACAAGTATTTTTCTGACTATTATTCACTGATTAGATCTTTCTAGAAAATGTGAATAGAAAAAGAACAAGTATTTTTGTCCTAAGCAACAGCAGAAATGTACCATTAAAACTAGTGTTATTTAAGTATTACTTATATAGGCCCATTATAATAATAACATATGGAATATTCTTTTTTTTCAGCTTTCATTTTAAATTTAGACATTTTAGTAATTTTGTTGTACTTTTATTATTAGTTTTTGTTCTTTTATTTCTATTCTATTCTGTTCCATTATATTATATAGCTTTAATTTATTTCAGTTTCAGTTTTAGTAAGTATAGTAATTTAGCTTTAAAATGATTTTACTTCCGTTTATGAATTCTGTTCATCGCAGAAACAAAGCCATTTTGACAGCGTTGACACCAGAATGAAATGTCAGAGGAATATTCAAGAGTTTTTCCAAGAGAACCTAGTGAAACTTGTGACTGGTAATCCTGTGATCTAATAACCTAAGCAGTGTGTGTGTGTGTGTGTGTGTGTGTGTGTGGTGAGTGAGTGAGTGAGTGTGGAGTGAGTGAGAGAGAGAGAGGAAAGCGAGATAGAGAGAGAGAGAGAGAGAGAGAGTGTCCACTGTTCCTGTTGGAAATTTCCTGTTCCTCCACCTGTTAGCAGCTGCTCTTTGATCAGATTCCCTTCATACTGGTGCTGCATCTGACAAATTTAATAATATAACCACCTTACAAATTAATGATTACATAAAGCATAGCCTATCTAGTTTGATAGCACCTTCTGTAAAGAGTGATTTTGAGAAACTATTCTAAAATGATTTGAATTTACTGATCATACTAGTCTTGGTCCACTCTGCAATCTAGGTGTGTTTAAATTCACTACGCAAACACTGCCAGCAATAAACTCAAGACCTGACCCACCTCAGTCATGACAAAGTCATAAGTCATAACTGCAACAAATGCCACCCTCATCTCACCCGCGTTTACCATCAAAACATCACCTTAACCATCAAAAGGCCCACTGCTGAGGAATGTCACATGACCACATTTATTTAGCAGTGAGTGAACAGTCTTCTATTTGCTATGTGACAGTGTTAGGAATTTCAAATAGTCCTCCAGACAAAGAAAAAAAGAAGCTCCACCTTTGTTTACTATCTGTAAATACCACCTTCAACATGGAAGAACTCACTCTGTAGCACATAGACTACATAATTCATTCAACAGAGAAACCCTTGTGAGAGACAGATGGTGATGAGAAACCAGTGAGAATTACTCCAAAGAATACACAATTACTCATCTATTTGTCAAGGCAATTATTATATAACACAAAGGCAGGCAGTGATATTACTGGTAATTAAAACAATATTATTGCAAAAAAATAAAGAAAAAAACCACAACAATGAAAGAGTAAAACAAATGCAAAAGAAAAACTAACAAAACTAGTCAAAAGTAAAATGTAACTCAATGAAAAAAACAAGGTGCCTGTTGCAACCAAAATAAAATAAAAACAAATATCCACGGTGCAGTGAAAAGCACAGGGTGCCAGTGCTTCTGCGGCCAATCTGCTCCAGCTCTCCTAAAGTAATACTGCCTGCTCTGCTGGAATCTCCTCTCTCCTAGAATCAAGACTGTTCTGGGAGACACAGCAAACCTTCTGGCAATGATACATATTTACCTGCCAAACCTCAATAGCTTCAATGCATATACAAACTCGTAATTTTTCTAAATTGAGATTGTGTGTGTGTGTGTGTGTGTGTGTGTGTGTGACCCTGGACCACAAAACCACAAAGTCATAAGGGTCAATTTTTCTAAATTGAGATTTATACATCATCTGAAATATAATAAGCTGAATAAATAAGCTTTCCATTGATGTATGGTTTGTTAGAATAGGACAATATTTGTGCGAGATACAACTATCTGAAAATCTGGAATCTGAGGGTGCAAAAAAAAAAAAATCTAAATATTGAGGAAAATCTAAATGAAGTCCTTAGCAATGCATATTACAAACCCAAAATTAAGTGTTGATATATTTATGGCAGGAAATGTACAAAATATCTTTACTTAATATCCTAATGATTTTTGGCATAAAAAAAAAACTGCCAATTTTGACCCATGCAATGTGTTTTTGGCTATTGCTACAAATATACCTGTGCTACTTATGGTTTTGTGGTACAGTGTCACACACACACATACATATAAATATTCTAAAACAGCTTAATTAAAAGCAATACAATTAATTTACAATTAATTTAATAACTCTTAACAAAAATATAATCAGTAATTTGTCATTAATTTTGACACCGTTGTAATAGTTTTCTCAAACAAAAACAATTGTTAAAAAATATTTGTGGAAAGAGCTTTACGGACTCCACATTATTCCTTTACAAAAAAAAAAGGTTAAATATATGCCATTTATAACCATTTATTATCAGTCGTCAGATTTGTGAGACAGAAGTATCAAGGCTACAGGGAACCAGCTGACAGAGTTGGTGTGGTGCAGAATCGTGCTGAAATGCATGTTGCACGGAGTGAGCAGGCCCTCCGGTGCACGATCCGCGTGTGTTTGTGTTGAACTGAGGGAAGGGGCCTTGCAGTGGTGTGCTCTGTTTCAGGCCTGTTCACTCAATTCAACACAAACCGCATCAGCAGAATTACAGCGTGATAGCGCGCGAGCAGCTCACAATACAACACGCGAAGAGAACGGAACAGAACTACGCAGAAAGGAACAATGAAACAGTTCAGACGCTCGTGGCCCAAACACTCAGCCTGTCCGCCCTGTTACCAAAAACAAGCCCGACACGCGGAAAACTGGGCGTACGTTTGGCTTATTCTCGCGCGACACCAACATAAAAGACACGCAGCTCAGTGTTGAGAAATCTGAGCTTTGAAATCCACCAGACGTTTCTGTACAAGGTGTGAAATGTTGGATACTTACAGAGCTGCGAATGTAATTGTGTCTTCCGCGGCTGCTGTGGCTCTCTGTGTGTGTGTGTGCGCGCGCTGGGCTGAACGTCAGCGGAATGTGTGCATAAACGAATTAAACACTGACTCAAACGCGTATATCCGAAAAAGACATGATGGGTTTGTAGCACGAACTCGCTGTCGGGTGTCTTTCCGCGGTTGAAGGACGGTGATCTGGGATCTGTCCTGTGTCCGCTGGTGACGGGTTGGTGTGTGCTGCGCGAGCTGATCTCAGGTCAGATACAGACTGGCGCATACTGGCGCTTCCTCTCTCACTGAGGCGAGGCGTCGCGTTACCCGGATGTGGTTGTGTTCAGACTGTATTATGAACAGATACCAGGCAAAAATAAGTGCATGACTCATGGTTTTGAATCACGACGTTTTAGACTGTCGCGTCACACACCTGCCTGAACTATTGAACGACACTATCACAGCCAAAGTGCGCAGTGTGTCGCGCAGGCGCTGAGACTCTGAGTCACCGACAAACCACGAACGATCACTGGCTGAGCTGTACAGGTTAAACTGGACAGAAATATACTACTTGGTTTTTTAAGATAAAGTATAGATTTCTTGGAGTACAATATAAATATTGCCTATGCTCAATGTTTCATTTCGTCTTGTATAATTCTCTGTCATTTTAAAAATCATATTATTGTAATGTTTTTGGTTAAAACAATGTTTGATATAAAAAAAATTATTCGTTTGTTTTACTAAATTTAGCTATAAGGTTGTTATACTTTATCTCCGTTGTGACACCACTACCATTAGGATATATTTTACTTAATATTTATAAATCAAGTTTGAATGAAATTCTACCATAAAAGTTTCCCCATTTATCTTTCATTATCATAGTTAATAAAAATCTGATAAAATAGTAAATTAAGGAAAATGGTTTTGTAGTGCTGTCAAACGAATTATCGTGATTAATCGCATCCAAAATATTTGTTTACATAATATATGTGTGCTGTGTATATTTATTATGCATATATAAATACACACATATACAGTATATATTTTCAAAATATTCCCATGTATATATTTATATTCATATAATATATATATATACACACACACACACACATTTAATATATGAACATAACATTTTTCTATAGGCTATATATATATATATAACATATATATATTTATATATATATATATATATATATATATATATATATATATATTTATATATACATAAAAATAAGCAGCACACACATATATTATGTAAACAAATACTTATTTTGGATGCAATTAATCATGATTAATCGTTTGACAGCACTATGGTTTTGTTTCTTGTATAGTTTTAATATTATTCCATAATTGTTTATATATATATATATCCATATATATATATTATATATATATATATATATATATATATATATAATAAAAAATAAAATTCTAACACAAAAGTTCTCTAATTGTATTTTATCATCAACACATATAATGAAAAATTTATAAACCAGAGAAATTATATTAAAAAAATAAATAAATTATTAAGGTTTTTTTGTGGTGCACAATGAAGAGCTGTTGCATGCAAGATCGAATTTACCATATTTAATTCAAAGTTCATCTTTAAAGCAGAAATGAGAGAAATATGAGGGAAAAAGTAGACATTTCCTTGTCAAACCTGAGCAGACAAAAGAGGATAGAATGTTTCAGTGTAGTTTATTTAAGCCCAAGCACTTTAAATTCATTCATCTCATACATCCTCTTAGATACATATTTACACATGTACACAGATACGCGTCTAATACAGGAAAAGACTGAGAGGCAAAACTAACATGCAGCAATGTGCCACATAAAATTTAAATAGAAATGAACAATGAGTTTTGTATCACTGAACATGTTAAAAAGACAACATATAGTTATGGGGACATGAACATTTAAGCACAGTAAGGCTGTGGTCATCAAACTTGTCAGAAATTATGGCTTGATTGATTCAGCTGATTTGAAGAATATCGATATTCATGAACTTTGTTAAGCTGTGAGAAACACTTATTCGACATTAAAATGAGTCTTACAGATGCTGAATGATAGTTAAAACATGCCAATTATCACTTTCCAGACATGACATTTTGAACGAATCAAATCAAACAATCTGTGGTGATAAAAATAAATTACATGAACACAATTGGTACATTTGAAAAATTGCAATAATTGTACATGAATGGTGCAGAACAGTAAAAGGACAAATACAACAAAATTCAATGAAATACATTTCATTGACACACAACAATAGTGGTCATAATATACAATATGTATTTATATATATATATATACTGTTTTAATGAAAAACATGAGATAAAAGTTAATATCTGTACAAATCTTCTTTTACAGGAAATAATTTAAACTATACAGCTGTTTTAGATTAATACATACAGTGAATAACAGGACTTTTCAGCAGGCATGACCTCAAGAATCTTTATCGTATAAAACATAATTTCATTGTCTTGCTGCTACAGCAAATCAGACAGGAGCTTTAGACACCAACAAAGTCAGACATTCCAAAAAAGACACTGATATTCTCAACGCAAGATCAATAAAACCAGTGGAAGCTCATGTGGTCATACATTAAAATCCAATGAGAGTCCTTGTTATGTTTATTTAAAGACTTCTAAAACCGCAGGCTGCTCTGATGTTAATGCCGACTCGACCAAGAGCCCTTTTCGCTTTTAATCTTTGAGGAAATGCATGCAGATGTGAAACAAACAGCATCACACTGATACTTTCAAAGTAAAGGAGAATTTCCACGGGGAACAGCAGACACTGAATAACATTTTTTTCTCTCTCTTATGAAGGAGAGAAGGTTGAGAAAGTGTGACGCTCTATATAAAATATCCTGAATAGCACATATTGACCGGAGAGGTCAATTCCTTTCTCGGTGACAAGGTTAAATACAGTACAGAGACTCGAGGAGCTTCAGTAGAAAGTGCACTGTGTAGGAGCTGCCACAAGGCGGTGGAGCAGCGGTTTCAGGCTTTGATGTCTGAGAAGCTTGTGTAGGTTTCGCTGCAGCTGGAGGATGTGCTGAGGTTTCCAGACCCACTGCCTCTGTGAGAAAACACTCATTCATAAAATGAAGATTTCATGACAGGGATTTATAGTGCGGTGGAAGAAAAGCAGAAAGCAGTGTTACCTGAGCTGGAGAGGGATTGAGAAGATTTGGATTCTCCGATGAGAGTGAGCAGGTTTGCAGCAGGGACCCAGCCCTCCTTATTGGTCCGCAGATTACATACAAACCTGAATCAGCACAAAAACATTGATATCACACCGGCCTCTGCTTACAGAAAACATTATGTGATTCTTATTTGGTTGTTTTATAAAAACAAACAAAAATAAGCCCAGACAATAATGTACGAGTGAAATTTACTTGTCATCCATAACAGGATACAACACTCAAAATGCCAAAATGGATCTAGATATTAAAATAATCGTGGGCAAAAAACACCACCACCACCACAAAAAAACAGCTCAAAGGGGCCACAAGATGACTTAAAATTAATATAATAAAAGAATCTACCTATATAAACTAAATGCTAAAAAAACCATAAATCAAGATTTTTATTTGCTTTCAATAACTACTGATGTTACTGAAGAACCACAGTTTAATAGGTAACAGGTACAGTCCTTAATTAAAAAACAAACAAAATTATAAATATTAGATAAAAAACATTAAATTAAAATAAAATTAGAAATGTTGCTTTGGCAACTAAAGCACTAAAATTTCTAACTGGAAATTTACCCATACACACACACATACACACAAAAAAAAAAAACTAAGACTGAAATAAAAGTAAATTAAACCTTAATAGTAATATTTAAACAACAACAACAACAAAAATGTTACAATTATTCAAAAAAGCTGAAAATATAGAAATAAAAGCAAATGTAAAATATTCATGAAAACTATAATATATACATAATACTAAAACACTGATACAGGACAGTCATAATTGTTTAGATTTAGATAACTGTTGATTCACTGAAAACCACAGAAGAATGATCAGCTTGTGAGTCATAGTGGTTTGCAATGTGTAACATGAGGATGAGTGAACGATGACAGAATTGTCACAGTATTTACATAAACCTGAATGTGTGAATCTTACCAGCGCCCATCGTCTCCCTCTCTCACCAGCTGCACTGAGTCTCCGCTCTTAACCGTCAGCTCCTGTGGTCCGTTTTTGTCATGGTCAGCAACCACCACGTACCTGCCTGGAGACTGCACGCACACACAAACACCATCAGTGGCCAAACTAAAGATATCTGCAAACAAACATGGATGGGACTCAAGAAATCGTGACGCTGGGCCACAATGACTCACCAGCTTTTTCCCTCCCTCATCCTCAGGATCAGAATTCATGGGATCCTCGGCACTCGAGTAACCGTCGTTCTCCTCGGACGCGTCCACAGACAGTGATGCCTTGGAGAAGCCTGTGGAAGAGAGGATGAGTGAATCAATTGTGACATTTGGCTCATGGTGAGACAACGAAAGAGAGGGATAAGTGGTGCTCCACAAAGATGGTGTGTGTGGAAGGTGAAGAAGAGACCAGCTCCGTTTCAAAATTTAGTGAGCTATTTTGCTGTCTACAGCTTACAAAGTCAGCTGTCTTCTAAGGCAGCATGCTAAATATTAAGTTACAGAAGTAAAATTCTTGGATTTTAAAAGAGTCTGGCATTAGCATGTTGCTAAGCTAACAACACAACAGCATTAAAAAAAAAAAAACAGACTACAATTTTCACTCAAAAATTTCTAGTAGATTTTGAAATCAAATGGAAAGAAATAGGAAGTGACACTGAAATAAATGTAAAACTTTGTAGCAGAAAGAGTGAAATAGTATTTTTTACAGTTAAGTCAACCTTACTTTTGACCCAAATCAACATCTTAGATGTTTTCGTTGAGACTTTGCATTGGAAGTGTGCATATGATGCCTATGTAGGCAGCACACTAAGTTTTGAAACAAATCCAATGTCTCTTTCTCTCGTATCTATTTGAAAAGAGGAACAGCTCCAGGCACTGATATAACAGGAAGAGCTGTTTGTGTTTTATGTTCAGACAGCCATGACTCTGATGATTTTGATGATAGTTTGTGAATATGACACATTCACAAATCATACAAAACATGTTTATGGAGAGATACATAAACATATTTATGTCTGAATCATGGATAATTATGGAGCCTGAAAGAGTGTTTGGTAGAAAGAGATCTGTGGTTTCAGAATCGTAAAAGTGAATCCAGAACTAGCACCGCAAACCAGCAGACAGGAACCCAAACCAGACGCTCATGCAGCGTTAAACGCAAGTGTTTCCACACGAAGGGAAGTGCAAGTAGAAATTCTTGCACAAATTGACAGATTCTGGTTTGTAAATGTACAATATAAAAGTATCAGCAGGAATTGACTGTAAAAATACTGTATTTAAAGGAAATGAAAATTCTGTCATTATTTACTCGCCTTCATGTTGTTCAAACCCGTATGACTTTTTGTTTTGTGGAAACAAAAGACTTTTCCATGCAGTTACTACAAATGGGAACTGAAGCTTTCAAATTTCAAAAGGGGTGAAAAAGTATAATGTAAATGCAAAAATCTCTTAAAGGGAAACTCCACCCCAAAATGATTTTAATCATTCCAAACCCGTAAAAGCTCCGTTCGTCTTCAGAACACAATTTAAGATATTTTGGATGAAAACCGGGAGGCCTGTGACTGTCCCATAGACTGGCAAGTAAATAACAGTGTCAAGGTCCAAAAAAGGTATGAAAGTCGTCTCAGAATACTCCATCTGACATCAGACGTGCAATCTGGGTTATATGAAGCGACGGGAACACTTTTTGTAAGCGAAAAAAAATAAATAAAATAACGACTTTATTCAACAAATTCCTTTGTCAACATTCTCCTCTGCGTCTCTCCATATCACCGTATGCTCTTCTGTATCATCCGCGCCACAAGGATGCACTGTTTCTATGTGTATTTAGCTTTGATTTGAAATAAAACAGTTCATCCTTGTGGTGCGGATGATACAGAAGAGCATAAGCAGCATACGGTTATATGGAGAGACAGAAGAGACTGTTCTGACGATGACTTTCACACCTTTTATGGACCTTGACACTGTTATTTATTTGGCAGTCTATGGGACAATCACAGGCCTCCTGGTCTTCATCCAAAATATCTTAAATTGTGTTCCAAAGACGAACGAAGCGGGTTTGAACGACATGGGGGTAAGCCATTAATGACAAAATTTTCATTTTGGGGTGGAGTACCCCTTTTAAGAGCTTTGTATGAGTTAACAGGTTAAAACTACATAATCACTGAAAATCTTGAGACTTTGAGAAATATTACAGTTATCAGTCCAATTTGTAAATGAATCGTTCTTTTTAATTGGATCTTTTCAAATGAAGCGACTGATTTGGTTCACAAACCAGTCTGATTCATTAATGACTCAAGTTCACTTCACTGAATCAGGATCTGATTGCAATGATCCTTAAGTTTAAACCTCATAACAGTCAGTCAATAACAACCACGTCTGTGATAATTTCATGGTGCTTTTACCTCTTCTTTGAAGGCTGAATGCTTTAGTCTCAATTCAATGCAAATGCATGGAAAACAGCAACCAGTAAATTGTGGAAAATTTCTCCTTTTGAGTTCCTTTTGTGTTCGCGGAACAACACGAGTGTGAGTAAATAAAAATGATTGCTTTTCAGTGAACTATTCCTTTAAGAGATTATCTGATCATTCTCTCCGCTGTAACAATTATAAGATAGGAACTGGGCTGGTTTCACATTCTCCCACAGTAAAGAGCATTTCAGATCGACAATAGTCATTTATTGAGCAGTTATGTCAAAGAGATGCCATTTTAGCGCCGTGATTTATTCTGCAAACCACCAATTACAGTGCAATAATATCATACCCTGTGGTTAGTGTTTGCCAGTCTGTTTGGAAGTTCTCTGTGAGAAAGCAATAAGGAAAGTTCATTCCCACACCAGGAATCTAGTTACCTCTCCTTTTAGTCTGCAACAGACTAGAAGTGCTCAGCCATCTCACTCGGGTAAGAGTGATGTGGGGACCTGCGTCTAAGGGAGAGGCAGCCGATAAGATTTCAAAGACTCCATTGATTTATCAACCACCCCACAGATTTTTGGTTGGGTGAGCAGCACAAGTCATTTTGTTTGGATTGTGAATGCTTTAAAGGACAGTCCACCCAAAAATGAAAATTCTGTCATCATTTATTCACCTTCATGTTGTTCTAAACCTGTATGACTTTCTTTTGTGGAACACAAAAGAAGATATTTAAAAAAAAAAAATGTTGGTAATTAAACAGATTCAATTCCCACGAACTTTCATTGTATGCACAAAAAATACAATGGAAGTCAATGGGAAATGAAAACGTTTGGTTATCAACATTCTTCAAAATATCTTCTTCTGTGTTCAGCAGAAAAAACAAACTCATCTCAGGTTTGGGATGACAAAGATGAATACACAATGACAGAATGATCATCTTTTTGGGTGAACTATCCCTTTAACACCTAATATAGAAGCATTTTAGTTTCGATTACTTTAGGCTGATGTATGAAAGATGGTGAAACATAATATATGGAGGTGAAATAAAATTAGGCAAGCACATAATATGATAAAATAAATATTTTGGAACACTGGTCACGGCTGATGTTGGAGGAGGGAATGTTGGGAGTTTTCAGGGGGCAGTGTACCTCTGAAGCCAAACGGAGTAGGATCACTCTTAATCTCATGTCTTTTAGTTTTGTGGTCAGGACTAGGGGGGGATGATCCTGGCAGCCATAGCAAGGAGCAAGAAAGAAAGGGATAAGAGGACAAAAATCAGGAAGGAAGAAAGAGAAAGTCTATAACAGGGTTAAAGGAAAGATTATTAAGTATTATAAAGAAAAAAAGTGGCTCTTTTATAGGGTGAAAGCATTTAAAGCCCCCATGTCCACTAAAGTCTTACACTGTGCCTTAACTATCTGCAATGCGATAAAATGTGATAATGGTTTTCAGAAATTTTGGTTTGGACACATTATTGTTACTGGAAAGAAGGCACAGTGAAGTGGTGATTGATCTAAACTGTAATACTACCAGTCTTAAATTATGATGTTAAACTGCTGCTAATCTAGACTTTTTGATCTACACTACAGTGTAGTGTTTTCTGAGACTACATTATACCTGAAGGGCAGAGAGCAACCATGGGTAGTGTTAGGCTTTTGCCACCAGAGGGCGCTATCGGTTCTGCAAGCCAAATATTAATGAATATTCCAAATTAAATATTCCCAATTTATCCAATGCCACTGAAATTTGTGTTAACCAAATATTTTTTAACCAAACATTTCAACTATTAAAGTTATGTTAAGCTTTCATTTATATAAATGTTTCATCAGTATGCAGTCACCCTGTTTTAAAACTATTCTTGTTTAAAGCTGGGAGCCCTCCTGTTGTACCTTTTTGACTCTTGAGGTTACTGAAGCCCTGCAGTGTAAAACGCTTTTTAGCCACTGCAGCTCTCTCAGTGTTGGGACTGGTGACAGTCTCGTCTATTCTCCACAGAGATAGAGAGAAAGAAAGAGGAAGGGGGCATAATGAAGGACGTTACAGGTTTAGTCAGGAAAAAGAAACACGGGTTACAAAGAACATCACAGAAATGCACAGAAATGACAGAAATGTCTAATCAGCAAGAGGAAAGATAGCAGCATTCTGAATTGTGGGACAGATCAGTGTGGGGTTGTTTTCACTGACTGACTGATGTCATATATTTCCTGTGTAATATCAGAAAGATGGCTTTTGAAAATGTTTTGACCATCGAGTGTGTAGTGAGACCATATATGTGTATGTTGAGCAGGGCTGACTGACCTTTGACCTTCTCAGTACTTTTAAGTAAGACGGCTGTACTGAGATCTGCTGCTGTGGGCTCGGTTTTCTTCTCTTCTCCTTTCTTGAGGGTCTTTGGGTTGGTCTTGAAGGGGCTCAGGGTTAGGCTGGTGCTGGTGGGAGTTAACTGTGAGATCTGATCTGAGCTCTTCTGCTGGCGTGCTTCTGAAATAACCACACACAATACAACTGATGAGGGGAAGGGTGTCATTTTATATGCACTACTGTTCAAAGGATTGAGAGGGAAAAACTTTTCATTGTTTTTGAAAGTGTCTTTTGCTCAGCAAGGCTGCATTTATTTGATCAGTTAGTTAAAATAGTAATATTGTGAAATATTAGTACATTACTCCAGTTTTCAGTGTCACATGATCCTTCATAAGTCATTCTAATATGTTTTTTGCTCAACAACAATTTCTTATTATTATCAATGTTGAAAAAACATTTTGGAAACCTTGATACTTTCACAAAGGATTCTTTGATTAAGAACAGCATTTATTAAAAATAGAACGTTTTTGTAACATTATAAATGTATTTATTGTTATTACTGATCAATTTAATGCATTCTTGCTAAATGAAAGTAATAATTTCGCTCAGTAAAGAAACAAAATCAGCTTATTTCACCTCTGTAAGCCTTTAGTTGCCCCGTTAGAACCTTCCGGATTTCATTCACCCATGCTGTTTTGATCTCTGGTGTCGGCGCCTGAAGATAATCAATAAAATGATCAGAAACGTAAGTGACAGGATCACAGAGTGTTGCTTTAAATTATGAACATTCAATGCTATTTGTGACCATGGACCACAAAACCTGTCATAAGGGTCAATTTTTTGAATAAATAAGCTTTCCATTGATGTATGGTTTGTTAGGATAGGACAATATTTGGTCGAGATACTACTAACTATTTGAAAATCTGCAATCTGATGGTCTAAATATTGAGAATTAAGTTCTTAGTAATGCATATTACTAATCAAAAATTAAGCTTCAATATGTACGGTAGGAAAATTACAAAATATCTTCATGGGACATGATTTTTACTTTATATCCTAATAATTTGTGGCATAAAAGAAAAATTGATAATTTTGACCCATACAATGTTTTTTTTAGCTATTGCTAAAAATATACCCCAGCAACTTAAGACTGGTTCTGTGGTCCAGGGTCACATTTGAATATAGGAAATTTTTAATAAGGACAATTTTGAAATTTACCTGTACAATGAACACCTCCTCTCGAGAATTACACCAGATCTCAAACTTTTTGTTGTCTCCTTTTGCATTTTCAGTAATACCTACAGCAGTCATCTGTCAGAGGAAAATATGAATAAAAATAATCTGACTCAAACAGGAATGTGATATTCCCTGTCATGCAAATATATCTGTTTACTTTGAATGGAACTTAATTTACTCAAGACAAATCACAAATTAAACATGCAGATTTCATTTCTTGTTTTTCTGGGTTATTCTACACTAAAAATGATCAATTATTCCTTGTTATTGTTTGTGATAGAACACTTTTGATAAAGAAACTGATTTAGGATGGTAAAGTGATTTGGGAGATTTAGTTACCAGCCCTCATTTTTAACCACTCCGCCACATCGACTTAAAGAAGTGGACCGATTTCCATATCAGAGAAATAAGAAATGAAAATGAACTACTTTAATATTCAGTGCTTACACTGAGTGAGTGTTTGAAGCTGTATGAAGGCGCTTTCTCATAACCCTCTCCGTTCTCCTCTCGTTTCTTACAGAAGAGCAGAGCTTTCTCATGCAGGAACAGGTGTCTCTGCATGGGCTTGAAGCGAGCCAGGTCTTTCACCTTCGCGTGACCCTTCTTATGCTCCGTCCACACGCTGAATGACCCCTGCATCATCAGACGCCCCAGATCACTGAGGTTGCCCTGGAAGCACAGGTCAGAGGTCAACAGCTTCTCCAAAGGCTACTTACATTATTGGAAACCATTTCAATTCAAAGTGAACATTAAATTGCAGAATGTGTGTAAATGACATCCTTACTTCATATCCAGTGATGGCGATAAGGTGCATGGAGTCATTCACAGCTTTCAGGATGCCCAGAATAGATGAGAGCGCCTCCTGCAGGTCATCCTCACCCTCACAGCCTTTACTGTACTTCAGCAGTTCCTGACAGAAACACACATGAACACAGAGGTTATATCAGTGAGAGCTGCAAACATGAGTTATATATCTGCACATGTACTCTCTGGGTCTAGTTTACCTTCAGTAAGAGCTGGTATTTTGTTATTCTCTGCACTGGTTTGAGCAGGTATGAGTCCAAACCAAGCTTATGTTCCAGTTTCTTTTGACACTCCTGAAAACAATACACACAAATTATCTCTTTATTTTATTTTTTTTTACTATGATTTTTTTCTTATTATAATAATGATTATTATTATTATTATTATTATTATTATGTAAATATTATTATTAAACTATTATATAACCATTATAATTAATATTTATTAAATTATAAATGTAATATTTTTGTTAATATTTATTAAATAATTATTTTACTTATATGTATTATTATTATTATTATTATTGTGTAAATTAAGCATGGACATATTAAAATTATCAAAAGTGACGTAAATACATTTACATTTTTACAAATACTGTCTATTTCAACAGCCTATTTCAAGCTTTTAAGCACCAAATCATGCATATTAGAATGATTTCTGAAGGATCATGTGATGCTGAAGACTGGAGTAATGATACTGAAAATTCATCTTTATATCACATAAATAAAATACATTTATAGAAATAGAAAACAGTTGTTTTAAATGGTAATAATACAGTGTTTCCAAATATTACTGTTTCTACTGTATTTTAGATCAATTAAATGCAGCCTTAGTGAGTAAAAAGAGACTTTTTTCAAAAACACACATACACACACAAAAAAAAATTCAATTACAGAAAGAAATATGTGCTTATGTGTAATGTAGCCTTAATGTCTAACAGCATCTTTAGTGTCTTGTAAAGTAAGATGACCTGGAAGAAAACGCAGTCAGAGCACTGTCTCCATAGAGACTCTGAGCGAGGCTTGTTCTGACAGTACTTCTCATAGATCTGCAGATCCGTCATCTAAGAAATATGAAAATTATGTTAACATAATCTATTCAATGATGTATTCAATCAGAGAAGCACAGGATGTTACATCCGACTCACTCTCTCCAAGAAACACCGGCCCACAAGCTCAGGATAGTCTGTGTACGCTTCTAGTTCACGAAGAAAAGTCCTGAAATATACAGAGAGTGAACAGAGAGAATAAGAAGCGCTTTAGCTTTATAACACCACACAAGCGGAAGCTAAAACAGACACAGAGGGTTCACTCACTTCTTGTGGAACTGGTATATCTCAGGCATATTCCCAAAGAGGATGTCCTTCTTGTGAAGCAGTGTATTGGGGATGAGGTTGGCCATGGCAGGATTGTCCATTTCTGCTCCATAACCCTAAACACAAATAATCTGTCAAGGCTAATGTACTAAAAAATCAGAACTAATCTGACCTCTAGAGGTTGAAAATGTCAGTGCAACTCACCTCCAGCACACACAGCAGCTCTTCCACATACGCTCGCTCTGTTTCCAACAGCTCGTTCATCACATGCCTGTAGTGGACAGACATTAAACACATAATCTACATAGAAAGACGCAATTAGAGCTGATTTTCCTCCATTTGTATTAAGCTCCTGGCTGACCTTCTTAGCACAGCAAAGTTCTCCTCTTCATCAGAGACAGACGGGTGTCTGCTGCCATCATTCTGTAAGTGTATTTCTCCCTGCAAATATAAACAACCCTGCATTAGTGTCTTGAAAATGTGTTCAGATTAATTCTGTCATTAGTGTGCTTGGCAGAGTGCATCTCAGGCTCTGCTTTCCCTCGTTGCAGGACATCTATCTCAAACGCTGCAAAAGTAGAGCTGTTAAAATCATCAAGGACTCAAACCACCCTAGTAACGGTCTTTTCACTTTGCTGCCATCTGGTAAGCGCTTCCGTACCCTGATGGCAAAAACTGAGAGACTTAGGAGGAGTTTCTTCCCCTAGACCATCAGGCTCCTAAACTCAGAAACAGCCTCTTAACATCTACATGTCTCCACTTAATAATCATTCTCTACCTCACATTGACATACTGACAGTGTCAACCTGATTGCACATTCGCCTCTTGTACATTCCTGTGTATCTTAATATTTAAGACTGTGTGTGTACACTTTCATGCACATTTTATTTTCTATTCTATATTTAATTCTACAGTATACTTTTTTTTAAATTATATTTTATTCTTATATTTTTACTTTTATTTAATTTTTTCATACCAATATTTATGTATATTTTCCTCTGTGTTGTATTCTTTAATAATTGCACTGTCCATGGAGCGGACCTGACTCACATTTTATTGCTGGTTATATATTCTCTATGTAATCGTGTATGTGACGAATAAAAATCTTGAATCTTGAATCATTTTAATAAATCACAAATACCATAAAGAAGTTGGTTTGGCAGAACATTTTTAGCTCAACATTCAAAATTCACTCAAATTAACTCTAAATTTGAAATGATTATTTAAATAATAACCAGTATTGTTATTAAGGTTGTCAATATGAAAATCATCTGTAAAAATTAAGATTAAACAATTAAAAAATGTAATTTAAATTTACATTTATTTTTTTTCCAACAAGTTTTTTCATAAAGAGTTTTTCTTTGTGACAAAAAGCTATTTCCACACTCTCTGACCCTGAGACCCATATAACACATGGAAAATTTGCTTCATCATGTTATGATCAATAAACAACAAGCTTAAGTGCAAAAAACGCACATGTTGAGGGTACAATGTAACCAATGTTGCTTTAATTCATTCAACATCAAAGCAGCGTGAATATTATTGCTCATACATTCAATAAAGCACTGCCTAGAGATGAGATACCTACTTTTTTGCAGTTTCCATTGATGACATCACCCTCTATCGTCTTCTCCTTATGAGCTGGAATAAAAGCACACTTATATTAATAAAATAATAAAAAATATATATTTTATGTTATATACACTGTTTTTTTTGTCATGCAACGAGCCCTGCAGCTCTCCATTGTGAACACTAGATGGTAGGAGAGTACAGTAAGTGACAGGGTCCGCCATCTCTGTTGTACATGAGTGACCATAAGTAGCTAATGGCCAGTGTGGGGTTTAGCCACTGCTAAATTAGGGGACGCGCAGACATTACCGCACTAGCGGAGGAGGTGTTCTGCTAAACTGCTCTGCAGAAAACCTCTGTATTAATGTGTTTGCCTCTGCATAAAACGCACAAGTCATGTGATATTCATTTTATTAAGAGTTAATTCAGAATTAAATTGCTTAATACTTTAGATATTCAAGCTGAGAACACAATAGTCCTGAACTTGAGTGAACATTATGTAAATGTGAACATTTGAGATGAATAAACTTGACTTAAAATGTTTGTATTCAGTAGAATCACAACTAATCCAGACACCCAACACAACACAACACATAAAAAGTCACATTTAGGGGGTTAACCTTCAGAAGAAATGGGTGATTTGATGATGGCCTCAGGACGTGGGGCGACGGGCTGCACGGGTCGTGTCTGTTTGGCTGCTAACTTCTTGAGACTGACCCTCCTCTTCTCAAACATTTCCTGCATGGACAGCTGCTTCTGAAACACTTTGTCCACCTGAACCTGTTTGAGCACAGAGAAGACATTCATTTAACACTAACAAACTAAAACCACACAAGACATCTGACTACTAATATTCACATTCTCAATAACACTTCAATTAAAGGGGTCATGAACTGAGAAATCAAAATTCCCTTGATCTTTTGATATACAAGAGGTCATTGTGCTATAAAAACATGCTTTAATTTTCAGAACTCAAAACATTCTCATTAGTCTAAAATCAGCTTATATTGAAGCCAATCTGCCAAAACGACAGCTTGTGGAATGTGCCACTTTATGATGTAATAGTGTGGATAAGCACCGCCACTGCAGAAGATGATCAACACCTGCTTCGACATCACTGCCTGTTTAGCCCCGCCCACCGATTTGCACAGAGTGTAAATAACTACAGGCGAACATGCAGGTCTACGCAGAAATCAAATTATAAACTTTATTTGAAGAACTTTATTTTTAATTAAGTGCCAGACTGTGTAAGAAAGAACTTAAATTATGTTTTTGGATGTACAAATCTTGATAACATTATAAGTGGACCTCAGAGAACGTCTCGGTTACGTATGGTAACCCTTGTTCCCTGATGGAGGGAACAGAGACGTTGTGTAAAGTGTACGACACTAGAGGTCGCTCTTGGGAGCTCAATCCACTCAGAGGCAATTCAGAGTTGTGGCATAAAGGATACAATGTTTCCATTCCCTGCATCAGGGAACACCATACGTAACCGAGACTTCGACATTGTGTCGTGTGTATGACACTAGGGTCCCTACACTAAAAATCACAACTGCCGAACTGCGTCACGAGTCCACAGGAGCACAGATGATGACAAGCCAGCACGTCACAACCAAAGGCATCTCTCCTCCTCGTAACCTTCCAACGTCCAAGACTTAAGACCTCACTCTTCAACATCCGACACAACGTCAAAGTGAACGACAGAAAAGGAACAGTACAAAGTTCATGACCCCTTTAAATGACCAATAACTCCATGCATATGAAAAGTAAATATCTGTGTATAAATAAAAATCTATAAACATATTATAGCTCAGCATGTCAGCTCTGTTTTTAATGGTTTGAGTCTTTTACCCTGAAGTCTTGTGTGAGCACCGACTCATAGTCCCTCCAAATTCCACTCAAATCTGTCAGCTTGTGCTGGTTGGCTGTTTCTAGGAAACGCTCAATCTCCTGCAGCGCTGACTCCGCCCCATCCTGTGATTGACACTTATCTACAGGCTGAGATGCCAGCAGGTAGATCCCATCATCACACCATTTAGTGGCCTGGAAGAGAAAGAAAAAGAGTCAATGATCATCATTAAAGAGGGCTTTTAGTCCATGTCTGGAAAGGAAAGGATGTGACGTAGAGGTCTGTGTGGGACTATTGTTTTAGACCCACTTTGACTTTGACTTGAATTTATATGAATTATCTTAAGACACAAAATTTGTTTAATATTTTATGCAACAGTAGAAAAAAAAAATTGTCAAAGAAAATAAAAGTTTTTCTTTTTTTTTCTTTTTTCAAAATTGTATTTCTTATTTTTATTCATCTTGTCAGGATATAATTTGTTTAACACTTACAACACAATAGGAAAAAGTGTTGCAGAGAGAAAAAAAGAAAAATGTAGGTTGTATAAAAATAGCCTATTTGCTATTTTTATTCATCTTGTCAAAATACTAAATTTGTTGGACATTTTTCTGTTAACACAGTAGGAAAAGTGTCACAGAGAAAAAAGAATAAATATGACATCTGTCATTTAGAATTATAGGCTAAGCAAAATATAAATAAAAAATATAAACAGAGTTGAACGTCCTTCGAGGACAGTGCATCCACACTTTGCTTCATCCTTATTCTGCCCTGTCACTCATCGACAACCTGCCTGTTCTGTCTGAGGGCCATATATTTACTACCGGTACAGCCTGCTCCGAGCATTGTATGCACATGCTGCACACAGACCCCGCAAATAAAACGCGTGACGCAGAAAGCATGGGTGCAGCGCGTGCATAACAGTCCGAGTGCAGACTGTACTGTACAGATATGCTGTTCTGAATGGACGTTGGGAAAGGGATATTGTTAGACCACCTGCTCCTGTTACCGACCGTTACCGTGTTTTATTCAGGAATGTAATCGCACGGCGCAAAATATCTGGTTGAGAGCCACAGGAATTTAGACCTCTAATGTGATGTGTGGCCAAGTATGGTGACCCATACTCGGAATTTGTACTCTGCATTTCCCCCATACAAGTGCACACATACAGCAGTGAGTAAATTATAAATATGGACTGTGACCTAAACTAAAGTCTGTTAAGTATATAAAATAGGATGATCCATTGGGTCACACTTTATTTTAAGGTCCAATTCTCACTATTAACAAACCATGAACTATGACTTTTGCTTCAATAAACTCCTAATTTGCTGCTTATTAGTAGTTAGTAAGGTAGTTTTTGAGTTTAGGTATTGGGTAGGATTAGGGACGTAGAATATGGTCATGCAGAATATGTGCTTTATAAGTATTAATAAACAGCTATGGGCATGCTAATAGGCAACTAGTTAATAGTGAGAATTGGTCCCTAAACTAAAGTGTTACAAATCCATTTGATACATCCTTCCAGATTCAATAAAAAAAATGTCAACACAGGCAAGAAAGTGTCTCTTGTTGAGCATTTTAGAGGGCTCCTGAACAGCGTTGATCAAGGAATCGATGGCTGGGCCTACTGTACCTTCTCTAGACACTGGTGTAGCTCCATGGCTTTGAGCAGATAGGCTTTCTTGGCCTTGAGGATGCTGCTGATCTCCTCGCACACAGCCCGCAGCTCAGAGCATTTAGGCAGGATTGAGTCCACAGCGTAATGAGACGCTTCAATCAGCTGGTCAGCATCACATGCTAGAGTCAGCGCTCGGTCCAACACCTCCTACAGACACAGAGGGAAATATTTAATCATTTCATAGTATTAAGCACACTTCATTTCAGGAACTTTTATACAGCAAGGATGCATTAAAATTGATCAAACATTACAGTAAATAGAATTTATAATGACAGTATATTTATAATGTTAATGTTTTCTATTTCATATAAATGCTGTTCCATCTCAAATAAATACTGGAAACAAATGTATCATGATTTTCACATAATAATGAAGCAGCATTTTAGACAGATTTGTGAAGAATGGTGACTCTGAAGACAAAGAAGAAAAAATCAGATTTGCTGGATAAATCACAGTAAAATATATTAAAAGCTATTAATTTAATTTTCTAATATTTCACAGTATTACTTTTTTATTTAGCATTTTCTTTTTTTAATTTTTACTGTATTTCTGCTCAAATAAATGCCATATTGGGGAACTTAAGAGACTTCTTTCTAAGACAAAAACATCTTACTGACCCAAATAGTTTGAACTGTAGTATAAATTTTTATTTTAAGTAAGCGATCACGGCAGGAATGAAAAACAGAATATTATTGTTCAACAATTGTAATTATACATACATACATACATACTATATACCTATATATATACACGCATATATATATATATATATATATATATATATCTATATATATATATATATGCACACATACATACATACATACATACATACATATATATATATATATGGTATATCTCGATATATATATATATTATATATATATATGTTGGTTATATATATATATATATATTTTTATTGTTGGTTAAGCTTATATACTGTAGTAGAGAAAATGAACCTGAAAAAAATTCAAGTTTGCCACCCAGAATTCCAACAGTGTCAGCAGAATGACACGTATAGTAATGGGTGATTTATCACGCTGGGTAAAACTCGCCCCTTCTCTCCGCAGGATGAGGACATGTGGGTGATTTCTGTAAGGGCCTCAAACTGCCGTGCTCAGCAATTTAATTATGGCGTGTGGGATTTACATGCTTTATAAGACCATATGCCTGTATCTGCACACGCTAGAACATTATAAGGGCAAATGAATGTTTGCTGTATGTAAACTGGATCCCTTCTAGAGGTAAGTATTAATGGGCTTTTTGCAGTCCTATGCTTTACCTTTTCATTTTGTATCTGAATGACAAATGTTAAAATGTAATTAAACCATAAAATCATATGGCATCAAGTTAATACTTACACATGCTCTCTCTTCATGATTGTTCAGCTCTTTCAAGATATGTTCAACATGGGCAGGGCTAATTCCGACCTCTGAGAAGCCTGATAGTCTGTCATACACCATGTCTAAATGAGCTCTGACCTACAACACAGAGAAAAACAGCCATTACAAATACTGCTCATAAAGACTCTCTCTCACACACACACACACACACACACACACACAAACCTCTGCTTAATTTTACATCCAACATGCCACACGCACACATCACACACACACACACACACACACACACACACACACACACACACACACAACCACTATTCAAAGATATTGATTATAAACTGCCAATTAGAATTTAGAATTACAACTGATTTTAAATAGAACATTAAAACAATTTTATTTTCAGTATTTTGAATTGTATAATTATGTAATTGTATAATTAAAACTAATAAAACAAATACTATCAAAAAAATTTAAATACAAATAAAAAAATAAAAAAAAAAACAAAAAAAAAAAAATCACATTTATTTTTAATTAACTTTTAACCATTAATTAACTAATCACCTATTAACCAACTAACTTTTGAAATAAAGCTGAAATAAAATATAAATATTAGATGAACAAAATTAAGCTAAAAATGTGGTTACCTTAGCAACTAACTGACATAAAATAAAAGTTTAAGTGCATGTACTAAAATTTCTAAAACAGAAATATAAATTATAAATTAATAAGAATAACAAAAGCACATATCAAAATCGCTAAAACCTGAACTACCTTTAAAATGACAAATGAAAATATAAAGCCGGTTCAGCATATTAATAAATACTATAAAAGTACATGAATAATATTAATATAACACTGGTTTATCTATGCATCCCTACTGAACACATATTTAACAGATATTTAAGATGCACCAGTCATTGTCTCACCTCCCTGAAGTTCTGCTCAAAATGCCGCAGCTGTAGACATTGCTCTAGCTTGGTTTGATGTTTATCCCAAAAATCATCAAATGCAGTTTCAGTTTCATCTAACTGACCAAGCAACCTAGAAACAGAGATGAAAACACTTCTTGAGTGAAAGAATACTTCACCCAACTCATCTACTTTCTTCTGTGGAACACAAAAAGAGAAGTTTAGAAGAATGTCCAAGCTGCTCTTTATCATACAATGAAAGATTACAAAGTGCATAACATATCACAAACGTAGTACAAATGATTTGTTTTGTCATCTGAAATGAAAGATAGCTTCAGAACTAAAAATCCAGCCAGCTGTTACAGCTCTGAAATCTCATGCTGTATGTTTGACAGTACCCATAAATAAAAACCTCAAACAAATATAGCCGCATCTACATAATAAAGGCTGACAGCAGGCGCCTTTGGACATTAACACACAGGCACGTATCCAGACCCCAGAATGCTGCTTCACTGAAAGGTCATGTGAGTAGAACTGGATTTCAATACGTTCCTGTTGGTTAATGCTTTTTATACATGTGTGTGTGTAGATTTGCTGTATAATCTTGACCAGGTGAGTCATCTTGTGGGCATGCAAAAACACAGCTGCCCTGAACATCTTAATAAAGGACACGCAACAGTCTGCTGCTGTACTGTAACCGTCTGGTCTCTCATTTTCACATTCCAGCACGGTAGATGGTCTCTCTCTCTCTCACACACACACACACACACACACACACACACACACACACACACACACCTCTGAACAGTAGCCAGGTTCTCCAGTTCATCCTGGTTCATGGTGTAATCTGGATCTTTCACCAGCGGCTCATTGATGCTCTCCAGCAAACGTGATCCCTGACAGAGAGCAATCCTCAAGTCCTCCTGCACGCACAAACACACACACACACACACACACACACACACACACACACACACACACACGGAGCAACATAAAATAAACATACTATTCAGTGCGAATGATGGACATGAATTATTTATGTAAACTTAAGGATTGTTTATAGCTTATAGCCATGTGAATAATCCACATTAAATTATTTATGATCTTGCTGGACCTCTTATTAAGGACTAGGCCCTATACTGGAATATAGTACATTATATAATCTTTATGACACACCTTTTTTTGTTTATCATCTAAACTGTGTAAAATGTATCAATATTGTATATAATTATTTTGCATTATTTTTGTATTTGTATTTTGTTTTACAGTGAAAACAGTAATATTGTGAAATATTACAATTTGTAAGATTTTCTCTTTTAATTTATTTTAAAATGTATTTCACTCCTTTAAATTCAGTTGATTAAAAGTGACAGTAAAGAGATTTAAAATGTTAAAAAATATTTATATTAAAAAAGCTGATCTTTAGACCGTTTTATTCGTCAAAGATTTCTGAAAAAAATGTATGGTTTCCACAAATAGTATTAAGCAGCAAATAATTTTCATAACTGATAATAAGAACCATTTTTTATAATTGTGCATCAACAGATTAGAATGATTTCTGAAGGATCATGTGACACTAAAGAGTAATAGCTACTAAAAATTCAGCTTTGACATCACAGGAATACATTATATATAAAAAAAGTTAAAATAAAACCGTTATTTTAAGTTGTAATAATATTTCAAAATTACTGCTTTTATTTGATCAAATAATATTTGATCAAATACAAGAAAAAATCCCTCCCCCACTGTGTTTATTCCAGACTTTTCACCAGTTTACTGTATAATAAGGTGACTTTACTTGACTATTGCTATATCAGCAATCAGTCTCTACAAGTATTATTTTGCATCCTTTTTCTTCTTATATTATAAATCATTAAAAAATAGTAAAAATAAATACACCAACAATAATAACTATAATAATTTTAACTCACTTAAATCAATATTTTATGTCCATTTATTTACTTATTTGCGAAGTAGCTGTATTTTAGCAGGATAATGTACAATCTAGTAAATTATTGTCTAGTATGCTGAAATGAAGTTTTACTAGTTTCCCTGACCTTCATTTTGTCCTTCTTATCCGTGTGGACGGTTAGAAGGTTGGACGTGGCCTCAACGTCATTGGGCAGCTCTGTCTCCGCTAGCTCAGTCCCAAAAGATTGGAGAGTCTGTGCCGTTTTCTTCACCATCAGAGCAAAACCTTCAATGGCCTACAGACACAATACAAACCAAGAGACACATACGCCACACCAATCACACAAGAGCAAGAAACCCAAACACAATCACACTAATAGCTGAGTGTGCAACAAATAAAAAACATCCACATGCACTGCAAACAAGCGTGCTGTACTTAAAACACAGCAGCCACTGATCAATACAAATCAATTACTGATTACTTAAAAGCAAGTCTACAAATGGAACGAGAAAAAAGGCAATTAATTTGCTTGAGGTGAAGACTATCATCTTCCTGGAAGGTTTGCTTGTTTAATACCCCATTATAATGATGAAGCACCAAGATTTAAGATAGGTTTGCCATATTTATATCAATCAAACATACTAATAAATACACAATAAAAATATAGTTATTAACAACACCACCACCACCACAAAAAAAACACATTAAAAAAAAAAACAAAACACACCTGGCATAATACATAATAATCAAATAAGTGTATCCCATAATGCAACTTCTCCTTCCATTTTGTGAGTGATGAATCGATTGTCAAAACAAAACTCTTACCCAAAACAAACACCCAGAACAAACAACTCACTAAAAATAAAAACTGGGTATTAACCCTAAACCTAATCCTAAACCTAGACTTAGGCCGTTTTAAATTCAAGTAGTAACCATGTATCACTCAGTATCTCAGTACGTTTATTCATTCGCTGTGTGCTTTATACGTCAAACCAATCCTGTGCCCACTTTACATGTCTGTGGTCCACCCATCATGACCATGGCTAAAAACAGGTGTGTACTCACGGTGCGGTGTGAAATCCATTTCTCGTGGCAGCACTACTCCTTTCCTCCCACCCACTTACTTAATCAGCTTTCTGCCGACTATGTAACTGTGGAGCTCAGTCACAGAGCTGAGCATGATCACCTACACACACAGTACATAATGTAAAGCACTTCTCTTATGTCAGTGTATTATACATCTCATTACACTCTTCATTAACCACATGCCTCAGTGTGGGAGTTTGTGCCTTGTGTGTGTGCTTACCGGCACCTTCATTTTAAACTCATCCTTGTTTAACTTAAAAAAGATGTCTGAGATTGTCCGCTGGAAGAGTGCTGTGGGTCTCAGTACCAGCACCAGCTGCAGGTTGCCTGGGAAGGAGCCCTACAAAACACACAAACACATAAAAAAAAGAAAAACAAACAACAGAAAAAGAAAGGGGAAGGGAAAATTAAAAAGGGAAAGGGGAAGGGAAAAGGGAGGAAAAGGGGAAGGGGGAACGGGAACAAAAGAGAAAGGGGAAGGATAAAGGGGAAGGGAAACATAAAAAGGGAAGGGGAAAGGGAAGGGGAAGGGGGAAAGGGGAAGGGGAAGGGAAAATGGAAAAAAAACGGGGAAGGGGAAAAAAGGGAGGAAAAGGGGAAAAGGGGGAAAGGGAAATGTAAAGGGGAAAAGGGGAAGGGGGGAAAAAAGAAAATGGATTGGGGAGGGAAAAGGGAAAAGGGACAAGGGGAAAGGGAAAAATGGGAAATGGAAGGTGGACAAGGGAAAAGGGAAAAGGGGAAAGGAAAGGGGAAAGGGGGGAAAGGGGAAATGGAGGAAAGGGGGAAGGGGAACTGGAAGGGGAAGGGAAGGGAAGGGGAGGGGAAGGGAAAAGGAAAAAGGGAAAAGGGGAAAGGGGAAAGGGGAAAAGGGGAAAAGGGGCTAGGGGAAGGGGAAGGGAAAATGGAAAAGGGAAACAGGGCAAGAAGAAAGGAAGGGACAGGAAGGGGAAGGGGGAAGGGGAAGGGAATGGAAAAGGGAAAAGGAAAAGGGGGAAGGGAAAATTGGAAAAGGGGAAGGGGAAGGGGGAAAGGGGAAGGGAAGGGGGAAGGGAAGGGAAGGGAAGGGAAGGGAAAGGGGAAGGGAAGGCAAAGGGGAAGGGGAAGGGAAAAGGGAAAATGGAAAAAGGGGAGGGGGGATAGGAAGGGGACAGGGGAGGGGAAGGGGAAGGGGAAGGGGAAGGGAGAACATGAAAAAGGGGAAAAGGGACAAGGGGGACGGGGGGGAAAGGAAAAGGGGCAAGAGGCGAAAGAGGAAAGGGGAGGAGGGAAGAAAGAGGAAAGGGGAGAGGGAAGGGAAAGGGAAGGGAAAGGGAAGGGAAGGGAAGGGAAGGGAAGGGAAGGGAAGGGAAGGGAATAAAAAATAAGGCTTTTTTTAGGCTCATTTAGCATGATAGACTGAGAATATGGAGCTCATACTTGGAGGAAAAACACCTCAGTTTTATTCAGAAAATTATACCAAAATATTTAATTTATTGCAGATGTTGTTATTTATATGTCCAGAAAGTGAGATGAAATTCTGATAGCTTGTAATGTAAATCAATGAGATCTTTATAACAGTACAGTAGACTACTTACATAAAATGACTTGCGTAATACTTACATAATATATAAATATCAGTTGTCGCTCTATATCTTCCAATAATATGTCTCAGTAAGATAGTAAGATGATGTTTAAATGCTTAGTTTTATGATCAAATATATTTTTCATCATGTTTTTTATTGAGGGGGAAACATATAATAAAATGGAGTACAATGATGACTGAAAGACTGAGACTCACATTTTGACATGATTTTTCTAAAAATTATGTATGATGTATAATCAAAGAGTTGCTTCAGTCCAGCAAGTGTTTATTTTGAAATATTACAATAAACAATTTAGAAGTTAACACTCTTACATCCGAGGGCAGCTGTGGCCTAATGGTTATAATTTTTTTATTTTTTTTTTTTTGCAGGTGTTACATTTCACAAATACCAATGCGTCCAATCAAAAGTTGAACCTCCAGCTCACATATATAGCTGCCCATGCATCGGCAGGCCACTTGGGAAACATGCAAAAACATTTCACAGCAAAAAGACACATATACCACAACCTGAAAGTGGATGTTTTTAGATTTATAATAAAACAACATTTACTCCCTAAACATTAGAAAATTTTTAGATTTATAATAAAAGGTCTTTTACTTTCTAAACTGTAGAAACTATCAATCAGACGACAGAATGCATGTAGTAGATTGTGCACAACAGGTTTTCCTGCAAGATGTGATCATGTTGATAATTTAGAGGCCTTAAAAATGTGTATCAAATATGATGCAGTAGGCTTTATAGGGTTAATACCTAGCGTACGTTAGTGAGCCATTGCATTTGACTGGTACAGCCTCCCTCCCACTGTCTGCATCCACACACACAGCATCTATATTCTGTTGCCATGACAACTCAGTTCCTTGAGAGACTAGAAAGGCTAACAATGGTCTCACATATGCCTCCCTGAGCTCTCTTTCTCTCTCAAGCGAATACATGAACACACACACACACACACACACACACCTCGTGGAGTTCTTATGTTTACAGTCTCTTCATTAAAATGCCTCCCTACTGGGTACCGCGTCAAATCAGAAATATGTCTGCAGATCAATACAGAGCTGTGATGTTCTCCTGACAGCAGAAGACCCAGCAGCAACTCTGTCTCAGCGTGACTGACAGTGTGTTGGTCAGTAAGCAGTGAAGCAGAAACGAGAGGCTTTACAATGTGACACCGAGAGCTGATTTAAAATCCACTGATGCTGCATTAATATTCATCTATTCATTAAAAATGACCGGTGAAACACAATTAAGTCAGGGTTATTCAGTCAAATCTTTAATATTTTTGAAAAAGGTGTTTTAATGCTCAGCAAGGCTACATTTATTTGATCAAAAATACAGTAGAAACTCTAATACTCTGAAATATTACTACAATTTTAAATATTTTTTATTTAACTATTTTAAAATGTAATTTATTCATTTATTCATCATCTGTGTTGTTTTTAAATGTGCTATAGAAATAAGTGTTGATTTGATTTCTTTTTATTATGAATGTTGAAAGTTTAAAACAACACACAATACAATTTGCGATATAATTTATTTGAATATCATTTTGTAATTATTAATGTCTTTTTAAATTAATGCATCCTTGCTGAATAAAAGTATTAATTTCTTTAAAGAAAATTTGATTCACTTTATTTTAAGGGTTCCTTGTTATAGTGTAATTATACATTTAACCTAAGCACTCAGTAATATTATTAGGGTACTATTAGGGTTTGGCTTAGGGTTACTTGCATGTAATTATGCATACTTTATTGTTATTATAATAGTAAGTACATGTAACAAGGACACCTTAAAATAAAGTGTTACCGACATACATTTAGAGGCCCTGTCCAAAACAAATAAATACATAAAAATAAATTATTCCATAAATTATATACATTAATAACACAGTTCTCCTCAACAAGTTAGTGTAGCAAAAACAGTGCTTTTAATCCAAAAGCCAAGTATGTGATGTATTAACATTCATTTAAATTAAATTTCATTCAATTTATGTTTCTAGTGCATCGTCACTGCATCCAAATGCAGCCAGCTGCCCAGTGACCACAGATTTACAGTGGCGAGATCTGTCACGAACACTTGAGCCGTCCCAAGAATCAAAATCATGTCCTTACAGTTCTGCGGGTATCTGCCAACATGAGATAATCCTACAGCGGGCTGATCTCACAGTCTGCCATGCTGAAATGCCTCCAGATCTGGATTCGAGGAAAATGTTATTACCCTGCCCCCCTTTTTTTCTTGGACAGTGCTGTTGTTTGTTTTCATTCGCGTTTAACAATTAGGGAAAAGTGAGATTCAAGGGCTAACACGAATAATTAGCATGCCAATTGGACATTTGGTTGCAGAGTGGACCTAAACACAAAAGAGATATGATTAATCAACCTCAGACATGAAATTTTACATATCTGGCACATAAATCATCTCACATTTTGATTGGACATTAAAGCATCCCGCTTGTTGAGCCAAAATGAACTACCTAACAATCGCCAAAACACTCCTAGCGACAAATTAACTGGAACAAAAAAAATAAATTTGAAATTGTAAAAATATTGCATTTTATTCTTTGCACTCAATGTCCAAAGCAACTGTCAAATCCAAATGAGCAAAAGATTCTCCATTCATAATGCCCATAAAGACACACTCATGTTTGACTGCTGACAAAGGGGACTCCTCAAATTGAATCCCGCCTTTATATTACCATGACAATATCCCGTTCCTCTGAGGCAGATTGGCCATGCTTGTCCCCAACAAGCAGGCAATAACCGAAGAGTTGCAGGGGTCGGCTCCGTGCACAACAGGAAGTCAGAGAAACACGCCCCGTTATTGAGTCCTCCTTTAAAGCTCATTCAAGCAGATGTGACCAACACAGCTCCTCTTTTAGGAAGCTTTAGTAAACCACTGTGTGGCTGTGATTGTATTACATGATTGCCTTGGACCTCTCATAAAGACCGCAATTATAATATAACATACCAGAGTTCTCTCTTATTACATAAAAAAAAGAATTAACCAATTAAAAACAAACAAAGACAGAAAAACACCATATTTTCCCCAACAAATATGATGCACTCATGAAAAACATTTACACAGAAATCGGTCCTGCTCATTAATATGATGCCGTTGATGTTGCAGTGAATGTGGTCATCCTCCCTTCCCCCATTCTCGCTTACTCACGCCTTTATTATGTGTGTGTGAGTGTGTATAAAGACTGCAGTGGGTTCGTCTGCCCACAGATTGCAAAACATTGTTTTTTTATAGCTTATAATAAGGGTAATATCTAGACAGCATGCTGATGGCTCATAATGGCAAAAAAATAAATAAAAAAATATATATAATGATTGCAAATTATATATAACTTATTAATCAATTAGAATACTTTTAAATATATTTTATATCATTTTAAAATATAAATGTATGTATGTATATATATATATATACACAAACCACACACACCACACCCACACACATATATACAAAGTAACTCCTGGAGTGTGCAAGGGTTATTTACACAGTGCAAATAGCCTGCCTCGTTGGCAGAGGCTATTTTACCACTAAACTCCGCCCACCGACATGGTGATTGGGAGCTAGTCGGTACCACAATACACAAAAGACGCGGGGTAAAACATCAGCTCCAGTGGCACAGAAGATAAAGTGTGTATCACAGTCTTTTTGATGCGATCAAGCCATGTTCAAACCTGCCTTTTGCCAAACTTTTTTCCACCCTTTACAAATCTCATATCACATCGGAAAGCCATTTATTTTTAATAAAAATGAAGGAAATAATCAAGAAGTTGAAAAAGTATCAGGGAGGTTTAGAGTAGGTGTAGGGAGGGCTTTATTGTCCCAGTAAGGTGGCATCCATTTAATAAGAGTTAAAATTATAATTTACACTCAATACATTATTATTGCATACTGTTATATAATGTACTACAATACTGTGGTGCAGATAATTGCCACTATTTGCATTAAGTAGTATAAACAGCAGAAAATACTGCTATTTTCACTTAGTGTAAATAGCATCTATCGCTAAGAAAATACGCTTTCACGTAGTGTAAATTTAATCTATTGCTGTTTAGACTTGCACGTGCAGATAGCCGCTGCCAATATATAAATTATAATTTATATTAATTTTAAATATTTAAAATATAAAACAAATGTATATTGTAATACATTCAAATGTAGAGACATTTGATCTTATATTTTAAAATGTATTTATTTATATATTACAGGGAAAACAGCCAAAATATCAAGAATAACATCACTAATAGACACACAAACTCGTCACACTTTCCAGAAATGGAACAGGGATATTACAGGGTATTGAGAGTGAGAACAAGTGTGAGACGAAGAAAGGAATTACTACGTGCATTTATGGGGGGTGTAACTCAGTTGTGTGTGTGTAAGGAGGTAGAGAATCTGTGTCTCTAGGGAGCAGCTGCCACAGCACTGATATACCACAGACTAATCAAAAAAATCTCGTGTCTCTAGGGAGCAGCTGCCACAGCACTGATATACCACAGACTAATCAGACACGTGGCACGAGGAATTCAATTAACACACATACACACACACATACACGCACATCTCCAGTCCATGCACTCACTGCATTTTCTAATTCAATACACACAATTCAATTAATTTTTTGGTTAAATTGGATAGTAAAATGAGGCACACAGCAGAGAAATACAACGCTAACTCATCAAGGCTTATTATTTCCAACCAAAATAGAAACATTCCAATAACAAGCAAGGGATTTGAATCCCAGTGTCCCTGATGCTCATTTCGGTGACCTTTCACCTTTCATTTTTCACCTCAGGACTACCCTCATGCCCTGTGTGAACATTACTGTTATGTACAGCTCAGAGTCACAGGTGAAACACCTCCTCATCAACACGCTTCACTCTTAATAACTGTGGATGCGGTGTGTCCCAGACACTGACCACTGAGTGAGTGAGAGCCAAGGGAAAACACAGATGGAATAAAGCAGTTTGTTTACGAACTATTCACTGAAAGGTTCTTTGAGGAACCAAAAATTGTTCTTCTAAGGGTTTTTGCTGCCAAAACCTCCTTTTGGAACCCTTTTTTTTAGATGCTTCTGAGTGTCCATAAAAACTGATCCATATATACATTTTCAACATAAAGTCTAGGAGTAGACATCAAAGACTCTACCCATAGGGTAAAAATGGATATAAATGCTTTCTATCCTTTCACAGCAGATGTCATTGAGCAGACACTATCCTGTCTTTCAATGCACGAGCCTCTTAACAACCTCCCTTGAGACGCCTCAGAGAGCACAGAAGGGAGATGGCCATCAATGCTTTCAGGTCAAAGAAAGGAAGAAAAAACAACGGCACCATAATAAAAGACTTTTAAACACAGCTGTTCTTGACTCGTCGGCTGTTTAGTGTCTCGAATTATTTATGAATCATTGTGGAAACAATAATTAGACGATTTACGCTGTAGATATTAGAGTGTCGGAACAGTATTTATGAATCATTGTGGACAAGAATTAATTTAGACGAGTTTTATGCTTTCGTAGCTATGCCCTTTTCTTAGCAATGTGAGTTTTAAGAAGTGTATGACAATGATCATGAGATACTCACATGGACAAAAAAATACATAAAATGTGAGTTTTAAGAAGTGTATGACAATGATCATGAGATACTCACATGGACTAATATGCAAAATATTTATTTGTATGTGTGTGGGGGGAGGATCACTGGTCATCCATCGCAAATATTACAAGGACAGTGCAATATTTCAATTTAGCTACATTGGGGAAGATGTTTATCTGTGCCCAATTATCATACATTAGCATGCATTAGCACACATTAAAAGGCTCCTAAAGTGAAGTAGATGCGGGCGCATACGGAGAGACTAGGTCCTTCAACTTCTTTTGTTCACTGGTGCATTGTTTTGTAGTAATGACACAAAATTGCACAAATCTAAATACAAATCAATTAATAGTACCATTTCTAATAACAAAAACAATAATGAGTGTGCGCACAAGGGATTTTGTTCCATGTTAAACAGAAATGAAAAAGAAACTGATGAACACACTTAATAATTATGTCCTAAATGAAATACATTAAAGACATCATTAACCAATCTAGCACGGAGCACAAGCACACACAGAAATCAACATTTCCTCCATGAGATATAATGTCTTATTGTTCTTAATTTGTGAAGCAACTTTATTTTTTTTTTTTTGTATATAACCATTACCAATCAGCCATGTGTATGTTACTGGGACTTTGTATTTTTGTTTTGATTTCAGACAACCTCCTCCAGCCGTTCTACACACACCTACACTCACTACAAACAACAAAAACAACCATACAAATCACCATAGTGCTGTGACGGAGGATAGAGAAAGAAAGGAGTAGATTACGTGCTTGTGTGTGCCAGTGTGTGTGTGAGCAGAGAGAGAGAATGAGAAGAAAGGGGAAAAGAGGAGCAAGAGAGAAACTACTGTATCCACAGAAAACAATAAGGTACAGCAGGGTAAAAGTTTACTTAAAAAAAAAAAAAAGATTTTTTTATAATCAAATTAAAATAATAATAATCAAATTAATATATTTGTTTTAACTGACTATTGATTTACATTACAGTTCAAAAGTTTGTATGATATTTTTTATGTTTTTAAAAGGTTACCAAGGCAGCTTGTATCTGATCAGCAATACAATAAAGCAGTAATATTGTGAAATATTACTACTATTTAACTGTTTTCTATTTTTTATATTTAAAATATAATTTACTACTGTGATGCAAAGCTGAATTTTCAGTACTCCAGTCTTCAGTGCCACATGATTCCTCAAATGTAGATTATTTTTAATCCTAAAATTCTAGACAATCTTTAATCGTAAACATTCTACCCACAAACAACAAAAACTGTTTACCTGCAAACATTAAGGCAATATGAAAAGCAGTCAGCTGGAAGGTGGAAAGTAAAATGAAGAGAAAGAGAGAAGGACATGAGGCAAAGGAAGAATGATAATCCTGTTATTTCATTACTGTCAAACCTCCATCTCATTATGGCTACGAAACAAAGAAAAATTCCCCTCTCTTCTTCAGGTGCAAGAAAATCCTGGAGTGTGTCATTTTTCTAAACTAAAGTAGGTTTGTGGGGTAGCAGAATAAACCTCTCCATCATCAACACACAAACTGCACAGTAAAACAGAATCATGTGCACTCTGTAACAGATATAACACGCACTCTGTAACAAAAACAACAAAACCAAAAACACAAAAAACAGTTATTCATAAACAATAATTTTGTCACAATAATTGGCTGACATGTGTTAGAGCACTTTAACATACAGTCATCATGTTACAGTGAGCATCTACAAACTATTCAGTGACATAATTAAATATTAAGTGCATGTTACTCATTACTATTACTTAGTACTTACAGTAATTATTACAGTATTAAATGGACACTAATGTAAGAGTGTCCTGAATTAAGTGAATAATTCATTTAGTCCCTAATGCCACTTTACATTTGACCAGATCTCATATTTCTAACCGTCACTGTACAGATAAAAGCAGTTATTACGTGGGATAATAAACAAGCAGTCTAACTGCTGCAACCCAAATTACCAGTTAAGTGGGCAGTGTTTATCAAACAAAACTAAGTTTCATATGAACACAATTTTATTAACGTATAAAAATGAATAAATAAAAAGTTTGGTGTCAGTAACACTTTAGAAACACTTAAAGAAATTAATACTTTAATTCAACAAGGATGCATTAAATTGATCAAAAGTCACCGTAACAACATTTATAATGTTACAAAAAACAAACAAACAAAAAAAACAAAAAAAAACAAAATAGATCCTGTTTTTTTAAACTTTCTGTTCAAAGAAACTGGGAAAAAAAATTTATAATTGTTTTCACAAAAAATATTAAGCAGCACAACTGTTTTCAGCATTGATAATAATAAGAAATGTTTCTTAAGCGGCCAATCAGCAAATTAGAATGATTTCTGTAATGATGTAAAGTAATGAGTAATGAACTGCAATAATATTTCACAATATTAGTTAGTGTATTTTTGATCAAATAAATGCAGTCTTAATAAGCATAAGAAAAAATTAAATAAAATAAAAATTAATACATTTTCCCCCAATTTAAAACATTTATACTAGTGAAATTTACACAGTCTCAGTGCAGTATGAAATGACACACATCAGGGAAAGAGCCATTAAATATCATCTTATGTCCATCTTTAAGTCCTCAAAGCCTATAATCCTCACAACACACTAGCACACACTAAATTTGTGCACATTTTGGGCATCGACTGCTGTATTAACACAATAAAGTTAATAAATAGTCCCAATAATGACACTAACAATAATGAAACTACAAAAGTCAAGACAATGTGAAGACAACTACACAGTTAAGACCAAAATCAGTACTCACTTTGCTCAGTTTGTCAAAATGTGAAAAGTGATCAATAACTCAATAAAATTTTTTTTTAATTTTAGTTACCACATTTTGTCCTCGTTTGGTAAAGCAGTGAAGCACAAGTTAGCCATCATCTTGATCACTGGTTTGACTCCAGTGGCGTTTTTGAGTGCTGACCTAATTAAACAGTGTTAATCTGATTAGCCCAGTGACCTCTCCCCTACTGACTATCATACACACGCTCACAGCTTTAACAAACCCCCTGCGGCCACCACACTTGTTGACAGTCTGAAGAGTTTACCGCAACCATAAATGCACAGATGATCACTACAGGCCACACTCAAAACAAGCTGCAGACAAGAACGGACAAAGATTACAGCTGTTGTTGATGCTATTGTTCATTAAACATAACTTCAACAACATTTGTGCTTTCATATACCCATATTTACACTCATATGTTCACTAGACGTCTATGGTGGATTAAATATTTAGGTTTTCTATGAAAAGAACTGAAGGCCTTGTTTTAGATGCCCACCGACTTGGAACAATGCGGAAATTCTGACTAATCCACTCATATAGCCAAAGTAACCTTCCTACAAACTCATATTCTAAAAAAACAACACAACCAAAAAACAACACACCGATGCACACGCAAACGTTTCCTCATTCATACGGATACACAGAGATTTCATCTTAAAATGTTCTCTTAAAGGGAAAGTTCACCCCAAAATGAAGATTCTGACATCATTTACTTACTCTTACGTCTTTCCAAAAACAAAACCAAGGTTCCAAAAGGTTTTTTCACAGCAATGCCATAGAAGAACCATTTTTGGGTCTCCAAAAAATCATTTAGTGAATAGTTCTCAAAAGAATCTTTCCACTATGAACATTTTGTGGAATGGAAAGATCCCATGAATGTAAATGTTGTTTGTGGAAGCATAGATGCCAATAAAGAGAGTGTATATGACTTACTTTCTTCTGTGCAACACAAAACAAGATATTTGAAGCACATTTCATTCCATAAATTGTCAACTGGGAGCCAAACAACATTGGACCCCAGTGACTTTCATTGAATAGAAAAACCAACAAAGCACAGAGATACTTTAAGTTTTTGTTCCACATAATAAGCATTGCATCAAGGATAGTAAATCATGACAATTTTCATTTTTTTGGGTATTCTATCCCTTTAAATATAAATTATAATGTTCTCTATCACAATATACACATTTAACCATTTCCTAGAATTTTCTTCTCTCTCTCTCTCTCTCTCTCTCTCTCTCACACACACACACACACACACAAACACACACACACACACAACAATCACACACACACTGAGGGCTCACCGCGATCCGCAGCAGCGTCCCCTTCACTGATGCCCATCTGTCTTGCCGCCGGTCAATGACCAGGATGAAGCCGACCCCCGTCGAGCAGACACTGAAAATCAGAGAGACACCATTACCATGGCAGCAAGCGCACGCACACACACACACACACACACACACACACACACACACACTGAGATACTGAAGATGTCACATACCCTAAAGTCATCATTAAACTGTTCTCTACTAACTAACCAACATCAGATTGACAAAGTAACCAGCAGTCGGTGCATTGCAAACCATTATTTTATCCTCATGTACACATCTGCATTTGCCCCTGACAAACAAGATGAATGCATAATGTGTCCAAATGCAAATTAAAACCCACAGACGTACGTTGAAATGCACTAGCCCAGAATGCAATCGTGGTAACGTAGCGCAGAGATGCTGAGCTGGTTGCTATGTCCATCACCATACAGAACGGCAGCTCTCTGCACCAGCAGTATCAAGCTGTTTTATGATGACCGAGGCAGCAGAAAAATCCAGTTACACACTCCTGATATTAAAAAACAAACAGCATAAATGTGCAGAATCCACCCCTAACGCTGATATTCCAGGCGTCCTTCAGCAGATTTCAGTGTACACAGATGGCTTCTCCTCCGTTTTTTTTTTTGTTTCCCCCTTCAATGCACCTTTGCTTACAGCCCCTCTGTTTATGGTTCCATTTGAATGAGTGCCACCGTAGGCACAGACCGGGAGAGCAGCTACATTTTGCCTCCCCGTCTACAGCGACCAATCGTGCAGCATCAGGTGCTCCCTCTCAACCAATCAGAGCTCAGGAGAGAGCTGACAGACAGCCGGGATCTTGAATTGCTAATATGGAATGTGGGCGGGAGATAGGTGCTGATTGATAATGAAAGCTCCTCCCACTAGAAACTGGCACTGCAGATACTTGTGTATCAAATCTGCCGCCATTACAGTGACACACAGATTGTGTGTCTCTTTTTCTGGCTCCCGCCTTTTCCACCAAATTTCACACTCCCGTCCCTTTTCTCTCCTCTCAATCCCACCTCCTAGTCCCCCCTCTCAGCCTCCGGCTGTTTTTCTCAGGAACGTTTGTTCTCTGCTCCTTTCACAGTGGAGGGCAGGAGGAGGAAGCAAAGGAGAGAGATGCAGGGGTCTTATCAGCTGACAAAGCCCTGGTGCAGATCTGCACTGACACACTGACTAATGACCTTGAATGTTCATCAGTAATAAAGATCAAAAATCTGATTGAAATCATCACTGCAATTATAACCTTCCATTCAAAGGCTGCTGGGGGGTTCAAAGCCATCGGGCGGTTCACTACACATGATTTATGGTCATACTGGTGCGTAGTCTAATAAAGCTTTTAATTATTAATTATTGTTTTTCCCATATACTAAATAGCTGAATGCTTTGAATAAACAATTGGATGACGATTTGGAATGTAAATTGCAAATATTTAATAATATTACATTTAACATTGTTTTATCAGAAACCACAGAACAAATTCAGGACCATGTCTTGCTTACATATGAATCTTTTACACATGAAACACATATTGAGGTCATATTTCACTCAATGTATATCTATCTATGTATCTATGTATCTATGTATCTATGTATCTATCTATCTATTATTGTTATTATTAATATATCAAACTAACAAAATTATTCCAAACATTATAATAATAATTAAAAAAAAAAACTTCCATGATGTAACAGTATTTACTTTATTATTTATTTTTACTTTGCATTACAGTATGAGAATTAGTTTCATAAAAAAAAAAACTTCCATGATGTATATATTTTTTTTTAACATTTTTACTTTATTATTTATTTTTACTTTGCATTACAGTATGAGAATTAGTTTCATTATATAAATTTGCAGCTAAATTTACTTAATGTCAATGCAAAATATCTTTATGATTTTAAGCAAAGTAGTATATTAATGATTATCCTATTTCTTTTTCTTTTGTGTTAAAATATGACTAGGACACATTCTTACGGGGGTTTCATGACATTCGCTCCTGAGCTCCTTTCATTTACAAAATCAGAACTAAATTAAAACCCCATCAAACAAATCCAACCAATAACAAAACCACCCAACCACTCAATCACCCCCCCTCTCTGTGTTTCTCATGGGAATAAAGGGGAAACAAGAGGCGGAGAGAGATAGTGTGATGGAAAGCAAAGGACCAGAATCATTCTTTCATTAGAATATTAACAAGGGCTGTTAAATTAAAGAGGATTTCACAGGATCAGCAAATACGCCAATGCACCAGTGAACCTTCACCAGGATTAACATTAAAATAAATAAATAAATAAATGATATACATGCAAAGAACATCTCTAGGTTACTTATTGATATGAAGGCATCTTCGGGTCAATAATAATAAAAATAACTTACAAAACCAAGAAAACAAATCACTCAAAAAACAAAAAAACTAAAAACATAAAACAAGGGGCATTAGAATCACCTTGTTAATCATGTACATAATTACACATTCTAATTTAATATGTATGATGAATATTAATGAGGTAGCAGTCACACACACAAACAGGCAGTCATGACTCAAATTCATTGAATTGCAAACAGCATGATGTGCTACAATAGGAAAGCATTAGAGTGCCCTCTACTGTACAATTCAAGAAATAAAACAACCCCACCAAAAATATTTCTCATCTACCGGTAGTTTATCACCAACAGTGCAGTGATGTGACTAAATAAAGATGATGTCATCATAAATCAAATACATACAATGTTTTCTATTGTTAAACAAAAATAGTTTCAGATAGGCTTTACTAAGTGTTACCACATTTTTTGACCAATGAACTTTCATGACATTTCCAGTCATTCATCAATGCTGGATTTTAAATCATGCTACAGAGAAGGAAGGGTATTTATATGTCAGGATTAGTGCGGTCAAACGATTAATCGCATCCAAAATAAAAATGTGTTTATTTATTATGTATATAGAAATATACACACATACAGTATATATTTAGAAAATATTTACATGTATTTTATATTCATATTATTTATATCATATATAAATATATTTAACATATATTTTTTTTCTTAAATATATACATGCATGTGTGTGTTTTTATATATACATAATAAATATACAAAGTACACATGTATTATGTAAACAAAAACTTTTATTTCAGATGCGATTAATCGTGATTAATCACTTGACAGCACTAGTAAGGATGCAATTTTTGGAATTAATAGATTGAAGTACATATGTTTCCAATAACAGCATCAATGGACAGACTGATGTTATCACACTGGTTTGCATGCACATCTAGTTTGTAAGCACAAGCCAGTAAGGACTTTTCCAGGTCTGGGGGAAAAACATTTTCAAATGCCCCCCCTTTTTTTAAGTGCTGGTAATGACTGATCCTTCCACCTCCTGTTTTCTCACCTGGGAACGCTAGTCAGGTATGTCAGCACGTTGTGAAACTCCTGTTCCTCCAGCTCACCAAACGCCGGGTACTCTGGGAATATAATGATGGGGCTGCCATTCTGTCCTCGGCCACCTGGAAATGCAGATTTGGAAGAAGGCAGCTGTTAGCGATTCTGTTTAAGATGCAGCATGAAAACTAATCATCATTTTATTCTGTTAAGCCCCGTGATGCATATAAGTTATGAAACCCTGCATATTTAGAGGGATAAATGTCTATAACCAGTGACCTTGAAGCTGCAGTAACCTCCTGAACTCATCTGAATTAGTCTTCAGTCAGACTGATCAGGAAATATAATAATCAAGCAGCACTTCTGCATGTAAAAAGTCTTCTACCCACAAGGGGGCACTTCTACAGCTTCCCATGTACAGAGAAAGACAGAGACTGCGTACATTCACAGAAGAATGATTGTAGCTATTACGAACTGTATAGATGCATCAAGGACACGAGGCAATGTCAAGGGCACAATGCAATGGCATGAGGACAAAACCTTCAAATCTCCTCTCTTCCTGTCATTGAGCTTTGCCTTGCAAATACAAATGAGGCCATTCGAAAACACTGAGAGATAAACGTCATATTAATCATTACTGGGGCTATAGATACAGTCTATGTGTGAGTGAGAAAGAGAAAGACAGAAAGGGAAAGAGGAAGAAGGACATGTTTGGTGCAGTGACAGAGGTCATGTGACCATGTGTGTGTATTTGGATGCTACAACACTCTGTGATTAATAGAGCAGGATGGATCGACTGCAGAGCTCACACATATTAACATCTCTATGACTGTCACACGCAGACACACAGGTGCACAAACACACACAAGGTGAAAAGGACACTGCTGTTGCATTTGTAACCATCAGTAGAGCAAACCCAAAGAGCTCCAGTCCATCTGGACCAGGTGAGCGAGAGAGGGTCAATCCACAACATTATACTACAACATGCAATCCTAAAGACGAAGAGTAATTCATCATCCTCAACAAACAGACACACCATACAAAAATAAAATAAAAATAGATTGAAATAAATTAGAATATAATCAAATTTAGTATATTAGAGTAGAACTGAGCATAAAAGGGATTTAGAATAGAGATTTAGCAGAATTGAGTATATTAGAGTTAAACAGAGAAGAATGGAGTATAAGAGAAGAACAGAAGAATAGAGTACAATGGAGTGTAAACATGTAGAACAGAGTAATACAGCTGAGTAGAATGGAATATAACAGAGTAAAATAGCAAAATAGAGTACTCTAGAGCTGAATAGAGTAGAATAGCAGTATATGGGTAGAACAGTAGAATGAAGTAGAATATAGAAGAATGGAGTATTTTAGAGTTATACATAGTAAAACCAGCAGTAGAATAGTAGAATGAAGAAGAACAATGTTAAATACATAAGAATAGAACAGAATGGTATAAACTAAATTAACAAACGGGAAACAGAATAGAATGTACTAGAAAAAAAATACCATCAAAACAGAAATACAGACCTAAGAAATGTAGAACATGGACAACATTAACAGAAATAAGTCTCATCAACTGGGTGACTTTAGTTTCCGGTGTTTCCATAAGATACAGACCCCCCCCCACACACACATACACACCCTGTATGATAATGATAATATCAGACACAGGTCTCTGCAGCCTTCTGGGAGGAAAAAAATAGGACCAGAAAAGAAAACAAGATGAAAAGAGCAAAAAAGGAAATGAAAACAGGAAAAAAAAAACAGAAGGAGAGTCTAGCAGTGGAGGTCTGTCATTAAATCTAGGTGGAGAACTGAGGCATGAGACCAGAGCAACATGTTCAACATAAACACACAGATATATGATCAGTGCATATGCTACATGGACACACACATACACACACACACACACACACACACAATGCATAAGCAATCGCTCAATTATTCATGTGGCACTATATAGTCAATGCTCTATATTGGGATGAAGTTAACAGTGGATCTTTGAAGTAAAAAATATTTGGACAGTATTTGAAGCTTTCCATATTGCAATAAGTGCATCAGCTATACTCTATAAATGTTTTAAAATGTGCACACAAAAGAGGGAAACAAATTGTCCACTAAAAATTCAGACAGCAGAATAAAATGGACGTCACCCCTTATAGTGCCATACAAAATTGGGAATAGGAAGCAGTTTCTGAAGTCACAAGATCATCAGTTAACAGAAACCAGAAGTGCAATGAACACTGATCTTTTTTTCTTCTTTTTATTGGAATATTCTTGTTTCTTCAATGATGCAACTTAGCTGTTCACTCTTTTAGCAGTATTGTTGTAAATGTTTCATGGCATGCATAATGTATGAGTTCAGAGTTAGGTTTGTAAATATTCAGAGACTTTAATGCAATGAAGGCATGAGTTGTGTTTTATAGAAAACCTGAATCCCAATCTAATCCTCTTTTTCACTATAAAACTCTTCTATAGACCTCACACACAGCCTAACTGTCAATCAAATATCCTCGCATAGCACATCAGCTCTGAACTTTGTCAAGCGCATCGTCATGGCAACACTAAATAATTAAGAGGCTTCCTCCAGTCAGGTGTTATATCATTGGGCAACCTGAGCCGTGCCCTAACTGGGTTATTTACGGAGACTGGAGAGAGTTTCTGGAGTGTTATGTGACTGTGTGTTTATGTGGAATCTGTGCACTTTCTGAATTAATCTGCTGTAGACACTGTGAAAGCAAACATTTATGAATAATCTGTCACGTATTTACTTCTGACTCACATGGCACATGTGAAACAGGATAAATCACTATAAATATAGCTTATTAGATCAGTGATTAAGTGAGGTATTCACTTCCTGTAGTAGACACATTTGCACTATAAACATCGGAGTGAATGAGAATGTCAGCATCGAGTTTTTACATGCACATTTTACACAATTATGCTTAATAACATGGAACTACGGGAAGTGAATATGTTTTAACATAGAACATGCATACAGTTTTTCAAAAATATGGTGTCAGTACAATTTTAAATTAATACCTTTATTCTGCAAGGATGCATTAAATTGACCAAAAGCAAAAAAAAAAAAAAAAAAAAAAAAAAAAAGATCAGTTTCCACAAAAATATTAAGCAGCACAACTGTTTTCAACATTGATATTAAGCAGCAAATCAGCATATTTAAAACTGCATTAATGATGCTAAAAAAAATCTGTTTTGCATCACAGGAAGAAATTACATTTTAAAATGTTAAATTAAAAACCAAGTATTTTGAATTGTTACAATATTACACAATATTACTATTTTATTACTGTGTTTTTGTCAAAAAAATGCAAACTTGGTAAAGATAAGAGACTTCTTTCCAACACAGGAAAAAAAAAAAAAAAATGTACAGACCCCAAACTTTTGAACGGCCTAAAATGTAAATGCCTAAAATTGTGTTCTTTAGGTAAAGGTGATAATGATGTGCGAATTATGTTTTTTTTTTTTGAGTTATCAGCGTTTTGTTGTACATGTAAACTTATATAATGATGATCATTTTGATGAAGCTTTCAGAATCTCTCATAGTGAACACACAGTCTTTATTGGCAAAGCATTCTGGGATTGATTGTTTAGGAGACTCACCTGACAGGAAGGCGAATTGTTTCCTGAGGTCTGGGCTGATGTCTGCGGCACACAAAGGACTGCTCTCCTGCTGCATAATCTCATCTGTGTGAGAAACAGAGATTTAGTTAGTAAACGTTTTACCATAAATAAGGAAAAAATGGTTGTTGTTTCCCATGTTAATGTTTATGTTTATACCCCACAATTTCACTGACACATAGGAATGTCACTTCATGTTCTTCATGTGTTTCTAGGTTATGGTGCGGATGGCATGTTTCTGATAAGAGTCTGAGAAGAGCAGCTGGATGAATGGATGTAGATGAGATCGGATGGAAGAAGTTTAAAACACAGAAAAAAAAAAAAATTACAAATGGAGATGATGGATTATTGTAAGCAGCTTTTGTGAAAAAAAAAAAAAAAACAGGAGCAGTGCCGCTGCGGTGTGTGTATGAGTCACTGCTGTGGTGCGGCACATGTCTCTCACGCTCAGAGTCAGACTATTGTGAGTCTTCAGCCGCTGCGGTGTGTGTATGAGTCACTGCTGTGGTGCGGCACATGTCTCTCACGCTCAGAGTCAGACTATGTGACTTTTAGATGTGTTCTCATGGTGTAGGTCAGAATCTGAACACATGTTGATCTGAATAAAGGTGAAATCAGCCCGCTGTGAACAGATGAATCCAAAACAAACCAAGAGCACATGATCCACTATGACAAATCTCTGACAGTGCCTATCAGCAAGGATAAAGTCACTGGACAACAGTTGGAAACAGCCATACACACTTTCATCTGTCTTTCCTGCTGTTACTTAGATGCTTGGGACCTTAAGGAATCTGAATCACAGCTCTTGAACTCAGCAAGAGCTGAGTATTTAAGTAGGTCACAGATAATCATGCAACTCACAGTACTTTGAGTGGGCTTACTGATTTCATAATTAATTTCTTTTTCCATTAGTTTTGCTGCAGAGGCTTTATAGAAACTCATTGGACTGTAGGTTTGTACTGTACAAATTAAAAAAAAAGTAAACTCAAGACAAATACTGATAAAATCCCTCCATCTGGGTACCAACAGAAGACCACATTCATCTGTGAAAAAGACCATCTGGGTTGACAACATGCAGGTTAGGATGGCTTTTGCTGCTCTAGTCACATCTGTGGCTTTTGCCATGCCAGCAATTCAATTCAATTTAATGAAACAAAACAAACAAACAAATGAAACAAACCAAAAACAAAGACCCTGCGTTCATTGAATGCGTTCAAAACAGCAAATAAAAAGCAAAAACCCAAAAAAAAAAAAAAACAAAAATAAAAAAAAAAAAACCAAAACCCAAAAAAAAAAAAAAAATAAAAAAAAACAAGAAAAAAAAAACAAATGAAACATGAAAAAATCTATCAAAACAAACAACAAACAAAACCAACAAAAAAAAAAAAAACAAAAAAAAAAAAAAAAAAAAAAAACCAACAAAACAAATACAATGAACAAAACAAAAATGCAATTAAAACAAACAATATCAAGCAAAACAAATGAAATAAAAAACAATAACAAAAGCAAACAACTCAATACAAAACAAACAGAATAAAACAAAAAACACACCAAACAACTGATTTTGAACTTGAAAAAAAAATGTATAATGTATCATGGTATCACAGGTCAAAACATAAAATTAATTAAAATAATGCATATTATTAAAAATTACTAAGTATCTAAAAACATTTAATAATATTAAATCACACAATACAACTATAATTAATCACAAAACTAACCAACACTCTAACCTACACTGTGAAACAAACAACACATCAAAAAAATCAACAATTTTTACTCGCATCTGACACTGTGATGCACTCTACGCATCAACACTCTCATCTTTACTGTGATTATAATGTGATATATTATATTGTCTGTAAGAAACAGCACATCTGACAAAGTGATATGTTAATCTAATCTCCTAACACAGGAAATGCCCTTCTTTGAAAGCTATGGAGTACAGTGGAGAAGTCTTCAGGAGAAGATAAGGCCTCTTCGAAATCAGAAGGACAGTGACGTAAGACCCATTACAACATCACAGAAAACCACTCTGGCTGCTCACCCTGTTATTAAGTTTCTGTAAAGTTCAATGACATTGTGCATGCTCTTTAAATAAAGGTTCAGCATTCCTCAGAGCCTTCATTTGTTGGCCAATATAAGTACACTACCATGAACTTCAAAGTTCAGCCCCCAAGGAGGTCAATAACTTGCTCTACTGATCAACTGATCAAAACACTCCTCTTCCTTTCCCACCGCTCCACTCCCAACGTCACTGATCACAGACAAGCACCTGTTTTCACCGTTCCCAACACCACGCCATGGCCATGATGTGTAAAAAACAGATGCTTGCAGATAAAGCGTGAGCTGTTAATCCTTTATCTACCCTGGTAACACAGACAGGGAGCTGGTAAAAGCAGATCGCAGACCACATTCAGATTAAGATCACTGCAGGATTTCTGATCTCAGTGACCCTCAGTAAGAGAGTCACGTGACTCCAGAGACAGCTGCCACATCCCAGGTAAAAACTGAGCTTGTGAGGTTAAGAGAAGTTTCTGGCACTGAAAGACTGGCAGTTAAGCTGAAGAGAAGCTGTGACCAACAAATACAGCAATGCTTCGCTTTTCTTTGTTATTTAGTACAAGCCTTAGGAAACAGTCAGGTAAAGTATATTTGTACTCCTAAAGTTCATCTCATATATTCATCATTTGTTGCTTCAGGCTATAAGGGTTCATTCTACAGTTCTTCAACATCACAAAGATACCATTTGATAGGAGTTAAATGATAAAAATAGAATGACTTAAAAAAACAGGTCGAGGGAATTTATGGCCAGGCACTGCATGACAAGTTCTTCTGTGTTCCTAATTGGATTGTATTCCAAACACTATTATGCATTTAAGCAATTAGGTATGAGAGGCTGTTACATTGTGAATGTAGTCACGGCTACGGGGCACATGACATGGACACAGAGCAATGCCAGAAACCCCTTCATCTGTGAAAATATTCACAGTAAAGAACAAACTCAAATGGTTTATAAAATCTTTTTACAGTTTTAAAACTATCAAGTAAGCAGCAAATACACACACATGCAGAGCTGGGTAGATTATTTACTAATTGTAGTCCATTACTGATTCCAAATTATATGACACAAATTGTAGTTAGTAACATAATCCATTACACAATTTAGGTCATATAATCAAACTACTTTTTGATCACTTAGATTACTTTTCTACACTTACTGTAGAACCGTGAACATGCAAATGTGATAATTATTAAAATATTTATTTTAAAATCTCAGTGGTACTTAAAGTATTTAAGTATTTATATTGAATATATTATTAGGTGAATGAGATTCAGATGACAATAAGTCTGGGAGCACTTGCATTACCTGTAAATACGAAATAATGTGAATTTATGCATTTTAATGTGTTTGAAAGTCAAAAGCCTTCCAAGGACATATTAATATATGGTTAAATAATTCAAATAAAAATGAATGTGTTCATCAGTAGTTGATGCAATGTTGCAACACTTCTCAAACCTGAAATAATTTTTGTAAATCCAGTGGTCAAATGCTGTGTCATCACCTGACTAAAGACCGGTCTTTGTGTTAATGTCTGATTGGGGAAGTCAAGTGGTGTAGGTGATAAAGCGCGTATCAGTCTTTTTGACGCAACAAGCCCCACATTGGAAAGGCATTTATTTTCAATAAAAATTAAGTTATAAACTATCGGGGAGGGTAAGGGTAGGAGGGCTGGGCATAAAAATTAAGTTATAAACTATCGGGGAGGGTAAGGGTAGGTTTAGGGAGTGCTTTATTTCAATAAAAATTAAGTTATAAACTATCGGGGAGGGTAAGGGTAGGTTTAGGGAGTGCTTTATTGTCCCAATACATCCATTTAATAATTTGAATAAAAATGATAATTTACACAATACATTATTATTGCATACTGTTTTATAATGTATTACAATACTGAGGTGCAGATAATTGCCACTATTTGAATTAAATAGCATAAATAGCAGAACATCCTTCTATTTTAACAGTGTAAATAGAAACTATAGCTATTTTCACTTAGTGTAAATAACATCTAATTGCTATTTACACAGTGTAAATAGCATTTATTGATATTTGCACTTAGTGCAAATAGCCACTGCCATATACTTTAAGCAGTAGGCTATTATATATATATATATATATATACACAGTGCCTTGCAAAAGTATTTAAACCCCTTCATTTTTTTCCCCCTTTTTGTTATGTTGTAGCCATATGTTAAACTGCTTTAAATTACTTTTTCCCCATCAATCTACACTATATACACCATACTGACAAAACAAATAACAGGTTTTTAACATTTTTGCAAAATTTATTAAAGATGACTTAAATGATTCCATTGCATAAGTATTCATACCCTTATTTGGGACAGTAGAAATTTAGCTCGGGAGCATTAATTTTGCTTGTAAATGTTACCACACTTTGAGTGAAGTTAACCTGTGGCAAATTCAATTGAATGAGTATGATTTGGAAAGGCACACGTCTACATAAAAGGTCTAACAGCTGAAAATGCATATTAGAGCAAAGACCAAGCCCTCAGGTAAAAAAAAATTAAAATAAAAATTGCCTATAGAGCTCAAAACAGGATTGCATCAAGCCACACATCTGGGGAAGAGTTCAGAAAAACAATTCTGCTGCATTGAAGGTTCACAGAAATATGTAACCTCCATTATCCATAATAGAAGACATTTGGAACAACCAGGACTCTTCCTAGAACTAGCCTCCTGGCCAAACTGAGCAACTGATGGAGAAGGGTTTTGGTTAGAGTGGTGACCAAGAAGCTGATAGTTGAGCTCCATGATCATATGTGGAGACAGGAGAAACCTACAGAAGGACAAAAATCGCTGCAACACTCCACCGATCTGGACTTTATGGTGGTGTGGCCAGATTCAAACCTCTCCTCAGTGAAGACACATGAAAACACACTTGGAATTTTCAAAAAAGCACCTAAAGGACCCTCAGACTGTGAGAAACAAGATTCTCTGGTCTGATGAACCTCAAGCATCCTGTTTGAAGGAAACCAGCTCTGCTCATCACCTGCAGAGTACCATCCCAAAAGTAAAGTGTGCTGGTAGCAGCCTCATACTGTTGGGCTGTTTTTCAGCGGCAGGAACTGAGGGACACATCAGAGTAGAAGAGAAGCTCAGTGCACCAAAATATAGAGATAGCCCTAATGAAAACCTAGTCCAGACCATTCAGAACCTCAGACTGAGCAGAATGTTCACCTTCCAATGGGACAACGGCAATAAGCACACAGCAAGAGTGGCTTATAGACAACTTTGTGAATGTCCTTGAGTAGCCCAGCCAGAGCAATCAAATATTTCTGGAGAAACCTGAAAATGTGCATCTAACCCCATCCCATCCTGACAGAAATTGAGAGGTGAACAAGGTGAGGTGAAGAATGGCAGATAATTGACAAATGATGATCAAAGCTTGTTGCATCATACCAAAAACAAGTAAGTACTTAGTAAGTACAGTAAGTATCAGTACAGAGTTTAAGTAAGGGTAATACTTATGCAATGAACTTATTTCAGTAATTTTTTTTTTTATTGTTTTTTTATAAATTTACAAAGTTGTGATAGTTCTGTTTTTGTTTTGCCATTATGATAAGTGATGTGAGAAAAAAAAAGTAATTTAAAGCAGTTTAACATAAGGCTGCAACATAAAACAAAAAAAAAAAAAATGAAGGGATTTGAATACTTTACATAAATGGAGTCTTGGAGAGCATAAAAGATTTTTCAAAAACATTTGAAAAATCTTAGCTTCCTAATTTTTGGACTGTATAGTGTACCAGGAATTTTATAGACTGCCTTGTTACTGACCAATTAGAACACAGGGCAGCATTATACATTTTTCAAGTCTTTTGAGAATTACAGAGTTTACAGAAGAACGGATGTTAAACATTTGGGTCAAATGTTCTTGTACACAAGCCAAAACAGCCTACAACAAAAACAACTAAATAAAGAAGTAATTTTGTGATTTTATCCTCTATATCCAATCACCGGAAGGTCTCTCATTTACATTGATTCCATCACTCCTGTTAAACAATACCAGGCCGTTGAGATTGAGGGGGATGCGTTTAGTCTTGTCACTGTCGCCTCAGCTGGGCTCATGAGAAAGAGGCTTGAGCAGCGTCCAACGTTTCATTCACCATCTCATCTCTTGGTGTTTAATAAACAAAGCTACGGCACAGAGCCTCCACTCAATACAAAACATCCTCTCACACATCCGCAAAACCAAAGCAGCAATAACAGGGCTATAGAAACGGCCCAGGGCCCTGCACGGTCGCTAAGAATGCCAACTGCACATTGACAAAGCGATTCAGCATCGGAGTGCGGGGTGCTGGTATTCAGAAGAACCGGGGGAAGGGCAGACGCTCTCATTTTAATGCCATTCAATGGATAGACGAGTATTCTTTACAAGGCCTTACATTTTTAATGCCACTCGGATGGGTTGAGCCGTGACCGCTACCTCAATGTGATTGAAGTTCTGAGTTTAGACTGTAGCCTAAAAGATCCCAGTAATACAAGACTCATCTTCAACTGCTAGCTCTCTTTTGTTCAGTTATTTTGTTAGTTCACAAAAGTATAACAGATTGCCTTGTTGTAATGATGATTAAGTTGTACTATGACTTTAATGGGGCAAAAGTGTAATCACAGTTGCAGAAATTATACATGAACCCAAATATTACTTTTTGACAATTTGCTAATTAAAAAACAACATTACTTTTTAAAAGGTTTTATTTTTTTATTTTTTCTTTAATTTATTTAACAAAAGTGCTGATTATGTAACGTTATATGCAACACTTGTCTTATCTCACTAACACACTGATGCTCTAATATATTGTATAAGCAGGATCCAAATTCTTCGCTATTACGTAAGATTCAGCTATTAAAAAAAACAATTATGCAATTGTGTGCCTCAAGATCTCACCTCTCTTGGAACTCTGTTCCCTGGTGCAGGAGAACAAGGACAACATGTTTTCGGCATCTCTGCGTGTCCACTCTTTACATTATTTACAGGAGTGTGTTGGATACATTGGCTTAAAACCTCAGCATTGCACTAACAGCTCAGATGGAAAAACAAGATACATACCAATGCACAGACACATACACACTTAATGTTAACATGCAAGGAAAACATTTTCTTGTTCTTCATGTCTGTGCAAGCAGCCCAGGTTAAACGCATGCTGCAGTTTTTCTTAAAGACCTCTTCGGCTGTGTCAAGTCCGAGCCTGTCTGAACTACAAAGAACCAGTCCAGGTTAAAACGCAGAGGAGTGCAATATAAACCATTACTGCAACATACTGTAAGCAAGACCTCTTCCTTTACACAGGAATCATACCAATATCTCATTGTGATTTCCATAATAGCTACATGCTTTATGTACGCTTAACAAAAAGAAGCTCATATAATGCATAAAAAAGGCTAATATACAATGAATGTTCCAGAACAACAGTTAAAAACATAGAACTAAGCCACATGTTATTAGTCACTTCATCCATTGTCCATATTACTTTTGCATTTGTCTTCAAGTTATATAATAGACCAAATTATAAAAGTATAGCTGCCCAAAAATGAAAATTCAGTTTTTACAGACCCTCATTTTATTCCAAACTTACATAAAATTCTTTATGTAACAATAAAGATATTTTGGAAAAATGAATCAGTGTTCTTTTTGTCCATACAAACATTTCATTATGGGCCCTACTGACTTTCATTACATGGACTAAATCAGCTGAAATATTCTTTTTCTTTTTTTTCTTTTGCATACTACAGAAAAAAAAGTAACTCACGATACATGTTCGGAATGACAATTTAGTGATTTTTTATGTACTGTCCTTTTAAGATAATTCATCAGAGGCTGGGATCAAACATCGATTTGTATTTGCAAAGCTCAGATCCTTAACCATGAAGTCACATTACTGAAAATACAACATATTGTTCTGTAGCAAAGCAGCTTCACAGAAATAAACAGGAAAATAATAACAATGTTGCAAAATTAATCAGTTATAAAATGACTTTAATTTCAACTACATAAAACAACTCTAGGGAAGACAAATCATTATTTAGCTCAGTTTAGTTCAATGTTATTCAAATTAGTTCAATAACAGGATAAAAACGTTGCAAAGTTTAAGAGTTACAAAACATTCAATTTAGCTATAAAGCAGTTCCACAGAACACAATAATACCATTAAGCCACAACATTACACACCATTACACACATACACGTGGATTGCTTCTCTGATCTTCATTACACAAAACTATGCACCAGCTCATTATTTACACACTCACAACTCACACAAACAACTTAACAAATAAAGTCCCAAATGGCTTATTAACAGTACACATGGTTGAGTGTCATAAGGGCACTGTAACCGTGTGTGTGTGTGTGTGTGTGTGTGTGTGTGTGTGTGTGTGATGTACGCAGACATGTGGTCTGGCTCCAGCTATATGGACAAATGTGAACAGTGCCATATCAATTATACAATCACACCAACTGCTAACTAAAAGGCCAGCTGTGTGTGTGTGTGTGTGTGTGTGTGTGTGTTATCAGAATAGACTAGGGTGTGTGTGTTCATGCACTAACATTTGATATCTTATCTGCACTTTACAGAGTCTCCATCTGTTAGGCTGGAAGAATACAAATGAGAAACACACACAAGCACACACAGCCCCCTACACCAGCAACAAATGGGCAACAAGTGAGTCAAATTCTCTACATTCCAGTGCCCATCTTTTTAACAGTTTAATTGAATGTATATCAGCTCATTGTGGTCTGAAACAGAACAAAAATAAAACGAGGCAACTAAAGTTCAGAGACTTTCTTTAAAAGAGTCTTTAAAAACACACTGATCAGAGCCTCTGAATTGTATAAATTCAGTGTGTTACTGATTATGGGGTATGATTTTACAATCTTCTATTTTCGCTCTCAGTGATGATATTAAAGAGTAAAAAGATTCTGGACTTGGTGCCCAGCAAACCCACAGTATTTGGACACAGAAGACAACAACCACACCAGACGTATATAGACAGATGGTTACTAAATAATCATAGTGAGTAAAATTGTTATGACAAACCCTGTGAAGTCAACCAGAAGAGTGAGCAAATATAACACAGACTGGTGCAAACACTGCAAAAATGTTGCACATTACTATTACAGCTGCTCATACAGTCAACCCTACTGTAAGTACACTATAAATGTTGTTTATTATTATTTAGCAAGGATGCATTAAATTGATCAAAAGTGACAGTAAAGTAAAGAGGTGAGCTGTTACTTAAAAAGCAATTTTGAAAGAAGGACCCATGCCATATCTAGGTACCAGGGTGAGCTCTTTTGATTTGGGCAACCAGCCAGAACACCCTAGCAACTGCACAGCAACATGCTAAAAACCTCTCACCTTAGCAACTGCATAGGAATGCCCTGGCTTCGATCCACAACAGCCTGACATTGTGACGGCAACTTCAAAAACACATTCAAATTTCATCCAGAAAAAGTTCAAAATATAGTTTCAAAAAATAATAAAAGAACACACTTAATATCATGTATCAAATCATGATACACACTCTGTCAAAAGATATAGCTTTATACACATAAATCAGTTATTATAGAAAGTCACACCCCACGTACTTGTAATAGCAGACAGACAGTGTGTGTGTTCTTGGAAGCCACCCCACAAATAGTAAAGAAAGTAGCCTACACTTTGCAGTATAGCTGTTGTAGTTTGACCCTTATTAAAGCTTCTTTCAGTTCTTTCAGCAACATAAAAGAAAAGCTCAGCTAAATTAAAACTCATATTTCAGCATCTGATTCAGCACCTAACATTTTCCATTCATTGACAGTGTCTTATGCAGTATAGCCTGAGGTCATAGTTACATCGACAGCATGCCAGTCTAGATTTAATAAGCAAATATCTTCTGATGTGCCATTACTTGCATACACAGTGAAATTTTGTCTCCTAAGACAGAACTCCGATCACTGCGCATATTGACAGGCTTGAAGCAAAGCTTTGAATGGGAAACAACACTTTGGTGCCAGTCCAACTGGCTTCTGGAAGTTGGCATAAAACCAGACTGGTGCCAAAAGTCACCCATATGAGCATGGGTGAAACTGTTACAAACCGTTGACCAACGAACAATACGCTTCTCACGATCTGAGTGCAATAAAGGAGGGGGGAGTTTACGTTCAAACTCAGGGTCGCATTTTAACTTGAAAATCAATGAATTGTGGGAAAGTTTAACATATAACTAAACACAGATTTCAGATCACAGCACTGTATAAAAGAGAAATACACACTTTTACATAAGCACAGTATGATAAATGTAAATCTACTCCTGAATTTAAATATCAAGACAATAAAAATATACCAATTAAAAAGATGAAATCTACATAGAAAACAATCAGAACAGGGATATTTTAAACGAAAAGGTTACTACAGTTTTTTCCTACACTCTTAAAAATTAAAAGTGCTCTTCTGCCATAGAACCTCCATTTTGGGTTTCCTTTCAATGAACAGTTCTTAAAAGAAAATTTTTTCTTAGTGTGAAGAACATAAAAACCTAAAGAAGCTTTTCCATTATGAAGAACCTTTTGTGGAATGGAAAGGTTCCATGGATGTTAAAGGTTCTTCTTGGAATCACCAATGTCAATAAAGAACCTTCATTTTTGAGAATTGATGTGAAGTTCATTTCCTGAGTTTATTAAGATATAAAGACTACTTTAGTCTCCTACCTGTCACCACTTTCAGTTGCAGCCATAGTCTGGTAATGTCCTGGCAGAGCAGGGACACTCGGTTGAGCTCCATCCTGCTCAGAGTGCACCTTTCCCGGCCAACCTCTTGTCTCAGGTGCCTCTATCTCTGGGGCTTCATCCTCCTGCAGGACTCACATATGCTGCCGCGCATAACTGTTCGTCAGCGCACTTCACATATCCTCATATCCAACACACACAAACTCTACCGGCATCAGGTTACTCTGCCACACACACACATGCAGGTGGAAGCAACAGACGGTGGAGTTAAAGGGAGGAAAAGCCCCGGGGCAGCCGCTTAAACAAACCAGAATGCAATTCTGTAGCGACCTGTGTGTGTGCGTGAGTGAGTGGATGAGCTCTGACATACGCACACACTCTCTAATCGTCCTGCCTCTAACAGGTTTGAGAGAGAGAGAGAGGGGGAGAGAGGGATGGGGGGATGACAGCAGTTTTCTCTGTTTGTTACTCTGCCAGGGCCCCGTGGATTAATAATAGACAGCCAATCAAAATACTGGGGCTGGACTGAGAGGTGGAGCACATAAACTACATTTATCATGATACTCAAGTCTATTATACTATACTGCACATAAAATATGTTCATTATTACAATTATTGGCATATTTAGTCAGCTGTACTTTTTCCCTTTTAATAATTGCTTTAATGGTGTAATGCATTTTTTAAATTGTTTTAATGTAATTAACTTTATTTATTTTGCACTACTGTTATTTCACTTCGTTTGACACTATACTGTGAAAATGCAAATGCATAGGTTTTGCCTTCCGTGCCAATATGACAAACAAATAAATTAAATAAATACATTTATTATTATAACAATGCAACAAAATTATGAAATTAATATTCATTGTTCGAAATATTCCAATAGTTTTCATCTAGAAATGTACCATTTTTAAAAGCTCATCAATATGTATTCCTAAAAAATTATCAAGACAGCGTCAAAATTTATTTTGTAACTAAATAAATTTTAGTTTTGTTTAATGTTCCCTAAAGTTTTGTTTTAAAGTTCAACATTAAAGTTTTGTTTAATGTTCACTATTGTTATTTCACAATTTAGCAAATGTACATAACAACTACATTACATGAAAAAGTGACAGTGTATGCTTATTAATACTATTTAACATGAACCTTTTTAATAAGTTAACCTTTTTAGTAACACTTTACAACAAGATCCTATTAGTTAGCATTAGTTAATGCATTAACATTAACCAACACAAAGCAATAAATTTGTTACAGTATTTATGGATCTTTGTCATCTTTATTCAATGAAATATAATATTTATTGTTAGTTCTTGTCAGCTCACACCCATTGAATAATATTAAAAGAAACAACTTTTGCTTTTAATAATGTACATATTGAAATAAACATTAACAAAGATTAAGAAATGCTTTTAAAGTACTTTGCATATATATATATATATACACACACACACACACACATACATATATACATAATATATATATATATATATATATATATATATATATATATATATATATATATATATATATATATATATATATATATATATATATATTTATTTATTTTTTTTAACCTGCACTGTGTACTCTGTCATACAGAGCTGCATGGATGTCACACACACCCAGTTCAACATCTTTTATATGAGAAACCAAGCAATCCATAAGAGCAGAGTGAAAGACGCTGTACGTCTGTATTCACAAAGAGCCTGAGAAAAAGACACACACACACACACACACACCACCTGTTTGTGGCTGGAGTCTGTGCAGAGAGAGAGTCTGCTGCTGTGAATTAAACAGCTCTATAGATCTGCAAAGCCTTTGATGGAACTCAAAACGCTTCAGCTTTTTGAGAGAGAGAGAGAGAGAGAGAGAGAGAGAGAGAGAGAGCTATCAATGGAAACAAAACAGATTTAGACGAATCAAAATGACCTTTTTAGGCTTATAAAATAGTAGAACAGCAGCAAAGACTGTCAATGTTAGTAAAGTGTCTAAATATAATCTCCAGTTTAAGTTTTTTTTTTTTTTTTTTGTGAGTACTCTATTCTTAGAGCACCATGGTTACTCACAAAACAACACCATGTCATGCATTTTAATGCGCTACACACTACTTTGAGACAATATCACAGATAAGTTTACAGAAAGGTATATCTGGGCTGGTGCTGTCTGGGAAAGTATACGTTCATTGTGATTTTGTGATACGCAATCTTCAGCTCAAGGCTCTCTCACAGCCTAAAGGTCACAGGCCGCATACAACAGGAGGACTTTAAAATGCAGGTTAAGTTCTAGACACTCTCGCTGGAAATCCCCTGGATCTCTTCTCTTAGATCTTGTGTCCGGCTATATATACCCACTCCATGCTCGTCTGAGACACTCACACACTACAGATTATTTAAGAGAGACAGGGCTTCACTTTTATAAAGACAAACACAATGCCCCTTTCTGTGCTTGATGATCAGTAACACTATGCCACTGAGCTAGATCCTCTGGGCACAACTGTTTAACAGCTCTAAATGTACACAGTTACATAACATACATACGGTTAAATAACCAAGTATAAACCATTATTTTGTTAAACTTCATTTTGTAAACTTCATAGCCCAAGTAGCATCAGTGTAGTCCAATTTAGTCTATATTGTATATTAAGATATATTTTATTGATTAGTATTATAATAATTCATATTAATATTATTAATAAAAAAAGTACATACAATAAATTAACGAATAAAATAAATGGTACTTTAACTTTTTTAATTAATCAAAAATTTTAACTGTTAATTATTTGTAGAATATATTTAATATATAATATTTTTCCATGCTGGGCTAGAATCAAAATCTCAAAACAAGATGATACCAGTCAAGCTATCTACTTAATGAACTGGAGTATAATCAGTTATATTTGCTATAACTGCAATTTCTGAAGCAATTTCAATTGCTTGCCTTATTAGTAGCGGCACTCATTCCTTATGAGAAATAATGCACAACCAGTTCAAATTGAACTGTGATAAATTCTGATTTCATTTCTACAGTACAGTCCGCTGAACATATACCGGCAGACGAGAGTAAAAATAGACACCAGGCCTATTGATTCAGATAAATGTAGAGTCTCGAGGGACAGGATACATGTGGCCGTCTTTCATAATTCTACAGCGCTGCAGCAGTTGTAATGAGAAAAGCAGGAGTGTGTTTCTGTAACTTCGGTCAGACATCCTGTTTCAGGCAGGCTCTGGTTCTCCCTGAGCCATTCAACAGAAAATGAAGCCGATACCAAATCCAGTAATCATAACAGGATAAGTGAAGTGTTTGATGGATTAACTAACTTCATATTTGCTCTTGTAGAGGTGACCAGCCTCTTCAATAAACATATACAGCACAACAAAAACAAATACAACCTCAGATAACTATATTGTAGAATCCATTTTAAAATGCTGAATTCCTTTGAAATTGTAAATAGTAAAAAAAGTAAATGTAAAAATAAATTCAAGAATCACCTTGTGTAAAAAGATGAACTGGGTTTAAGTTTTTTAAACTAAGAGTCATATTATCAGCATAATGACATGCTAACAATATTATTATCCATTTTTTTAAACAATTTGGTTCATTTTACCTTATTTATTATTATTATTATAAAAATAATATATTTTAACAATTTTACTTTATTATTTAGTATTATCAGCCATGTGTGTAGGGGGGCGCTTTGGGGACTCAAGCCCCTGCTAATTTCTTTAAATATATATTAAAAACATTACATGAAAATTCAGTGCACAAAAGTGAACTCATCTTTGAAGTTCCTGTCAATATAAACAAAATGTTCATTTAAAGGGTTTGAACTATAGGTCTAACAGTTTTTTAAACAGGCTTGTTTGGTCATTCTTTATTAAAAAAAAAAAATGCTAAAAATGATTTTTGCTGCTGTATTGAAAATCTAACGTTTGTGTAACATGTTATACATGCAGTTTATACAATAAAGCCTGCATTTTCATCAGTGTTTTAATATGTGTTTGATAGACAATAGTTAATAATTATAATTACTATAATTATTATAAGAAATTACTCTCAGTATAAAATTTAGTAACTAGTTTCACAGCAATTTCTAGTTTTGATGGGTAATAAATTCTAAATTAAACATTTTAGTTGAATGGACAAACATACCTTTTAACGCTAAAGTCAAGTTTGGGCCAACTAACAAATAAATGAAGCAACAATTTGTAAAAAAATTTAGTGAATGTAAAATTTCTATGGAACTAGCTACTAAATACTTATTAGTTACAGTGTGCCCTTTGTTCAAAATTATCCAAAAGTTCCCCTCTCTCAAAAATAAATCCACAATATTGTGGTCAATAAAACAAAATGCATTTGAATTATAATTGTTATGACAATGTGTACAAAACAGTAACAAATGGCTCAAAACTCGTCAATACCCATTTAATTTGACTTGTATCTGTCAGTGAGAGACATCTTACCATTGTATGGCTATAGATTGTGCACATCTTAAAAAAGCTCAAATTTCTTTGGATGATGATGTGAATTGGAGCGGTATGTTGCCAGTCTTAAACTGGTTTAAAAATAATGCAGCCACTGTCTGTTTTCAGTTGTTTTTTCTTTTTTTTATAAACAAACCTGAAATTGCTAAAGTAGAAGTTGTTACATTAATTGTAAATAGTGTTTACTCCTAATAACATATTGCATATTGACACCTTTAACTGTTGGAAACTATCAGTGTTGTTAAACGAAATCCAAGTGCCACCAACAGGCCTATTATGTGAAGTGTAAACAGTTCAAGGCCAAGAACACTTGAAGAATTATTATTATTTTTTTTTACTATTCATAATATTATATATATATATATATATATATATATTATATTAATATATATATATATATACACCACACACACATATATATATAATGTTACTAATTATTAAATATAGGAACTACTAATACTACTAATATAAATGCCCCTTTTATACATTTGAGCCCTCTCTCTCTGTACAATATTATTATAACAACAATAATAATAATTTATTATTCCACATATGTAACCTAATTATTAGTCTTTATATTGTGGCATTTCAGGTGTATGTGTTTAAAAACTTCTTTCAAACAAAGTCTTGTGCTCATTTGAGTCACAAGGGAAGGATGAATTTTTCCTAAGAGACGCTTTTAGGAAAGCACATGATACTTCGTATCTTAGGAGGAAATTGTCTTTCATAATAGATGTTTTCCTGTAATTCTTGTATTGCTGTAGATTTATTAATTTTTTTCCCACAGATCCACAGCCAGTTTTCTCAACACAACCTGAATCTGAAGCACTACATTTTTAAACACCCTAACTGTGTTGTATTTCATCATCAGTTTCAGGGACAGAACCTTGAATACAGTCAATCAGCAGTTTTAAGGGAACCAGATGCTGAAGTGAGCATATGACCACAAATTTACCAGAACGATTGTGCAACTCATGTCAGCTCAAAACAATGATCATCTGACCCATCAAAACATCCTTTCAGATGATGCTGGTGGTGAATGTCTCACACACACACACACACACACACACACACACAAACATTGGCTAGTCATGTGATCAGTCTGATGCAGTCACTGGTGGGTATTTGCATGGGTTTGGTCACAGCAGCAAATCACACAGCAACCAATTAAACCCTCAGTCCTCCACAAATACATCAAAGACCAGATTCATGAGACAAATGAATTACAAATCACAAATAACCATTGGACTCATGTGCCTGTTTGCAGAAATACACGTCATTAAGATGTTAGTTTAGGGACTGCAAGTAAATAAAATGTGCATAGCAAATGAAAAAGAATACACATTCATTCAAAACATTTAATGCATAAATGGTCTGAACAATCCTCATAAACCAGTTATTTTGTGGTTGCTCTTCACAGGGCTCTGAACCGGTTCAAGGAACGAAAACCGGAAACGAACGAAATTTTGACAGGAACAGAACCAGAAACAGAAACAAAATCAAGTTTTATAGTTCCCAACGGAATCGAAAAATTGGAATGGTCATTAACCGGTAAACGACATCCAAAATTTGACATTTGCTGTCAGAATCACGAATTTGTAGAGCCTACTGGCCAAATTAACGCTGAAGCCAACGAGTAAATTCTGCTCAGTTGTGAACTTATAGGTATTCTGAGGATTTAAGCTGAATCAACAATCACACGCACCTGCAGCGCTTCTGTGAATGGAGAAAAACAGAAAATAATATGGCTTACATAAAAAAGGAATATAGGCATATACACTAAATATATTTCACTTAAATCATATTGACAGATTAACGAAACAAAAGAAAAAAATGTGCTAAATTACGGTTCATTGTGACACGTTCCAAAGTTTTCGGAAAGGAAAATGAAACAGCAGAGAGTAATTTTCTTTATTTTGCAAAAGCTTTGCAGTTTTAATTATTTTGCAAAAGCTTGACCGCTTTGAATAATGTCTTGCTTCTGTATAACCATATGACCATCACGCTGATGCCTTACACGCACACACAACATAATTTTGCTATATTGAAGCCTGTACATTATCAAAATAGAATACAGTTAAACAAACAAATAAAAAGTTACACTGCTCCGTATTACAAAATTTGTCAGCGTGACCGCGCCTCACTGTGCTGATATAGCCGATGTGAAGGATGTTGTTTTATGTCGATTGAAGTACAGTACAAACACTAGATAATAAATAATATTTTAGCATCCAGATACGTCGGGAACATGGAAACATTTGGATTCGTGCTGAATGAGAGAAGTCAAGGCATCAGCTTAAATTAAATTAATTTGTTTTTGGATTGAGGTTTTTATAGCCTAAACTTTAGAGGATTTGTTTTGGAGAGAAACTAATAACTGTTTTTATAATGTTGGTAAACATTTTGCTTTAGACTACAGGCATTTTAGCCTTCATTATTTCGGAAAGTAATAGGGCTAATAAAATGCGACGTGAGCCGCGACTTGTTTTTTTTTTCACTCTCAAATCTTCTACAAGTGTTTTTTTTTTTTTTTTTTTTTTTTTTTTTTTTTTAACAATGCAGCAAACATTTCTAAATATCTTAAAAATACTTTAAAGTGTTGATAGATTTTCTTTTTTTTTTTTTTAGTAGCCTACATTTGGCCAAAATCAAAAAAGATGATGCTGTATTGGCTGTGACTAAGCGACTAAGCGCAGCGGGTTAATGTTACCAGATCCATCTTTTTTCCTTTTCTTTTTTGCGTAAAGAAAACGCTGTACTTTATTATTATTATTAGGCAATTTATAGGCAAAGAAAATAGTTTTTTAAAAATAACGCTATTAACCGGTATTTCTTCCACCCGAACCGGTTTCGGAACAGTATAATATCAGAGGAACGCAGGAACAGAAACGTTAAATATCGATTCAGCTCGGTGTGAACCTATTGAATTTTTTATTTTATTTTCAAGCCCTGGCTCTTCATAATGAAGGAGGAAAAAAGCTTGAGACAAATGTATCCAGTATGTATCCAGCCCAGATGGTGGATCAGCACCTAGAAAGGACCTCTACAACCCTGAAAGACAGCGGAGACCAGGACTAGAGCCCCAGAGACAGATCCCCTGTAAAGACCTTGTTTCAGACGACCAACGAGACCACAGGAAACAGATGATTCTTCTGCACAATCTGACTTTGCTGCAGCCTGGAATTGAACTGCTGGTTTCGTCTGGTCAGAGGAGAACTGGCCCCCGACTGGTTTCTCCCAATTTTTTTCTCCATTCTGTCACTGATGGAGATTTGGTTCCTTGCCGCTGTCGCCTCTGGCTTGCTTAGTTGGGGACACTTCATTTACAGCGATATCGTTGACTTGATTGCAAATTATTGCACAGATACTATTTAAACTGAACTGAGCTGCATGATGACATCACTGAATTCAATGATGAACTGCCTTTAACCGTCATTTTGCATTATTGACACTGTTTTCCTAATTAATGTTGTTCAGTTGCTTTGGCGCAATCTTTTTTGTTTAAAGCGCTATATAAATAAAGATGACTTGACTTGACTTGACAAAAGGTAGTTTTCAGACAGGCACCTGCAAAGAAGTCCCAGGAACACACAGAGACAAGAATATATCCACAGGATATTACTATGACAACATGTCTGGTTTATTACAAAACAACAAACAACAACAAGGATGCAAGAACTTCCTCTGCGGGCGCTGAAGCTACAAGGAGAGGAGGGAAACTTCCTCTTTATAATTAAAGTCAAATCCCAAAGATGAGGAGAAAAGCAAAGAAATAGGCCTACTGTTTCAGGCATTTCCTTTGAATAACATACTAAACTGTCTACCAATGAGATTGTGCTTTCACTTTTTTAGTCTACATTTTTCTTTCATTTTCCTTGATTCTTTCCATCTCCGGAAATTCGGTCATGCCAGTGGGAGAATGTCCCATAATTAACCTACATCAGTGTTGCCAGTCGTCACGTTCTCTGGCCTGCGGGGGGGATGATGGCCGTCTGGACAGCAGTTAGCTGTTCTCGAGGGACATTCATGTCACCACACCCCCTTTATCATCCAGATTTAATCAGCACAGGCACTGTAACAGAATCACAGGCTGTGTAGGCCTCAGCTTCACCCCTCTCTTAATTATCCACGCTTACTGCTGGCAGCATATACAGTTTTACCAAACAGGAAGACTTGTGTTGATATGCTCTTAGTTTTCTAAACCTGGGAAACTTCAGAAATCCATGAGAATTTTTTTTTTGAGTCACCATGAAATCAAAATGGACTTATTTTTCATGGAATTTTGCAGTATTTCATTATTTTTTCATCAAACAAGAAGTGCGTGCCAATGAATTCTCAAGTGCATAGATTAAAAAAAGTTTAGTCTACTTTTTTATCTTGTTTCACTCTGAATCAGATAGATGTTACAATGAGGAACAAAAGACTATCGCCAATTCAGTTGCATGTAGACATTCAATTTTAATTAAAACTGTCATTATTTACTTACTCTCATGCTGTTCTAAACAGTCCCTGCATAAAAAAATCTCGTAAAAAAATATATACATGACAGGTGAGAAATGGGTTAAAATCAACCTTCAATTAATATTTTTGCAGGGGTTCAGGTTTAAGACTGGATGGCTGAACAGAAGAAAAAAGAAAAAAAAACAGCAAAGGAAATATAGATATATAGATCGATCTGCATTGAAGTATTACAAAGTTATATTTTTTTTACTGTCCTAAATCCATACACAAGAGAACGGAAGTCAAAGCATTGTGGCAAATTATTCAATTTTTTTGTGTGTAAACAAGTGCAAAAATACTCAACGCTATTCAAATGAGAGTTATAATTTAAGATCAACTTCTCTGTTCAAACTACATATGATAAGAGAAACCACAATAATAGACACAAAAATAATATAATTAATTTACTGTAAAACCTCACACTCAAGAGGAAGAACCAAGTGCAAATGGAGAAATAATCATGGTAGCTGATTGTGGCAAAATGTTGGTTCATCGACCACATGCAACTCTGCATAACATCCCCATGTAACACAAAAAAAGCGCGAGGAAACATCTTCTAAAGATTTCCTCTAAAATGACAATGACATTAATGCCTCTATAATTTGCATCTCCAAAAATAATCCACAAAACAAGAGATTTCCCCCGCAGCAAACGCGCATTACTTGCAGGGGCTGCCAAAACAAGGACAAACTCAGCAAGAGTAGCAACCATGATGAGGACATGGAGGCCAGTGGCTCTAATACACACCGACAGTGAAGCCAAAGGGGGAGACGCTCATAAAGTCAATGAAAAATGATGATGTGAGGAGATAATGGAGGCTGTAGGCCCAAACAGAATCTGCAAGAGTAGATTCATGCAGAATTCAAAAACATGCCATTCATCATAAGCCACAATTTCTACATATTTAAATGTATATATGTTTTCATATATAATTCAAAATATTTGACAATCATTTATACAAAGACTGTTTTTAAGTTAATTTCAATATTCAAAAACAGAAAATCCTCTTAATGCTCTAAATAGTCAATACCTCTAATGCTCATAGTTAAGTCTGCTTTTGAACTGTCAGTCCAGATCTCTGAAAATAGTAAAACCCTTGCAATAAGAGATTTGCTAGAGTAAACCAAACCTACACTAAAACATGGGCTGTTTCAACACCACAGTGTACGCAGTGAGAGCAGATGTTTACTCTGAGCAAACAAATATGAGGAGAAGGCTGATGTAACACACATTAAGAGCAAAATCAAAGAGAGGAGATCACAAGTCTACAATGCACTGTTAAATCATACTATACTGTACCGTGTATTAGTACTGATCACCTAGCATTGATGCATATACAAAATCAACTCTTACATGATTCACTCGGGGGTTTATTTAACAGTATGGCCTCATATATGTATAACTGCAGCTCTAAACAGAGTGTGTTCATTGGCAGTTTGTTACTGCACTGCCTCTGCTCCCATGAGAGATGACACCATAAGTTCAGTCTCTGGTGATCAGCAGTACAAATTAACGCACAAGCATACAGCCCATCTGAATGGCTTAAACAGCAGATCTCTACAGCCACATGGTGGATGCTCACTGCTCAGAACCAAAATGGCTGCCTCTGTTTCATCAACATAAGGTTGGGCTCCGTAAACCAGGCGAGCTCATTCAGTGTAAATAGCCAAACCTAGCAGTTTAAGATCAACCGTGTCCTCATAATAACACTATAAGCAAACCTCACCAACGCCATAGGCAAATAAAGACATGCTCTTGTGTCCTCTTACCGCTTCACAGGCACATGTGCATTAGAGGAGAGTGCAGTCTTTTCTTATTTGATGTTTGTTTTGATGTTCCCACTGCAAAGGTTATGCAAAATACCCAAGCAGCACAGAGACAGACAGTCAGAGAGAAGCCATGCTGAAGAACCACACCCACAGAGGAACATGCCAGCAGGTGCATCTAATTACAATATACGTTTGACAGTCTTATGACAAATGCAATGTCAGATGCTTTCATGCCATTTGAACTTTGCCTAAGGACACCTAACAGACCTAAGTATACTGCTTGCTATGTCTTTCTGGTTACCTTACCTTTTAATGGAACAGTCGACACAAACAAATTGCCGTGTACTCACACTTGTATCATTTTAATTCCATATGCTTTTATTTTATTTAGTGAGGCAATGGAAAATCATTGGACACTGGAAGAAATGTTACTAACCTTGTGCCGTTCAATAACAATTTGCGTTTCTGTCAAGCCCCATAAAGGTCAAAAACACCATAAAACGACACATATGCTATTTTACAAAAACTGTCAACATCATTGATATCAAAATGACACTGATTCTTACATATGTAGTAATCATGTGACATCATTTTAAAATTCTGGCGACAATGAGAGCTTTAGGGGAGGGTTAAGTGGAGCAGATACTTAGAATAAGTTTTATTAACTGCTTTTATCATATATTATGATGCCATTTGGTGTTTTTGTTCTTTATGGGGCTTGACCGCCCCTAGTTACCATGTTATTGTTAAATGAAACTAAATTTAAACTATTCAAAATAAAATAAAATGATTATATTAGATGAAAAACCTGGGCAACTAACAGGAAGTTTAAATTAAAGTAGTAAAATTACAGAAACTAAACTGCAATAAGATAAAGCTAAATAATAATAAAAAAAATACAAAAGCACATAAAATATAAAAATAAAACTAATTCAGAACAGTATATAAATAATACTAAAATACAATTGCTGGTTATTATGGAGGATCATGGTAAGAGATGTAAAATAATTCTTCAAAATTTACTGTTAAAAAACCATGAGGATGAGTAAATAATTAATTTAAATGTAATGATTTTTTATTTAAAATGACATTTAATTTTAATTTACTTTAGTGAAATGTTGGCTGTTTGATCCATGCAAGTAATTTAAAATACATTCAGCTTTTTAAATCTGACAGCAATAGTGTCACACAATCAGATACTAACAACATGTATTCAAATTGCAGATGTATTATCACCCTGAAAACATCCCATGATACATCACTGCCAACAATATCCTGATATAAGTTCTGGGAAAAACAACAGAGTGCCACACAAACACTTCTCATCTTCTCAGCACATGACACAAGAGGAACTTACAATTTAGCCCTTCACAGCAAACAGTGAACCTGTAGAAACTTTCCATTTCCTCTAAAGGGATCTTCAGCCAGCTCCTGCAGTTCTCCGGGGGCCAGAGGTGTGTCCCAGTCTCCTCCGTCAGGATCATTTCACCTCCTTCACACGGTCTCAATCTGCCCTGCTGTTCTTACCTTCCTCAAGTCATTTTCCCTTTTACTGTCACATCCTGTCTGTCTTCGCATTGCAAATATTCACTCCCTGAATGATCACTGTCTGTCTCTAGCTCTCTGACGCTGTATCTTTCTCTCTCAGGTGTGAGTGCTGCAGTCAGGAATGTGACGCTGTTTCTCAGTCACGCCCATCTGAGATGCAGGTAACGCCCCACAACAAAGCTGCTCACTCAAACACAAACACATTATACATCTGTCTCTTTTCTCACCTGTGATTTCAAGCACTGTCACATGCATTTGCATTATCATCAGATTTTCAAATACATGTACAAAGAAGAATAGATTATGTTATTCTTTCAGAACACGTGATGGGAGTTCTCAGTTATGCTTCATTATGCATTATTAAAAAATGAAAGAAACAAACAAACAAATGGGACTATTTATAAAGCTTCTGTAGCTCAATTGGTTAAGAATGGTGCAAGTCATGGACTTGAGTTTCAGGAAACAAACAGACTAGTATAATGTATAGTCTAAATGGATAAATGAAAAACGATTAAATAAAAAATAAACTAAAAAGAACATTTTGCATTAATTAAATATGTGGATTGTTACTTTGAAATGATTTGGATAATTTGAGAATTTATTATAGGGGTATTTTATAATATCTGAGAAACACTAAGACTCAGCAGTTTGTCTCAATTTAATTTATTATTAAAATATTAACAAAACAAATGATTAAACAATTAAGACATTATAGACATCTAATTTTTTGTTTTTCTTATGTTGTTAAATTAATATTTATTGCATTGTTTTAGTGTCACATGTTTTTGTGCACCTATTAATTTGAGCTTCTGATGAACTTCATGATTCATCATGTGGCTTTCTCTTTACTATCAATTTTAAGGTGGTTGCCAGTATGTTATAAAGTAAAAAACAGATTTTTAATAATTTTGTATATTAAAATTATATCAGTTCCTAAAACATTGAAATTAAATGTACAGTAAAAAACATATCTGTAAAGTTTAAAATACAGTAAAAATCTTTTATACGGTAACTTTTTTTACAGTATGATCCCCTGTCATATTTACAATTTAATTTTGTATCGTTAAGTGTTATAGTTATTTTACATATTATTTAACATTTTTGCATATGGAGTTATACATTGAAATTTCTGTATATCAGAGACTTCTCATATAGTCTCAAAGCTCCGTTCAAGGTTATCAGATCTCAAAGGTTATCCAAACACATTTACCTTGTTGCAGAGTCTGCGTGTACCTGGTTTGTGTCCTCCCAGGTTTATGGATGAAACGGCAAACTGTTTCCATTTCTGATTATCAGGATTAACTTCTCACAGCAAACACAAACACAGATATAAATGGATCCAACACCGCTTCACCACTCTAACCGCTGTCCATTATACTTTGACCTCACGCAAACTGCTGCAGGTGTAGTTAACCATTACCAGACAGCATTACAACATACAGCAGGCTGGAGAACTCCACGTGGCCATGATTTATATCAAATCTAGACACCAAACTCAAAATATGTCAAACTCGAAGTATGAGCAACAGCGTTATCATAGTTAACTAAAAACTAAAACCACCTAAATTTTTTTTTTTTTTACTTCAAATGAAATAAACGTTAACTAAAATAAAATAAAATATAGCAAAGTAATATTATTTCAGCTAGTTGCCAAGGCAATATTTCTAATTTTCTCATTTAGTTTAACTTGATGTACTAAAATAGGCTAAGTCAAATTATATTCACCAATTCATAAAAACAAAACCTTTTTAAAATAACAAAAAAACACAACAAAAGTACTAAAACATTACAATTAAAACAAAATCAGGAAATATAAAAATAAAATAAATTCATAACATGAATAAAAACTCTAACAGTATTTCAATGATAAAAAAATAACTAACACTGATGAGCGATAGTGACAGTGATGCATGCCTTCAAAAATTCTACACGCAGACAGTCAAGGAACAATTTGGCTAGAAGCGGCGTACAAACATCATATTCTAATAATAAAAGACTTTGAAGACTTCATGCCAAAGCTGGGCTGAGATCATCTAAAAAGATAGTCTGCATATGACAGATAATGAAGTCCAAAATAGCTTGTCTGCATAGCGCAGATACAGAACAAAAGAGTGTGACAACATCACAAGGATGCTGGGAGTCGTCTCAAATTAAACACACAGAAAGTCAAACATCAAAGAGCAAATACACACAAAAACACACTCTGACTTAAGCTGCATCCTGTTACAAGCGAGAAACAGACACAGAGCGGCTTAAGATCAGAGATTTACTCACATTTCAGGACGTCTGACATCTGCTCTCCAGTATAGATACCGCCACAAGCTGTCCTTGTATTCCCTAGTTTGTCTGCTGTGTACTACGCAAAGCAAAGCAATTGTTCAGTTTGTTGTAGGGGTATGTGTGTGTGAATATCTTTTTTGAGAAGTTGAGATGATATGCTATTTGCCCATGTCTATCAGTCTCACATGCCATGTGTGTTCCCTAAATCTGCCAGTCTAGCTCTGTGCTGAGATGCAGTGGCTTACTGTGAAAACAAAACTTTTAGCGCAAAGTGTCTGAGCGAGAGAGAGAAAGAGAGAGAGAGGATGTGTGTCAGTGCGATCTGGGCAATGGGCCATCCACATGCATCTCAATGATGTGAGAGAAATCCCATGGGGAAACCACCTCTCAACCACACACACACACACACACACACACACACACACACAAACACACAAATTCACAAACATTTACTTAAATTGGGCCAAAAATTATATGAAGACCCAAAATGTAAGGATTTAATTTCAACAGATAAAGTTTTGGGGCCACAGCATGTTCAAGGAATAGTTCCATCCATTCCATTCTTTATTTAAGGCCTGTTCTCGGGAACAATAACTATAAAGATAACTATTTTAGCGTCCAGACCAATGTTCTGTTTATAATGTTCTGTCATCTGCTGCTTTAAATGCTTAAGCTCTTTAAAGTCAGGTGGACTTTGATCGGCTATTAATGTCTTTATTGTTTATTAGCTGAAAAAAAAAAGATTTTATAAATGATTCCAATTCTAATTCCATAGAATTATAACCATATTAAAACTTTATCTTTATAGTTATAGTTGTCCGGGTTGGTGTGAACGGGCATTTACTCTAATGTCACTCCATACCTGTATATACTTTTCCTTCAAAAGGAGATATTTTAAAGAATGTGTGGGTCATTCTTTTCTATGCATTTACAAAATACAAAAATAAAAAATTGAGCCTGAATTGTTTTCAGACTTCAAATATACACAAAGACACCATGAAAGTATTTTATGGATAAAACCACATGACTCGTGCACTATTTTATTGTCCTTCAAGACAAAATTATGCAATTATGGAAATTTATTGGTACTTTTGCATCCTTTTTGATTCCTGAAAGTTTCAGTTCTTATTCTTTCAAACTGCATGAAAAAGATCAACTGGTACTGCATTCTTTAAAATGTTGCAGTTTCTCAGAAGAAGGAAAGTCATATGAGTTTGGGATAACTTAAGGGTAAGTAAGTGTTGCCAGAAATTTCATTTTTGGTTGAACTATTCCTTTAACCGCTCACAAAGTGTCCTTAAACTGAATGACTCAGTCACAGGCAGAGGCAGTCAGCAATGTCCATACTGTTTCCTCAGCAAAACCATCTGAAAGCAACTCCACCACAAACACACAAACACACACACACACTGATATTCTGGTCTCTCACCGTTCCAGTCACTCCAGGAGCTCTTGCGGTTGAAGGTTGTGAAAGGAGAGAAGGGGACCCCCTGTAAGACCGTAGCCGATAGGTTGTAGAGGAGCTGGGTCAGTCGGGACAGGATCCGCTGTGGGGCGTCCTGGCCCTCCTGAAGAAACCCATAAAAAAACAATTAAAATACATCCAAAATGTATCCCAAACCAACCTAAACCAGTCTTGACTGGCCTCGGCTTGACCTGATGTCTCAGAACCAGACCAAAACCAAAACGGATTGATCCACATTCGGTCCAGACCGATGCTAAAGCGGTCCTGACCGCACCAGGGCAATCTGAACCAAGCAAAACCAATGAAATCCCAAGCCAGGATGATCTGATCCAAGAGAATGCTGGGAAGACTACAGCAGCCCAGTCCTGGTCTCAGAGGGCTTATGCTGTCAGATGGGACCCGCAGAGAGAGGCTGCATGCAGATGCATCTCGGACCTCCTGTTTGTAAGGAAACAACCCCGGCATTCAAGCACGCTGTCGCAATAAACACACACGTATTCTTGCAGAGGAGAGAAGAAGAGTGGAGGAGAGGGGAGGGAGAGTTTTAGCACAAATCCCCTTCTGCTCTGCTAATTACACACACACACAATCACAGACACTAATCTCCAGCATTCTTGTGCGCCACTTAGGGGCCAAACTGACTAACTTTCTCTAAACAGAAACAAGAGCTTGCAAGAATTTTAACCTTTTTTAGGAATCGTTGTAATGAGAAATTTTACAATATCCTTATGATTTAATATCCTAAAACAAAACATGCTCAAAAAAAAAAAAAAATTATAAGAAAGACTGAAAAACATACTAAATATTTAGTATGAAAATATAAAAATGCATAAAGGTATAGAGTTAGGGAATAAACAAACTCAAATAGAAGTCAATGCAAAGTCAATATGTGTGTGCGTGTGATGAGGAGTCAGATGCAGAGAGATGAAGAGCAGGATAAGCCAACCTAAGGTTAGTATGGAGCACCTGCACACCTCTTACAGTCACTTATATTCACCCAAATACACCAGAGCACAGACTGCAGGGATACACACACTAAATAATGCATGGGACTACAACTAGCATGCTTCTTTAAGTGGGTTTGTATAATTCATACATTGTATGCAATTAAATGATCATATATAAAATACACCCTTTCATTAACTAGGACTATTTTATCATGCACTTATAAAAAATATTTTCATGTGGATGGGTCCATAAATACCTAACTGTCCTGGTTAGACCTTGCAATGCCCTAGCTAATACAACACATTATTTTGCAAGGTCAAGCAGTGCTTATATTTTCAAATGAAGTTTACACACACACATACAGTTCATAACTACCATATATGACAGGTCACAGTTATTCGGTATCCAAAAGAAGTTCTGTCTCTCTCGTTCTCTCTCACACACAGTCGCTCTCTGTTTCTCTCTTTGCTCTGAATCTCTCCCTGTTTTACCCTTGGCACTGTCGTCTTCAGAGAACACAGATAAAGAGGAGAGAGAGAGAAACTGCCTGCCAAGGTTTGGGCAAAGGCCTTCCCAGCATGTAATTTAGCCCTCTAGTTCTCATCCTATTACCACGGTGGAATTAACCCTACAGAAGAAAACAGCCTCCTCTTGAAAGACCACAGAACTTGTTACCACAGCAACCCAAAGACACAGTACAGTAATTAGAGCAGTATTATAATAATCTGTGCTAAACCGAGGTAAAAGTGTATAAAACTATCAAACACATAACAAATTTGCTATTTGTATCAGTATTGTATTAAACTCTTCTGCTACTGGATATCTTGAGCTGGGAATTTTTTTTAGCGCTTTCTAAAAGTAATGTCACTGGTAAAACAGTACTATAAATCAAACAAATAGACAGTTAAAGTTGACATGCTTGACAAAGCCTTTCCTGAAATAGTTTTAAAGCTTGAGATTTGAAGGTTGTTTTGCTATCCCTTTAAAGGTCAGATAGCTGCAGTTTAACATGAGCAGACAGCTAGATTTATGAGCCTTTAAAGGTCAGATAGCTGCAGTTTTTATAAGACCAGTCATAAAGATTTATGAGGATTTATCAATTATCAAAGATTTTTCTTTATTATTATTACTACCTCTGACTTAGATCTGAGATCACATCGAACTATCTGGGAGATGTGATAAGCCAGATTTGCACAATAGGTGACATTATGAGTGCAGACGTGATGTCCTGTGTGAGTGTGTGAGAGAGAGATTGTGAACATGAGCAGACAGCTGTAGGCCAGCATTAGCTCTTTGCCTAGACAGAGTTTTTAACACCCAATAAACACTTGCAGGTTCCGCTTGAAGTTTTTAAGACACAGAATGCAGCATACTATATGAGAGACACAGCCTCAGGTCAACAATTGCTAGCATGGTCACACCAAAACTCACACACACATTCTCACTCTATATTTCATCAACATCAGCACTGATACTGCAGCGTTGTTTCAACTTCTACCATTTTGTACAGATCTTGTGATATTTTTGGAATTTGTTTATATGTATTTTACAACCATTTTAAAATGTAAGTTTTTTTTTTAGACACTCAACAGCTGACATTAATACCAGCTGGGTTCTTTTTCTGTGACAGTGGGACTTTACATTGACTTCTACTGTTTTAATACTTGGACTGGGCGGAACGCTGGGTCGGAGTGGGGGCTGGACGTCTCCTCTTTACATTGACTTCTACTGTTTTAATACTGACCTAACTTTATCTTAAGGTTTTCTAAACCTAACCCAGTGGGACTTTACATTGACTTCTACTGTTTTAATACTGACCTAACTTTATCTTAAGTTTTTCTAAACCTAACCCTTCTCACGAATCTTTCTGAATTTTTAGATTCTCATAAATGCACAATTTAAATGTTTTCAACTAGTTGATCCCCACAACGTGGCTAAGATCTGGTTTGTTTCTTATAAAAAACACAACAGGTCATCTGATGCTCATTTCCAGCTATGCATTTGATTTACATAAATTTATAGCTGATAATAATATATATTTATTCATTAATATTTGGGTCAGATTAGACTCAATATACACTACCATTCAAAAGTTTAAGGTCGGTATAATTTTTTAAATGCTTTTAAGGTCTCTCATGTTCACAAAGGTTGCATTTATTTGATTAAAAAAACTGTAATATTGTTAAATATTACAAATATTTTCAACTGTCATTACTCCAATCTTCAGTGTCACATGATCTTTCAGAAATGGGATTAATATGCTGATTTTGTGCTTAAAAACATTTCTTATTATTATCATTTGAAAACAGTTGTGGTGCTTAATATTTTACTTTTACTTCCAAATTTTACTTTAATAATTTAATATTTCTTCTGTCTGTGGTTCATTGCAGAAAAATTTATTTAAAACAAAATAAAAGTCTGATAAATAGGCATAAATGAATCATTTATAAAATGAATATTGTGCATACCTGTTCATGCTACCTTGTGTTCTGGAAATCATATCAGGGGAAAAAAACTAATGATATCTTATTTAGTAGTGCTTCAGCAAATAAGTGAGTGTGGGAACATGAGCAGGTTGAGCGTGAGTTCACCACAGTGTAAACAGTAACATGTATCTTTATACACCAGAACGCTAAAGGCCAAAACCTCCAGACTAAAGGATGACCCATTTACAGACATATAATGTTTTTGAAAGACTGAATGTAAGAAAGGATGTTACTACACTTTGCGTGTTTGCTGTATCATTGGGCTGGTGTGTGTTTTTAGCTCATTGCCAGTGGCAGACTGCTCTGATGTAGGGAAATAGGACAAACTGAACTCCTCAGAGAATGAGAGGAGGAAGAATAAAAACACAGCTAGGGTTCCCCACAGTGAGAAAAAGCAAGAGGACCTAAAGATCAAAATTCTAATTGCAATTCAAAAATAACTTCATAATTCTAATTTCAATATAATTCAAATTCAAAATCCAATGTCTAGTTCAAAAGTTCTAATATACTTAATTCCATCTTAGACTGGCCGCACAGTATCACGTCAGAGGCAGCATGGTCAAGAGTTGTAAATATCAAACATGTTTGATATCAGAGGCAGCCCGGTCTGCCTCTGACATGTTTGATATTTACGATTTGAGTTCTGGGACGCTCCGTTTCCATTGAGAGCATTTAAATAATCGTAATGACACCACACAATAGTGGATTTTTTTAGAAAAAAAAAAATTGCTTGCGAAAAGCCGCGAATCGGACCACACCCCCAAATCGGGCTTAAAATTGTCTAGTCTTCTGTGGCCAGCCTTAATTAGAACTCAGAATTTTTTACTTTCTTGTCAAATTATATTTTTTAAGTCACAATTCCAATTTCAAATTCTAAGTAAAGTTCAAATTTCAAAATTAGAATTAGAATTTTAAAATGGTATTTTAAGCATTTCTTAAAGGGGTCATATGATGCGATTTCAAATTTTCCTTTCTCTTTGGAGTGTTACAAGCTCTTGGTGAATAAAGAAGATCTGTAAAGTTGTAAAGACTAAAGTCTCAAATCCAACGAGATATTCTTTATAAAAGTTAAGACTCGTCCACGCCCTCCTAAAACAGCTCGTTCTAACATGCCCCCACATCTCTACATCACTATGTGGGAAGATTTGCATAACGCCGCCCAGATGTTCACGCAAAGAAATAAGGCGTATCTTTTATTCTCATTGTAGTATTGATGCTACTGCCGCCGCCATGTCGTAAAGAGGCTGTGTGTTTCACTGTGAAAGCAAACTACTTTGTTTGGCCTTCCAAAAGAGGACGATATCCGCTTCGTCATGCCTGGAGCTGATCCGTGCTGGTCGCTGAGGAAATACATCATCTTTGCACTGTGAATCGCCAAATCAGCTTTCACCGTGGACGAAGCGGCGTCCAGCCCGGGGTCATCACATGTGGTTGCTGCAAGACCAAGGTACGCTCCTTCGTAGAATCTGCCTCAAGCCGCCCGCCTCTGCTCACTCAAGCCGGCTGCGGCTCACTTTAGACCGTGGCTCAGTCTAGGCCTCCGGCCTCTGCTCACTCAAGGCCGGTGTGTGTGATGCTGTCTCATTGAAAAAGTGAAACTACTTTGTTTTTGCCTTCCAAAAGAAGACATGACTAGAAATCATGTTTATATCACGTTTATAATGGGTTTTATGTTTATGTCTCCTTGCTCCTGCCGAACAAGGCTTCACAATATGTTAAGAGGCGTAACACTTCCATCTCACGCTTGAGGCATTCGGCCAATCACAACACACCTCGCTTTTCAGAACGATGAGCTTTGTAAAAATTTACGTGTTTCAGAAGGCGGGGCATAGAGGAGAAACAATAATGTACAGTATGTGGAAAATAATGTGTTTTTTTAACCTTAAACCGCATAAACATTTCATTACATCAAATACACATAATAATGTTCTTTTTAGCAGCATCATATGACCCCTTTAAGTTAAATAAAATTTTATAATTAAATTATATTTCTAATAAAAAAAAATCACATTCAAACTACCAATTTAAAAATTTAAATTAAATTTAAATTCTAGTTTCAAAATTAGAATTAGATTTTAAGGGGGGGCATTTTTATCACAATTACTTTTAATTTTAGAAAACTTATTATTTTAATGAGTTTTTGAATTAGAATTTAATTCAAAATTTAAAAACAAATTAAAGTTAAAATTTCAAAATTAGAATTTGAAATTTGTATTTTAAAATTTGAACTTCAGTTTGTGTTTTCCAAAATTTGAATTAAATTCTAATGAGAAAACTCATTCAAAATACCAATTTCAAATGAAAATGTTTAGTTTTTAACTGAGAATATTAAAAAAAAGTTCTAATAAACATGGAATTCAGTTTCAGGCTTATAAGTGATGTCATCAACAGCAACAATTTTGAGCAACTAAACATAAAAATCTAAACAACAGCTGTTGTGATTTCAGAGGTGAAATCAGCACAACACATTCTCAAGTATTTACTAAAGCAAAGACAAACAGAAGCTGCAAACAACCTTGAGCTACAGTTCCCATATATTTCTCCCGACACTACTGATTCACACACATACACAAACACAGGCACAGCTCCTCCTACCGATTTTATGTATGATAACAGTAAGTCGTCTGACGAGCTCCTCCAGAGAGTCCTCTCCCTTCTTCACCCACAGGATCATGATGAGCAGAACGCAGAGAACCAGGAGCAGCGGAGACACGCTGTGCTGCTGCTCAGAAGAGAGGGAATCTGCTGAGGGGAGAGAGGAAGCCGTCTTGCTGCTTAAACCAGTGGTGCTGCTGCTGCCGCAAGAGATGCTGGAGGGGGTGGGGGGGGGGTTCTCAGCAAAGCGGCAAGGATGAGACAGCAACACACTGACACACATACACTCACGCTCTGCATCAGTCAGGCAGAGTCAGTACACACACACACACACACGTATGCACTTATGAGTGATGTTAAGGTCACTATATTATATGTTCACCTATGACAGCAATGCATGCAAACTGCACATAAACAGTCTGTGACCTAAAAACATGCATATGCTCATTAGCATTCATGCATAACAGTGTATGATATGTCATATCCATTTATTATCCTCTCTAACAGCTAGAACAGTGTCTGAGAAAATAACTGCACTGAAATTACATCTGATATACAGCAGACAACTGCAACTGCTTTGGAAATCACCATCAAGATCAAGAAAGGACATTAAGGTTTGTGCAGGTGTAAATTCAGTTATTTATTATTCTGGTATGTTTTGAGTATGTTTTCATGAATATTAAATAGCTTAATGCTTTCCCTACTGTTAAAGCAAATAAATGCATACATGTATGAGTGTAGTGCTGTATTACCTGTATTATGTTCTCGAGAGAAGAAGAGAGGAGCCCAGAGAGCCTCTGTTTTTTTATTTTTACTTTTTTACATGGCGACACCTTGTGGTCGAGAAGCACAATTACAAGATGCACTGACTGCGTTATGTGGAGACTAACGATTTGGTCAAAACAAACTGTCAGTTTGCAAAAAAATTAATAAAAATAAACCGCAACAGATGATCCGCCGTTTATGACGCAGTCACTTACTATATAAACTGCTTGAGATTAGCTTTTAGCTACAGATAAGAAAATAGTCCGCTTCAAGGTAACGTTAACTAGCGTCAAGACTAATAGCTGCAAAAATATTGATTAACTAATGAGCAATCCACGTTAATAAAGAGGTGGTCTAATTAATATATTTAGCTTAACAATTGTCTTTCACTAAAAGCCAGTAGTTTTACCTTTTACACATGAACAAGATTGCGCCACACGGATTTTAAAGTGCCCTATTAAAGAAACAGCTATTTTTCCCGCTCCAAAAGCAGCACCTAGTGGTAAAAAAATAATTTGCATTTCATTCAGACCAACGCGAAAAGACAAAAGACCAACAAGTGGGCGGGCAATATGCTAATGTTTCATGTTGACGTCAACATGAGGCTTGGGATTCTTTTTAAAAACGACTCATTTCAGTGATTCAGAGTCGACTCTTTCTTTTGAGAGAATAACTTTATACACGGTGCACTTTGAGATTTAAAACTTTGCAGGATGTTTTCATTCACGTAGAGCTGGTTTACACACTGCAAAAAGAAAGGTATTTTTCAAAAATCTATAATAGGGGCACTTTAACTGGCGTTACAGCTTGAAGAGTAGATCTTGCTATGAAAAATCCATGGTTTTACAAAAATATACAAAATTAATCAAAAAATATCTGACCACGCAGTGCAGGGATTAAACAATAAAAAGCCGTATAAATTAAGCAGTTTATTTTGTGCAGTACATAATAGGCTAAAAAAAGATAATTTTTTCTTGCAAAATAAAACAAACAAACAAAACATATGCCATGTTTTTTTTAAACCAAATTTTAATTTGTATTTACTGATAAACTTACATTTGTCACAAATTAAATATATAGGCTACTGGTTTTATTTTTCCTCTTCTTTGAATAACTAGGCTGATTTGCATAAAATAAGAAAATGGAAAACATTTACCTGTTTTTCTGCCACACTGTAGGGTCCAAATATAACTTCTTGGGGAAAAACATGATTCTATATGATTTATAAGCTTTCCTCATGGGGATCAAAAAATGCCCCCACAAGGACTCTGGATATTACCATCTTTGAGGGGATATTGTATCCCCAGAACATAGGGTTTGTTCTTACTCACTTACATATGCAAAATACTAAATACAATTTGCATCAGCGATACATAAATTTACAATCCATTACAACTTTGCAAGCTTTTCATTACAATTATCTTTCCAGCTGTATAGTTTGTGTAGCTGAATGTTTCATTGTAGCTATAATTATAAGCCAATAAAATCAGAAAGCCAGAAGTGCACCAACCTCACAAAAGCTTTCAGTTAAATATCACAATTCTGTTGTTCAATAGTTAACGATCTTCAATATTAAAGTCAAAAAATTTATTGAAGTAATAAAATCTGGTTTATGAACCACATCTTATGGTATTAGCACTTTCACTTTGCCTTTAAAACCAAAAAGTGACCTCATTTTTATTTGATATAAAAAGGTTTATTTGTTCGAGAAAAGAATGGCAGGATGTTTGCTCATTCTGAATTCTTTGTACACGTGTTATACAGTGCAGAAAGAGTTTCAAACCCTTTAATGGACAATAATTTTACTCTGCTTCACCCTCAAATCCCTGCGAAACATTAAAAGACCTATAAAAACACTTTTCCACTGAACCCAAGGACAATAGAGATGCTTCAGTAAGTTTTCATCTTCACCACATAAGTGCGCACTATGGGGAGACGCATTTTCACCAGCTTTACCAAGCCACTTCCATCAATAGATTTTATGAACATGGGCCAGACAAGGGAGGGATAAACACTACAACAGTAATCTATAATCTTGGCCATAATGATCCAATACTTCAGAATAGTAACTTTGTCCTCACAGTATCAACCTGAGGCTGGATAAGATCACACAGCATTGTGGGTAATTGATTTTGCATGTATGAAATAAGGTGAGTTTACAGGATCTTTCAGCGGTCATGTAGTTCATTTAAGTGCATGTCATTTTAACAGGTCCATCCATATAAATTAAAGAACTGACTTTTTTTTTTTTTTTTTACACACATTACAAAAGTGCAGTACTGTATAATTACAAACTAAAAAAAAAAAAAATTGCTACAAAAGCACCAGAGAAATTGAACGACTTCATAGCCAATCAGATTTGTCTGTTTTGTTTTCCCACATCATGAGACTTTAAGACAAACAAACTCACTTTGACGTGAAAAAAGAAAGGGCATTAGAAGAAAATCAAGAAATTTAAATAACAAATAGACTTAAATATTACCAAAAATGTAAACACAAACACAAATCTTTACAAAACTAAAACTAATATTCACACATTAACTGAACAAAAAACAACAACAGACCTGCCACCTGTAAATCCACTAGATAGTCAATTGGTTGTGACTGAAATGATCTGGGCAATGACATTGAAATAGGAATTTCTATAAACAGTTTCCCTGTTATATGAGTTTCTTACAGAGCGCCAGAAAAGTTCTGAGTAGCCCTATTAATAAACAGTCTCTTGTCAGCAACCACATAACATTAACTTTCCCAAAGTCTGCAAGGTCAGATGTTGGAGCTTCGTCTCCCTCTAGTGGCCCCTAGCGAGGGCCGCAGGCGCGGATCACGGGCCTTATAATGCTCATTGAAGTCCAGACGGAAACTGAAGAACTGAAGACTCTCATCAGAGCTGGTCATTAGCAGCCGGAGAAACTCCTGCACTATGCCCTAAACAGAAACAACCATCTCAGGGTTAGATGAGCTTCAGGTGCTTGTTTGTACAAAATCTTGAGCTAACTAGACTCTAGCACTGAGTTCTGATTAATAATGAAATTTGGACACTTTCCAATTATGCATTTATAGTGAGAAAACAAGGAGCACGTCTTAGTTTTTTCCAAATATACTGAATAAATTTATATGACAAGAATATTCAATTAGCTCTAAAGCATATAAATGTCTTCCCAGAATAAAGAGTTAAGCTTAATATGGGCTTTAATCAGAAAATTGTACGTATAAACATGATCAATGTTCATTCTACATTATTATCAGGCATGATATGTGGCGGGTATAAACCACGTTCTGCTGTAACTGTATAAGATTCACATTAAGTGTTCGACTGTAGCAGACGTAATGTCTGGATCAGCATAAAACTCTCTCGCGCTGATACCTGCTGGTTCAGCACTTTTTCATGCATGCTTGAAATTATATCAGTTTATTGGGTGAGCATATTAAAGTGTATGAAAGGGTGTGTAGGGTACCTGATAGAAGTGTGTGAGTAATCTGAGCTGAGAGCACATTTTTGGTATGGTGTCTTTAAACTCCTGCACACGTCTCTTTTCCTCGGCCTCCTGCTCTGCTGTTACACCCCACTCGCCCTGAAACACAGAAGCAGAGCTATAAACAAACAGAAAAAAAACACACACATTTGTTTACAGTAATTTAGCTGACACGAGAGAAGAAGAAAAAAAAATCAATGGCAATAGAAAACCAACACCGTCCCCATAAAAAGAGCAGCCACTTTCGTTTTTGGCCTATAAATTTGCTAATGGCCACTTTCCAGAGTCAAATAAAGGAGTGGAACATAATTCTCTTTGCATGGAGATAATCAGACGCCTTTACAGCGATGGACCCTCTGAACATGTGACTTAACCATTAGCAATGTTTTGGCCCATAAGAAGTCTTGCTTTCTTTGAACTTACGGTTATAGCAATGGATTTGGTAAGACTTTTTTAAAATGTTTTTCTTTTTAAGTCTCTTATGCTCACCAAGCTACATTTATTTGATCAAAATATTGTAAAATATTATTGCAATTAAAATAACTTTTCTATTTTTATAAATTTTAAAATGTAATTTATTCCTGTGATGCAAAGATGAATTTTCAGCATCATTACTTTCATCTTTAGTGTCACATGATCCTTCAAAAATTATTCTGATATGCCGATTTGCTGCTAATTTCTTATCTTTATCATTGTCATTATAATCAGTGAAAACCGTTGTGCTGCTTAAAATTTTTGTGGAAACCATGATACAATATACATTTTCTAAAAAAAAAAAGAAAGAAAAAAAATCCTCCCTCAGTTATAAGCAATATTTGTCTAAATCTATTGGGCAAGATATTTTGGAGGTTTTAAAAGTAGAGATATGAAGGTCATATTTATGGTCAAGTACTTTATTTTTTCCATGCAAAAATGTGCATTATTTGAGCTGTAAAGTTAATATGATGCAGTTTTACTGGGCTGGAGACAGGCTCGTTCATCTCATGATGCTGTGCTTGTCTGTCACAAGTATGCAAGGAATGAACAGCACCAATTTTAAATAATCCAATTTTCATGTGGAGATGGCCACTAAAAATATCTATAGCCGATAAATGTTCTCATTTCACCTGTCAAAATATGCTAAAATATTTATTGGACTGCAGGATGAAAACATAATGACTGTAATATTATTACCTATTCATCTTATACGAACACTAAATGTGTGGAAAAGCACTGATTTGATTTACTGTCTATACATACCATTTCTTCCCTCCGTCTCTTCTTGTCCTCGAATTGGATGCGCAGTTGTAGCTCTTCTAGAGCAGAGCGGTACAGAGTGTCCTGAACATTCTGGAACTCAATGATCTGATCAAACACTGCACGCAACTGATTCAACAGAGACTGCAAACACACCAGGAGGACAAGCATGAGGGATCAGCACCGGTACACAATTACCCTGTGTAAATGCATCGTACCCTGTTGTTCACATCCAGCAGGCAGCGAGAAATGACTGTGTCCAGGAAAACGTCATGTGCTGATATAATGTGATCCAGATCCTGAGCCTGCTGGACCTTATTCCACAGCTCATCCCAAGAGCACTCCAACACCTAGAGTGACACAAACACAATACGATAAATAATAGAAGGAGAAACAGGTGGCAATACACACAGAGGGACATACCTCAAATGTGATGTAATACTGCATCTGGTGGATGAAGTGAACCATCTCGGAAGCGAGAACGTGACATTGGTGCAACACACCGGAGAGCTCTGCGCAAATACACAGCACACACCTTATCTGTCTGCTGAGAAAGCTAAATCTTGCAAACAGTTTAAGCTGTTTTTTTAACATCTAACCCAAAGAAAACTGCACTCACCCGGCATGCTCTTCAACAGTTTGGCGTTACACATTTGACCCTTCCATATATCTGTGAGGATGTACTCCATTCTTTTAGCTCTCCACAGAAAGTTGAACACTCGCAGGTAGTGGCTCATGCACTCACGGGTGAACACCTGACACAGGTATGACATGTGGTTAGGGATGCACTGATAGAAACTTTCTGACCAGTTTTGAAAAGCTGGTAATAGTTTTAAATATCATGGCTGACAATCATAATTTTTTTTTAACAGTAAAAGACTGTAAAAAAAAATGCTACAGTAAAAATCTGTTAATTGGTTAACAGCAAGTTTCCATACTATATACAGTGAGACAGTATACAGACTGTATACAGTAAGATACTGTTAAAATTTGGGTGGGTTTTTTTGGAAGTGAAAATGAACAAGTCATTATATAATTTACAGTAAAACAACTTAAATTGAACCATACAGTGAAAAATTCCCTGCATGACACATATTTGATGTTTCTTCAATTTTTTTCTTACAAGCTATGTTCATTAGGGTTGTATGTTACATCTAATGTTGTTGAATGTTTATTGTATTATTTCAGTATTTTGTGTGTTACCATGATGGTGTTTAGTATTTGTGCACCTTCTATATACTGTATAAGTATTTTCCTCCTCAGCTTGTGGAAGAGCTGCTTATGAGTTTTGATTCATCATGTGACTATACTTACTACCTTTTTTGGTGGTTGTCAGTGTATTACAATGGTACAACACACATTTTAGTACTTCAATACGTTGGTATTTTAACATTATATAAGTACATGAAGTACAGTTTTTTTTTTTTTATTGTGAATTTAAGTTAAGTCTATAAAACCTGAAATGTTGCTACCATATTTTTTAGGGTGAAGTTCTGGCAACCACAGCTGCCCATATTTTACCTTAAATGTCACCTTTTTTTTTACAGACTAAAATTTGAAATCAACACTAAAAACCAAAACCTTAAATTAAATTAAACCTTTTAAAGACTACAAGTGAATTTAGGCATCACAACCTAACAATGTATGTAAAATCCACAGATTACATTACAAAAACAAAAACTGCTAACAACAACTGCAAACTATTTTTGCATTCTGGGTCATTTTTGACCCGGTGGAAAATAAGCTTATAAAATAGTCATAACTTGATATTTTTCAACAAAAAAAATTGTATCTGATGAATAACTTCACATTAATAGGTGTTCAACATTATAGATGAATGCTGCAGTTAATCTAACACCTTGGCTCACTGAAATTTACTGCTTGGTTCTGGGACTGACACTCTGACAGCACTTGGTCTGGATCTAAGTCTCAAGTGATCTAGTCTTGGACTTGGTATGGGTCTCTTTTCCAAGACCCAGACCATGACTAGACCGCTATAATGTTTTAAATCTCTCCCAGGTCATATTTACCGTGGCAATGGGCAAAATGTTTTAAATCTCTCCCAGGTCAAAACCCAAATGTGTTATGGCTTATGCCAAAAGAGTTTATTTACCGTGGCAATGGGCCCCTCTACATGATAATCCAAACTGAAGACGTCCCAACCAGTGTCTCCAGGAGAAACCTGGAAAAACAGGACACCAGGTCCACATTCAGTGATGCACAATTATGCACTTAAAATTCCCATCAGCCTGCGTTTTATTTTTTGGACTCATTCTCTTCTAAATACCTCCAGTAGCCGGACATCAAGCCTCTTCAGTATCTCTGGACTGTCAAACTGGGCATTGGTTGCTCTGACAGCAGTCTCCAGGATACCGGTTAGATTGTGTTGGTAAAGAGTGGTGGCAGCCCTTGCCAACTCTGGCCTGAGAAAGAGTGAGAGATAAAGAGAGATTGATGACTCCAAGAAAAAAAGAGGGTTCTGTTATAAATCAGCAATAAAATCAAGCACACTCACATCAAGCTAAAACAGAGACGTCTATGATTTAATGAGAGATCACCCATGAGCACACACACAAACTTACTTGAGGAGGTCCATGAGGTGTCGGATGAAGTCTCCCTGGCCCAGCAGCAGGTATCTCCTCATGGCCTGAAGATGCTCCAGCAGCTGGTAGTTCTTATTCAACACATCCAACAGATACTTACTGGTCTCAAAATATGCAGCATCAATCTTACTCTGAAAGGCCCCTTCCAGATCAGTGAACAACACTGCGGCTGAAAACAAGATACACAGGGTGTTAAATAAAAGCAAAAACCAGAAAAAGAGAGAGAGAGAGAGAGAGAGAGAGAGAGAGAAAAACAGGACAAGTGGAAAGAAAAATGGTAAATGAAGAAAAAGTGAAGAGAAAAAGTGAGGCAAAGGAAGAAAGAAAAAAAAAAGACTTCCAATTAAAATGAACTATTCTGGTAAATCATTGTGGCAAACATTGCCAGAAATATACTGCAAGCTGACATTTCACATGCAAATAAGCAGTGACCAGGGTTACGTTAAAATAAAAAGTAGAACAAAGACAAAACTCACAAACAAATAATGGGGGAAAAAATTATATGAAACTAAAAAGAGGGGTTGAAAAACTAACTAAAATAAAATAAGCAACACAAACTGTGAAACTGAAATCTTTTTGTAGTTAACACGCATTCAGCATCATGTTTTCTATTCACCAAGCAACAAATTATTCCTTTAATAAGATTTTTGTGAAATTTTCATGTTGCGATTAATTGCAAATGCTTTTATCACGGTATACAGTATTATCACGGTATTGAAATTTAGTGGCTTAATAACTTTTTTCTTTTAACAAAAAGAACTGAACATTCACGAAAAAAGAAATACATAAAAAAAGTTTAAAGTAAAAAATTTCACACAGATTAAAGTGTTGTATTTGTTGTAAATGTAAGTATTGGTGCTTAACACCACTGTAACACCACTGCGAATACAAAAATCTGAATGGCTGTTTAAACCATAGACATGTATCTATGGTTTAAACCATTTAAATATGTTTTAAAAAGTAGTGCAGCTGTTTTGTTTCAGGGGTTATGGCTGCATTTCTGTAGTTTAGCGCTATCTGCTGTCAGAGTAAATGTGCGCTTTCATTCATTGTCCCTGCATCCCAATGTGCATACTATCTGCCCTAAATAGTATTGAAAATTACTAATATCACATAGAATTTAGGATGGATAGTATGCACATTGGGATGCAGGCTGTCTCTCCTTCTCATCCGTGCTTGTTTACATTAGGGTAAGCATGCGTCTTTCATGCAGCATACAACGGTTTTGTGCATTATGACCAGTTGATGGGGAAAATATTATTAAAATGCATTTAAAAAAATCTGAAAAAATTTGAAATAAATAATTATTCATGGTATTTTAAAAAAGTGCCCACGATAACAATATCGTGCATATTCATAACCGTGATATATCACTTTACCGAATACCGGCACATGTCTAGTATACATAAATGAAAAAGATTTCTAATTTTATATGTAAATAACACAATAGTTAAAGAATCACTTAACTGACAGTAGGGGTGGGCGATATGACCAAAATCGTATGATTTAAGTAATTACGTTTGTACGATACAAGTAATTTTATTCCACAGTAACAATATATCACAATATAGTTATTTTTGCTTTAAATAAGGTCTTTATATCAAAATGTTTAATACTATAGACATTTCATAATTCTTGTCACCAGCGTCAATATCACAAAAACTAATACTTGCCTAAATAAAAAAAAAAACTCAAGCTCACTGAAGACAAATAAACAGTCAGCGATTAAATAAGAATAAGAAACTAACTACAAAAAAAAGGACAAAAAAACTACAGTAAAACAAATTAATAAGAAATGCTATATACATAATCAAATGTATAAAAACACTGCATATTCTTTACTGGGTAAATTAAATGTATATTTACAAAAGTTACAAAAACGATTTAGTCAAGAGCAGTGAGAGATTTCCTCTCTTTTGTTCTTTGATTATCATGAATGACGGACAGCAGGAATATTAGACTGCTGTCACTTTAAGAGCTGCCCGGATCCAATACTGTTACACATGCATTTTTTCTCAGCTGTTTGCTTTTACTTAAGATCTAAATTACTGTGTTTATGAGGATACTTGCAAAGACTGCCATTTTGATACATACAAGTGTGTGTATTTAACTGTTCAATGCCTATAAAGTGGCAAAAATAACTCTGTTCAATTCATCCACGCTCTACGAGCACCATCTTCACATGACGCTCAGACAGCACGCGCATATAACGAAATGAGTTCTCTTGCACTGCTGATTGCTTTTCAATGGCTTAAAATTACATGTTTTTAAACCGCAATGCTCAAAAATGCGTGCAAACAATACGTTTTTGTGACCAGGTAGCACAGCAATGAGCGTGTAACCGCGATAGAGACGATAGTCCAAAATCTCTACTGGCTGACAAATTTCAACTGGTTTACTGTATCTACCGGTATATCGCCCACCCCTAACTGACAGACTAAAAACTGAAAATCAACTTTAACTATTAAAACCACTGAAACCAACTAAAACTAAGCTTAGATTCAAAGTAAATTTGAAAAACAATAAAACAAGTTAGAAAATATAATCACCATGACTGTGTTATAAAAGAATTACAAAATTATGGTAAACATGGAAGATTTTTGCCAAAAAAATAAAGTTTTTGCAAGGTTATACAAAGGATACACGTGTAAAGACCAAACAGCTTAAAGGCCAGAAAGAGTAAAACACAAAGTCAATGCAGAGAAAGAAAGAAGGACAAAACACCAGAAAATAAAGAACCTTCTAGAATCACATTGAAGGACAGAGATGTATGCTGGAGGCTAAGAGCATTGATTAGCCATGTTAGCAAAGATGTTAAATACAGCCAGCATCGATATTGACAACTACACCACAGACAGGCGGTCAAAAACAGCACTTTCCTCCACAACAGATCAATCCTTCTCTCTCCTCTTTCTCCATCCCTCGCTTTCAGCAGGTTATATAACTATTAGCTGCCATTATAGCCACAGATATTGCATTAGCTAGCATAAACGCAGCTATTTTAAGCGACTGCATTAGCGCTAGCTCACCATCTTTGGGAGAGTCGGTGGATTTGGAGGCAGGCATGATCTTTCCCGGCGGCGTCCTGTCGTGGCATACCTGATGCAGGAAGTTGATGGATTTGCCAATGAGTAGCACCTGGAGAAGGACAGAAGAGAATAAAACACATCATTATAGGCTCATTTCAGTCTGAAAATTACTCACTATTAGTTAATGTCTTGCATTAATTAACCAAATCAGAAGTAAGTGTGAGAATTGCTTGGCTGCACGAAATGCACATCCTTCCTAGTCTGTACTGGGTGGCTGATAATAGGTTAGGTCAAACAAGAGCAAACGTGTGCTATTATATACTTTATTACACACATTTTACCTGGAGAGCAACAAACTGAGCATTATAATAACAATACTATTACTAATAATAATATATTTATAAAAAAAATACATAAATTTGTAATATATTTGTATCATAAAATATGAATTTAATCTTATTTGCTAGAATTATATATATATATATATATATACAGTGCCGTGAAAATGTTTTTGCCCCCTTCCTGTTTTTATTTTTTTTGCATATTTGTAACACTTAAAAAATTCAGATCATCAAAAAAAAATTATAATTACACAAAGATAATGCAAGTAAATACAAAATGCAGTTTTTAAATGATGATTTCATTTATTAAGGGAAAAAAGCGGTCGAAACCTACCTGGCCCTGCGTAAAAAATAAATTGCCCCCTCCTGTTAAATCATGAAAGAACTGTGAGTAAGAACATTATTTAAGAAAGCTGAGTTAAATTTTACTAGCCACATCAAGGCCTGATTACTGCCAGACCTGTTGAATCAAGAAATCACTTAAATAGAAGCTGTCTGACAAAGTGAAGCATGCTTAAAGAGCAAAACATCATGCCACGATCTAAAGAAATTCAAGAACATATGAGTAACAAAATAGTTGACATGTATCAGTCTGGAAAGGGTTATAAAGCCATTTCTAAGGCTTTGGGAATCCAGCGAACCACGGTCAGAGCCATTATCCACAAATAGAGAAAACTTGGAACAGTGCTGAACCTTCCCAGGAGTGGCCAGCCTAAAAAAATTACTCCAAGAGCACAACGACGACTCATCCAGGAGGTCATAAAAGTACCCAGAATAACATCTGAAGACCTGCAGGCCTCACTCGCCTCAATTAACATTAGTGTTCATGATTCAACAACAAGAAAGAGGCTGGGCAAAAACGGCATCCATGGGAGAGTTCCAAGGCAAAAACCATTGCTGACCAAAAAGAACACAAAAGCTCGTCTCACATTTGCCAAAAAAATCTTGATTATCACCAAGACTTTTGTGCAAATATACTGTGGACTGATGTGACAAAAGTAAAACTTTTTGGAAGGTGTGTGTCCCGTTACATCTGGCGTAAAAGCAACACAGCATTTCATAAAAAGAACATCATACCAACAGTCAAATATGGTGGAGGTAGTGTGATGTTCAGGACCTGGATGACTTGCCATAATTGATGGAACCATGAATTCTGCGCTATATCAGAAAATCCTGAAGGAGAATGTCCAAGTGACCTCAAGCTCAAGTGCACTTGGGTTATGCAGCAGGACAATGATCCGAAACACACCAGCAAGCCCACCTCCGAATGGCTCAACAAAATTAAGGTTTTGGAGTTGCCAAGTCAAAGTCTGGACTTAAATCCGATTGAGATGCTGTGGCATGACCTTAAACAGTCCATTCATGCTCCAATGTGACTAAATTAAAACAATTCTGCAAAGAAGAGTGGGCCAAAATTCCTCCACAGTGACGTGAAAGACTCACTGACCGCTATCACAAATGCTTGAGTGCAGTTGTTGCTTCAAAGGGTGGCACAACCAGTTATTGGAATAAGGGGGCAATTACTTTTTCATGTAGTGCCAGGCAGGTTTGGACAGCTTTTTTCCCTTAATAAATTAAATAATTATTTCAAACCTGAATCATTCAAGTGTGACAAAAAAAAAAAAAAAAAAAAAAAAAACAGGAAGGGGGCAAAAACTTTTTTACACCACTGTATTAGTGCTGTCAAATGATTAATCGCATTTTAATCACATCCAAAAACTTTTATTTTTCTTATACATAAAATACAAAATATTATACACTGTATTTTATACAAGTGTATTATTTGTTATTCGTTATATAAATATATTTTACATTTTTAGAAAAATATTTTGTTAAATATATTCAAATATTTTTCTAATAAATATGGTATAATTATAACAGATAATATAATAAATATATTGAAATACAATAATGTATATGTTATACTCATAAAATATGATGTATAATATTTTGTATATGTATTATAAGTGTATTTTTTACTGTGCTTATTATAATATAAATATATTTTTTGTTATACTATTGTTATAATATTGTATTATATAATATAGTTATATTATAATATTGTCTGTACGCAAATATATTTTGACCACAGGTATGAGGTAGAAATAGATCAAAATAATGCATATTTTACATAAATAAAGGTAATATTCATCATATCTGATATGTAAAAACGTTTAAGTGTATTAATTGTTTTATAACAAATATTAATATTATGTGTGTGCTCATTTACTTTTTTTTGTTTATGCTCTTTTTATGTTCCATATATGTCCCTAAGACTTATATTGATGGAGGTCCCAAGCCATTTTTAAGGATCAGAATCTTCTAAATAACATTTTATAGACTCTTTTGACTGGTGCTGATAAGCAACTATGAAGTAACTGATTTGTGTAGGTCTTGTTCATAGATCAATAACATAAACATATTAGTATACTAATAACATAAAGTACACTATGTACTATGAAATGAAAGTACATGATGCATTCTCATGATGTAAGTGCTGTACCTTCCTAGCTTGATCCATGGTGATGAAGGAGGGGATCATACTCTTCCTCAGAGAGTACTTGTCATGCCACAGTCTGTCTGTCTTCACCGATGGGTCTGAGGCTACAAAAAACTGAACACAGGTTTCGATAGTCAGATGGAGATCTAATTATTATTATTTATTTTTTTTAAGTAAAATTATTATGCCAAGTTATTATGTGTGTAACACACACACACACTCATAATGTTTACACTGATGAAACATCACTGCAGCTCAAAGACAAATAAATGACTTCCATGGACTGGACACACAACAAATGACCTTCTGTGGTAATTACACAGATGGAGGGAACGAACGCAGAAGAGCTCATCAGTACTTTCATCACGGCAACTATTAAAATGACCATTGCCAAGAATAACGACGGCGAGCGAAACGAGGAGCTCGTAAACCCTTGGCCCAGGAGGAGAGCAGCGTCGATGGGTACATTAGTGATATAACCCACTCCGTCACCTCCACCCTCAACACTGCTTACACTGTGAAAAAGCCTGTTACACTTCAGCGAGGGTGAGATTAAATCCTGTGATTACAGGCAGGAGCGTCTGATTGTTGCCCGTGTGGAGTGGAAGATGGGAGTTGATTGGGCGATAACTCTTCTACGCCCGACGACTTCAGACTTAGTCGAATGGGAATAGACTAAGTAGCGAAAGATTCATTGCCATTATTTGGTAATGGTGGAGGACAAGGAGAAGTAGATGTGAGAGTGACAGTGGAGGGAAAGAGAGACAGAAGGCCATAGAGGAAGTGGAAGGAGACGGGCCCATTAGCGCACCCTCATCTGTCCTCATCTGGGTGTCTGTGTGTAGGAGACTGTGGTTCACTGTGTCTGGAACACTAAATCACACTCAAGTGCAGCTGTTTTCTCAGACACGCAACAGTGCACAAGTCAACAGAGTCAATTTGAGGACACTGGCCCAAGCTTGGCTTCCATTATATGGTGGAACAAAGACCAATAAAGTTTTTTTTTTTTTTAATTTAATTATTAACTTATTAATTTTTTTTTTTGTTTTTTACAACTCAACCAAGTAGTTACCAAATATATAATTTAAGAACAATAAAAAATAATAATAAAAAAAAAATACTGTAAAAATGAAGGCAAAAATATTAAAGTCATGTTTTGTTTTTTTTTTACTCTAAATTAACTAGAGGAACAATATATGTGACCTGTGCTGGCAAAATGAGTCACAATGGGCAAATTTTCAGAAACAAGTTAATTTTTTAAGTTTTATTTTCACATTCTCTATTGAAAGACCTTCAAAATAATGTATGATATGTTGGAATCGGACCAAAGTGTTAAGTTAATTTAGAGAAAATCTAATGTATAATCCAGGAGCAATAAAGGTTTGCACAATGTTGATCTGGATAATAAAGTAATTTTTTAGCCATTTCTGTACGGCTCGGTCCAAAGATCTTATGACCAGATTTTGGACAAAATTGTGCAAATTTTGTAGGAGTAGTTAAAAAACTGTTTATGATTTACTTCAATATGGTGGACAGATACACTGATGGAAAATGACAAATGAGATATCGTCAGAATCGGCATAACCCAAGGAATGAAAGGATATAAAAATAACAGAATTTGGACAATATTTTCAAAAGTTAAAAGCATTTTTGCAAAAGTTTTATATCTCTGGAACACTAGGTGGCGCTGTGTTTAAACTGCTCAGGTACCTCCGGTACATGATGTTGATGATCCCTTCTGACTAACTGTTTAAAAGTTATAAGCCAAAATAGCAATTTTCATATCTCGCGATCCATAGGTGGCACTGTTCACAACTTTGGCATGGACCCTCATACAACGCTTTTGATGAAGTGTATCAAGGTTCATTTTGATTGATCAAAGTTCGGCCAAGATACAGCCTCTGAACAAATTTCGGGCCAACCTCAATTAAGTTCACAGTATCATAACTTTTTTTTTTACCATTTTTACCATTTCAATGTTGAACTGGTGGTGGTGCTATAGAGCTGGTCCTAGAGACCCCAAAGTCGGTCAGATCACTATTCATGGCCATCACTACAAGTGTCCCAAATTTCATAATTTTCCTATGTTTCTTTCATAGGGCTGCCATAGGCTCCCATTGGACAAGAAGAAGAAGAAGAAGAAGAATCGGTACAGATACAACAGGAGCTAAAAAGCTAATAAAAATTTAAAAAGCATAATAAAATTACTAAAATGAAAACTGAAAAGCTAAGTCAAAACATTAATAAATACTATAATAGTTTACTAACAATCCTAAAAACACAGGTGTAAACTGATTAATGGAAGTGAATCAAACTGTTTCAGCATCTTACCTCCCTTTTGATGTATAAAATCAGAGACACATACACTATTAAAAATCTGTCTTAACACACTCCTACTTGAGATAGAGGCTTGTGAAGCAAATGATACACTCTTCAGGACATTTAATGATTGTCCTGATGATTAATGAATATTTAGACCAGGCCTACATGACAGGCACCAAGTAAAGATTAGAGTACATAGTTTTGCAGTGTGTTGACTTTAAAGTAACTGCTCAAGTAATGAATTACAGTCTGGACAAATACAGCAAGTTCTAACAAGGATATCTGGGAGTGACTTTGGAAGGACAAGCAGTGTGTGTGTGTGTGTGTTTCCTGACCTCATGGTACGTATCCTCCAGCTCCCCGTCGTAGATCCAGCGATACAGGAAGTTAAGAATGGGGTGGGACACCAGACCAAGGATGTGCTGGATCAACGCTCTCATGTGAGGGTCACCCGTCTTTTCATAAGCATGTACAGCTGAGGCCAACTCTCCTCCTTTACGCCCTGAGAGAGTTATCTGAAATCAAATCTTTGCACTAAATGCACCTTATTACTGTGAAATATGATCAGGAGTTTGGCATTAAAGGAGTAGTTCACTTCCAGAACAAAAAATTCATCTAAGATATTCATGTCTTTCTTTCTTCAGTCGTAAAGAAATTATGTTTTCTGAGCAAAACATTTCAGGAATTTTCTCCATACAGTGGCCTTCTATGGTGCTCACGAGTTTAAACTTCCAAAATGCAGTTTAAATGCAGCATCAAAGGGCTCTAAATGATCCCAGCCAAGGAAGAAGGGTCTTATCTATTTATGATTAAAGAAAGACAGACATGAACATCTTAGATGACAAGGGGGTGAGTACATTATCTGTACATTTTTGTTCTAGAAGTGAACTACTCCTTTAATGCTGACTACGTTTTAAATGTATTGTGCTGCAGATTGTATCTTATCAATGAGATGTACCACCACTTACCTTGGCAGTAGTCCACCAGTGCGGCTAGTGTTTTCAGCCGAACCTTGGGGTCATAGGTCCACACCAGCAGTCTCTTTAGGGTCAGACTGTTATCCACGATCATGTTCACACCTTGATCGTCTTCCACCTGGAGCTAGACACATATACCTTCCAGTTACCGCTTTTCCACTGAAATGGTGCTGGTTCTCATACTTGGTTGTTTCATTGTGCTTTTCACAAGCTGCTTTTGATGCAACAGGGTTATTTCAGACAGGGTACATAAACTGGTCAAGGCTTTACTTTACTATATTATCCAGGAGATTGTTCCAGATAGGAACCAGCGGCGGAAAATTCAGGCTTGAGCAAACGAATGTTTCAGGGTCAAACACACATTTTCCCCTGCGCATTAAGTGGTGTCCCATACTCACCTGTGCATGAAGTACAGACAACAATCTGTAGTACTCCTTCAGCTCTTGATGCAATGCAGCACAAAAACTCTGAGGATAAAAACAGAAAGCAAAAGTGTTACTGAAATTACAGAGTGTGAAATTCCTCAATTAATCCTGACTACAATCAACTGTACAAAAAGACTGTACAAAAATGTAATTTAATTAAAAACACAGTAAAATCAGTAATATTGTTAAATATTATTCAAATTTAAAATAAAGATTTTCTAATTTTATATATTTTAAATATATAATTTATTCTTGTGATGCAAAGCTGAATTTTTAGCATCATTACTCCAGTCTTCAGTGTCACATGATTCTACAGAAATCATTCTAATGTGCTGATTTACTGCTCAAAAAAATTATTTATTGTAATTTCTGAAAGCAGTTAAAACATTTTTTCAGGATTCTTTGATAAACAGAAAGTTCAAAAGAACAGAATTCATTTAAAATAGAAATATGTGGTAAAAATATAATCATCTTTACTGTTACTTTTGATCATCTTAATGCATCTTTGCTGAATAAAAGTAAATCATTTTCAAAAAAAACAAATTTTTGTAGGGGTTAAGGTTACATATGATATGTTCATTTCCCGTCATGTCACACTTCCTACCTGCCCAACTAGGCCAAAGGCTCGATCCAGGCTGTGGGAATCTGTATATTTTCTAATCTTATTGTGGAGCCAGCCGAGCTCTGCTAGCCTGCTGCTAGTGTCTCTTAGAGACTTACACAGTGGCACCTATAGGACAGAACAAACAGTTATTTACTCTCTCACAACATGCAGAGCAGGAGTTTATGATCCCATAATAACAGACTATAGGTGAAATGACTAGAATGTGTTTGTTTTTAAAAATGAAACTTAAATATCTGCTGTGGGAAAGGAGTGGGAAATGAAAGTGTGTTTTAGTGTAGTTTGCCTGTGAACTGGCCAGTATGTAATCTGCCCTTGTGACACACTGGCAAAGACAGCTCATCAGTTTGAAGAAAAGGCTATAACTAATCTTGACTTCCACTTATTTTGGGACTCTGTGAGCAACATCTGTTCCATTCAACACAAAAACCGCTTTAATAACTTTTAATAAAAGGCCCATTTAAGCCTTTGATTGAGTGTTCACTTGTAAAGGTCACCAAGATTCCTTCAACGCAAACGGTTACCAAACAGACAACCAGTTCTTTTACTTTTCTCCCCAAGAGTGAGACGAAGACAAAGCAGCTACAGCAAATCTCAGACCGAAAATCATAAGGAATGGTTCATTTCTTACAGATTTTCACAGAACTACAAGGGAATATGCAAAAAAATTAGGTTCTTAAAACAATGATCCTTATATTAGTTGGATTAGTCAAACTAATGACTTCTGGCTAAATGTCAAAAAATACTTATTAATACATATTAATATGGATTCTATGCTATATATAATCATACAATGCATAAAAAGTGACACTGAAATAGTTTGATCTTTAGGTTTTCTGAAGGACTTCAGGCATTTATCTCCATCAGTAGTCTAATGGTTTGAGTACTATATATATGTCACGTCCAGAACAAACACAAACAGCTCTGGCCCATCAAAGTGTCTATTTATCCAGCACACCTCACTGGACATAAAAAGCACATTGTCCTTTTTCAAACAAATAGAAGCACCATTTTAAAAGTGTCACTTAAAAAAAACAGCTGATCGATTAACTCTGATTCACGGTCAACGTCTGCCAGGAATTAAAACAACAAAAAAAAGGAAGAGGCCACGTGAGTTGTAGCCAGACAGAAGCAGCTGATGATGAGATCAATGCTTCTATATGTCCCATTATGCACTTACAAAAGTGTCTACAGGTGCTCCTACTTAAGTTTGTTTAATAAGAACTCATGTTACAAGTACTTTTATAAGAAGCGCAACACTAGAACATTCTGCTCATAATTACTTCCCAGAATCTCAGTCTGACATCTGAAGTGTTTGTACCGTAGCTGAAATGGATGAGTAAATAATTGAAAAACGTAAAAAGCCCTTTGTTAATTTTCTTCACAATATAGTCATTATGAATGGCTGAGTGATTTTGATTGGCTGTACATTACGATTAAATAAACTTTCTATTTCTATTTCTTTTTTTATTTGTGGTGCCATTTAAATGAGAGGTAATTAAAAATCTGCTTTACGAGAACAAAGCAAGCTAATGTTTATGATTATAATCTTGTGACTACATTCATAATTATTACACAACAACCTTGCAACATTATTTCTTCATTTATCATTTTATGCTAATATACACTACTTTTGAAAACTTGGTTGGTATACTTTTTTGTTTATAAACGTTTTTGAAGTCTCTGAAGCTCACCAAGGCTGCTTTTATTTGATCAAATTAGTAAAATGGTTTTCTAATTTAATATGTTTTAAAATGTAATTTATTCCTGTGATGCAAAGCTGAATGTTTAGCATCATTACATCAGTCTTCAGTGTCACATGATCCTTCAGAAATGATTATAATATGCTGATTTTCATTTCTTATTATCAATGTTACAAACAGTTGTGCTGCTAAATATTTTAGTGGGAAATGCAGGTTTTTTTAAGGATTCTTTGATGAACAAATTTCAAATCAAGATTTGATTTGAAAAAGAAATCTTTTGCAATATATAAATGTTTTTCCTGTCCCTTTTGATCAAATGAATGCATCTTTTATACTGATTAAAAGTATTCATTACTTTGAAGGGTAGTGTATATTTAGAATATTTCAAATATACCTATATTCCAACCATTATTGTGACAGTGGTTCCAAATGTGACAAGCACCTTTCAAAAAATGTAATTTGATGTAAAAATGTAATGAGTTACTATAGTTACATAGTCTGCATGTGAGCGAATGAACAAAAATCAAGAGAAAGACAAAACCAGAATGAAAGGAAGATACAGCTAATAAAGAATCACCTTTGAATCAATTTTGTAGCAGTTTTCTGAGCTGCACATCTTGATGAACTTTCCATCTATTCCCTGGAAAACATAAAGAATGTCTCGGACGAGAGCTGCCTCCCCAATCTCAGCTGGGCCAGAGGAGATAGAAAAATATAGTGAAAAGGGAGAATTTAAATTAAAGTGCTGTAAAGGTCACACTCATATATCTGTCACAGAGAAAGATGCCATGTGGCCAACTTCATCTTTAACACCTCTGAAATAGTTCTCTCTTACAGAGGGAACATCTTTACATCTAAAGGATAAGAATCAAATGCAAATTACAATTAACCAGTCAAGAGTAGCCTAAAAACATCTGAAAAAATGAATTAAATATAAGAGTTTTTATTCAGAGTGAAACATTTATGGCAGCTACAGCATAAAACTCCAAGACACCTGTCACTAGTGTTCTGCACATATTTTAAAAAGTTGTTTCTTTTTTTAGTTTTAAAACACTGTCTTTATTTTTGTATATAATCACCCAGTTATTTCCTGAAACATACTGACTATTCCCTTTAGACACTCACCACTGCCATCTCCATCCCTTCTCTGTCTCTGTGGGAGTTTGGGTGCCGGACTGGAAGAAGGTCCACTGGGGGGACGAGGGGCAGCAGCTGCCCCAGAGAGAGAACTGGAGACCGGGAGAGTCCAGGCTAGACGAGACCCTCTCATAGACTCACCGACAGCTTGGGGTCCAGGTCTGAAAATTACAAAAGTGGCAGAAGTTTCCTATAAATACACTCAAGTTCATCTGAAAACCTCTGCATTTCATCATTTAATAGCCAAACTCTACTATAGGGGGTCAAAATAAAAATAAAAAATATATCCTAAAATGTTTGCATTGCCTTTTTGCTACATGAATTTTCATCTCAAACCCCATTTTCTTGAAACTCGTTCACCCATTAGCAAAACCTGTGGGAATTGTAATGGTGAGTTTCAAATAAATAATGACACTGAGGTTCAGAGACTTTAATGATGCTATTTGTTCGACAGATTTACTGTGAAATGGATCCAGTAATCAATTAATTCAGGGCTTGGAGTACATGGCCATATTTTAAACATCTTAAGTGCTGCAGGTGCTAGACAGCTGCATTAATAATAGATTAGTGTACAGCAGTTCAATTAAACATGCTACAAATACAACAGCTGCATTACTGAAAAAAAAAAAAAAAAAAAAACCTTTAAAAGAGAAGGAGAGGAAAAAAAACCCATATGATTTGTCATAGGTTGTTGCTGGGCTAAAGCACTATAAAAAGCACAATAAAGCAATCGAAAATAAATAACACTTATGAAACATAGCGTGCATTGCAATGTGATGCAACAGCTGCTTCCAGTATAAACTGTTTCAATGAATATAATGTGAGCAATATTAGTCATGTTGGGTGTAGATATTGTGCGAAAACAAAACGTCAAACCAAGTAGCACATTTTTTACTTAGAAGCAGCTTCACTTTTTAGAGACAATTTTGCAAATGTATAGTAAGCACACAAAGTGAAAACCTCTTTACATGAGACAAAAGGCAATTACTGAAAAATTACTGTATATATCTGTGTTGAAACAATCCAGAAACAAAGAAATGGAACCATTTTTAACGGACTGCAATAAAATACTACCAATAAACAGACATTGATCTCTAAATGCTACATCTGCAAAAGCTCTCTGTGTTCAGAAATATCACACTGATTTCTGATCACATCACATGACACTGAAGATTAGAGTAATGGCTGCTGAAAATTCAGATTTGCCATCACAGGAACACATTACATATAAAATATATTAAATCAGAAAACAGTTTTCATTTAAAATTGTAATATTTTACAATATTATTGTTTTTAGTGTATTTTTGGTCAAATAAATGCAGTCTTTGCATTCATGCATTTTACAGTGGATGATTGCAGCTGTTCAACATGAAAATGAGCTATCTAAAAACCAGCATTTAATGCTCCGATTCGTTACACACTTAGCACGTAGACTGATTTTGCTCAACTGGAAACAGAAAGATCCACCCCACTGCTCATCAGTGATTAAAAATGTTTTCTCCTGCCTACAACTCGAAAAGATCAGATTTTCCCTAAAAAAGAAAACTGAAAATTTTTATGCAGCATGGAAGCCTTTTATTAATTATTTTAATAAGAAAGCAATAGTTGAACCCTACTGCAAGCAAAAACCCCGACACCCCCCCCCCTTTCTTTTTTCATATATCATTACGATGTTAAAATCCATTGTTAAATTAGGATTTGTATAAAAGTGTAAAAAATTTTATTGGAATGTGTTTTGTTTTTGTGCCAATGTAAAAAACGTAATAAAGAGAACGTTTAAAAAGAAGATTCACCTCAAAAATGAAAATTCTGTCATCATCTTCTCACTGTAAATAATGTTCTAAAACTGTATGACTGACCTTCTTCCTTTAAACACAAAAAGTGAAATTCTGAAGAATAATTTAGTTATTTTACAAGAATTATCACATAGCCTACAGACAACAGACAAGAAATCTAAAACTGAATAAAAAAAAAAGCACAAAGTTAATTTTCACAATCACATGACAAATGTATCCTGGCATTACTGACACCTAAGTTGGTGCAACATGTGATATATGTGACTTTTATGGCACTTCTTATTTTGCTTGACGGCCCATGGTCACTGTATGGAAAACAACATTCACTAAGTCAGTCCATCACTGACTGTCACTCACCCAGTGAGCAGAGACGGAGGGGTCGGGCCAGGCCCATTGATCGAGAATGCTCCCATACTGCTGATGCCACTGGTAGCCATGCTGGAGTTATGGGCAGTGGCTGAGCGCTCTGGGTAGCTGAGCGGGAGGCTCTGGGGACGGGCGTAGTAAAATGGGGTGGAGTGGACATCACGGGGCAAAGCCTGGGCGAGCAGAGCTCCATAACTACACACCTGTGAAGGGGAAAGAAGAATCTCTGTCTTACACATAATGTAAAATTTACACAAAATTTTTTTTTTACTACATTATTGTGTAGTATCTGCAGAAAAACTAGAGAAACATCTCAGGAACATACAGGAACACGGTTAGACGGCTTCCTTGGGTCCTCACAGAGGCTGAGTAGGATGTATAAGATGGACCATCTATGTTTCAATACACCCTGTTCACCAGAAACAAATCAATCAGCATATTTAACCATATCACATGCCGTCCATTATACCTAATCTATATGTATCATGTATAACTGAGCTGAATACTAACCTGGGTCTGAAGCTTTCTGTGCAACTCAGAGAAAAGAGCAGCATCTGCTTCCCGTCTTTGTTTCAGCACTACAATAAATAAGAAAATAATTATTATTATTTTTTGCATCTTAATTGAATAAACCAGAAATATTAAAGGATAGCCCAATGAGTTTAGTTACTGTTGATAGAATGGTCACTAGCACTATTGGGTCAGTATTGTAATACAGATTTACCGGTATTAATTTTTATTTAACCCCCATTATTTGTATGCTTTTATTTCCAATAACAGATATGCAACATGTTTTATTTCACGTCTGCAGGCAATCTGGCAGCAAATGACATGCACATCTAATCAATGCTCTGACCGTTACCTGACAAACATTTTAAATGTGTTTATTGCATTAAAAATGCATTACGCAAAGCTTATACTGGGGTACTTTGATCACCCACAGAGATAAAATATTAATTAATCACAATTAATAGTGAAATCAATTTTAAAAAATGTTAACGGAATTGAGAAACTTTAAAAAAATCTGGTTATGATCTGGTTAAAAGTTAAATACAGTGGCAATTCTGTTGGAAGTTATCAGCCATTTATCGGTGTATCCAATATCCAAATAAGGAAATGCTTTGGGGGAAAAAATCAGTAAAACTGATCTGGTAAAGTTTAACTTGGGTTAAAGGCTAACTTAGATGGGGTTTTGTTGAAATTTTGAGAAAGGTTTCTTTTGGAAGCATGAATTAGAATAGGTTGTAAATGAAGCAAATTAGCATATGCCATCATTTTCAGCCAAAGTGAACTTATAGTTTTCAACATGAGAAATTATTGTGCTTAATTTCCAGTTATTATTATTATTATCTTTTGGACAGACATAACTGTTTAATGATAAACACATTTCTTACCAACACAAAAAAATATGTTTTACAAATAAAATCTCATATTTGTATTGGCAGGGCAAGTATAAACTGGAACTACTACACTGATCCACCAAACAGTCTTAAAAAAAAAAAATCCTTCTGGTTAAGCCTTGTAAAGCATATTCTATGAAAGCCTCCTGCATGTATAACTCCATTTTAATAAAGTAAGGACAGGGTTTCAGATTACTCACATTCTTTTTTAATCTTTTCAGACACCAGAAACTCATCCCGTTCAATGGTGGGTGCGTAATTACTTCCGATGACCCGCACGGCATACTGGAACTGATGGGCTACATCAGCTGTCAGAAGATACACAGACAACAGATGTATTTCATAAACGGATACCATATTATAAACAATCTAAAGAACTGGAGCTGAAAAAAATGAAGACACATTTCAGTTCAGATCTACATGCTATTTATGTCAAAATCCATAGAGTGAAATTGGTATCTGCTTACACATACATAATAAGACATTAACTCCTTTTTAGGAAACTGAAAGCAGGGATCATATTCTGGTATGTCTGCTGTTTCTAAAGTGTCTTGTGCAACAATAAAGTGAAGTCTGTTTCTCATTTGTTTATGTCTCTTGTGGACACTGAGACGCGTTTAGCCTACATTTGAAATATGACAGCAGCAGTGAGCTGATTAAAGATGAGACAGCAGCTTTAGTTTGAAGCATCAGGGTCTTTATTGACTAGAAGGGCCATCTGAAACAGGGGCCCTGTTTTATTCAGCACCCCCTGATGTTCTCCAAGGCTTTCTGCTTACAGCATCTCACCTCACCTCACAAACATTATCATATCACATCACATCACATCACATTGTCCGTTTTCATCGAAACTCACAGCCTAGTCCACCACTGCAACACTAATCATGTTTAGCAGCTGTGTGTCAGAATGAGATGTGTCTTTACCTTCACTCTTGCCCGTGATCTTACAGCACAGATTCTGCAGAAGTACGTTGGGGGATTTCTGATCAAGCGTCGCCATTGTGCGCGTACATATCACCTTCCGTGCGAGCAGAAACGGTTCACGGTGCGTTTTTAACCGCTGTCGCTTTCCATCTGCTGGGTTTCAGCTTCTGGCAACAGCATCGCCATTTAAACGGAACCCGCCGAAAAGCGCCCACAGTCGGACAGTCGACGGAAAACACAGCAGCGGTGCGCAGCGGAAAAACAGCCGGCTGGGAGACGAGACCCAGGAAAACGTTCCTCCCGACAAACGTTACGCAAAACATAATAAAACATGTTAAAAATGTATAATAATAATAATAATAATAATAATAATAATAATAATAATAATAATAATAATAATAATAATAATAATAATATTTGATTGATTGATTGATTAAATATATTAATAATCAAAAATGTTGTCTTTTACGAAAAACTGTAAAGGGGTAACTAATCAGCTTTGATACGTGAATGAATTGTGCACAGGACTATAAACAAGTCCATCAATGAAAAAAAAAAAAAATATATATATATATATATATATATATATTATATATATAATGATATAATCATATATATATATATATATATAATATTGTATATATTATATATGATATGAAATGAAAAAAAAATAAAAAATTATATATATATACTACTATATACTACATATATATATATAGTAGATATATATATGAAATAATAAGAATAATGCACAGTAATTTATCTGATTAATTATTGTATGTTATATTATTACATTTCTTTATTCTGTGTATTAAAGATGATTATGATGATTATGATTAATACTACTACTACTACTACAAATGTGTAAAGTAGAATTGGTTTGCTGAATTAATTGTACTGAGACATATATTTGACTAGTGATTTAATTTATTTAGTTAACAATTTAAATAACTAATCTGATCGTTTTTCAATATTTATATCAATTCATCATAACAACCCAAAAAAATAATAGTTAATATTAAAATTAAAATAATCTTTTCTTTTTCTATTCTGTCGATTTGTTTTCTTTTTATATTATATAAATAATAATAATAATAATAATAATAATAATAATAATAATAATAATAATAATAATAAACTTGCTACGTGTACTGCGTCTAGGCTAAACGAGACTTAGAACTTGTTTATTGTTGCTCTTTTGTTGATTTTGATTGCTTCCCCAGTGTCCTCAATTGGAAATCATGGTAAATGTTGTTGTTTATTTTACTATTATTTCCTCAAGTCACCACACAGTCCTAAAGCACACCGGTTTGTTTCTGGAGATTGATTGGCAGTCACTGGACGGGGAGTTACCTGACACCGGAGGGCAGGCTGAAAAGTCCCCGTAGGCGCGTGGGTGTAGCCGAGGAGTGCGCGTGCGCGTGCGCTCACGGGGCTCGTGACGTTCCGGTGCTAACCGACGGAGAGCTCTACTACACACCGAGAAGAAGCAGCGCGAGTGCGGCAGCACACCAGAGGGACGCTGGACAACGAAGAAGTGGCCAGTCCCTTAACATATTAAGGCAAAACCTGGGAAAACGAGAGCGTGTTGTTTTTCTCCTCCGTCAGAGAGTGTGTTTGTAGTGTGTCACTATGACAACGTTTGGACTTTACACAGTAGCCTTCATCTTCTTCTTCATCTCAGTAACGTTAGGCGCTGCTCTGTAGATATCATAATCACAGCAGTCGCGTAGGACTCTCCGTTGTCAAGCCTTGAAAAAGAAGCCGCAGAAGTAAGTCATGGATCAGAGATTTGCTACAATGATCAGCTAGCGTCTTGTGTGTCCGTTCTTCAAGATCAGAGGAGACAGCGAAGCCCGCGCACCTGGAGCAGAATGGATTTGAGTAGCATCAGGAAGCTCATCACTCGATACGTGAGTACAGACGCTGTCACTCGCTCCAACTTGTTGGGCTGCGCTGCTTCCGATACATATTTTTGTACTTTAAAGCTAAAATGACACGTTGTGTATTCGTGTGTCCGGTTGTAAGGCGTTGGTGCATCACTTTTGAGCCTCTCTGTGAATGTGGAAAGAGCTAGCAATATGGACACAACCAACCGGTATCTGCTGTTACTAATCTCAGGCGTTCGTAGTGAAGTTATCACAGCGGTTCCGTTCCGTTTGACTGTGACCTGATTCTCAAACGAACTCACTGGTGTTATGTTTTCATGCCTAATGATGTTGACACCGGCAGAGCTCAGGACTGAGATTTACAGTGTGTGATGAAATATCAAAACTGGAAATTTGCCTCAATGAATTGAAAGGTAACGCGCACGCGCGGAAAGCAGGTGGATGAATGATTAAAAAATGTGTATAGTTTAGTATTGCACACTTGTCAGAATAATACGTTAGTGTCCCTTAAGTGTTCTTTTCTTATTTTTAGGCGTTAGAAGCACCCCATGAAATCCCAAATCCCATGTTATGTTATTATTTATTCATATTTTTGAAATGACCAAATGGTTGTATTTCCTCTCTAAAAAAAACATGTTTTTTTGGCAATCTGTAATGTTTTAGTCAAGATCAGCTGGTAGTTATAACCTTGCTAGTTAGGCTACTGTAAAACAACGATCATATACCTATTTTGCTTTAATTTGTGGGAAATATCACTGTATCATGATCTACAAACCAGTGTTTGCTCCCAAACTAGCTTATCCAGCTCAATTTTGAATAAATGTTTTATTTATTTATTTATTTTGTGTGATATATAATTTATTTTGACTTCTTTTATTATTAGTTTACAAAAGGAAAAATCATTCAGAAGTATAAAAATGATTTTACTCTGTTAATTGAAAGTGGCTTAAAGGTTGAAATGCATGTTGTTTGTGCGTCAGTAAAAACATTGTTGCTCTACATTGTTTTATTATATAATCCAATCGTTTTCATAGACGTGTTCAGTCGATAGGTTACTGTATGTCATTACTACACAGATTAGATCTGCTTTTAAGCCACTTAGCGCTCAGTATACAGTCGGCAAGAGTGAATGCTAAACCAACTGTCCAAGCTGTTGGGGGTTAGAGAAAGATTTGCTCAGTAAATGAATCAAATAGTGTTGTCAAGATTCCTTAGTGGGTTAAACAGGTGGGCATGTCAGGGTTAAGGAGATTTTACAATAGAAAACAATGCAAAACCATACTAAATGTTGTAATAAATATGTTATACAAAAGTTTGAACAATATTTCAGTTTGTTTATGTTCTGTTTGTTGGTTGGTTGGTAGCTGAAATGGTGAAAAAGGCTTTGAAAAACCTGCATGAGTATTTAGTTCTCATCACTGAAGGCCATATGAATCTGTTATTCTGTAGTCTGTCACTGTATCAAGCTGACATGTGAACAGATGAGCAAAATCTCTTGTGCTGTCTAGACAGTCTGTAGAAAAGCTGATGAAAAGTGTGTGATAAACATGACGTGAGTAGTAATGGTTGTGTCATGTCACAAACACCTCTCACCTGTCTGTCTGTATGTTTGTGTTTTGTTTGCTCAGGTTTTACGGTAAACCGTGTAACACAAAGGGCTCAACAATAAGGGTGCGCTGATGAATGAAATGAATTTATCCTGAGGAAAAGTTTAAACTTTTATGAAAGTTAAATGCATGTCAGTTTTGCTTGGAAACAGGCAGTTTGTTTATCCCACGCTAACTGATCATTTAGAGAGAGCTGTGTCATGAGACCAGACTGAGTGTGTTAGTCACATGAATGTGTGTGTGTGTGTGTGTGTGTGTGTGTGTGTGTGTGTGTGTGTGTGTGTGTGTGTGTGTGTGTGTGTAAGATTGCCTGTGAAAAGCACAGTCCACCCCACTGCTCTTTGATCTAATGCATGGTAATGCAGGTTGGCAGAGTGAGAGGAGAAAGGCAAATGAGAGTACCGGGTAGACGAGAGATGGAGCGGGAGAAGGATGGAGAATGAGATGGGTCAGAGGAGATGAGAAACAAGTCCCTGTGCGGATTTGACTGGCTCAGACAACAAAGGAAGTGACAGTGGAATGATTTGCTTCCATCTGTAGTAGCGCTCACTTCCAGAGTCTGTCTGCTGAATGGGCATTTTCACTGTAGGAAGATAAATATGAAATGGAAATCTGAAACCTCTTTTAATATGCAAAGCTCATCATTTTTAGTTCAGCTAGAATTAGTTGGAAATATGGAAATTGTTGTCTGCTTTGAAGTCTGGAAGAATGTTTACTGTTTAAGAGAGAATAGATTAGTTTAGAATTTATAGTAAGCATGTCAGAATTATCAGTTGCAATCCCAATGCGCACATTCTTATTTAAGTTTTGTTTTAAGGTGTGGTGTGTGTGTGTTTTTTATTTTTTATTTTATTTTTTTTAGTATTCAAATTCTTAAAATACTTAATACATAAAATACAAAAAATATATAAACATTATTAACCAGTGGTTTCGGGGCAGGGTTTTTTTTTTGATCAACCAATCACAGACAGAGATAGTGTTTAAACAATCATTGAATTAAGTAATGTCTTACTGCTTAATGAATATGATCATGTACAACAATTGAAACGATATGCATCATTCCACAAAAAAGCTAACGTATATGTTTTCAGTAGAATTAAGATGGTTATTAAGAAAGAAATATAAAAAATTCAAAAAATATCTTAGCTCTCTTTCATATTGTAATTTTGGAAAAAAAAATTATACTAATCCGAATATAGCAAATGTACAGTTTTTAACTGATTTTTTTTACATTTCATAATACAGAAAAATGTTCTTTATATATAAACGGTACTTACAATTATTAACATTACAGAACAGGTTTCCAGTGCTTTATTACTGCACAAAAACGCAATTCCCAGCCATCACCGGCTTCTGAATAATTTCCAGCATTGGACAGGAAGTAGCATGACTGCCCATTTCCTGTCCCAGGAGGCTCTGAGGTAATTTGAGTTCTGTGTACAGAGGTAATCTCATTGTCTGTGGTAAGCATGCATCAGGAAAGACTTATTGGAAATCATCCTACATAAGCAGGAATATGATTCAGCTGGTCAGACAGTAAAACAACATGGAAAGTCACACCAAGCAAGTTCATACTGTACATAAATGTTTCTCTTTCCAACTATGACCATAATCAGCTGTAGACTAACTAGCATGAAGTCTTGGAGTAGAAGTATTATTATGTGATATGTAGGAATAACATACTACCATACAATTATTATTTCTGTTGTATGTGTAATTTCGATGCACAAATTAACCAGAAGTATTATTTGTTGTTATCTCTCTTTTCTTTTAAAATCTTTCTGAATTTATAAATGTGCATTGTAAGAAGAAAAAAACGTCAGTAGAAAATGCATAAGGTACTGATCATTTTCTGCATTTATCTGTTAATTTTATGGATATATACTTTAACCATAAAACACAACACAATGCAACTTGTAATTCAAAATACAGGGAAAACACCTTTGAAACCCTTTAATGGACTTTACTTAGAGTTTAAACTAAGATATGTTTACCTAAGACTGCATTTTGGGTAAAAATCTAATTGGTAAACAATTATCAGTTTTTATCTACTAAGATAACTGTAAATAAATCACAAAATCAAAATTGTAATGAGGCCAACAGTGTAACATACTGTTGTTGCATAATGCTTTGTTTCACATACTATTTTAAAACTATATTGTATGCAGTAAGCTTGCCAGTTATGTCAACCATAATAACATATTGCACTGATTTAAAACATGTTTACATGACTAACATTAATGGAGTTTAATGGTGCAAGCAACACATATTTTATCAATAAATCCAACCTGATGCAACACTTTAGAGCACATAATCCAACACAGTAAGTGCCAGCAACTCGCTGACCAAGCAACAAGAAATGAAACTATATCATTAAGACAACCATCAGTTTTATTTAAATAGTCTTAGCTTATGTCATTGTTTGTGCCTTTGGCTGGATAGTGACACCCACAACAAATCTGAGCAAACAGTATGTGGATATATTTACTGTATGTGTCTCTTATGATGGATCATGTTGGTTTAATAAAGCTAACAGCAGCAGATCAGGGTGATATTGCTAAAGGAACAGTTCATGCAAATGAACATTCTGTCATCACTTACTTCCCTTCATATCTTTGCAAACCAGTATGACTTTCTTCCATAGTGGGAGAATTGAATTTTTGTGTGGCGTTTTTAGAAGGTTTTAGACTGCTGAGGACTGCGGTATACTCATGCAGGCACGTACGCATGTTCACCATTCATCCTGTAAACAGTGGATGCTGACCTGTGAACCGTATCCTAGAAGGATTTGTTGGTAATCAATATGGATGATGAAATGATAATCATTATCCTCACGCTTGACATGTTCACCATAGTTCAACTGAAGTTTATGGTCTGCGCCTGTATTTACAGAGTTGAGAGCTGTGTTAAGAAACGACTAGAAGAATTTTGCCATACAAAGCTAAATGTGTTCTCACAAACTTATTTAGACTTTCCATTCGAGCGGCCTGCTGCATTCCATTCTGAGCAGCTGATAAGTGACAGCACACTGTCAGCCGAACACTGGTCCCTCAGGGTGTGTCAAACAGCAGCACCATGTGATTCTTTTCTAAGTAGAACGATCTAATGACTGGTGCTGTGGTCAAACATGATGTAATAATGCTGATGTTTGTTCCCCAGTGTAATTCTTACTGGATTTGCATTCAGTAAAGAAAAGAAAATGAAAAAAATGAGGGTTGGGGGGGTAATTGTAGACGTAGCTTCAGGATAGAAACATGGCTGTGTGTGTTTTTACCCTTAAAGAAAACTTAAAGGTCAGAAAGGCATGGTAATGTTTTGACAGAGTTGTCACTTTCCATAAAAAAATAAAAATGTCAACTTATCTCTCCTCTCTCAAGCAGAAAATAGTGTGATGCATTTAGCACAATATAACAGGCACTCTTTCGCTTTTTTCCTCCACCATCACAATTTCACAATTTAAAAAAAAAAAATGCCTACAGCATATTCCACCCAAAACAAAACAAAAATGATTTTATTTTAGATAGTTGTTGTATGCATATTTTGGTGGATGAAATATACCATGGACATGATTTAAAAGTTTAACATTTCACCCCTAAGACTATAGTGTAGAGACAATTGCATTTGCGAGAGAAGGTCTTGAGTTTGGAGTTTTTGGGTGTAACCCTGTTTAGGCTCACTTCAGCTGTCCAAGAACCAACATGCTGTGACAAGCAGAGAATGTTGTTCACTCGTTAGGAAGGGAATTTTTCCTTTTTTCTAGGGGTTGGGGGTCTAAATGATTTTTCTAAGTAATATTAGATTTATTTTAAAATGCTGATGCATTTTCAAAGTTCTTTTAATGTTCTCTGAGATTCTTGAAGCTTTCTTCATGCATGTCTATGTCTACTGTAAATCAGGATAAGGACAGGCTAATCATACCTCTGCACGAAGCCACTGTAAATGCCCTTTATGATAAAAACATGTTGTAGACCTTCTGCTTCCATATAAAGTACCGTAGCTCTTGAGGGCTTACCGCACTCTTAATGCAACAGAGGAAAGAGCCACTGGAATAATGGCCTATTGATGGCTGTGAAATTGAATTGTGCTTGTTAAAAGAACACAAGACCCTCCACTCGATAGCAATAGAGAAGTCTGAATGCTACTGAATGGGCAGGTATTTATTTGAAAGAGGACTTCGGGCATTACATTCAGCTTTAAGATAGGTGGAGTGGAGTAGGAAAGAAAGGATTGGTTTGAAATAACCTTCACTGGATCTAAAAGTTACATATTTGATATAGATGTTTTTTTTTTCCAACTATTTCTTTTAATCTTTGGAAATGTTATCCTGTTTACAACTAAATGTAAATGAAAAATGAATCTGTCATAATGACTTCAAAGATCTGTGTATCTGCCAGCCCTTCTCGAGACATCCTGCATGCTCGCACAGAAGATGTGTAGAAATGATGTTTCGTTTGAGTTATTCAACAGACATTCTTTGCTGAGTCAGACTGTCTTTGTATAAAAGGGTTGTTGAGTTTACGCAGTGTACCCATAGATTGAAGGAAGCATTTACAAGGGCTTAAATCCAGGTGTCCCTGCCTTCTGGGAATGGAAATTCATGTTGCACTTGTTCCTTTGCTGACCTGAGATCAGTTTAACAGTCCTTCTGATCACAGTTTTCGGTAAAGGATGGACAAACTAGTCCCAGAACAGTGTGAAAAGGAATATTTTAGTTAAGAGTCCTGATTACATCATTTCTTTAGGCCATGTTTTTTTGTTGTTGTTATTGTTGTTAATTTTTTTTTAATTATTATTTTATTATTTATTTATTTTTAGGGCTGACTTTACATTTATAATCTTTAAAGGTCCATTTTTTTAAACCAATAGCCTGGAATTAACAATAATGATTTTTTGCTGAAATGAATTTGGCCTGGTAGATTAAAAGAGCTATTTTTAGCATGAAATGGGCATTTGGCTTTTCGCAGATGTCCAGATGGAAGTTTTATGAACATGAAGCATAAAAGAGTGTTTTAATATATACCTTAATCTATCAAAAACCACTTTCTAACCTTCACCTGTCCTCGTTCACTTTTTCTTTTCATCCCATGGAACCATCACTAAAAACATTGAAAGCTCTAAATGAGATTAACAGGAGACAGGAGAGTTCAGCAGAGCGAGCTGCCAAAAGTTCTGGTCATGTGACCTCACCCCTGTCTGATCCCATAAGACCCCAGGTGGTAAAAACCAGGCCAGGAAGGCACACAGAGATTTATCTGAATAGGAATTTTGGGTATTTATATTAAAGGGGTCATATGACGTTGCTAAAAAGAACATTATTTTGTGTATTTGGTGTAATGCAATGTGTTTATGTGGTTTAAGGTTCAAAAAACACATTATTTACCACATACTATACATTATTGATTCTCCTCTATGCCCCGCCTTTCTGAAATGCGTAGATTTTTACAAAGCTCATCGTTCTGAAAAGTGAGGTGTACACTGATTGGACAGCTATCCAGTGTGTTGTGATTGGCCGAATGCCTCAAGCGTGTGACGGAAATGTTACTCCCCTTAACACCGTGATGCTGTGTGTCGACGAGACAAAACCAATAAAACCCATTACAAACAAGGCATTTGTTGCATCCAGTGGGGACATAATTACTGATTATAATGACTTATACTGTCTTTTTATGCGATGCGTATCGCGCTGTGTAAACCTATAACCATGTCTGCATTTGTGATTGGAGAAACGACAAACAACAAGCTCTAACAGTTACTCTACACTGCTCAAAATTCAGGTTTGAATCATCAGTGGCAAATCCTTTACATATGAAAACATACTTACAGACTGTGTGCCAGAAGCGCCAGACTGTCCTTGCAAAGTTAGAATTGCCCCACTTTATAGAAACAGACACCGGCATTGTAGGCTACTCTCACAGGAAACAGTCCTTCTCCTCCGCAAAATGCGCTGCACACATCTGAATATTTGGGTTGAACTGTTCTGGAACAGTGTTGTAATTACAACTTAACCACTGATTTCTAGTTGTGTCCTCTTTTGGAAGACCAAACAAAGTAGTTTTGCTTTCACAAGGAAACACAGCGTTTCCACAACATGGCGGCGGAGGCAACAGCGAGAATAAAAGTTACGCCTTCTTTCTTTGCGTGAACATTTGGGCGGCATTATGCAAATCTTCCCACATCGTGATGTAGACATGTGGGGGCGTGTTAGAATGAGCCTTTCCAGGTAGGAGTGGTTGACTCTTTTATAAAGAATATCTTTTTGGATTTGAGACTTTGCAACTTTACAGATCTTCTTTTTGCACCAAGAGCTTGTAACACTCCAAAGAGAAAGGAAAAATTGAAATCGCATCATATGACCCCTTTAAATATTGGGTTTTGTAGGACCTGTGTTTGTACTGAAAGGTTTTGTCTGTCTACACCAGCAGAGCTATTTGAACCGAATGAAGGGCCGAAATAGGCAATAGACTGATAAGATTGCCAATCAAGAAAGCTGCTATCATCTCACTGCTCTTCAGACATTCTGCGTACGTGTGTGTATCAGTCCGACACAAGCGGTCCTTGTCTAAGTGACTCCCAAATGGAGCTTGTGACATACTGTGGAACGGGGATCTACAAAACTAAACATAAGGCATGGAAACTGACAGGACAAAATGGACTATTTGGCCTGTCACGATAACAACTTTTTGTTGTGCGATAAATAATTGCGATATCATTGACATTTTAAAGACCATTTTATGCCACTGAATATATAATCATAATGTAACAACATAATAATGCAAGAAGGCCTACACGCTTCCAAATGACAAAAAATGTTTAATTTTTAAGAATATTTAGATCATGGAAATTAAGTATCAAAAATATTAGATACCTTAAAAAACTTGAATAAATAGTAAATAAACATTTTCTAACAAAAAGTGCAAAGTAACAAGTCCAAAAACAGAAAAATGCACAGAGAACGTATATGGAGATTTTTCTGTCTGCAGATTTTTCCCAGACCTTCTTTTCTCTGTAAATTAAGGGTGCACACTATTGCTGAAAAACACAATCACTACTTAGCAGTCAGATGTCCGTATGCACAAAGGCACAGATCCCTAATCAAGATCATATCTGCAGATTCAACTTTTTTTGTAGAAGCATTTTTTTAAATTTGAACTACAGTAGCACCTCATGACTACACGTTACGGATAAGAAGCTTTAAAAGACACAGGCGCAAGTGGAATGTAAAAAACATGGTGATATTAAATTTTAAGTGAATATAATTTACAATATATTTATACACAAAAAATAATATAAGTCATGTACATATCTTGCGCGATAAGTCCATATATTGATTATTGCGACAGGCCATTAACAGTGTGACCCAGTGACTTCCAGTTCCCAAGAGACCTGTGCTATATCTTGTGATAATGAGAAAGGAAACAAAACGACACACTTTGTAACACAGTATTCCCAAGTGACTCTCCACATGTTCTGATGATGTACTGCCTGCTTTATGCAGGCCAGGTGAAAGAAAAATAGGAAAGTAGATAACAGTAACACCAAAGCCAAACAGTCCAACTGTGCTCAATTACTCATGCAAAGACTATCACGTCAACACACTCACGGACTGCATCTGTATGAAGCTACAGTAATATGTTCTTTCTTTAGGTTGGAGTGGCATTTAAAGTGCTATATTGTCAAAGAGCACTTTTTAGTCTTGTGATTAAAAAAAAAATGCAAGGCAGTGGTTTTTAAGTTCCCTGGTTTGGCTAACCAGGGAACTTAAAGATTTACCCAATCATGTATCAACCATGTATCGTATGTATGTATTTATAAATTTATTTATTGTATGTAAATATATTTCTTATATATAGTATTTATATATATTTACAGATACAGTAGATAAATAGAAAGACAGACAGATAGATAGATGAATGGCTTTTTATACATGCATGCATTGCTATTTTATAATGTTTTTCAGTGTAAACATGTCCAGATTTTAACCACTATACCCCTCCAACCCACTGCATTTGTTGTTTAAGAAGCAATGTTACATGTAAAGATGGCAGTTCCTTTAAATTTCTCCACCTATCTGGCTGGATTATGAAGACTAACATGTTTGTCTGTCTTCCTGCTGGTTTGTTTAATTATATATGAGATCAAAGTCACAGATGAAGTCATGTTATTAACATACCCAGGACTCATGATGATTACAAGATTAGTACTCCCTGTGAGGGGGCTACTTCATGAGCACAGGCTAATTAGCTGGGCGCCATGCTGCCTACTAGAGCTCTCTACAGCGAGGAAAAGTTGATTTAGTGATCGCAGAGCCTCACTTGTTGCAATTTGCATAGTACATCAGATTATAGAATTATAAAGATTGCTGTTGAAGAATCAGAAATTAAAAAAAAATAAAAATAAGAGCAGTTACCTGCTGTATAGTTCACCCAACAATGAAAATATCTGTCATAATTTACTCACCCTTGTTCCAAACCTGTATTACTTTCTTTCTGACTTTCTTTCTTATATTGAGCATAAAACCAAACTTAACAGTTGCTGGACCAGCAGCTGTTTATAAAATGACATGGAAAATAAGATTTATATTTTGGTAGTCAAGCAGAGATAGAAGATGAATTTTCTATTGTAGGCATCCACTGTTGCCAGATCTTTCCTTAAGAATCAAGTCTTGTAAAGGCATATGTCCAACACAGTTGGCCGTCTTTGCACTTGTAGGAGCACCACTCACTTGAAAAATATAAAGCTTGCTGGATAAGAAGGTTTGAAGGAAAATGCTGTCATACTTTCCTTACATTTACTTTCCTTACATTTTCCTTATATTTACATGGGGAAGTCGTGGCCTAGTGGTTAGAGAGTTTTACTCCTAACCCTAAGGTTGTGGGTTTGAGTCTCGGGCCGGCAATACCACGACTGAGGTGCCCTTGAGCAAGGTACTGAACCCCCAACTGCCGCAGCGTAAATGGCTGCCCACTGCTCCGGGTGTGTGTGTTCACTGTGGTGTGTGTGCACATTGGATGGGTTAAATGCAGAGCACGAATTCTGAGTATGGGTCACATCACTTTCACTTTTTCACTTTTTAACTCCCCTCATTTGAGTACATGCTATGACCGTGGGCCATTTCTTCAAAGGAGCTCACAGGAAGCACGAGCATTGCTTTATTAAGAGTTGGTAAATTAAACCAAACCTCATGAGAGCACCTGGCTTTTTTCAGCAGCTCCATTTGCCAGCATGGCACATTAATGAATAGAGGGATAATAGTTGACGCCGTCTGTGACTCTTAGTGACGCCAAGAGAATGTGCTGATTTAGACTCCAGAATTACTCAAGATTAACTGGTGGTATTGCGTATGATGATGGTATTTGTCTTATTCCTCCATGGGATATTTGATACCATGTTGCAGTTCCTTAAGAACACAATCCATTCTTTTGAGTGGCCATTTATTGTTTTGACAATCATAAGTTGTAATGGATGAGAATATTAAAGGGCTATCATTACCAGAAAGCGCCTGTGGTCAGTTTAAATTGGAAGCTGCTTTCTTCTGTGGCTGAATACTAATGCTGGTGGGTAGACGTGTACAGGGTCATCATGACCATCACATTTAATATCCTTGACCCATCTGACCGACTTTAGGCTTTAGTTTACCTAGTAAGCACTGTCGTATGCAGTACTGTTTCTAAAAATAAAGCTTCTTTCTTGGCATCTGTGGTTCTGTGAAGAATTTTTAGGATCCATGGACGAAAGGTTCTTTGTAGTGAAAAATGGTTCTGTAGATGATTAAATTGTTCTTCACACTAAATAAATGGTTCTTTTAAGAACTGTTCACTGTTCAACCTTTGAGGACCCAAAAATGGTTCATTTATGTCATTGTCGCAAAAAACTCTTATTTTTAGGAGTATACTGTTGAAAATATTCATATGTACGAACAGGTATCCTGAATATTTAAGGCTCAGCAGAATCTTGTTCTATTGACCTATTTTTCTTCCCTAGGGGAATTTGAGGGCCCAAAGATAGATAGAGATGTTAACACTTTTGGATATTTGCTTGCGGATCTTCTTGTATCTCGCACAGGAAAGTATCAACTGTTTCACTCTGTATCTCATCTTAGGCAGAATTTTCTGAACTATGTGAGCTGAAGACGAGCAAAGAGGTTGGTTAAAGCAACAGCCGGATCAAGCGTTGTGTAACATTAAAATCACACAGGGAAAAGCCTTTAATGGGCACAGCCAGGACCTCATAAGACCCCACAAGCCTTTGAGTCTCTGGATGATAAAGCATGTGAATGAAGACATTTCTTCGAACTGACGAACAGGTTGAGAGAGTTCATAGTGGTTTCATTCTGAACTGGAGGATTAAGCCACTCTATTAATGTTAGTCTGAGAAGAAACTGCCCTTCATTGTATTACATAGTACGGGTGAGTTCCATCGAAGGCTCAACAGTATAATGAGAATAATGGGAAACTATAACAGTATAAAAGTCTACATAATAACAGTAGAGATTCTCTTAAGGAGGAGTACTACTCCTATTATACACTCTTAAAAATAAAGGTGTGTCACGATGTCATAGAAGAACCTTTTTGTCTAAATGTTTCCTTAATCTTTACATCTGAAGAACCTTTCTGTTTCACAAAAGGTTTTTTGTGGTGATTCTTCAGATTATACAAAAGTAAGAAAGAGCTGGTTCTTTAAAGAGACTTTGACTGAATGATTCTTTGTGGAGCCATAAATGGTTCCTCTATGGCATTGCTTTCAAGAACCTTTTGAAGCACCTTTATTTTTAAGAGTGTATTTATATTTATGCAGCTGTCTTAGGGAAAAATTGCTTCACATAAGTTAATATGTGACTGACAAGGAAGCCTAAAGTTGGAAGCAAAGATACAGAGCAGTATAGACTTTAATTTTACTACAGTTGTTGTAAAAATATTAATTGGTAACTTATATATATATATATATATATGCCATATATATATATATATATTAACAATATATGGAACAACCACTGGAACATTTATGAGCTGAAAATTGTATACTCACGAGCTAGACTACTGACCATCAGCACGAGTAGGAGTTTGTACAACAGTTCACATACAAGAGCTCTGTCTTTTAGAATCAAATGGCTTGAGGGTGTATAACTGATATCTTAAAGTCTTCTCAGCTTTCCTTTACTCTCTTCTATAAAGGTGCATGTTATGTAATGTCTGCCTGGGACTTTCAGAAATGTTTATTTTAATTTTTTTACAGAGTCTTAAATTGGACATCTTATGTTTTATTCAGTTGCAGGGAGCAGATGCACTGACCATTCTCATATTCTGTAATTCACATATCTATTATCAGCGTATGGACACATGAGAACATTCTGCGGCAGTCCATGTTAAACACTGCTGTGTAATGGTAGATTTCTGCCATACGCTAAGCTTACTGAAAGTCACTGGCAGGTAGAGGAAGCAGACAGATTATGTAACACCCGTTTTTTTTGCAGGAAGATCAAAGCTGAAGCTGTATCACTGGTTGCATGGGAATTTAATGGGATGAAGCTGAGCAAGCTCAATTGTGGTGTTACCTGACTGAAGGCACTGATGTGAAAATATAACTTTATGCAACAGCTCATTTTATATTTATGCAGGAAGTGTTTATGCTGATGTATTAGGGAGCATCTTCATCAAATGTGCATGAAAACACCATTAGAGTGCAGAATATGTGAATAAACAGGAAGAAATGATAATCAGATTTGTGGTGGTATTGTAGTCAGCTTGATGGATAGATAATAAACTGCTCTTTTCTGTTTACAATAGAATCATTCTATGAAACTCATACCTTTTGATAAGGAGATTTTTAAAACAATTTGTTTGTAGGAATTTTAAAATCTGTCAGAAAAATCATTTGTTTTTAAAGTGTTAATAAGTTGCTCTTTCTGTTTCAATTCAAGTTGATATATTTTAATACATGCTGGAATATTAATATGACTTGAAAAAAAGTGTCAGGGTTGACAATTTAGAGTATGAAATTACAATCCTTCTGCTCAAGGTTGTGAAACTACAATATGCTTCTTTGAATGAGGATTTTATGCTTCAATTATTAGTTGCATCAAAACTTAAGACAAAGTAATAACAAGTGAATATTTGATTTATCCTTGAAGCTGTCACTTCTTAAAAGGATGATGATGTCATTATGATTTTATTTTTATTATTTTTATGTAAGATTATAACTTTAAAAGGGGGAAATGATCATGGTACACAACTTTGAGTCTTATTAATAATACACTGATAACTAAAATGTGTTATATGCAGTGTGTATATATAGATTTATTGATGAACAATAGATAGATAGATAGATAGATAGATAGATAGATAGATAGATATTTAATTGTTGAAGAACATACTTTTTACAGAAATAACTGTGTAGATTTGTTTAGAAGTAGATTTGTGTAGAAGTTTTCAGTATGCACTGGTGAAAAGATTTCTCAACCAGTGAATCGACAAATCCGGTTAACTCTCTCAACCTTCTTTTCATCTGTTTTTCCTCTGGGTTCACAGTGGGGGCAAGAGTGAATTATTCCTCTGCAGTGTGCTGTCAATTACAAACCTATGGCTCCATTTTTCAATTAGCTGGAACGCAGGATCCCTGGCTGAGATGAGCTGAACATTGATCCTCGTCTGAATCTCGTTTGCTTCTGAAGAAACATCAGTATGTTCTTTGTGCTTTAGTTACACTTTAAACACTGTTATCTTTTGGTCCAACACACACTCACATAAATGCATTATTTAATAAGTAAATACATTTATTCATGACTATTTGTTAGTTGGAATTGGTTGAATTCTCAGGAAGCTTGTATAAGTGAAGATGATAGAAGAAGGACAGTTGGGTGCTGTTTTTAAACACTAAATGGTTACTTGAGAAAAGATGACATCAGGAAACACTAAATGGTTACTTGAGAAAAGATGACATCAGGTGGATGACTGGAATTCATAAAAAAATAGTAAAATAGTTAGTCATGTTCTGTTTATTTCCCATCTTCACTCTTCCATCAGAATCCATTAGTTGTAGTATACCGTATACATAAAATACACAATATGATCTTTAAAGCTCTATGGCTATAGAACTTTGCGTATGTGTGGATTAGTGTGTGTAAAGTCATTATACTGCAAAGAAGTGAGGCCTAGCAGAGCTTCTATATGACTCATTTGGTAAATGGGTTAATTAGAGTGACTCACTTAATGTGAGGTTAATGATAAAAGTGCTTGCTGTAGGTCAGGACCACCGCACCGAGAGCTTGTGAACACCCTGAGAGACTGTATATCCTATACATTCAATTCCTCACACTCCCGAGTCAGATCAAGAAAGGGTCCCTCCTGTCCTTATAATATACTGTTAAGTATATGTGTGAAAGAAAAACTTATTTCTGGTCATCAAAACAATATAATATATACAGTGATTCAATGTACATTATGTATATTATCAAAAAAAAGTAGGAGTGCATAAGAAGTGATCATTTTATTTTTCTTGACATATCCTTGAAATCTATATGGCTTTATGCTTCATTGTATTTTATATGAAATTGCCAGACAGACAATGCATTAACATTTATTGATTTGTTTTGGCAAGTACTATGACATCAATCTATAGATCCTGGGTACTATTAATAACAGCCATCATGTGATCATCATATGTGTGTGTTTCAGCCACACATTGATTATTTTGTGGGGTTGAGAGATAAGATTTAATATTTTAAGTGATCAATATACTATAATTCAGTAATTAACTAAGCTACACATCTGGTCTAGTGTTTAAGTGATCATTCTTCTATAATTCTCTAATACGCTAGATATATGGACTCTCACTGTTTAACATACCACTCACCCATCAAGAGAGTGCTACACATCTGGTCTATTCTATGATCTGAAAAAGGGGCTATAAACATCTGTTTAATCTGTACAAATACACAAAAGAGACCTACAAATCCTCAATAAACTGCTACACATCTTAACTAACTTTAAGGCTCTGGTAAGGGGCTATAAACATCTGTTTAATCTGTACACAGACAGACAAGAGATGCAAACACGCCCTCCTGTGCTTTCCCACGCTTGGCCACATGATGGATCAGGTTTTTTAGGGTTTGTGACCAATGCATGTCAAATAGATGACCTTTTGGTCATGGGCTTCAAACTTCTTATTTAATTTGATCTTGTGTTATGTTTGGAAAAAGTCTAAAATGTTTGTTAAAATATTTCTAGTGGACTCATGTTTATGATCTCTGCTGGATAAAGGAGTTTTTTTCTGAGGACAAACTGGGGTTTATGTCTTATTCCTCTCATCGCGAAGCAAAACAGTATTATTGTTCGTTGCTATTTCTGTTGTGTGGGCGTATTCAAAAGCTGCGCGCTTCAGTTGCGCGTTCATTTTTTTAGAATTATTGTTTTCTTCCACATAATAATTAAAAGTTCCATCATCCAACAACAACAGTCTTATTTATAAGATCAGCGCAACATTCTTTTCTGTCTGAATAATAGTTTGTTCAGGATACAAAAAAAAAGTAACTATCATTGTCAACTAAAACTGAATTATGATATACTGTTATATATTAACATTTTATTTATATAAATTTTTTTATAACTAAAAAAATCTTATTTAAATAAATTCTTCCAATAATAATTAAACATTCCGTCATCTAACAATAACATTTTATTTATATAAATTTTTTTGTGTCTGAATAATAGTTTGTTCAGGAAATAACTATCATTGTCAACTAGAATTATGATATACTGTATATATAATTAATTACATTTTTGTTGTTGTTATTTATTGTTATATTAATTTGCTTATTTATATACTTATTGTTTTAATAATACTTGTATGATAATTGCAAGTTTCCAACAACAACAATAATTGTTGTTATCAAAGTACCTTAGACTAACAACAATTAAACTTTTTTTGGTCATTTTCTGCTTTCCATTTACTGCTTAACATGCTGATACACAAAGACAGGTACATTTTACTCTAATGGATACTAACTCCAGGCCTCTAAATATTTTATGTGCACATGTAGCACATTGGCCTGGCGTTCCCACCTGAGATGGCATAGACCAGTGAAGGAGTCCTGATGTTTAAATGGCAATTGGGTTCTATTAGAGACAGTTGAGATTAAGCTTGATGAGAGAAGAACATTATGGCATTCAAGTCTAGAAGCTTCCAGACCTCTCTGCTCTCTTCCGGGGGCGGAAGTAGCTAACAGATGGAGTGCATTTGAGAGCAAGTGTAGCGTTTACCATAGATACACCTCCACCAGCAACAGCGTGAATCCCGGTCAGCAAGTGAGCGTAGCATGTTCGCCACAGATGGCCAGTGTTGTTGTTTTTTGCAGATTTTTATAAATTTGCTTGCCAGTCTTTCTTGTATATTTCCTAAAGAAACATTTATACTAGTTATGAGTACCCCCCCCCCAATGAATCAGTCAAATTGGTTTGGAAAATGGTGAATGATTCATTAGCAAACTGATTTGCATAAAAAAGTGCTTATCCAAAAGACTGGAAAAATTATAGAAATACAGTGGGAGTTTCTTAAAGGTACATTAGCACAAAACAGCCTTTCATTTTAAGGGGCAGAGAAAATGGTTGTACAAAACTAAATTATGTTGCAATAAGTAATCAGAAGCATAAAAGTTTATACATCAGCAACAGACTAAGAAGCTATAACAATTTGGGTAGCATTTTTGGATAGTGTCTTATAGGATCCTGGAGTTGTTTACGGCACACATTTTCTCCCTGTTGCCCTGTTCCTTGGCTAGGGGCTGATTGTTTGGCCTGTTGACAACTCTATTAATCTCAGTCCTGTACGGGCCTGTCCACCTCCCCCCAAAAAAACTATTTTTAAAAGCCTTTTGTGATGTAAAATGTTGTTAACCTTAAGGACAAGCTGACTGGACAAGCATGATAGCTCTTATCGCTAGCTACAATGTGGACAATCCATGAATTATACACAAGTGTTTAGCAAATGTTACCAGAGCTACCACTGCATCAATAGCCAGGATGTGTGTGGGTTGTGTTAGAACGGCTGTATTTCAGTCATCCTCGCTCTGCTTATCAGTGGGTGAGATAAAATACGTGCAGCTCTGGTTTTTTGTGGTTTGGTCAAGAGCTGATTCAAGAACAGACTCTTATACCTGAATCCTTCCTACACCATTAACAGAGCCACGACAAAAGCATTTCACTTTCTTTTTTATGTTTGTTTACTGTATTCATGCTGAAATTACAGATGAAAAGCCCTTCACTTTGTTGATGGATTTTGTGAATTAAACGAAAGACTTTGACCATTGTTAATCTTATGTAAATTTTACTGTTTGATCTAGGGACACGCTATTTATAATTATTAAATGATATTGGACATTTAATTGTATGCTGTTATTATGTATTATTATTACATAATTTATTATAATTTATTTTTCTGTCCCTATTTTTACATTTTACTGTAGCACACTTAAAGTTAATCTTTAAAAACTTTAAAGACAATTTAATAATTTAATGTAGTTATTTTATTTTTTTTAAATGAAACATTTTAATATTAGCCATTAATCAGTTATCAGACATAATATGGAAATAATTATCAGCTTTTCGGTATAGGCCACAATTAAAATTTCTGCCATAAAATTCATAGAAATCCTCCATGACCCCGTCTTTGTCTCTGGTGACCAGGAGGATGGGAACATCTGCCATAGTGCCTTTCAGTGCTTCTACTGACTCATATCAATTATTAAATAATGCATTATTTCATCTATCCTTCTATCTTTATATTACTTGACTTTACTTTACTTTAGAGAGGCTAAAAGCATCTCTTTCTCTTTCTTACATAATCGCTGAAGCTATCTGGATTCCCTCTGTGCACTCTTATATGCAGAGAACATGTAGACAGATGGATACAAACAAACCCTATATTCCTGGTTCTCTCAGTTGGCAAAGACAATGATAATGCAAGATAAAAAAGAGGATATATTGGCTTTTTTCACTCACATGGGCAACACTCACACAAGCCTTATTTATAGAAAAAATGTATTGTGTATTTCTTATGCAATATGCATTAGATAGATAAAGCACACAATATACAAGTGTTACTATGAAGGTGTGATATTTTTCCACACATACAGTAATATAATAATTTCCCATGATAAAATAATTCAGGCATAAATGATGTGCTTATAATTCTTTAGAAAATAATAATTGTTTTGGGGGAAAAAAAGCACAAACAAACCATTGTTTTTCCTTTCTGTGGTTTTCTTTTATCTAAATACATTCCAGTGAGTATTAATTTAGGAGACATTGTTGCTGTCTTTCTAAGTGACAGTCCTACTGGTGCAACCTGGGGTTAAGTGTTCAGTCCTTAAAGGGTTCAGCTTTTACCACTATAAAAACCCATTACATCTTTGTTGTAAAATCCAATCATTGATTTTATAAAACAGATCAGGATTAGAAATAGGTTTAATGTGATCACACACAGACAACTCTGTAATGCACTCTTCAATCCAGACATATTTAAAAGCTAAAATCTGATCAATGGCAGAACCACATTCACAGTCCCCTTTCAGCTGCATTGAACTACTGTGGTTCCCTATTGATATTTCACTCGTACTGCGTCTGCTAAAGATGCTATGGGAAAAAGCCTTTTTCTCCTGAACTGAAGCCTTTTTCAATTACGCAGTGACGACTCCATGCTCTATGCTGATCCCGAAGCCTAATCGCCGTTGACATGCCTCACAGCTGGACTGAGACCTCTCTGCTTGGCTGGTCCGCTTCTTCGCCGCCTCAGCGGTGGCAGCTTCTGGTCCTATTCCCCTGCCGCCATCTGGTGATTCTAAAAAAGCTTATTTCTAAGAGGTAAGCCCTAAAAGAGCAAAATTTCTAGCGCCAAGAGCGCGCTGTCCCCCAGCCAACAGATATTGTTCCTGGGAACCGTTCTCGACTCGCACCAGAGCGTGCACTGGCTATTCTGCAGCCAATTGTGTTGCTAGCCATGCTATGTAGCTGCATGACTCAGTCGTCACTTCAGTCGAAGTAACCTAAGAATCCTGTGGCGAATGCCCGCTTATATAGCCAGATGACTCCGTCCATTCTAGTGGGCTCTGATGGGCTTTGTCACCATAGGTTCGTGTATCTCTGCTGCCGAGCCATTGGATCGTTTTTTATGTATACTGCACAAACCAATGATTGTAAAAGGCTTCAATTCAGGAGATAGAAGGACTTAGAAGGACTTAAAAAGGCTTTATACTGTAGCATCTTAAAAATTAAAGACGCAGTACTCATTCCCGTATCTCAGGGATCTTATATGGTATGAATCTAATATACCATATATACCACAGTTTGCTGCATTGTTGCTTGGAAACACATTTGCTGATTTGCTTTCCGTATAAATTAAGGTCTGTAAAAAACATGCATTTATTTTGCATTTACTTGAATGCATGCAAGCAAGAAGATATCCATTAATGCACATCAATCAGACATATGAATGTATTTATATTTTTTCCTGCTATGTTAATAGTGTTTTATGCATTGATTAAACACTGTCTATTGGTATAGTGACTTTCTGAATAATTGATCATGTAATGTAATCTGACTGATTTTCTAGGTTATATAACTTGCTCTGTGCTCCATTGGTCAGAGTAGCATATAATGGAATGTTCAATCATGTTAAAATCCACACATTCACACTGCACTGTGGATACCTGCTGTCTGCTTTTATTCCATTCATAAAATATTGTTGTCATGTCACATAAACATTAAAATGACAGTAACTGCTCTCTTTTAAGCAGTTAACTTTTAACCAGTAATGCACTGCAACAGCTCAGTGCTTTTATTGGATTGAGTTAACATCAAGGCTTTGCATTTATGTTTTATGATTTTCAAATGCTTTTTCTTTTTTTTTGTCATAAACCAAAGAGACAAATAATATCCTTTTCCCTATTGAAGGGATATAAATTGAAATAGAAAATTCAGTTGGTGGGCAATCTAGCCTTGTGGGCAGTGCACCAACATATAGCGTTGGTTTACTACAGGCGTCCTGAGTTCAAATGTTCAAATAAATATATTTATTTACATACTGACCCAAATTTGCACCATTTTTGGTTTGTCCAGGAAAAAAGAAGCCATGCTGAAGGTCAAGGTTTGGTATGAAGTGCTGGGGCAGTTTAATATTTGTTTTGTTTTAAAATAGCTGATGTGAAGGACAGGTTGCATTATCAATACAAGACACAGTAGATGCTTTGAAAGACAGATCTCTGTGTTTACAATGATGTGCTTTGGGTTACACACAGTCTGTACAGAATTTTCTGGTATTGGTAAAATCTTTTTCTTTGCTGATTATTTTCTTCTCTCTTTGTGATTTGTGAATAGCATCAATCAACTGTGCTGCTATTTCAGCGGTGTGTTCTATATGTCATTCTTTAGTCTCACACTTTCGCACAGAGAAAGCATTTTCCCACTCTCACCCTTCTTGCCTGCTTGGTTTTGTTGGACTACTAATTTCTATAAGTGGCTCACCCTTAGCATCAGCATGTGTCTTAACCTTACAGTTAATCTGTTATAGATATGATGATTCACCAGCTACTCTTAAAATTAAACATGTATCTGAACCACCTGCTCTCAGAGCCTTAAAGCATTCTGAATATGGATATTTATAAATTCATTTTAAGAAAAAATGTCTACACTTTTGACATGCTAAAGACTGATGTCCAATTTCTGTTTCTTTTCTTCAGTATTGTTTTGGCTCCAGATGGACCACCCATGAATCATTCACATACCAATATATATATTGTATACTGTCCAAAAATTGTGTTTCCTTCAGTCTCAGGAGGACAATTCAGTCTATTTTGAATGAGCTACTTCTTTAGGGCATGCAAAATTATTGAATGCATTGCATTTCAAAATATATTTAAATAGAAAACAGTTATTTCAATTTGTAATAATAGTTCATTGTTTATTTCACATTTTTACTGACTTTGCTATATTTTTGATCGAAAAAATGCAGCTATGACAAACAAAAGGGATTTTTTCATAAACGTAAATAAATCTTACCGACCCCAAATGGTAAGAACGGTAGTGTGTCTTTTTTATATTCCACTAAAGAAAGAAAAGTCATACAAGTTTGGATTAATATGACAGAATCTTTATTTTTGGGTAAACTATCCCTTTAAAATGGTGTGTAAATCAAATAAGATGCAAAATTGACTGGATTTTCAAAAGTCAGTCTCTGCGCGGCTAACCTGGCTTTACATAACATTTGATTTTTGTTGGTTCTGATGATCTTGTCAGGTAGGCATTGAAAAGCTTTTGAGTTCAAAGTCAGCACAGCATTAAACATGCAATTATAGTAATTTACCACTCTTAAGTTAAACCTGTTTTCTTCCTTCTTAGCGGCCAGTTACATCCATGAAAAAGGTCTTTATGCTGCTATTTTCCTGAAAGGGTATGTTTTCCCCTGTGGAGCGGATGTGTGAGATTGTGTACTTGTGTGTGTGTGTGTGTGTGTGTGTGTGTATGGTGGAGTGAAAGGGCTACCAGGCACAATATGTGTGTGGGTGTTTATTTCTGGCATTCGGTTAAGACAACCGGTTGCCTTCATGTAGAATGAGTAAGAAAGGAAGAGGGAGAGGAGGAGGCGAAATGAGAGTCCTCCCACAGATTATTTGAAATGCAAACAAATGTTGTCCAACTTTGTTTAGAGGAGAAAGTCAGGGGGATGTTTGTCCTTTTAAAACCCTCAAGGCTCCAATTATTTCTGAAAAATAGAAAACGTCCTTAAACACTTATGTTTTTCCTCTGTTGATAGTACATTTCCTTCTTGTAAACAGCAGTTGTATATTTTTGCTCAAGGGAGGAACCCCCCCCCCCCCCTCTTTGTTCTCCTTTTGTTTCTCCTTTTTTTTTTTTTTTTGTGAGTTGTACAGAAACAACAGGACTTTTGGATGGGAAGCCGACACCCATGTTACCAAACAATAGGGCAGACAGAGATACAGTACTTGGGCAGTAGGCCAGGGTTTACTGGTTTCACTCATTACCCAGGTTTAGCGGGGGTCATGGAAACGGAGAGATCAGGAGAACAAGGGTGAATAATGAGCTCAAACAATCCAGATCCAGATCAGAGAGGTGTGAACGCTCACATGCCTGATTCAGATTATGCTCCACTTCACTTTTCAGTAGGGCTGTGCAAAAAATCGAACGCGATCGTCATGCGCATCTCAACAGTAAAGCCGGTTCTGTGATTAGCATGTTAATTGCATTCTATTTTTTGCACATCCCTACTTTTCAGTTACAATAGATTGGTCAGGATGATTCTGTATTAAAATAAGATGTATTGTTCTGAAAATAAGTGGTCAGTGACATTACTTTTCTTGTCCTGATAAAATAATGTATTCAATTAATATCTTTGATAACAAATGAATTAAAAATAATTTTGATATATAGCAAACAAGTACACACTCGCACGGGCTTCTGCGTTTCTGCATTTCCCTTCTTATCTCCACATCTTCTTCCTCTCAGGCATGTGACCCTACTGTCACACTATTAAACAAGAGTCATTAAACGCTGACCTACATGTAAGTTGATGACAGCTTGAGTTATCGCTGAATATGCCTCTATTCGATTATAACTACTTAACTTGTTTATAGATATATTTTGCAAAATCATTTCCTAAGTCAGTTTGTGAGAACCGTCAGTGTTTTGATCTGAAATGAGTTCCTGTCTTCTATTTAATTGTTTGTATCATGTTTCACATACGACAGTCTGTTAGGCAGCACTGCATAAAGTTACAGGAATCATGCAGTGCTATTTTTAACCATGTAACTTCAGTGATGCCCTGAAGCACTTTGAGAGTGTGTGTTGAGACCAGTTTAGTAGTTATAAAAGAAGTGGTCGTAGTCATACAGTAAGTTCACATTTGACAGAAAACCCAGTTCTTCTTGCCTTTATCTTACACGTGCTCACAAACTCACATTAACTATATGGATCTTATTGTAATCATAAACTCACACTGGCATTTTTTTTTTGAATGTGCAAATTCTTTAAATAATAATTTTTTTTAAATAAATGAAAGCCATATAATATGATGTACACTATTATTAATAAAATGACCTTTATTTTGCATTACAGTAATGAGATTTTTCGTATTATTATAATGAGAATTTGGAGAAAAGTTATGTAATTGACACTACGTTAACCTGAATTGGCTTATACTAATAAACTCACTCTCACATACATATGTTTATATGCCACATAAAATAAATAAATGATAAATAATTAATATATATTTTTTAAATTAGCTTAAATTCTAAACAGCACAATACTTCAATACAATTTAAATAATAATAAAAAATATATATACATATATAAAACAAAATATTAAATATATATTATTATTGTTAGACTTTTAATATAAAAGGATCTGATTATCTAGAATGATTTTATATTTATTATCGTCAATGCTTATTTCTGAGTAGAAGTTGAATCTGAAGTTAATAAATAAATGCGCATTTATTACATCATTTGAAACTCAGGACTGTAGGATATCATGGAAAATGAAGGATGCATCCATATTTCCTGATTTGGATATTCCTTCTTACTTCCATATATTTGGATGTGCCCTCCTACCTCCATGCACTGCCTGCTGTTTCTGGTTTGATAGCAAAATATCTATAACTGTCAATAGCTAGTAAGGTCACAACTGGAAAATGTCGTCATGGAGAGCATTAAATTTCAGTCTGTATGACCTGTGGTGGCATGGAAAGTGCTGATCTAGGATCAGTTTTTGTCACATTGTATATCCTGATGTATGTTATCAAAATATATTTGTTTTCATAGGTGGGGATAGCTGTTCCTGGATCAGCACTGATCAGCATCGGCTGGAGGAATTTCAGCCGTTGTTTGCACGGACAGTTGGCGATGGTGTGTTTGTGTGTGTATGCAGTAGGGTAACTTGAGCTGTTCCCTGGGAGCTCAGGCACGAGTCGAGCGTGATATAATCCCTTTGACTAGTGACCAGACTACTGCCACCTCTCATTCCTGTGTCACTGTTTGCTGCTCAGTTATGAGCTTGTGTACTTGGTTTTCATGGGAGCTTAAGCAGTGATTTTGGTCTGATTTCTCTTATTATTCAGAACAAGCCATCTAGGTTCAAGCTAATAGTTCACCCCAAAATAACAGTTGCCATCATTTACTTGCCCACATGTCTTTCTGAACTTAAATGCTGTTATTTTTTCTATGTAATAGAACCGTGAAATTTCTTCTTTTGTGTTTAAGGGAAAAAATAAAATAAAAATACCAGCATGATGAGCGCTAGATAAAAATTAAACCGTTCCTTTAACAGTAAATATAGCACAATTCATCCTCGATTAACCTGTTTGTTTTCTGTGTTAGCTAGCTAGTGTTAGCCTGCTAGCTAGCTAGTTTGGTGGATGTTGGGTTTATATAGGTCATCCCAGACCCATCAGGTGCCTGGAAGAACACAGAACAGGCTCATTCATTGTGTGTGTTGGTCTGTCTGTTGTGTGTGTGTGTGTTTTAGGGCAGTGGATTAGGTGTGATTATGGGGCTCAGGGTTTACTGAGCCTTTGACCAGCTGCTCAGTGCGGTCTGCTTAAAGCCAACTTTCTGACACCGAAAATACAGAGGGAGAGGAAATCAAAAGAATTCTTTATAAGCCTGTTTATAGTGAAATTTTCTCTCGGACCACACTTTTAGCACATTCTGTGAAGCAGCCTCATATTTGAGGGTGAATTTAAAAAAAAATAAGCCCTGGGGCACATTTACCCTACAATTAAAATAAAATAAAATACATTCTATTTTGATGAAATACATTGTTTTGCATTAAAAATGCAAAAGTATAGCCTTTTTAATATTTTTTGTTTTTCATTGTATTTTTTTCTTGACCATAAACTATAGTCAGAAAAAAAAAAGGAAATTTTACTCACACTGATATTTCCAGTGCGAGTACCCTAGTGAAAAATATACTAACATTAATTTGAAATATATTTATTTTGTGCTACTTATAGGCCTACCACAAATACATTTATATATTTATGTGTTTAATAAAAATACCCTGCAGTTGTACTTTTGGTATACTAAACTTGTATACTTAAAGTCTGCTAAATTGAAATATCTAATTTTGTACTTAATGCATTTTAATTGTCTGGAAGTAGTTCCAATTAAGATATACTGAAGTATATATGATTGTGCTAAAGTGGAACTACTACAAGTATACTGAAGGTACACTTTAAATATCTTGCATTTAAAGACTGAGATAAAGGGATAATACAATACAATCCTAATCCTTACAATCCTAATACAATACAGTAATACAATACAATCCTTATTAATAGTGATATTTAAACACATTTTAGGCACAATATTAAGAAATGTGCATTGTGCAATAAAGAAATACTCCAAATAAAGTTTAATGATAATTTTTTATAGTAAGTCTTAAGTGATATGTCATTTGAAGTACAGTTAGTATGAATTAAATACATTTTAAATACTTTTAAATATTATTATATAAATAATAATATAATAGTTCATGTTACAGTGATGAGATTTTATTAAAAAAATGCTTATTTGTTCTGAAAATGTCACTATTAAAAAATCAAATTGTTCTCTAACTATGCTTCCTTTTCAGTTGAAAGCATAGTATATTGTTTTTTGTTTGATTGTTTTTTTTCTTTTGAAAGTGTTTTGTGCGATTTATCCTTGAATTTGTTTTCTTTTGAATGCGTGTTGTCATTTTAGGGGCGCTGAAAGACATTTTGAGTAATTTGTGTAGGGTGGATGATGTCTGAGCACACTCTGCAAGGTTAAACACACACACACACACACACACACACACACACACACACATAAATACACAGAGGCATCGAGATGCATGAGTCACACAGAGAAACTTCAGACTGACTTCCTGTGGGTCTCTTAGGATTTTCCATGATGAACAACGTGATGCGAAGAATTTGACATTGCTGTGGACCGAGACTTCAGTCTGAATGCTAAAGGATTTAATTTGTATAATTGATGTGTTTAACAGTTGACCATGACCTCATATTTGTTTAAATCCCTGCCAAAACCTAAATGCTTAAAGCCAAACACAAGAACATTCAACATGTTCTCAGTCTCCTTTATATGACAGAAATCCTCATGCATGTCCTGTAGCATGTAGTGCTGGATAAGGCATTCTTTGAAGTGGTAATAGCTCATATTTCTCATTTTACGTAAGCACATAAGAGGCTCCGCCGGATTTAATCCTGTCCTGATGGAGAGAGAAAGGCGGAGTCACATAGCAGCCAATGCCGTCACGGTTGTTGACACTCGCTGCGGTTGCAGACAGGTTACTTGTTGTGCTGCAATGTAAAGACACATGGTATTTGGTGACTCCCTTCACTCTGATCTAAGATGAGCTTTCCTTGCATAATCCAAACCTATTAAAGCTGGTGTGAAGTCAGCAGCAGTAGCAAGAGCAGATGCTTCAGAGTAGCATGTTGAGTGAAGTATGAGTAACGAAAAATGAAGAGAGAAATAAAGATATGTGCAAACCTGCTAGGATTAATATTTCACGCTGTTGGTTTTATTGTCACATAGTTTTCCGCTTTTTGCTTTTACTTAATGTAGTTTTGGAAATGAATGCAAAAGACAATAGCAGTGGGCATCCTCCCGTACTATTTTCTGTCAGTCATATTGTTATTATTGCTGCTTACTATCATCACTATTACAGTATTTCTCATATTAACCCCTATCGTATATATTAAAGGGATTGTTCGCACAGAAAAAAATAATGTCATTATTTTCTCAGCCTAATGTTGTTTCAGACCTGTTATACAGTCTGGTGTTGTTTATATATTTTCAAAATGTCATACAGGTTTGAAACAGTGTTATTTTAGTGTTATTTATAATATTATTTAAATATAAAATAATATTTATTAGTAGAAATAGCTTTTGTGTTTTATGTTTTCAGGTTTCATTTTAGTTTAATATTTAGAAATGTATTAATGTGCTTTTGTAATTTTTTAAGTATTAGAATTTAGGTTAATTTATTTTAAAGTTTTTGTTTATTTCCATTTAGTAATTTTTGTGCTTCAACTCATTTTAGTTAGTTGTTAATTTACGTTGAGTTTAAGTTTTTCATTTAATATTTATAATATATTTTGTTTCAGCTGTATTACAACAAAAAATTTTTTCCATAGTTTTAGTTTTTGTTAAAGAAAACCTTGGTTTGGAACAACATGAGTAAATTATGGCTGCAATTTCATTTTTGGGTCAACAGTTCCTTTAAACTTCGGTGTAACATTAAATGTAGATGAATAATATCTTAAATTATGCAGTTCTGTCATTTTTGCCAAGTGGGTAATAAAATAGGTTACACTAGAAGCCACTCATCTCTCTGTCTCTCTCTCTCTCTCTCTCTCTCTCTCTCTGTTATGAAACTATGTTCCCCTGCCTTTGAGAGTCAAATCAAGCATGACAGGAACCATACGTTCTGTATCTGTTCTCTTTCTCATCAGAGCAAAACTCTGTAGTTTTAGCTGAAAGCTGGTTCCTCATTTGTACACCCGTTTTCTCCAGTGGGTGGATCTGACCTGTGAACTCAAGTCAGGCCGGCCAACTGTGTCAATACTGATTAAAGAGTGTGTTCTCAAACAGGAAGCAGTCTCATTGGATGGATGATGCGTGAATATCTATGTATAAATGAATAATCCACTCTGTCTATCTCTTTGTTTCAGTGTACAGGAGAGGAGAGCTGGGTGGACAGCAGGACAGTTTATATTGGACAGAAAGAGCCTCCACCAGGAACAGAAGCGTACATTCCACAGAGATTTCCTGACAACAGAATTGTATCCTCAAAGGTCAGATGTGCTCCACGGCCAAACAGCTATCTGAACCAAAAACGATATGCACATACTGATAATGTACAGTCATCTGGTCATTACAGAAAATTAAACACAGAAAACATAATCAGGAGGACATTAAAATAATTTTTGGTTTTGTATTCCTATATATATATATAAGTTTAATATATTAAATATTATTAAAAAATAAAAATTAAAACAACCAGAGACGTAAAATTGTGTAAGATAAAAATAATAGCTGCATTATTACATTATTTTTTTTATACCATTGGTTTTTGCTTGTTTTTGTTTCGTTTCTTATTTTATTTTTTTGTTTGGTTTCTTGTTTTGTTTTTTTTTTTTTTGTTTTTTTTTTTTGGTTTGGTTTGTTTTGTTTTGTTTTGTTCGGTTTGATTAGTTTTTTTTTTTTGTTTTGTTTTGTTTTGTTTTGTTTTGTTAAACATGTCTCTTTTTCTCCACAGTATACTTTCTGGAATTTTATACCGAAGAATCTCTTTGAGCAGTTCAGAAGAATCGCCAATTTCTATTTTCTGATCATCTTTCTAGTGCAGGTTTGTGATGGTGTCACTTATGGAAATTGTCCTATTAGCATGAGCTGGCCTTTCTGTGACAGCTTGATGTGTGATATTTCCCCTCTCACCATCTCTTTCTGTAGCTGATCATTGACACACCTACCAGTCCTACGACCAGCGGTCTGCCTCTTTTCTTTGTCATCACTGTCACAGCCATTAAACAGGTGAGAAAAGACCCTTAATTTTCCTCTATAATAGGTGTCATAATTGTAATGTCACTCCTTCATTGGTCTCTTTCACCCCTTTAACTCTCTGCAGGGCTATGAGGACTGGATCAGGCACAAAGCGGACAACGCTATAAACCAATGTCCAGTCCACATCATCCAACATGGCAAAGTCGTACGCAAACAGAGTCAAAAGCTACGGGTGCGTAATCACATACTATGAGTATAAAATCTGGAGCTGACAACATATAGATTAGTGAATTGTGCCGTTAGCGCCACCACATGAATTTGAAAAACATGACTGTTTTCAAACAGGTTTCCCCGAACAGCCCATTGGTGAAACAAACTCATACCATTGGTTGGGCTGCTCTGCACGCTTAAATGAACAGCAGTGTTTTGAAAGTCACATGGTGTTTGCATTTTTTGGGAAATCAACTTGTCAATGGCTTTGCATGTATGCAAATTAAGCTGGCATAGGTAAAAAAAAGAAAAAAAAAAGGAAAAATGCTAAAAATTGCACACTTCAGCTCTGAAAATGTGTTTTTTTTTTTCATTCTCAGAGAAATAAATCAACAAAGTTTCGCTCTACTAACCAGCTTTCTGCTTACACAGCCAGCTTGCTGTTTGGAAACAGAATGTTGGCCTGTCAACAAGCAGAATGACAGTGTGCCCACATTACCCACAATGCAGTGGGAATCCTTTGTCATTTAATTTTGAAACTTTTTATCTCTCACTCTCTCTCTCTCTCTCTCTCTCTCTCTCTCTCTCTCTTTCAATATAGAATATAAAATTGTATATAAAACTTGAAAAGCACAGTGAAAAACACTGGAAGCTGTGATGATAAAGAGAGAATGTGCTTGAATACTTACATTACAGCTTTTCCTACTGATTATCCGGTCAGCATCTGTAATCCATTACGCAACCCATGCAGACAGGCCAGCGGGAACAACAACCAGGATCAGGATTTTCATTTATGTAGATTCATGAGTATGATTTTTTTATTATTCCACTGTTATGTAAGCAACTCATTTTCTATAGTTGATTCGTTGATATTGATGTCGCATAGCTTTAGTATATCTTACTTTATTCAAGCACTCTGTCAGGGAACATACTAAAAAAATTATAATACTTGAGTATTTAGGTCACTCCAGAAGTATATTTAGACGATAAAATGACCAAGAAATGATGAACAGTGGATGACCTGTTCTTAAAGTCACAGTGTGTATTTTCTGTAGTTTGTTTCAGTGTCTTCACATATCAACATTTGCTCAACAAATGGTGTGAGTTTGATCCAGGATTGCTGGTTTTGTCCAAACAATGGTTGGTGGAGACTGTTTGGAATCAGTCATAATTTTTGCAGTTAGTTATGATGTTGCCATTGACAAAAATTACACTCTTTACCATTACTTTTTCCTACTCAGAAAAGTACAGCACAATGTAAAATATTCTCACTTTATCGTCAGGTTGTTATTTGATTCAAACTGTTACTGTAAATGTTGAATTTGACCCTTTCTTGCTCTTTGACCTTTCAGGTGGGTGATATTGTCCAGGTTAAAGAGAACGAGACATTTCCATGTGACCTCATACTGCTGTCCACCAGTAGAGAAGACGGAACATGTTTTGTCACAACAGCCAGCTTAGATGGAGAGTCCAGCCATAAGGTGATTGGTCATTTTATAGAAAGGCAAACATGTTACTGTTATTAGTCCTAAAACTTAACATTAGGGTTTTATTCTAAACATTATTCTATACATTGTGACTGAAATGTTTTGACTGCACTATAAAGCACACTGCCAGTAATTCATATTAGATGGGAGATGGTAGAAATGTGTGTGAGAGTTTTTGACCTTGGAATGCCGACTGTTTTGTCTCGTGTTCTCCTCTCTATACAAAGACCTATTATGCAGTTCAGGACACAAAGGCATTCAACACAGCGGAGGAGGTGGACACACTACACGCTACGATAGAATGCGAACAACCCCAGCCAGACCTGTACAAGTGAGTGATACACACATATATCAGCAGAAAACACATAAACAAACCCTCGCTTTCTCTAAGAGTCACTGACTGTGCATAGAACTACTGTTGGACTGGCACAACAGCATGCCACACACTCCAGATACCCCACACAAATATCCTCTCACACACACACACACACATTGACACAGAGCCCAGACTAGAATTATTTCTGTCTTTTCTTCTTCTGCTGCTGTAGATTTGTGGGACGAATCAATATTTATTTGGATCGAGACGAGCCCATCGTGAGGTAAATCTATACTCAGGAAATTGACTTTTAATTAAGGGGCCAGTGTGTGAAAGATTGAATTCAAGAGGGACACTTTATCATTTTCATAGAACAGGTCTCTCTTCCAATCCTGATCCTTACTAAAGAATTCTGCTCCTCTTTAGTTTTCCTTGCAAACCACTTTAACTTTAATTAAAAATGTTCTATGTTGTATTTGGTACAATTGTGGAAATAAATATGAACGTATACATTATTGAAATTAAATGAATACAAAATATTTAATATTATATAATAGTATATGTAATATATATATATATATTGCATTTTATATAAAAAAATACAGCAAATACTGTTATCTTGGTAAATTTCACATATACAGTACAAATATGTTAATAAATCTGAATAAATGGAGTATTTAAAATGAATAAGATGATATAATTAGGTAATTTATTATATGTTATAATATAATATAATTAGAGTAGTAGTAATATCAACAAGTTTCATTTAGGCAGCTTCACAAATATTTATTTTCATATTTAGTACATTTATTTAATTAATATTAGGATAGTCTATACATAGCATGACTGTTTTATGTGTGTTCATATTTGTGTTTTAATGAATATGTAGTTCATATTTTCATTGCTATAACTGGTCACCGTTTCTTTTAATTTACCGTTTCCATTTAACATTTCACCATTTTTTAAATTTAAAATAGTCCTGCAATGTGACAGATGAACTTGAAGTACAACACATAATCATGTTTGTAATGCTGCATTTGATCTGTTTGATTATTTTAGACCCCTGGGTTCTGAGAACCTGCTGCTACGTGGAGCCACACTGAAAAACACAGAATACATACATGGTATTAAAAAACAACACTACATATTTATGTTTCCTTTATGCACATACACATTAATTATATTTGTAGTCGATTCAAGGTATGTATGTATTAGTTTGTGTGTTCCTTAGGAACACTGTTTGCGCTCCGTCTAATTGTATTGATGTGTATGCTAAGATCCATCACTATAATCTGGCACAATGCTAATGTGATTTTTTTTTTAGGCAATAGGAAGGGCAGGAGAACAAGAGAAGAGAGTTGCTGATTGAGTCGTTCTGTCACTTTGTTCCCACTGTAATTAAATGAGTCACTGAGGCTTGTGAGATCAGAAAGAAGTTCTTAATTGCTAGAGAGAGAGAGCGAGAGAGGGAGATGAATGTCACATTATACACATGAGGATTCTAAGAGCAGGGCAAGCTCTCAAAATGTTTAACTTTGTTACAGCCGAGCCATTATGACGTAATGGCACCATACGGTAGGACCTCAGTTATGTAACAATGGCTTTTACATTATCATAGCATCAAAGAGGCTGTACAGAGACAGTCACAGAGGGGAATTATGATCTCAAAATGCTCTTCATCCTCTCTTGTTTCTCTAGCTGTGGCCATCTATACGGGCATGGAAACCAAGATGGCCCTCAACTACCAGTCCAAGTCTCAGAAACGCTCCGCTGTTGAAAAGTAAGACACAGTGATAGGCTTTCACTCAGTTTATCTTGCTGTCAGCATGTACAGGGTAATGCATTTAGTGTGCTGTTTGTAAAGCAAATTGAGGGCTTCTGTATTTGATGTCACAATTTGTATCAAGTTACACTCACATGTGTCTCGCTGACAATTTTGTCAGACAGATAGATGCAGCCATTAGGAAAACACGTAAAATATGTTTTTATTGAATAAGCAGGTGTACTTTCAGAGATCTTCTTTCAGAGTTTGGATAACATTGACTTTTTCAATCAAATAAATGTTGATTTTTTTGACTTAATTTAATATTGTAGATGTCATTCGGACAGGAGATTTTTTTTTTATTTAAATTTTTTCTGAAAAAGAGTGATATTAAACTCAGAGACCCTCAGGGAAAGTTACTGCGGTTAGATCTTGTCACCCTGATGTATGATATGTGTCTTTGCCATTAGGTCCAAAAATGATTATGCTCATACTGCGTGTCTTGGATCATCTCATCGCTTTTTGTCCTGCAGGTCTATGAACGCCTACCTGATTGTGTACCTCTGCATTCTGATCAGTAAAGCTCTGATCAATACTGTCCTGAAATATGCCTGGCAGGCCAACCCAAACAGAGATGAGCCCTGGTACAACCAGAAAACCGAGACTGAGAGGCAACGGCATGTAGTACGTGCTATAAAATAATGCTTATTATTATTATATTTGTAATTTTATTTTAATTAATTTTTGTTTAACTTTTTAATCATTTATTTCAGTTTATTATTATTTTTATCTTTTTTCTTCTTCTTTCAAAATCATTAAAAATCTTAATTATTCCAAATTATGGCCAACATTGTGTATAATAACTATATTTTATGCTTTCATGTCATTAACACAATCAAAGCAAAACAACTGCACAAACTCAGGCTTATTTAATTCCCTGCATTTTGTCCCTTCAGTTAATCCGGGCATTCACAGATTTCCTCGCCTTCATGGTTCTGTTCAACTACATCATTCCTGTGTCCATGTATGTGACTGTGGAGATGCAGAAGTTCCTTGGCTCATACTTCATCCTGTGGGATGATGACATGTTTGATGAGGAGCTCGGAGAGGGACCGCTCGTCAATACCTCAGATCTTAATGAGGAACTTGGACAGGTAGGAAACCTCTTCAGTCCACTCCAAAACTGCTGCCAGAGTCATTATTGGTTCACTGTTTCTGTTCTTTCTTCATCACAGGTGGAATATGTCTTCACTGACAAGACTGGCACTTTGACAGAAAATAACATGGAGTTGAGGGAGTGTTGTGTAGATGGCCATGTTTACGTGCCACATGCCATCTGTAATGGGCAGATCTTACCTGGAGCTACCGGAATGGATATGATCGACTCCTCTCCGGGCGTAGATGGAAAGGTGAGCTTGTTTTCTGTTTTTCTGTGTTTCCATAACTGTTGGAAAATCATATATTAAACTTTTACGTTTTTTTTTTTTTTTTTTTGCATATGTTTTATTTTGCAAGCAAAAGTGACAGGAAACACTGTTACAAAAGGTTTCAGTTTTAACAATTAAATAAATGTACAATGTATCATGGTTTCCAAAAAATTATGTGGTAACACAACTGTTTTTAACAATGATAAGAAGAAATGTTTTTAGAGCAGCAAAGTAAATGCATTATTTTATTTTTTTTTATCTAATACCATGACATTTCATTATTATTAAGTGTGACTGAAGTATGCAGATACATTTTGAACCACTGACATTTGATAAGGAAGCTATAAAAACTTTTGTTCAATGAGAGAATGAATGTGCTATTGTGAGCGGTGAGTTATGTTTCATTGCACAGATAAATCATATTATCACAAAGGCAAGTTTTGCATGAATATTTTAACTGTGGATGAGTGGAAAGATGGATGGATTCTAATTTTATCTCAGATAAATGAGCTTAGAGCAACGTGACATTAATTCAGCAGATTAGCTAAACCATCTAATGTGTTAACTTGTTAAATTTAACATCACGTCTCTTGTCAGTTGTGTTTTTTAATGTGTTTTTTATGAATAACAGTTTGGATAAACTCAAAATAGTTTTTGTTAGAATTATATTGTGTGCATGTGCATAATAAAGTGAAATATCAGAGTTCACTGTTGTTGAGATTTTGAATGCCTGCTTGTATCAAATGTATCCAAATATTTACTGGATACATGAGTATTGACTGCATTTTGTTCAGAGTTAGACACAGATAGCCTCTCTCTATCCTTTTATCTCTCCGTCTCTGTCACTTAATCTCTTTTCAACTCACTCTTAAGTAAAGGGAAATAGTGTGTGTGTGATGCCTGAATTGCCTCATGCCATTATATACTATTATTAAAAGTAATGTTTTACTGTTTTAAAAAGTCTTTTTGCTTTAAGAATGAAGCAGCAGTTTTGTGTGCAGTATTTCAGTGCAAACGTGTGTATGTGTGTGTCTCATCAGGAGCGAGAGGAGCTGTTTTTCCGTGCGCTGTGCCTCTGTCACACAGTCCAGGTGAAGGAAGAGGAGACAGTGGATGGAATTAAGAGAGGAATCCATCAGGGCAAATCCACCTCCTTCTACATCTCCTCCTCTCCAGACGAGGTTGCGCTGGTGGAGGGCATGAAAAGGCAAGATGCATACTGTACATACATGCACTCACACGGACCCACAATAATTTATACTCTAGCCTCCAGGTTTTGACATACTGTGTCTCACTTTGGGATTGCTTAACCCTAACCCTAAACAGCCCAAACATTTTTATGTCCATTTTCTGTCCTACTCCTGAAGCCTACGTTTGCTGTGCATACTGTTGTCTGTAACCTTAACCCTTCATCACAATAACACACTAAGTTTGCCTTCCTTTTCTCTCACCTGTTCAGGTTGGGCTTCACCTATCTCCGTCTGAAGGACAGTCACATGGAGATCCTCAACAGAGAGGATGAGATGGAGAGGTGAGCCATCTGGAAAACAGCATGAGCGCAATGACCAACAGGAAACTAGCAGCATTTGGATGCTTTTGGACAGTCTGTCCGTCTGAGAAAGTGGTTTTACCCACAATCTTAAGTAATATGTTAAATACAGATTATTACCATAAATCACTTTATAATTAGTTATTCTTTATTTTATTAATGAATCATTTTTTACAAATAATTTTTAATAGTATTTTCAAAATAATAGTAAAATAAATATAATAATGTAAAAGTAAAAAAATGAATAGAAGATATATAAACATTTATGCATTTTAGAGTATTTTAATCCGCTAAACAAGCATTTAGCTTCATACCAAACCACGAGCAGGGCTGCTTACACCCCCTGTGGTGACTGCAGCTTTAATTCTCTTGTCATGCTATGTATTTTGCCACATGCTGTGTGAGAAAGAAACCTCAGCAAAGGGACAGTTTGCTCAGCCTAATCTGTAATCATTTGTGTATTTACTCAGCAGGTTGTCATATAAATGTCATTGTGTTTTTATTAAAATAACACCGTTATACAGTATGTTGTGGGAAGCAAAGTTCCCCTGTTTAGGAAGTGTTGTTAAAGGACCGCTGTTTGTGAGATGGAGTGTGTGTGTGTGTGTGTGTGTGTCCTTGAAGGACAAGGACCAGCCATAATTAGTGCAGCTACACACTGTCCTACAGCTGAGAACATGAGGGTCAGCACGGAGCGCAGTCACATAAAAACTCTGTCTGTCTGTGATAACGATAAATCCCAAAGGACTCAGTCAATGTTACATATTCCACTGATTTATGTGTACATAAATGTAGTTAGTTGGTAATAGTAGATCTGTTAACCTTTTAAATCTAAACACTTGTAGCATTGTCTTTTTGTGTTTATTCATCACAGATTTGAGCTGTTGGAGGTGTTGAACTTTGATTCAGTGAGGAGGAGAATGAGTGTTATCGTAAGATCAAGCTCAGGTAGGATGAACACACACACTGCAATTCAATTTTTTTTTTTTTTACTTTACGTCCCCCAAAAGGAGATCATTTTTTTCATTTATTTCACTTTTTTTTTTTCAGCTGACTTCTGCTTTACGTCCCCCCAAAAGGAGATTGTGACATTCCTAAAATTCATTTATCCTCAAAATTAAGTAGGCACACACACGACTTCCGGGTACAAAACAAACAAAAATGTTAATAAACTAGGCAAACAAACACATATAAAGCTAATTATAATTATTAAACAAAATAAAATAAAGCTAATTTAAAAATATAATCCAAAAATAAATTCCAAAAAAAAAACAAAAAATTTGTCATTATAACATGTTAATTAATTCCTAAAGAAAACTTTTGTCATTATAACATGTTAAATTTAGTTTAAGTATTTAAAATGTGCTAAAAAAAAAATACAACAATTAATCATGGAACACTAAAAAAAATAACAATTACAAATTAAAAAAAAAAAATTAATAACATTAATTTAATTAATTATTAATTATTCATACACATTCATTCATTCATTCATTCATTTATTGAGTTTAGTGATGTTGAGTTATGTTTAATGAAATAGAAATAATACAAATATATGACTTATAAGGCAACATTGTCATGTCTATTCAATGTTTAATTTTGCCACAGTAATATGTCTCTGAATGATCTCTGGAAATATTTATATGTGCAGTTATTTGTGATTGATTTAATTAATCTGCATGTCATGTAATCAACTGATTACAATTTTAGAGATTGGCAGCCCTAATTATTCACTTTATTTATGAATGATTTTCCCGTCTGAGAACATCCCCAAAGGGATTTAGCTAATGTCTGGGGATAATTTTGTCCTCAAAGCATAGCTAAGTAAACACACACATGCTCTGTGACTGTTACACATTCCACTGAAAGTCTCTGAGTCACTATGTGTGCCCAAATGAAGGGACCAGTCAATGCAAGTGGGTCAATGTGCTACTAGCATACAAATGAGAGCAAGATTTAGACATTCAGACCCTGATAACTTATCTTCTAATATAAAAAGCAATTAGGGTATTCTTGAATACATTGAAAGCCTGACAGCATAACTAATGTGCTAATTTAAAGTCAACATGTAACAATGTCTGTGACCCATTTTACTATCATATTATGATGCATTTCAGAGAAAAAAAAACATCTCAAAGAGAAATAGGTTAGTTTGATATCATGAATTACAGAAAAGTATTGCTTTACCTATTATAAATGAATTGAAAGCATGACATACTGGTGGTTATGCAGTTTCTTCCTTGTAGCTTTTAACACTTTATTTGTGTTGATAATTGTTTTTTTTGTTCTAGGAGACTACTATTTGTTCTGTAAAGGTGCGGATTCTTCTGTTTTCCCACGGGTGGTTTCTGGAAAGGTGGAGCAGGTCAGAGCGCGAGTGGAGCACAACGCTGTGGTGAGCAGAAATCGGAAACATCTTCATCTTCTTTCTTATTTTAGCAGAGCTATTTATAAGCCCCAAAAGCACCTTCCTAGATCTTGATGGAAAAAAGCTCCTCTCAAATGTGTTTGCTTGTGCAACTTTTGTTTAGCATGAATGTCATCTTCAAAGAGAGCTGAAAGAGGAAAGTACCTAAACATCACTGAAAATGAAACCAAGCAAAGACAATGTGTCTATTGTCTTTCTATTTATGTGTTCTCGCACTGCGGCCCAACACTGATCTCATTAGCTTTCATAAGAGTTATTAGTTTAATGTCTCTGTAGCACCCAGAAGTCATTTGTACTTTATGCTCTTGATAAAATAAATAAAATAATCATAAAAAACACAAATATATGGAGTCATTTGCAGAAAAATAATATAATTATGGTCCCAGGCATGAGGAATGGATCTTAACACAGCTCTATGTTACTTCATTGTGTTACTCACAGATCTGGGTCAGGAATGACCTCACTTTAGAAAGGGGTTTGGTTGCACTGGTGTCTATGCTGATTCATGATTTCGGTAGCCATAGTGAAAAGGTTTCTGTAGAGACAGACAGAACTGAATCTTTGTTTTCTAGACTGTCTGCAGGACAGTAGTGTTTTTATTAATAGTGATAATGGAAACTTTTCTACTAGAGCATTTTTGTTATTTAATAGCCTACATTTCAAAGGGATAGCTCACCAACAAATGATAGTTGTGTTATTTACTCACCCCCATGCCATTCTAAACCAGTTTGTCTTTGTTTTTACATGGAACACAAAATGAGATGTTTTGCAAAATGTTCACACTGCTCTTTTGCACACAGCAAAATCAGATCTAATAAGACAAAGATGTCACCATAAAAATAACATTTGAGTGCATAAAACGTAACATTTGACATGGGATGTTTTGTTTAAGTCATATGGCTTTTTATGTGGCTTTTATGGAAGCCTATTTCCACCACAGAATAAAAAGAAATTTGAAATTGCAACTTTTTATCTCACAAATCTGATTTTGTTTTGTTTTTTATTTTTTCAGAATTGCGAGATTTTGAGTCGCAGTTACCTTTTTTTTTATATTCCGTGTGGTGGTGGAAATAAGCTTCCATACTCTTTAGGAGCTTGGCAGCCTGTGGTCACCACATGATTCATTCTTTTGAAAAGAGCAGTGTGAGCATTCTTTAAAATATCTGCATTTGTTGTACCACAGAAGAAAGTAAGTCACTGGTTTGGTACAATACAAGGGTGAGTAAATATAAATAATGCTAACATTTTCATTTTTCTTAGCAAAGGTATTGTTCTTTCCTTTATATTATGTTTATTCTTAGTTAAACCTATGTTTATGTTCAAGATTAATGCTGTTTTTAGAAAAAAGAATGAATTCTGGAGTTGAATTTAGGCTCTTTTGTAAATGAATGGACCTGGCAGGCTAAGCTGACACTTTTGTTTAAAATCTTTCCCCTGTAGGAGGGCTTACGGACTCTTTGTGTTGCTTATAAGAAGCTGACTCATGAGGAGTATGAGGAAACATGCCATCTCCTCAACCGCGCTAAACTAGCTCTGCAGGATCGCGACAAGAAACTGGCTGAAGCTTATGATGTCATCGAAAAGGATTTCATCCTGCTTGGAGCCACGGCTGTGGAAGATAGGTGAATACTCACAGTCATAACACAGTCAGCCTGATTAACATTTACCAAATACCACAAATACCATCTAGGTTTGATTGACTTGTTTAAAAATTCCTGTACTGAAGTGAATCAAACTTTCGATTTCAAAGTTGAGAACTTAGAAGAAGCTAACAGATTGGAATCCAAACCATTTCATGTTCAGTATTCCTTTGTCAAATTCAAAAACGCAAATGCAAATAACTCTTAAATAACACTTAAAGCTACAGTAGAGACAGTGGGATCAACAGTGGAAATAGGAAAAACTTAATTTAAAAAAATCTTATTTTTATCCAGCATGATTTGAGATTTTTTTTTTTTTTAAACAAATGATACGTGAATAATAATTTGAGCAAAAAAATGTAATAGAAAAAAAAACTGTTGTTGTCCGGCATGATATGAGTTTTTTTTTTTTCTTTTTTTTTTTACAAAATATGTGTGAATAACTTGAGCAAAATATTTTAGTATTGTTATGCATGGTGACTGGAGTGTTTAATTTGAACGTTTTATTACAGTCGAAGACTTTTGGACTCTACTGTGCATTACGTTCCCAGCAGTTTACAAGTTTGTAGCTACAGAGGAGTGACTATAGAGAATCAGCGAAACACTTCATTTTTTCAGGTTTTTTGTTATGGTAGTGTTACTTTAAGTCATTCATCTGTAAATATGTAGATTACTATTCAATACTAAGGGCCTCATTCCCTCTCGCTCCTGCCAACTACGCCATCAAAAAATCCATAGTGTCGAAATATGGTACCACGATGTCCTATGCATTTCTGAGCAAGTCCAATATTGCTTTCCAAGTTGCATGTTGCTGTAAAAAAAAATCGGCATGTTAATAATAACTTATGTTCCATAAAGTGCATTATGCATTTGCCTCAATAAACAAGGTGCATTTCTCTGAACTGAAATGGAGGATGGATGTGCATTAGCAATATTAGATCTATAACTGGCTGAATGCCAAGGTTCCGATTGGCCCAACAACTGGATGGAAGAGTTACAGGTCCAGCATCCATTTGAAGCTCACGTGAGCACCCCCGGCCCTGACAGAACCAGCGTGAGTTAACGTTAATTGCACATGCAATCAATAGAGTCCATCCGTTAGGCTCCAGTGTCCTGATAATGAGCAGCTAACATAATTAGACCCCCTCTTGAATCAATCGGGGGCCGGTAGGCATGGTTCTGATAAACTACTGTTTTGGCTTATGCACTTATGGACGCCATCCAACCCAACGTTATATATAAATACATCAATCCGTGTTGGCTGCCTTAATGAATATGACAGAGCAAACAAATAGTGATTACTGGACAGGAACTTATTTTGTCAGGCTGTGTTGATTAGATGCAATCAGTGACTCACACAGAAGTCGCAACAGATCAATAAAGCTAGTTTTATGGGTTAAAAGGTCATTGTCTGTCGGTATGTTCTGTATGATTACTAATGAGGTGACTGGACTTGAAATACAGAAATGAAATAATTTAAACCAAAAAACTACCTAAATGTCACTGCTACCTAAAGCAACATGAAAATGACTGAATTTCACCCAAAAAATTCTGTAAATGTCACTGCGACCTTAAGGGTTGTGTTTCTGAGTGCAACAGGATATTCAACAAGTAAAAAAGAAGGGTGGGACTTTATTTTTATCTATTAGGAATTTGATTTCATAGAGAAAAGTGGGTGCTCCATAGCAGAATAGAGCCTGACTTGAATGTAAGACTGCATTGGATTGTAGAGAGGATATAATCAATGTTACATTAAAGTTATTCAGCATTAAATTGCTGTTAAACTAGTATTAACTGTTGCCAATTCACTAACAGCAGCCTAATACAATGCCTTAAATAGCTTTTTGGCTATTGGGTTACATTAGTTTCCCTGGTCCCTTGGCCTAGGTGACATCATATGAAAAGAAAAGTAATTTTAGAGACAGAGCCGTTATCATGAAGACCATGGATTTTTTTTTTTTTAAATAAAGCACATTAATCTCCCATAAGAAGACCAGGAAAGTGTATTTAAGGAAGCATATAACATAAAATCTGATTTTGTCTCAACTTTAAGCCAAGATTTTAAAATACAGAGCCACATAGGATGTTGGGGAAGTCAGAAGGAATGTTATGACTTAACTAGAATGTTGCTTAACTTGGGAAATTTGTTTAGCTTCAATGGTATGTTGTTAAGTGAAATGCAATTCATGTTATTAGAATGTTTAATAGGTAGTGTAGTAGAACATCTTGTGGTTTCTTCCCGGGAGTCTTTGTGATAATGTCACTTCCTGCGTGGCTGGGCTGTGAGTGAGGTGCAGTGGGGGGTGGAGTCTTAATTATCTGGCAGCGGTGGCTCTGTGAATCCTGACTGCTGGGCTGCTTAATTACTGAGTGAAGTGGGCTGAGACATCACACTGCGGTAGAAGACCTCCCCGCCACCGAGCCATGCAGAGCACTGTCCATTAACTTTCACTCCAGCACTGCGCAAAGAATAAAGCACACAGGATTGCTATATACTATGCCAAATCCTTCTGCTGCTAATATACAATTGAGACAATTGGGCTGTCAAAGCAACAACTGCGTAATTGTCACTTTGTATATTTGATGTTGTTCTTTGGTTACTATTTATATCAAAGTGTGACATATTAACGTCATTTGTTTGGAAAAATAATTATTTTAAATTAACTCAATGTTAAACTCCACAGCTAAGTCTTTTGGTTAAATGGTAAAAGAATCGTGTGAAAATTATTCTTATTTGAGCTTGAAAAATAGTGACAGAAAGGAAAAAATGTATATCCTGTTTTTACACTACATTTGTTTTTACACTACAGAGTAAAAGTTGGGGGTTGTTTTTTAATGTTTGTGAAAGATGTCTCTTAACTGCATTTATTTGATAAAAATACAGTTATTAACAGTAATATTTTATCAAAAGTATATATGTTATAAAAGTTATACAAGTAACATGGTCTTGGTTGTCATTTTATAATTCAGGCTGCAAGATAAAGCAGCCGACACCATTGAGTCCCTGCACAAGGCTGGTATGAAGGTTTGGGTCCTCACAGGGGACAAAATGGAGACGGCGGCAGCCACATGCTATGCCAGTAAGTTGTTCCATCGCAATACACAAATCCTGGAACTGACAACCAAGCGGACAGAGGAGCAGAGTCTCCACGACGTCCTGTTTGATCTGAGCAGAACTGTCCTGAGACAGCATGGCAGCATGACCAGGGACACTTTCTCAGGGTAGGTACAGTAGAATACATTTACATGCACACATAGATGCTCACACACCTTCACACATACAATGATCCCCACAGGCTCTCAGGTGATTACCAAGACTATGGTCTGATAATCGATGGGGCGACACTGTCAGCTGTTCTGAAGCCAACACAGGAAGTAACCAGCAACGGAGGGAACTATAAGGAGATTTTCCTGGAAATCTGCAGGAACTGCAGTGCTGTTCTCTGCTGCCGCATGGCACCCTTACAAAAAGCACAGGTACTACAGCACTTCAGTCTCAAAGAGTATGCACTAACATTCAACTGATTCGGGTAAGATGTAAGGTTTTTGAATGAAGTGTTTTGAAATACAGTAAAAACAGTAATATTGTGAAATAGTATACAATTTAAATTTTATTGTATTATATTTTTAAATGTTTTTAAATAAATTATCTATTTAATTTATTCCTGTGATGGCAAAGCTGAATTTTCAGCAGCGATTAGTTCAGTCTTCAGTCTTGCTGATTTGGTGCTCAAGAAACTCAGCATATATTTTAAATGTATTTTTGTTGCAATGGAAAAGTCTTTACTGTCACTTTTGATCACTTAAATGCATCCTTGCTGAATAAAAATATTTCTTGTATATTTTGTATATTAAGCCATTTTCCTTGTCAGTTCCATTAACTAAGGGTGACTAAAGGTCTTTGTGTCTGTTTGGGGACATTTAGTCCCCACAATGATGATAAAACCTCAGCCTCCTGCCAGAGAAAGGTTGTCCTCATTCCCTTATTGTAATCTCTCAGCTTGTGAGTTACACGGCACAATCAAAAGAGACTCTGGTCATTTACTGCACGCTAAACCTGTCAGTCACTCTCTGGGGCTGCTGGGAAAACCAGAGACTGTAAAGTCAAGAAGTGAGAGAAGTAACAGCATTACAAGACAATTACTGAAGTGAAATGAACAGTAAAATCCAATGCAATTCATGTGTACCCAAAGCCAAATCAAATAGTCACTTCGTGTGAGATAGGATTGATATTATCCCATCGCCTCAGTCACATGTACAGCCAAAAACCCTGATTAATAATCTAATCTCTCAGTCGTTCTGATTTGAACCGTGGACATGAAACTGTTCTTTCAGATTGTTAAGATGATAAAAGCATCTAAAGAACGCCCCATCACACTGGCCATCGGGGACGGAGCCAATGATGTCAGCATGATTCTGGAAGCTCACGTGGGCATAGGTGATTTCATGCTCGCATACAAAAACAAATTATTTTAGAAGTTTTCCTGTCTCCAGGAAGTAAATCTCTGATAGGCTTCCGTTTTACAACTATCAGCAATATCTTACATGCCTGTTGACTGGTTATTCTGCCGCTAGGAATCATGGGTAAAGAGGGGCGTCAGGCGGCCCGTAACAGCGACTATGCAATTACTAAGTTCAAACACCTGAAGAAGATGCTGCTGGTACACGGACACTACTACTACATCAGGATCGCTGAGCTGGTCCAGTACTTCTTCTATAAGGTATACTCAAACAAACAAAATGTGTGACACACTAAATAAAAAAAGATAATCTCAAGCAAAATAGCTGACACAAGCTGACACAACACAAACAACATTGCCTGCAGTTGTAAACACAGGAAAAAAAGTTGCTTAATATGTGTGGATTTTTTCCAGGAGTTCTGACTAAACCACTGAACAATCGACTTTAAAAATGCAAATCTAATTAAAACAAACATAATTCACACATAATCAACACACGCTAAATCCCCCTAAAGGTACCGAGGGTCTGTTTTCTCTCCACAGAATGTGTGCTTCATCTTCCCTCAGTTTCTCTATCAGTTCTTCTGTGGCTTCTCTCAGCAGGTAAATGCATACCTCAAAGTGTCTTAAAGGTTTATCACTATTAGACTACATTTGAAATAGATGTTGAAACTGACGCGTGGAATATGAAAGTGCATGTGGTTAAAAGACAAAATGATTTCTCTTCTGTGCTTACACTGAACTTAATGGTTGATTTGACTCAACAATAGCAAACTGCTTTAATTGTTTTTGTCCCTCTGCAGCCACTGTATGACACGGCATATCTGACCCTGTACAATATCAGCTTCACCTCATTACCCATCCTCCTCTACAGTCTGATGGAGCAGCACATCAACATGGACATCCTCAAACGGGACCCTACTCTCTACAGGTGAGGAACGTTTGGGTTTCACCTTTATCTACACCTATGGTCTGAATGTGATGTGATAATTATACTTTAAACTTAAAGCTTAGGTTTAAACAATGAGAGTTAGCCAGTATGGAGTTAGGTTTGAGTTTAAGTTTTTTTATTGGCTGATACGTGACGTTTGGTACGTGTCATCACGTGTACAGGGGAGGTGTTTTGGAGCTGTTCACTATTCTATTTCTGGGTTCCCTCTGTGAGACCTACTGATAAATCCCTGTCTACACACTGGCTATTTATACTCACCTTGGCCTCCTTTTTGCATGACTGTTGGTTCACTGAGACTCAAAACACTTATTATTTCTTATCCTGATATTTGTTGTCCCTGAGACTTCATAGCATATTCATAAAGCACTTTTGAAATGCTTAAGTGATAGTGTTTTTATTTATATATTTTTTTTGCTTTTCCCACTTTCCCACTGCAAGGAATTAAAACGCATACACACATTCAACTAATGCAAGTCGTAGTGACAACACAGCACTGGCCCATTCAGGGACCATTTAATATGCTGATTCAATTAAAATTAAAGTTAAAATAATCTGGATTTTTGAAAACTTTTATTTTCCTTGCATCATTTTTGTATCTAATGAACCGCCTGATGTAGCCCAATCTCACTTGCTATATTTTCCCCTTTAATAAAATGTTCTTTCTGATTGTGAGCCTCCAGGTTTTCTCACTTAATCACATGAACACGCTGTTTCCAGATACTAAGCTGCTATAATTGGAGAGTTCCATCAGCCTTTGGCAAACATATCTGCACAGACCTTTGCACTAAACTCAATTTACGCACTACACTGGGCAGAAATACTGTTAGAACAGCTCTACATTTTATCACCAAATGTCCTGACACTGCATTTTTTTTTTCTGCATTGCTTGTTCAATATATAGTGACAAACACTGACACACATTTAGCCACCAATAACAATCAAAGAAAAAAAAAGCAAAAAAAGCAAAATACTGATATATATATCAGTATATATAGCAGAAGTGATGCTTATTTTTTTCTGACCCGTTTCACTTTCAATTGTAATGATCCATCCAAACTCAAGTGTAGTTTGAGACTAAACTGAGTTTTCATAGAGCACTCAAAAATAACCATATTATGATCTTACAATGAAATGTTTGACTGCTCCTTTGCTTTTCAGTTTAGTATCGGTTGCACTTCATTTGGTATACATTTATACCAGCAATACTATAAAAGACTACAAAACCTGAGCTCAGTTTGAGATATTCCTGAGATCTCTTCTGAAACTCTAAAGGTGGCATGTGAGTTTATTCATTTCATTCAAATTCATTCATTTATTCAGAAGCAGAAACTTGCTTAAATGCTAAATGAATAAATGTAAAACTTCATTGAATCTCATTGTCAAGCAGAAACGTGAGATTAAAGATACTTTTTATATTCTCCACATTTTTCCTAGTTTTCTTTTAAATATTACACTAGGTTTAATTTATTTTTAGCTCAGTTTTAGATTTTATTAATTTCCATTTTGTCATTTTAATGCTTCAACATAAATGTAAGGTTTTTTTTTTTGTTTTGTTTTTTGGCCAAAGCAATAACTTATTTTAGTTATTGATGATAACCCTATACATGTTTTAGAAATGCACTTGTATGTTAAATGTACATTGTTAAAGGTCTGTAAAGTATAACATTTACATTGCAGCATGGTTTTGCAAACAATATGCGGTTTATCTTTATCTTTACATTTTCATTTTTAATATCTTTCTTTTTACAGAGATATTGCCAAGAATTCCCTCCTGAGATGGCCCACCTTCATCTACTGGACATTTCTGGGGGTTTTTGATGCCGTGGTCTTCTTCTTTGGTGCTTTCTTCCTTTTTGACAACACAACCTTCACCAGCAACGGCCAGGTAAAGCAGTCACTGTCTAAACCATGATTTCCCTTTTCATGTTTTTCTGTGTGTGTTTTATTTAATCAACTTAACCAGCCGTTTTTTATTTCTTGAGCTCACTGGTTTTCTCAGTCAAATAAAGCAGTCGCATACAGATTGAATGAGTGGCCGATGCTTGTTGAGTGAGTTATTTTGTGGTTAAAGTGGTTTGTAATGTACATACAGTACTTGTGGTTTAACTGCGGTCTTGATCCAACCTCCTTTGCGTATGTTTGAAGTCATTACAGGTGCTTCTCCATTCATTTATGCGACACAAAGCATGCTGGTTAATCAGTCAGACCAGACATCTTTCTCTGTGCCATTAAGTTAAATCATAGTAACCTTTTTGGATTGCTTTTTTACCTGTTTGATTTACTTTCAGTTATAACATCCTAATTTTTTCTTTACTTTCTTGCTCCCTGTCCCGTTTCGTTTTCTTCTCTTTCTCTCTTTCTCTATCTCTTCCTCTATCTTTTCCTCCTTTTACCTGCCCCCTTTTTGCCTTTCTTTTCTTTTCTGCTTCTCTTCCTTTCCTCAGCTAATGGCCACCAACACACAGATGGTAAGCCTGTCCCTATCTGTTTCTCATCCTATTTTTAGTTTTAGTTTTACTGTTACCCTCCTCAGCCCCTCCCCTCACCCTAAAGCCACTCCCACTCACATCTGTTCACTGCCATCGTAGCTTTCAAACAGTACCGTACGGCATCCCAGTGTCCCCTGTATCGAGGACCAGCCACTGTAGGTATAGAGTAGCAAGCCCCCCGTTCATCTTCCTCTGTCTATCATCTTGTATTGGAGTAGGAGTTTGTGTCCGTCCCGTGTGTCACGTTGCGACTGTGTTTTTTGCAAACCCTCGATTTGGAGGGGTGTTGTCGTCATACTCATCCTCATCGGCCTGTAGGATACACATCTATCCTCTCATGACTCACTGCAAGGGCAAATGAATGAACAAGAGGACATGTGGATTCAACATTTCTCTTTGTTTGGTACAGTACATGTTGAATGGAACAGAATCTATTCAGAAACTTTTAATTTGAAGGGATGCCGGAGGCTTTTTCCACAAATAGGGTATACATTAGTGACTCATCAACCTTTTTTACACAATTGGACGTTCAATATTTTACTTTATTTGTTTGTGAAAAGTATATAAAATGATGTATAAGATTTAATACGTTTAACATTTAGGGACAGATTTACTAAACAGGGCAAATTCCATTAAAGCACCGATGGGAGGAAAAAACTTTTGCAGGTGATTTAACGACAAGATGCACATTAAAGAACACAGACACAACATCTCATTAGCGCAATTACAGCGCAAGAGCAGCGCAATAACTACTGTCTGCTTTTTTTTGGCGCTAAATAATTCCGCAAATACCAGTGAATTGACGAGCGCAAATCTTAGTAAATCACATTGCGTAGTTCATTTAAATATTCTTCTCCCATGAATTTAAAGATCAGACAAATGCATATTCAGTAAAGGGAGTCGTACGCCTTTTTAGCACCAATGCGTGTCTTTAGTAAATCCTGACATTAGATTTTTTTACGCCAAATGAGGCAAATGAGACGCAAGCTGATATTAAATCTGGCCCTTAATGTCTTTATTGTAAGTATTTGTATGAAAAAAGGAGAAACTAATGTTTTTTATATTTAATATAAATTATTATAATATCATGGATGTTATCATTTTTTAATCATACTTATTAGTTATATATTTACTGCTAAATTGTGTAATATTTTGTGTATAAATTTTATTATATTAATAATATAATTGTATAGATTATATTAATAATCTATTAAGTATGTTTATTGCATTGCATGCTTTCTTCTTGTAATTCATTATATATAAAAAAAATAATGTATAGCATTTAATAATGTCTTTATTGCAAGTAACAAAAAAAATTATAATTTTTTTATTGTTATTTATTATTCTACATTTTGTCTGTTTAGTTTTAATATTTATTTATTATTAGAGAAATAGCAAAATCACACAAATTATACTTTTAAACTCTTAAAGGGTTGTAAAATGACAAACCTTGTTTAAAAATTTTAATAAAATAACTCATATAGTATTTAGCTTGAGCCCCTGATATTGGCGATATACATGCTTAAGCACCTCTTTCACTGACCCTTTGCTGAATAATAATAATAAAGAAATAAATAAAAAAACTTCAAACTGTTTTTTTCTCTATTTGTGGAAAGTGGCAAAACTCTATCATTAACAGAATAATCATTATCTGTTTAACCATAAAATTGCAAAACTGTGCTGAAATATCAGATTCATCATTTTGAAAAAATCTTTCAACTTCTTTAAACATCATTTGCCCTTGACATGTTTTTGTTTTTTAACACTAAATTTCATTTTGATTGCTCATTCAGGTAAGTTAATGCATTTTCCTCAAACTTGTTGACATTTATTGTGTGTCCTTGTTTTTTAAACTGGCAACTCATCAACATTATATTGGTCACTAAAACCATTTGGTGCCATACAGTCTTTGACCTGCTTGTGTTTTGCTGTGGCTTGTTGACTTTGATTGTGATTCATTTTTTTAAAGGTAAACATGCAGTGATTTTATAAAGAGCTCTCTTTATAGTGTTGATGTTGTTTTGCATAGTGCCATCAACAGTGTGGCCGGTCCACAGACAGGGGAAGGTTCTAGAAGAGAATCCATTGTGTATAAATTCAGCCGTTTGCCAAGACAGTAAACAATGAGGGAACAAATCCTCCCAAAAGAAACAAACGCAATCACACAGAGAAGATTACAACACCCAAGGTTTATCGGGCCAATCTGCAAAATTTAATCCATTATAACATTTTAAGGCACTATCTAAGCTCACTATTTATTTATGAGGCTTTTATAGACAAAGTCTAAAATGCACATGACATCACCGTGCACAGACATCATTAATAATCTCTGTAAAACAAAGTAGGATGACACAAAAGTGCTTTCATTTACAGCACTATTAAAATAATGTAATGCTACTATTTCAATAGATTCAAAAGATTTTTAAAGGAATTCACATTTGAAGGGTTTTATATTATTCTTTGATTTCGCAAGATTTTTAAATCAGTGCAACTGAACAGCTTTGCATGGTTTTTTAAATTGCTTCTTATGTCAAATTAAATTTCTCAACATTTAGTGCAGATAAACAAGTTTTATTCAGTGCAACATGCTATTTTTAATGCTAGATCCATCAACTGCATATTTGATAAAACAGAAACTATAATATTGTCAATATTATTACAATTTAAATAATTGGTAAATTTATTAACCATTATCATTTATTTCTGTGATAAAAAATTTTTAGCAGAAATCATTCTAAACTTTGTTTTGTTCTGTATTAATTTTTTCAATGTATATACATAAAAGTATATGTTTAAATAAATATTTTGTAATACATATACATAACAGTCAGATTTTTTAATATGTATAAGGATGTGTTAATTGATAAATAATTACAGTATATTATTAGAATAATATTTATTTTTAGGTTTAAGTTTAATGCAGTTCATTTTACATCAAATGTATAGGGTCTACAATAAATTATTAGAATCTGCTCTATATAAATAATATATAATATAAATTTCTACATAAAAGAATGAAATCTGGAAATTATAAATGTTATTTTGTTTAGTTTTTTTCTTAAGTTATTTTCTTATATAGAATATTTCTTAGTACATTTTTTTAAATATATATAGAACAGTATTTCTTTAATAATATAAATTTTTGTTAATTATTGTCTTTTTATTACATTGTATAGGTCTATTTTCTATACCTTTACCGGGTAATTCAAACAAATCTTTTTCTACCAAGTGCTACTGAAAGAATTATTTTTGTTATTAATATATTATATACCTTTACCGGGTAATTCAAACAAATCTTTTTCTACCAAGTGCTACTGAATTGTACAAATAAAGGCACAAGTTTTTAACATGCATTAACATGATGAGAGTGTGAGCTGTGCACTAACACCCATTCGAGTGGCTATTTATGCATTAGCGTCAATCTCTTTTTGCCTTTTTCAATATTTCTCTGTTCCAGATGTTTGGAAACTGGACCTTTGGAACACTTGTATTCACTGTCCTGGTGTTCACGGTCACGCTAAAGGTAATGCATCTGACACACACGTGTTATGTTGCCAATTGGTGTTGTCAACTTCATCTTCCCGTTTCTCACTGTGTCTACATGCATTAGCTTGCCCTGGACACACATTACTGGACGTGGATCAACCACTTTGTCATATGGGGGTCACTGCTTTTCTATGTCATCTTCTCCCTCCTGTGGGGAGGCATCATTTGGTACGGCCTGCCCCGTTACACACTTAATATCACTAAACCAAATGCATTTGAATCTAACATGATTCCTCTGCTGTCTTTCTGTTCTTTATAGGCCTTTCCTGAACTATCAGAGGATGTACTATGTGTTCATGCAGATGTTGTCCAGCGGTCCTGCATGGCTCAGTATCATTCTGCTGATTATAGTCAGTCTGCTACCTGATGTGGTGAAGAAAGTGTTGTGTAGAGCTCTATGGCCCACTACCACAGAGAGAATACAGGTACGACAGCACAGCGCTCACTATCTACATATGCATAGAGATGAAAGTAGCTCACATGTCATATCTATATAAATGTGTCTGTATTTCATTGCAGTAATAGCAATTTAAAAGAAATAATATTATATACATATAATTTAAAAAAAAATATATGATTTCATATTTTCTAGCTATTTTTACTTATATATATTTATAGTATTTCTGCAGCTGAAGTGTATTGAACTGACTGCAGTTTCGTTTTAATTCTCATCAACTTCGGAATCAACCTAAAATGTTGTCTAACTCAACTAAGATTCATTCCTTCTGCAAGAATGCAGCTATTTAAAAGAAATATTTGTGTTATTTTCAACCAAATAATTGTTGATCTGAAGCAGCTCAATGGTGCTATAGTTTATGATAATTGCTACTAACTGGTCTTCAGATTTACACTTGCGTTGGACTGGTTCCCAGTGTGCTCGATGTAAGTGGATTCTGGATGCAGTTCACGATTCTCTTCATCTGTAGATTTGTCTTTATGTTGGATGACTCTTTGAGACATTCAGTGCTTTTATTTGACCTGTCGACTCTTTGTCAAACAATATATGACAAAATGAATACTGTGAATTTTACTATGTGTGCACACATAGTATGTTATCATACTATGTTAAGAAAAATTTCAGAAGGAAATTTAAAGTGTGCACGTGTGTAAACTGCCTTACCACTGGTTTAACCCATGTGAAGCTTTTCCTTTCACTATCTTCCCTATTAAACTCTAGAATGCTAATGTTATGAAATGTCCTTTAAATATTTATTTAAAAAATACAAAATTTATCTTGGTTAATGTACAGTAACTCAAATATTTTTCTTTTTTTTTAAATAATATCTTGCTTAAATTAACATTAATGTATTATGAATGAACAAATTAATAAATTGTTAATTTATAAATGATCATTGAACTAGATTAATACATGCAGTAAAAACTGCTAAGGGTTAGTTTATGATTCCTAATGAATGAATGTTATTGACAGTGTTAATTTAGTTTTATTAAGATACTCTTATTGTGCATATTAATATTTATAATTACCTTTTATTTTTCGGTTTACATTTTAATTTTAGTTTTAGTCGTTTTGTTTTGTCTACTTGTCTTTTTTTTTAACTATTGCATTTTAGTTTTAGTAATTTTAGTACTTAAACTTAAAACTTGTTTTATTTCGGTTAGATGCCAAGGCAAAATTTCTTTTAATATTCTATCAATATTAAAATATTACTAGTTAAACATTATTGTAAATATTATTTTAACAGTTTACGTTTTAGTTAACAATAACAAAACAGGATATCATGGTAAACAAGTTAAACGTTATTGTAAAGTTTAACTAATAATTCTTCAAGAAAAGAACCTTGAAAATGCTAAATATAACACTAACACTTGCACTTCCAGAAACTTTGAATGCTTTGAAAGCTGCTGAAATTCCTTTATTAATCTCTGAGGTTTAGACGGGTTGTTGACCTTTCTAAACCCTTTCTTTTTTTATTCCTCTTCCATCCCTCTTTTTCTCTTCCTCTCTTATGCTTGACCTTCCCCTTTCCCTTCCCCTGTGTGTTTAACCCTTGACCTGTGGTAACGGCAGACAAAGCGGCAGTGTCTCACTGCTGAGCAGTCCACCATCTTTATGCTCTCCCAGACCTCCAGCAGTGTCAGTTTCTGAACTGAGCCGGAGGTGAACCTACACACTCTCTCTGCATGTGTGTGTGTGTGTGTGTGTGTGTGTGTGTGTGTGTGTATCAGTGAGTGAGGACACAACAGGGTCACGAGTATGACGAGTACCTACTGAACATTAATGAGGCTCACATGCCAATAACAAGTGTTGCAGAACCCTGTGGTGTCTCTCTTTATGTTCTAAGCCTTTTATTACGTAACTTTACATGTCTGCATGCATGCATGAAGTGTGCATGTTTATGTTTGTACAGACAGTATGTATTTTATGTTGCCGATATGAAGTTGTTTAATGCATTTTCTGCTGCCATACTTTCAGTTTCAGCAAGAGACTTCAAAGTCAAGACAAAGTCTAGAAAATACTGTGCACATGGGTCTGTTATGCCACATTTGAGTCTGTTTGTGTGTGTGATGTTTCACAGAGAATGAGGGCTGACAGGATCTTTGAAAGGGTTGAGACAAACATTCATGATTCACTGCTAGATGGCATTCAGAACACCACTGAGGCCTAGCAGCTCTATGGTAAAGAGAATGTGGAGTTGAAGACTAAAGCCAGAAAGAACTAATCCACACTTAACACACGAGGAGCTCTAGAGTTCTCAGATGACGTGTGCCGTTCTAGAAGCAATCTGAGAATTCCAGAATCCTGCTAATTGGCTCTTTCCAGTGAAAGCGAACTGGATTAAAATGCCTTTGGTGTACCTGTGTGGGTCTGTTGTTTGGTGTGAAACGTACTGTACAGACTGGTTTGGTTTGGTTAAAAAGCTTCAGAATAAAGTTAATGGGTTGTGGTTTGGGGTGTGCAGTACTGTATATGCAGCTAACAGGACATGGGGTCTATGGGTTCTTCTGACACATACACAAATGCACACAGCAGGCTTGACATACAGTTTAACATCTAACACTGACATGCATGGGTATTTTTTCTTTTCTTAAATCCTTTTTTCATATTGTGTCTAAATCAGTGAAATGATTGTCATATATTTCTAAAAAAAAAAAAAAAAAAAGTCCACCTTTTAATGTCCATTCCTAGAATGTGCTTATGATTGTTGAATCTCACAAATTTTGTGAACTTGTCCTGATGTTTCACTGCAAACTTAAAAGACAAAAACATGAAATTACATTTATGCTTTCCTAAAGAAAATTAAAAGAAAAATATATTATAGTTTTTTTACAATCATTTACTAAAATTCAGCTTTGCATCACATGAATAAATTATATTTTAAAATATATTAAAACAAAGAACAGTTCTTTTAAATTATAATAATGCTTCACAATATTACGCTTTTTACTGTATTTCTATCAAATAAATATGAACCTTGTGGAGCCTATGAGACTTCTTTTAGAAACATTAAAAATCTCACCAACCCCAAACTTTTATTTAAAAAATGTAACTTTTTTTTTTTTATTTTATTTTGGGGTGAATTACCTTACATTCTGCAATGGAAAAAAAAAATCCTGTAACAGCCTCTCAATCTATGAGTTTAGCATCTTCTGGGACTGGACTTGTGCATGTGGTAAACTTTGGATATGTGATTTTGTATGTAATATTTTGTTCTTTTTTCATTGCTTCTTGCTGGGGTTTTGGATTTGTGTTGTTTTAGCTTGTGATGTGACCAGTGCCTGCATTTACATGCCAGTACACAATGCAATCTGCTAATTCACTCTCTTTCTCACTGTTTCCTCATTGTTTTCTCCAGAATGCCGATAAGTTGTATAAGGGCCACCTGTCCGAGTTCACCCCACTGTCCTCCCTCCATGCTCCACCTGTGCGGAAACACGACAGACATGGCAACGAAAACCAGAACCGCACCCATCGCAGGTCTGACTCCTCCCCTCCCAAAAAACTGATGTGTACCTACTGGGGGGGGAGGCCTGACTACTGCACCTTCAGCTCCTTCCTCCGAATAGGAGAAAACCCAAGATTCTCTGGGCCAGCTTACGCCTACAGCACACCGGGACCCGAGACGTCCGTATGACAGTCTCGGGCCGTATAAAAGAAATAGTCTACTTATCCAAACGAATTAGCCCTCGATTATTCCAGAGTCAAGATTGGGACACAATCTTGGCTTGTTACCCTTTATCTGAAACAAAAGCACTGAAAGGCGTTCTTATGGTATACGCTAATGGGCTAGGGATGCTGTGTGTTAATTTAGAAGCTGGAGGAAGGCCAAACTGAATTGGCTGCACCAATTGTGAGTGTGGCGTACTGCGCTTAGCGGCCTTGGGACCTATTTACCTTGTTTTCTTTGTGTGTACGTTTAAATGTGAGAGTGTGTTTCCCTTACACTGTGGGTTTACGTGTTGGCTAACCTACCCTTGAAAATCCTTCATGTGAAAAATGCCTTGAAACCTACACTGGGCAGTAGTTAGCACAAACCTTTCCATCTCAAACACAACCCCTACCACTAAATATAAATGTGGATGACAGTTAAAATGGCCTTGGATGCTGTCAAAACTGACGGTCCTGTTTTTTCTTCTTCTTTTCTTTGTTCTCTGTTGTCTCCCTTTCTCTTTTTTGCCCTGTGCTCCTTCTCTTTTCTTGTCCTACTTTTTTATAGAACAAACTGGTGTTGCCTTTGTGCAAACCTGTTGTCGAGGAACACTCCATAGCCTGCGATTGTCTTTGTCCGATTGCATTGTAAGTGGCTAAATTTGGCCATTTCTGTTGCTGCACTGTACTAGAGCGAACTCGGTGTGTATGTGCACATGTGTGCGTGTGCGAGTGTGAAAGTAGGCCTTTGTTAGAACAACTACAAGAAGACAAATTGTAACTGGACTGTCATTATGTTTCACCCTTTAACTTTCAAAAAGGTGGAAATCCACTCATGTTCTACTGTTCCAAAGTTTGTAAAACCATTGACTTGTGTCATTATGACAACCAGTTACTCTTTCCTAGCTGCTTGACGATTTGCTTTAAAATTCTGTAGTTCCTTATGTATAACCAGTCCTTTAGTTTTTTAGTGTAGAACCAGATACAGAATGCTAAAGGCTAAGCTAGCCACCTTAGCTTGACTGTTCTGCCTTAATGCTAATGTTTCCCATCTTTTACACCGCAGTTTGGAACCAAAGGTTGTGAAATACGGAGTATTTAAATGCGTGTTATTTGCCTTATGATAAAAAAAAAAGGAAGAAGTAAATTATTTCATTACAATAAAACAACCACACCACACTAACTTAACATTACACCACACCAGAATAGAATCTAATAAAATAAAAATACTACACTACAGAACAAAACAACATGGCCCAGGGCTCCTGAAGATAAACGAATGAAATTTAACAGTTCTGTTGGTGTAAAAATCTTTGTGCATTCACAAAAACTACAAATGAACTTCCTCATCAGCATACTTCTATGATTGTAACGTCCTATTTGACTGTTCCCAAAGCCATTTGTCTGTAATAATGTAACTGTTGGAGCCCTGTGCTGGGTTGCTATCATTTCTTTGTTGCACATGACTAATTTATGATCTGATATAAAGAAATCAGATGTAATTAGCCTGTGATACTGTTCACGAACAACTCATTAAACCAACAGCCCAATCAAGGTCAGCATCACAGACATCCTATCTTGGCCACTATGTTCGCAGAAATGGCTCTTTTCAAGCTTTTTAAAATGATTCCCAGGAAATGTGCCTCGCACCTGTTTAAAATGACATTTTCATAAACATATTGTGAGGTGCATTCAATTCCATCGTGTCCTGTCAGTGAATTCAAATTTACATTGATTTGATTCGAATTTGAATTGAGTGTGAATGCAATTCAGTTTAAATTCCAGGTAACACTATAACAAATTAAATGAACACGTGATGACTTACCAGTTTAATATATCATTCTCATAAAAAAATTGTGAAGTATGTTCAGTTCCATCTCCGTCCCGTCAATGAATTCAAATTCACATTGATCTGAATTGAGTGTGAATGGAATTCAGTTTAAATTCCAGATGTAACACTGTAACAGATTGAACACCAGATGACTTACCTGTTTAATATAGCATTATCATAAAAAATATTGTGAAGTACGTTCAATTCTATCTATGTCCAGTGAATGAATTCAAATTCACATTGATCTGAATTGAGTGTGAATGCATTTAAGTTTCTATTCCAGGTAACACTGGAATGGATATAGAACTAAACCAAACAAAAAATCAGACCATTTGATCATCAAAACTACATCAGTTTGTCTGCATGACTCTTTTTCTGCTGTCCTTCACATTCCATGCAATTTTTTTTTCTTATTTTGTTTCTGCTCACATTGATTCTGGAATGTACTTTTGCTTTCCTGGAGCATCCTCTCTTCATCTCGACTTCTTTCCTTGCATGTGTTTCTTTCGCTCACCCTGTCATTCAGTTATCGTGATGAGGCCAGTCACCCATTTCACCATTTTAACCATCATCCATGACAGAGGGAGAAAGTAGGTGATGTCAGAGACTATCAAGACCACTGTTTTGGTGGTTACTCCAAGCTTCTTGTGGGTAGGTGCCTTCTGGTGCTTTTTAACCTCAATGTATGTTCATGCGTTCAGTTCAGTGAAGCGTACACATACATGTGTTTTCATTGCCCGTCAGTCAGCCTGCAACGGAGAATGTCAGATTAAAAAATGGCGTTATGGGTATAGCTAGTTTGTTAAAAGGTGTAAGAGTCATTTTTGAACAATTTTTTGGGGTTAATGTTGGGGAAATGTCACAGAATAGTAAAAACAGAATGTCCTTTTTCATGCACACATTATATCTATCTATATATAGAATATATTGATGAGTATATTGATGTCAAGGTTTACAAAGGCTGAGTGGATGGATGAATGACATAATTATCTAACATGTCGACTGAATAACTTTGTTTCTGGTCCAAAAGTGTATTATTTCATTTGTATGAATGTAAAATCTGTCAAAACTCAAATACTGTCTATTTTATTGATTATCGAGGTCTGAACTTTGCATGCCGTAGTAATGGACCAACCACTGAGCTTTATCAAGCATTTGAGTCATATTCTCATTTATATAAACCACATTTATAACTTTGGTTCAAATTTTCAGTCCAGTCCAAGTGATTCACATCTACGATACCAAGTACTAATCAATGCTGGCAAATCTGAAACAAAACAAGAATGTGCTTATACATAGATTCTCAAATTATGATTTTTAAGTAGCCTATATTAATATAATGGCAGTAAACTAATTCATTTCATGTTTTTTTTTTTTTTTTTTTTTTTTTACTGTTATTTTTATTTTTGTTTTGCATTCTACTGTATTTCCTGTTTTTGTTCACTTTTACAGTTCTTTCTGGCTTCCTGAATGTAACAAAAAAGAAAAAAGCCACTGTTGTACACTAAACAAAAATCGCATAGCGTTAATTGGATAGCCGTGAATGACAACTACAAACTACCATAGCTAAAAGAAGGTGGTTCTAGAACAAATGTCCCTTCACAAATGTGTTTTCTTCTGATTTAAAACAACAGTTTGTCAGAAACAAGAACTATTTTTTTGTAATGTAGGAATAATTTGATCACTGAACGCTGTCTGCCTCAGGGGTGCGTTCAGGCACTGGCAAACACTGTATTCTGTCTGTCTAAAAAGGCTATATGGATTAGGTATTTTGTATATCTTGTGAAAAAAAAAAATCTTTTTGCTACTTTTGTATCTAGAAGATGAAGAGAACTACTTACAGTTACAGAGTAAGAATGTTACTGTTCAGTTATAAAACAACCAAATGTAAGGTCATGGGAGAAGTCAACTTCAGTAAAGATGAAAATGTAAAAAAAAAAGCTTTAACAGTCTGTTTTTTGTTTGATGATTTTAAATATGTTTGAGGTAGTTTTTAAGATGACGTGCATGGTCATTGCTCACACTGACTGTAGGAAATACACTCACTGTTTTTAAAGCAAGTGTGACCAAATATTTGATTAAATGTGTACTGCTATAACTGAAGGCTTTATTGCCTGTAGTGGGGCTTCATCTGTGCCAGCCTATTCAGAGTAACTAAATATCTAAAGCTTTTTTGTTTTATCTGCACAAAGTGTGATGTTGCTCTTAAATTTACGATATATACAGTATATATGTATACTACTGTACACTTTACAGCATATACGTATGTAGTAATATTCATGTACAGCTCCTTTTGTATAAAGTTTTTAAAAGGTTGATATCTGTAGATATGTGAATTTTTGCCAGTTTTTTTCTGTAGCTATTAACGGCAAGAAAAAGTAAACATGCTTGTAATAAAGAAAGAGATTTAAATGTTTGAAAGCCTTAGGACTTTTCTCTTTCCTTGTGACAGAAATGATTGTCAGTGAAATATCACAGCAACTAGATTTGTACCTCACAATAAGAGGCAAATTCTTCAGGTGCTAAAGTGTTTGATTTAGCTCACCATGGAAGTAATAATGAAGAAAATGCAATGGCACAACATCTGTAGTTATATAATATTACCTCAAGGTGGCAGCAAAGTGTAGCATTAAGGTTGCTTCAACAATTCACTCTCTAAATACAACCAGCTCCTTTCAGATTATTATAAATTAAATGTAAGAAATATATATGTATATATATGTATTTATATATACCCCTTTTCAGTCAGAACGATTTTGAAAAAAAGTCGAAGTATCTGCGTTTTCTGTCGCAAACTGTAAGCAAATGTAAGAATTTACACTGCATTACATGGCAGTACACAAATTTGATCCTTTGGCTTCTGGTAGTTTAACTATTCTTTTTCTTTGGCTGAGAAGACTATACTCTTTATATGAATTGTATGGAATTTAAAGTATTAACTGTTGTGTAAAAGCAATTTCACACTTGCAATCATGCTGCAGTACTGAATATTAAAATTGGAAACTGTTACCTGCGACCTTGTGTCTACGATTACAGAGCCGTGTGATAATGCTTTTAAATAGACCCACATAAAGATGTAATTACTTTGCCAAGCGTTGCTGAAAACCAGGTTATAATAATATTTCCGTATATCATGCTGATATATAGTCTAATCAACACTCAACAGGTAAGTGTCAAAATAGCATAACTGACCATTTCATTAAATTAAAATCAAATCAGGATAAATAAAGACTGTGGCCCACAGACACAGCTGGAGATATCTTGAAGTTTCAATCCTCTAAGTCTTCATTTAAAATGTTTAATGGAGTGTACATTTATGTGTTCTTAGATGTGTGTGTGTGGCCATGCTCATGGACTGGTGAAATCGCTCTATTAGATCTGAAATTGCTGTTATTTGCTGAGATTATTTATGAGTCATTTAACTTTCTGCTCTCTCTCTCTCTCTCTCTCTCTCTCTCTCTCTGGCAGCGCTAGATGGTTTGGTTCATTATTGATTTAAAATGTCTTTCAACGGTCCAGAACACATTGAGGTGCTGCTAAAGACCTCTTACTTGATTTGAGTTGGATGTCTATGATGTGATTTGACTGGAGACCACCATGGCTCCTGGAAGGGAATTTTGGTAAAGGTTTACAGTTTGCAAAACCTTTCATCCAATTTATTGGTGAATGGATTTTAAACAAAGCTCTTTCTCGGCTGATTTATAATCCCCCTTCTGAGGACAACACCATATACAGTACAGTGTGTATGTATGCATGTACATAGCATATATGGTACAGAATAAGGCCATTGGTTAAGAATGCTTTGAATGCAAAGAAAGTCAAGGACTGTGAAAGTATTCTTCATACCTATTTAAAAATGTCAGCTTTCATGCAGCAGGCTCGTTCCACTTGCCCCATCTTCACCTCTACATTTCTGTGGCAGAAAGCATGTCAAACGACAGTGAAGATTCTGACCTTGCCGTCACAGTCGTAACCTCACAGTTGCCTCCAGCACTGACCTTGAGCAATGAATGCAGCAGAGAGCAAAGCGAAGGAGCGAGAAAAAATGAGAGAAAGGGCAAGTGAGTTGTCAAATGGTCCCCTATTAACCTCTTATTATAAAAGAACAAATTGCTCTGAAATTCAATTTGATAGCGTTCCTAGAGTTCTCTCGTTAGTTTTGAAGTCCGCTGAAGGAGATGCTGAACGAGCTCACTGATACTTGTTATACTCCTAAAGCACAAGATAAATCACGACCACAATGCTGCAATCTATAGAAATGGTAGATAATGTTAAAGGTGCTATAAGTAATTACATTTTATATATATATACATATATATATGTATATTGCACGCAACCCCAGTAAAACAAATCCACCATTGGCCTATCTTAATTTCATGTTAATATTTATGCTTGTGAGCCATGTAACAGTAACGTGTTTATTAGGTGTTATATCAACAAAAAAACCACCACCTCAACAATTTATCAACAAAAAACATTATTAATAAAAAAAATCATCCATTTTTTTCAATCTTTCCACATTAATAGGCTATTTCATGTGAATCATTCATGATTACATCCAGCCTATGTAGAATACAGCAGTAAAAACTGGACTTGGTCATCTTAAGAGCTGTAAAATACATGCACATGCACTACTGATATATGCAAAGTTTTATATATAAACCACCTTTAAACTGCTTTATCAGAGACCTTCATTTGGTGTGTCTCTAAAGAGTGTCCATGAGGTTCTCCTCTGATGAAGAAAGACATGCATGTATTGCAATAAATTATATCAGAGGATAACAGACATCACTTTCAAAAGCAAGGATGGATCGAGTTGAAAGCCATCTTGATTTGAAAGCCACTATTTGCATAAGCAGACTTTAGAAGATTGAATATCAAAAGAGGAACATGCTTTATTATATTCATCATATTAAAAGGCCAAAATACGTAAGTGTTTTTAAAGACCAGTATAGAAAATGAAATCCAGCTGGAGAAATATTAGGCCTGCAAATAAAAAGAACAAGTCTCTGTGCTAAAACGGGTTGTTCTGGCTCTTTTAATTGACACAGACACTGTATGATATTTTCAAATTATGACTGAACGTTTACTCTTTCAAAGTCCTAATAAAATGGATTTTATTTTTGACAGATGGCCTTATTTAAATCTGTTGGTTTTGTCGATAACAATCTGTGCTGACAGTGTTCTGAATGTATATGCACCTGTGAGAGAGACAGAGCTACAGTCTGCATTATATAACGCATAATTACCTGTTATTGATCTGTAAAACGATTGAACTAACAGCCGGTTTTTTTTCTCTTCAGTCAAAACTTGTTTTGCTGCGTTGCCAGTGGAGGACGCTCTGCTCCTGACAACCACTCCAGTCTCAGACACATGCAATGTGCTACATATGAACAGAAAGACGACAAACCTTTGTTTGTTGTGATTTCTTAGTAAAATTATTATTTTCACAAAAGAGAAAAAAGAAATACTGATTGCTCACATTATTGATTTCCACTATTATGACGCAAGCACACGGGGACAGGCTGTTGAAACTGATGTCATAATATCAGATAATGAATAATTTTTTTAGTTTTTTTTTATCAAATTCAAAGTAACCTGGGCTTTATCTTTATATAGGCTATATATAATTTATCATCCGGCAATCATTACGTCTGAATGGAGTTTTTGAAACACGCAGACTTTTCCATGATTGCATATTATTAATTATTAAACATAAAATTAGATAAATCATCTTCCTGTAATTTATCCGGTTTGGTTCACCAAAATTAACTGACCTAATTACTGTGTTTCTTGTGAGTATATAAACCAGTGCTCTAATTACTGACAGAACTATAGCTTCCGAAATGTTGCGCCTTCGATTTCACGCATTTAAGCCTAATATGAGCGAAACGACGTCCAATTGAAATTCATTAAAAACGATAATTCGTCGAAGTAATTAACATCCCCGATGATAAACACGGGAACAATACCCTAATCAGCGGCCGGTCTGAGTTTGACTGCCCTCGGTGCTTCGCGTGATCCGCGCGCAGCAGGCCTGCTGGGCGGTGTGTGGCCATGGCAACAGGGCGCGCCTAATTAACGGCGGAATCCTTCACTTCGCTTTTCTTCCCGTCGGTCTTTCAGCGCGGGGCTAGATTGGCACTGGCCCCGGGGTTTGTGGGAACCGGGACAGCCCTTTCGCGCAAGCCCTCCTCAGGTCGACATTATTACACGGCCAATTAAGTCGGTTCAGCGGGCGCGAACTCGAGCAAACAGCAGGGGCGATTGTTTTCAGCTAAGTTAGCTTGCTAATTACTCCGTGGACTGCCCCAAACCTGGATGAATTTTGAAGGGCTCTGCTGACCCCGTCACCCCGTAATTAAAGCTTGAACCTCCCCAAAAGGAAGTCAGAACGAAAGGTTAGGAGTCTTTAAACTATACATTTATTTTTTACATTATAAGTATGCATTCATCTCTCTCTCTCTCTCTCTCTCTCTCTCTCTCTCTCTCTCTCTCTCTCTGTGTGTGTGTCTCTCCATCTCTCTCTCTCTGTGTGTGTGTGTGTGTGTGTGTGTGTGTGTGTGTGTACAAAATTGATGCTATATATGGTACATAAATACTACAAAAATATATATAACTTGTTTTAAATCCACCATTGCTTTTTCCTCCATATTCAGAAGCATGGATTGCAAAATCGTTTGCATGTAAATAGCCACACAGGAGGATTTTAGGAATAATTTATGAATAATTTACTCATTTTATGAATAAAATTTAATCATGTAATTCATAAAAAGTAGCTGTAATCTTATTGTGAGAATTTAAGAATGTTATATAATCCAATTTCAAGTATTTTTTTTTTAGTCCAGATTACATGTAATCAGTTACTACATATTCATAAAAGCATAACCATAAAACTCAGATGTAAAATAGATGCTGAGATTAAAAAAATATATAAAATATAAGTACTGTCATATTCCAAATTAATAATTATAATAAAAATGATGTATTTAATGTTAGTTAACTGCTTACAATGAGACAAGTGCACCCTGGATTACTGCAAAGATCCTTTGAAACCCATCAAATAATTAGATCATTTATTTACTATTTCCCCCATTAAAATATATTTACTGATTTTATTAACTACAATATGATGAGCAGAAGTGATGTTTGCTTGTATGTTTTCTGTTCAAATAATGGTTTCCATAGCAAACAGGCCCCGAGGTGACCAACTTAAAACAGGTGACTCGTTTTGGAAGCAAAACAAACACAAGAAGGGGATTTGGGTTGCAGGCAGCTGTGGATCCTGCACGCTCAGCTGGTGACGCACAAAGAAACAGGTGACGGCGTCGGGAAGTTTGCCCTGCAAGGGTGCCACCACGTGCTTCTTTCCCCTGGAACAAGCTCTCTCGGTAAAATCTGCACCTGGCCTGGTGGTCTTGGCAACATCGGACAACCTCTAGCAGATGTTCGCCTCTCTTTTGTCGATGACTTCGCGGTGGCTGCTCCGCGAGACAAAACTGCGGTGAGAGGTGCTCCTGCCACAGAACGCTAATCAAAAGATGACTAACATTCTTCCCCTTTACCCCACACTTCTAGAGAGTGTGAGAGGCTGCTTTCGGAGTGGGGAGCTTGGATGGGTAATTGTGCATGATTAGCAATTTTAATTACCAGGTGCTTGGGGTCCCATCTGAAAAAGTGTAAACAGGATAGCACTCAGAGCTCCTTGAACATCCCACATGACCATCTGATGCTGTGTGCTTATGCTTTGACTTTTTAAATAAAGAAATGCAAAATAAAGTAAAATATTCAAATTAACACTCTGAAACAAATACCCCATTACACTTCCTCAGGCCGTGACCATTTTTTTGTTTACAGTCCCAGAGCTTATTGTTAGTGTCATCGCCTTGAAAGCAAACTGGTGCATGCACTCCTTTCAGAAAAAGAGACAGCCATGAGCACAATCCAAGTAAATTGGGCTTTCGGTTTGAAGCGGTTCTTTTCCTCTCCAGGTCTGTTAACCTTGCAAATTCTGCCGTTTGTTTTTTGTTTGAAGGTCTTCTCAGTCAAAGCCTTGTTTTCACTGCAAATTACTAATAGAGAAAATGGGTGACAGTTCTTTGTTCGGGAATATCTTCCTTTCAAATCAAAAGAGCGAAGATTGCACAAGGCTGAGGTGCCTCTTTAGGTGAAAAGAAGTATAGTCTCACAGCGACACACACATGTCTCACACCACATACATAAAGAAATGTGTGCGCATTGACCCTATCTACTCCTTGTTCTCATTTGGAGCGGGAACGTAGCCTTGAGCGCCATTCAGACCATGGTGCGAATGACTACTATCGACCGGGTTTGCTCTTTAAAGACAAACTTAATTCATCAACACAATATGTAGAATTTATGTATTTTAGCTCTGCTGCCAGAGATCACCACAGGGCAAAGTCATTAGGATACAAACTCTCCTTTTCTCGCTGAGGTCTCTCTGATCTCACTGTATCCCGTAATAAGAACTATTCTGAAGAACCTGAGGGAGTCTTTTGTATCAGTCCAGTGAATACAACTGTGGGTCAGGTGTTTAAAGGTGAACAGAAGAATGTATTTCCAAAAACATGGGACGATTTCTGTGGAAACCAGTGTCCTTGCATTATATTGTGATTGCACCATGAATTTTTTTCTCCAATTTTCTCTATATGTGCATGGGAAAAACATATGAATCGTATGTTATTGAGTTTAAATGTGCGTGTTTGTGTGTGCAGGATCATCTCATGGGTTCCTCGGCTGCAGAGATCGTACGTGATGAAGCTTTACTCAGTCACCAGATCCGGGATGAAAGTTACCCTTTGGCTGTGTGACAGACAGGAAGAAAAGGACACTCACGCTAGTGTGAAGGTATAGTCAATTAAAGGAACAATACAGGTCAAATTAAAGGCTTTTACTGCAGGGAGTCACCGATATACACACACAAACCTGTTTAGGGATATCCGGAGTGCGTAGATTCATGTACAATGCGTCAGTACATACAAGAAAAAGATCATTTATGGAATCGGTAATAAAGATGGACTGATCTGTTGGCCAGGCTGATTAATCAGACATTATTTGGCCATTGTGAGAGTATCACCCACTGATTATATTTGAATTCAAGTTATTATGAAATTATGATTTACTGGCAGTTGTGTCAATAGATAACTGCATTTTAAGTGAATTTTGAATTAATATTGTGTGAAAAAAGTAATAATTTAAGAATTTATTTAAATGGCTCATTCACTGTGGTTAAATTGTATTATTTACACTACCGTTCAAAAACTCAGGATCAGCACAATTTTTTAAAGAAATGAACATCAAGTTTTTACAGAAATCAGCAAGTGTGCGTTAAATAGATCGAAAGAGACAGTAAAACCACTTATGTTACAAAATAATGCTTCAGAGATGTACAGCACAACTTTTATTAACCACATTTATGATGAACCAAAATCAGCGTATTAGAAGGATTTCTGAAGGGTCATGTGACACTGAAAACTACTGCAATGATGCTGAAAATTCTGCTTTGCCATCACAGGAATAAATTACATTTCAAAACGTATTATATTCCAAAAATATATAAAAATTTGCTTTCAGTTGTAAAAATATTTAGTAAATTACTGTTTTTACTGAATTGCTGATCAAATAAATCCAGCCTTGGTGAACATAAAAGACTTTCAAACTATAAAATATATACAGTAATCAGCAGTATTTGATCTCACCTCTATGTTGATCACCAGTTTGAGTACTTTTGTTAACCTAATTTGTATTACATTTAGAAATTGTTTTTAGAGAGGCATGTTAACAGTGACTTACTGTACAGTACGTTGAGAAAGTTGGTTTGACTGAGTTCAATTTTGTGTCAGTGGCTCAAGTCCTGGCTGTTTGGCTTGTATTAATGCCTATGGCGTGTGAGTCTAGTGTCCATGCTGATAGCTAATGGCCTAATCCATATCACATTACAAACAGGATGATTAAGTGCTGTCTCACAGTAGGATTATCATGGGATTATTATGGGATCAGTGGTATCTCTGATCTGTGAGATACTCTTCTCTCTTCAAGTACCCTCCCTGAGCTACATCATATCGCATCAGATACACATCAACTCAAGAGATTTCAATCAGGTCACCTGCAGACAGAACATTTCCATGGCTGTCATAATTGAAACCGGTGATTGTGATTCATGTCTTATTACAGTTTGTCAAAGACATGTTCGAAGCCATTACATTTCAAGTGAGTTTGAGGGCTTATGAAAACCAATACACATTGTGAGACTTCATAAATACAATCCAGCACTTTAAATTTGTCAGACCCGTCAACATAGGTGGCATTGTATAAAACAGTGGCTCTTTTGGTTGCATTTTCTCATTATTGCCTTCCTGAAAGGTTTTATCGGTTTCATCAGAGGCAGGTTAACGTGAGATGGTTGATGTTTGACTTCAGTAAACGCTGAAGGCCGCTTGATGCTGTGCAGATCCATAGATCCTAAACCAACCAGAACATGATCCCTGGAGCCCTCCTACTCTCAGGTTGGATTGGTTTACAGATGATTGACAGGTATATGTGATGTTTTTATTTGTCAGTGCCAACGGTTAGTATCACCTGTCGATGTGGAGTCGCTGTCTGCTCAGCTGGTTTGCCAAACACAATCATTTGCAAGTAGCAAAGTAGCTTTTATTGTGCACTTTACTGTTCAACAGATACAATCTGTAAATGAAGACTTTTATTGCATTTCACTTCAGGTAATATTATCATCATTTGCTTTTCTAAATGTAACCCACTCCATTTTGTAACGATTTTGAATGTAGCAGTTTATACAGTGAAAGAAAAGTGAGCTGGTTCAAGCATTCCTCGCTGGTTGATATTCATTAAAAAAAACTTACAGAAACTATAGGAGCACACGCACACTCACCCACAGACTCATGGTCTATTTTAAGGTTACAGATCAAGGGCCTCTCCACTCAAAAGGGGGCACTGTTACTGCATTCCAGATTACAGAGTATTATCAGGGAGCTTTCAGAATTAAAAATTAACATCACTTCTATAAACATTCATGTAATAAAATGGTTTCTAATATCAGGCCAATCACTTCAGCTATTGAAATATGATTCCACAATAGCCATTAAGTACATTTTGTTAACAAAATGAGAACGGCTGGTCCCATCCCCCTAGTTTTAGACTGTTATCATTTTAGTCATGCTGAGAATAAAAATTGAAAAGAGGAATAGTTCATTTCACTTCTCAGGTAACATCTATGCACTATGATAGACTACAAAAAGACTTCATGGAGAAAAAATAAATAAACATTGCTTTAGAATACTTGAATTCAATGTTCAGCTTCATTTTCAAACTGGAAGATCAGACAGTTCTGAAAACAATGATCTGAAAGAATAAAAAGTGTATAATGAAAGTAGGCCTGAACTACACTTGATTGCTTAAAAATGCCTAAATAAATGCTTTCTTTTAAATGATGATAATCACATTTTCATTAACATTATTCAAAATAGATTATTTCATAAATTGAAAATAAATTAATACTTTTATTCAGAAATGGCATTAAATTGATCAAAAGTGAGGGATAGATAGATAGATAGATAGATAGATAGATAGATAGATAGATAGATAGATAGATAGATAGATAGATAAAACATCACAGTTGAGTTCCCACAAAAATATTATGCAGTACAACTGTTTTCAGCATTATTAATAATAAGAAGAAGAATAAGAAATGTTTCTTAAGCAGCAAATCAGCATATTAGATTGATTTCTGAAGGATTGTGTGACACTGAAGACTGGAGCAACGATGCTGAAAATTCAGCTTTACATCACAGGAATAAATTACATTTTAAAATATATTAAAATAAGTAATTTTAAACTGTAATAATATTTCACAATATTACTGTTTTTACGACATTTGATCAAATACATGCAGCCTTTGTGAGCATGAGAGACTATTTTCAAAAACTTTAAGAAATCTTACTGACCCCAAACATTTGAATGATACATAGAGAGAGAGAGAGAGAGAGAGCAGATGGAAGGAAGGAATGAATAAAGATGGTAGATTAAAAAAAGAAGAAAAGCAGTAAAACAGAGAAAGAAGTTGTTAAGAAATAGGCATCGTAGCACTTTTTTATTATATTTTATTTTTAAAAAAAATTGTCTCCTCTAGATGTGTTTTCCTCACTAAGAGCAGAGTACCCCGTGTCGCTCACTCTCTACCTTGCTGCATATTCCTGTTCACCTGACATTAGGCCCCGGCTCAGTCCCAAAAGCAGCCTGCACCCCGCTGGGTCCATTCCATTAGATACTCCCTACACACTTTGTCTGTCATACTAAAAGCTAAGCCTGGGGAGCAAGGAGAGGTTAAAAGGTACGAAATGTGCCTCAGCCGAATGAGCGAGTGGTTTAGGAAGCTGATTGCTCTGATCTGATTGGGCAGATGGTTGAATTGTGGTATCTCTCATCTTGCTCTACAGTATATGGTAAGATTGGATAATTAGGTTCAGGTCATTGTCTTTACTTTGAATGTAAGTCATTATGAGTCCATTTAGTTATTTCCTATTGTTATGGAGGTAATTAGCCTCCCTCAGTGTACCTGACTGCTAGCAACTAAAGAAAAAAAGCCCATCAATGTCTAAAACCTGCTTCTTCTTTTTTTTTTTTAGGTGAAAAATCAGTGTAGTGAAATTTTAAGCCCTACATTCTAAATTAGACTAATGGACATTCACACCTAATAAAAGGACTTTTCAGATATTAAACATTTTAAACGGACAGAAATCCTGATATGAGAATATGTTGATTTGAGTGTTTGTGATGACAATGTATAATACAAAATCAATCAGTGTATATAGTAGTCATGATTAACATCCACTAAGTTCTTCAGAGTCCTTCTTCTGCTTTAACATCTCCACTGGTCAGAGCGATGAACTGAAGCATGGTGTCGAGGAAAAGACAGGAAGTATAGGCTAAGAATGTTTTGTTTTTTATTTAGTTAGTTTTTGAAAGATGGAGAACTATATGTCAATTCTTTCAGCAACCAAAAGCAATTTCCTCTCGTAACATCAATACAGCAATATTTCTCTCAAACACGCTTTTCAAAGGACCTTGTGGATTGTTAAAAAAGATACACTTAACTTGACTGCATCATCATTCTTAAAGTAACTTTAAAAATAAAACAGTTATATTGTGGAATATTATTACAAATTAAAAGAACTGTTTTCTATATAAATATATTTTAAAAATTATTTTTTTTTCAGTGTCACATGATTTAAAACACATTTCTCCTTAAGTCAATGCCGTTAGCTTTCTTATTACAAACAGTACAGGACAAGTTACATGTCTAACCATAGAAATACTGATATTTGCCTAACTACAACATCCAACTTCACATTTTAGCACAGTGGTTAGATTCCTCCACTCATGCAGTACAGCACCTGGTGAATCACATGGGTGACCGAGAGGTCAGGGTCGGATGTAGAAAGAGGATTTTGTGTGGAGATGAAGGTGACTGTCTCTCACACAAAGACGAATACTGCTTTCCCTGTAAAACAGGCATATGAAATGGTTTCGCAGCCAGCCAAACTTCCTGAATCCTCTTCTATGGAGAGATGCCAAACCACAGAAGAGAGAATAAGGGTAGCCAGGAAGAAGAGAAAGAAGGAGCTGAAAGAGAAAGATAGAGACAGGTGAGGAGTGAAGAGAGACAGAGACTGTGTATGTTTGGGTCTCTAATTTGTGTTTTTCTGAGGTTGCACTTTCAAAGCTCACATAGTTATAATTAATCTAGACATTAATTTTGTCTGATTCTTTTTACTTGCATCACTTAAGAAAAGCGCTCTCTCTCAATGTGTGTGTGCGTGTGCGTGTGCTTGAGATCTCTTCTGAACATTTAGAAACATGGGATGACAAAGTTAGAAGGCGTAAGCTAAACTGTCCTTTTACACTGTAAATTCTAATTGCTGTATAGAAGAAACAATAGAGATATTAATATGATTTGTGATGCTACTGTGTGCAAACACAGCACCAGTGTGTTAAAATAAATAAGAATAAAAAGAACATATCAGCTCATAAAAGACATATCAGTTCTTCTAAAGAAAATCATAGGCTTAATGTTTCTGTCTTGATCCAGCGTTTTTAACCAGAGGCTCCCTTCAACTTCTCCAGGGGGTCTGTGAAGAACATTATCTTTAAAACATGCAGAATGTTCTAAGAAATCAATAGGAGTTTAACATTTTAGGAACATTTAACTTTCATAATAGAGGGTTTCAGAGAAAATCTGGCTGATAGACTGAAGACAGTAAAAATGCTGTTCTGTATGGATTTGCTGTAGGTGCTAAGGTATATTTTGATGCATTAGAGCTGATCAGTAAATCAATAAACAACTAGAGAACAACCAACAGGCTGTAAAAGTCTTTTCAAGTATAGATATTTAAATAATATGAATATGAATAGCCTATTAGTGTGTGAACATTAAAAATCAAGAATAGGAAAGGGCAATAAAAAATAATAGCCGAGAAATAGTTTGAGAGATCTTCCACCGCCTGAAACACGTTGATTACCGAGACCGAAGGGCAGCAGCACGCAGCGTTCAATTAGTCAACCAATTAGCGCTGGTCCGAGCGCGGCGGGTGCGCGGCGCTGTGTGACCGACAGGTCTCGCCGAGCAGCCTTTACAGCGCTAGCGTCCGTAGCAAGCTTGATTTCTGGGGCTCCGGTGGGCAGTCAGGATGTTATTATCGAGGTCTGGAGTCAGCGGCTTAAAGTGGCGACCGTGGTTTAGATTCGAGACGCACGCAGCGCGGCGGTGCGGTGAGCGCGAGATCAACGCCATTTACAACGTGCGACAAATGTGGACTCTCGCGCACGCAGGGTGGGTCCAATACCGCGTGACTTCTGAGAACAAAAGCAAGCGTCAAAATCTGCATTTAAAACAAGTCATTTCTTAAAGTGGATTAGCCGTGATCTCTCATAAATTCATCGAGTTATGTAATTTCTGTAAACTAATAAAATCCCATAGGTGGGTCTTATAAAACATGTCCAGGTCAAATACAGTCTTAAAAATAAAGGTTCTTTATTTGCATCTATGGTTTCACGAAGAACCGCTAACACAAATGGAACGTTTCAATTACACAAAAGGTCCTTATAATGAAACAAGGTTCTTCAGATGTTTATTTAAATGTTCTAAAATGGTTCTTTCAAGAACTGTGCACTGAAAGGTACTTTGGGGAACCAAAAATGGTTTTTCTATGACACCACTGAGAACAAATTTTCAAAAAGGTTCCAAAAAAAGTTTTGGCAGTGATGCAGTGAAGAGCCATTTTTTGGTCCACCCCAAAACCTTATTTTTTCTAACTGTGAAGATTTCTCCATCGCACACCTTTTTTCTCGTTCCTTATATATGAACAGTTTCAATTCTAAAAAATTACCATTAAATGTTCTATATCAAAAAAAACCTTTTCCACTAAAAAGAACCTTTTTTGCAATGTTCCATTAAAGGTTCTTTATGGAACCATCAATGCTAAAAAATTATGTTTAAATATTCCACATCAAATACTGAAAACAAATTAAGACTATTAATGCCATAAAGATTATTTTAATGACAATTAATTATATTTTATTTTTAGTTCTATTTAATAAGCTACAGTAAAATACATTACAAAATTATTGTCTTAAAAGACTTACTTTTTTAAACAAAATTGTAATTTTTTTTTTCTTTCATTTTATGACATTACTTTTTTTTATTTTGTTTTATTAGATTCATGCCTTCACTAACTTAAATATTAATATATTATAGCACGCTAATAGGTGAGTGTTTTAACTACAAAAACAAACAGCAGCAAAACAAATGGCTTTAAAACGTGTGTGAGCACACTACTTTCAGAGTGCACTGCTTTTTCTCCAACATGGCAGCTGACTCAATGGGAAAACAAAGGTCAGAACTTTTAGGAAATGTCACTCATTTCATCTCTTGCCACTTAGTGGCCTGTTTGGCAGGAGGGGGCTTGGCCTGCTCCCGGTCACTGGGGGCAACGGAATAATGAATCACCACGGCAGCGAGGCTCTGCTCTGCCTGAAAGCATGGAGGCAGCCAGAGCAGCACGGCGGGACACTATTGTGGCTCGGCCTGAACTATAGGCACACCAAGCAGGCAGGAGGTCTGGAAATAGTTACAGTCAAATACAGGCATACTGATCAAGAATACAAGAGGTCTGCTATCCCCACGGGCTAGAAGAGGGTATTTTTTTCCTTTCCTCATCCCTCCTTCCCTCTCACTCCCGGCCCCCTGATCAGATAAAACATACTGTAACAGCACTTAGTCTTTGGCAAATTGCCGATTGTTGCAGATTTTAGAGATGTCAGTCATTGTATTGAGGCGGAAGCTTAGCGTTATACTGAGGCATGTGACTGCTAGTGTATGGACGTATATTAGTATTGCAGTAGTTCTGGTGTGGTGGTACAGTCAGTGGAGCAGTGACAATGATAGGGGAGTTGGGTTGTGCCAGCTCAGTGCTCTTTCTGCCCCAGGTGAGGGCAGACTGATCAGATGATTATTTCTGAAGGGGTAAACAGCATCTGAAATAGAGCCGCCGCAATTACCTGAGTTTCAGGTAATCAAGGTAGAGCTGAATAAAGGGCGCAGTCTGCGGTCCTCCACCTCACCTCAGACTCCATTACCTGTTCTCTTTCAGACAGAATAATAAGAGCACAGAAACCCTAACCAGACCCTCGGTACGAAATCTGGTTGTCTGTCAAGTTCATTGTGTCAAGCAGCACAGATATGGTTCCACTAGTCTGAAACAAGACCTCAGGTTTGGGGTTTAAAGAATCAAAGAGCTTCAAGATTGAGACTTGACCCCAGATCAGGGATAAACTGTCACTTGTATGTGTGTGTGTATGACCTGAACATCCCTTTAAAGCTTCATGATTGCAAATCCCTCTAAGTGTCTGCGTATGAGGGTCAGAAAGTCAGTGCCATGAATGTAGAACGTTATTTACAGTACATCATAAATTTATTGTGTGCATATGGAATAACTATGGTTTTTTATGTTTTGAAAGACATCTCTTAAGCTTTTCAAGGGTGGGTAAGTAATACAGTAATATTGTGAAATATTTACATCCAGTCTTGAGTGTCATATGATTCTTCAAAAATCATCCTAATATGCTGATTTGGTGATCAGTTGTTATCACTTATTATTAGTGCTCAAATACTAACAATGGTTCTTTTATCATCACTGTTATCATCACTGCTTCATACTTTTTGTAGAAAGGGTGACATTTTTTGATGAACACAAAGTTCAAAAGAAAAGCATTTATTTGAAATAGAAATCTTTTGTAGAATTAAAAATGCATTTACTGTGTCTTTTATTCAATTTATTGTGTCCTTGCTGAATAAAAGTATTATTGTTATGAACTTTTTAATGACTTCAAACTTGTGTATCCTGATTTCTACAAAGGTGGAATGTGACACTAAAGACTGGATTAACTGCTACTGAAAATGTAGCTTTGCCATCACAGGAATTATTCAATTTAAAGATATATTCAAATTTAAAATTATTATTTTAAATTGTAATAATATTTCACAATATTACTGTTTCCACTGCATTTTTGATTAAATAAATGCAGCCTTGGAGAGAATAGATTTCTTTCAAAACCCTAAAAATATTTATTATTACACACTTTTGACCAGTAGTGTTTATTATTTTTATTATTTTTATATTTTCTTCTTATGCTTCTCTCAAGGTTGGAAACATTGAAGCTGGACCTCAGGGATAACTGCTATTTACTTTTATTATTCCTTGGTCATGCACACTCTTTTAACACTCTTCCCTTTTTCTCTCCTCTATTTGCCTTTGTTGTCTAATTTTTTCGATGGTCTTGAAAAGTCATCAAGCTTCCCTCACCTGCTCCAGTTCTGCTTAATCCCCACCCAAACCGTTTTAGCAATGCTTACCAATTCACTCATTAGATGAAGAAACACGTTTAAAACATCATATTTCATCAGTTCAATCAGTATTTTTAGAGTGTTTTACAATATGAATGTTGGTTCATTTTAGTTAGGTCTTGAAAAATTTTCACTGCTTAAACATTAGCGAGACAAACTATAGAAGCATCTAGATTTAACTAGCACAATCTCTTTTATTTTCCTTAAATTATGCTTAATACCATGAATTGGTAGATCAACCAGTTAACTAATTCACTAAATTTGGCATGAATCAGTTTTTTTATCCAAAAATCTGGATCAACTTGCAGGTCTGAATCTATAACCATTTAGCACAACTTTAACCGTTAGTCTACATCATATTAGTTTTTAGATTAATTTCACTTTGCACAATATTGGCAGTGTGTTTGTGTGTGTGTCTTATTTTCAATAACATGCATGTGGTTAAGTAAATCCAAGCTTAGGATTTACATATACTGTAGAAACCCATGAAAAATTCAAGAAACATGCACACAACTAGACCCACACAGATACTCACGGGCGTAATGCCCATTGGCCACAGTGGGGTGCGTGCCACCCTAAACTCCATCCCAACCAAGAAAGCACCAAATGGCACTACACAAGAGCAAGACTTTGACTTCATCTCATGATTAAGAGGTTATTATGTGCTAATGAACTGCCCCATGAGGCAACAGAATGTTCTGGCTGTTTTTTTTGTGCCCTCACCCGCTGGCATTTCATGGGAAGCACTACAGAATTACACGCTAGGCATCATAAATTGGGCTAATTTACAGCCTTTTATTTTTTGGCAGCTCTGACCAACCAAAGCCAAGAGCCAGAAGAGGTCAGGTTTTGCCCACTGGCCAACAGCAAATTGCAGTCAATTGCAAATAGGAAGGGTGAGCACTTAAAAAAAATAATAAAATAAAATAAAAAATGGTGATTGGAAAACTTACAAATATAACTTCAGGTTGCCCTTTGGTCAGCACCAAAGAAAAAGGCTGACATCCGTTAATTGCATATTGTGTGAACAGAATTAGTTGATTTTATGCCCTAACCCTTACAAGAAAAAAAAAAAAAATCAGAACAAAAATATATAAAATACTTATTGTTTTCTGTTTCCATTTAACAACATGAAAGTAAACTATTTTGTGTGAATATGCGTATCTATAGCATGATTTATACGCAGAAACTGACTTTGGCGTGCATACGATACGGACGTGTTTGACGTGCATATAATACGCGCCTACCCCAGACCCATCAGCCTACCAATTGCGTATCATATGCACGCCAGAGTCCATTTCTTAGTATTCATAGTAAGCCAAACAGAAACAGAAAATCGTGCTATTTAAACGCGCATTCATGAGATCGGGTTAGTACATTTAAAATAAGTGGAAGCGAATGACACAAATGGCCCGCGCTTCTTATGTTGAAAATAAGATGGACACTGATAGGTGGAGAGAGTTGAGACAGGGGCTGCCTGTCCTAAATCAAAGTTTGAGCTGAGATTTGAAATATGTATATTCTGGTCACTTTGTATCATATTCTGCTGCTAAACTAAAAACATATTAGTAGCCTAGCAGACCAATGCCTTAAAGTAAAACCTGGTGTAAGAAATTGTTTGTTGGCTGTTTGACACATTTGTAAGCGACACCTTTCAGCATGTTGGATTTCAGCACCTGGACAGCTCCAGTCGCGCACTTACTGATTATTGGTCGGTATGACATCGTAAAGTTTAGTGTTGCTTTAATCTTTTGCCCTTTTCAATTTATGTATATTTAAATCTTTCCAATTTCTTAAGCGCAACTGTTTCAGATGCCTGTTTAGTTGAGACCATTTAGGCTTCTGCTCACGAATGCAAAATAGTATCCTGGTTACTACAGAGATGCAGCTGCGCGCGGAAAGCGGTGAAATCCAAAGAACAATTGAGAGCTCTGTTCGCCATCTTCTCGCCTTCTCCGGGCTATTTGCATAGTCCGTTCTGGTTGACTGACTGCCATAGACCGTCCGGGAGACCTCTTTTGTCCGTTAATCAGCAAGTGACAGTAGGGTGACAACTCTCAGGTGACGGATCTCCTTTTGAGGAGCGTTATGTAGAGGAGACGTCGAGAGATTCCAATGATATAGTGATCGCTCTTGGTTTATCTAATTCTGTTCTGAAAACGTTTTAAAATCAATCGATATTTAAACCCACACGCATATAACTGTGGACATAAGTAGCATTCTTAAGGACAGCAGTACAAAATTGCTGTCAGCTCTTGAAAAGTAGGGTAGATGCAAAATAATTAACCTACTAAAGACGTGAGGCTACTTAGACCTTTGCTTGCGGTTTAAAAAAAATCCATATTTTGAACTAAGGATGTCTGAGATAATAAAAATATATATATAGCCTTTTTATTAAAACTAGTTATTTAAAACACGTGTAACAAGTTCTAAAAATGTTATCTTTCTCAAACTTCCCAAGGTCAACTATTTTTCAAGGTCAAATATTTTTGAGTCACGAATAACCAACAGTTTTTCAAATAGGACTATTATTCATTTCTGAAACTATTATTTATTTCAAGATTTCCAGCATTTTATTGTGATTTTTATCATCAACAATCTCAGGAAAACTTCTTAAAAGAAATCAATAATAATAATTACCTTCAAACTTATTTTAATTCTGATATGTATTCAAAGCGTATGTAAGTATTTAAAGTAAAGTATTTAAGCGCCTCAGATGAACTACATATCAAAGTCTTATTGGGTGAGGCTGTTTTGGGTGTTCACAACTTTCAGCTTCATCCGCGAATGCTCCAACCAGGAACTTACCCTCTCGTGCACCTGCATCGCCTCTCATTGCCTTCAGGAATTCGCTGATGCTTGTAATCAGCTTTGTAAGGCCAATGAGTGCACGGATGAGCGACACTTCCCAACGGCACAGTGAGTCGCGCAGGCCCGCTGAATGACAGTCAGTGTGGGGCGCCGTTCCAAAGCCGCCACGCTGCCAAATTCCAACAGAGTCTCTCACAATCACTTCGCCGCAGGCCCCCGCACAGGCGGACACTGGTAACAGGGGAAAGTAAGAGTGTGTGCATGCGGGAAAAGAGACCGAGAGAAAGAGATAACTCGCTAACTACCAATGGCTAGGCTTCCCAAATGCGTTGAGCAGAACTTTAGTCAGACGTAGTAGCCACTTAATCTGTACTGCACGTTTCCTATACGAGAATCGTACGTAAGTGCGTTCGTAAATTCACCAGAGCCTCGGACCACTCGTAAACCAATTACGTACTTAAAGGGATCCTACTCCTTGCGTTCAATTTGTCAGAAACAAAGACACACTTAATAAATTATGCATTTAGCTAATTTTTCAGTCATTACAAACTGCAAAGCTAATTTAGGAGTTGGTTAAAACAGCTTTTACAAACATGACAAACGAAAGTATTATGTAGACCGGCTTAATAGGCTAAATTTGGATAGGCCTATATTACATAACAAAGGAAATTTAGGTAAGAGCGTGTTAAATGTTATCATCATCTTTATCCCCGATGTCAGGTTTAGATCATGACAATCTCATGTTGTATATTTTTCAACGATCTATGAAAGATTATCTTAAAAAGCAGCAATTGCAACTATTCACATACAGTAAACAGCACATTGCTTTGATAAACTCGAAGATGGTTATATGAACGTGAGAGAAGAATGTTGAAAAGAAAAACTAAAATATCACCTAAAATATATTTTGTGGAACGTGTTAGCACAGTTTTCAGGTTTCATTCAGTAAACATTTAACCACGTCTGAAACGACTGTAGCGCATAACGTCTCGTGTCTCTTGGAGGGTTTGTGGATTAGGAAAAAAAGACCGCGAGATTGTTAAACATGTCAACGTGTAATTGCACGATAAGGCCCGCGCAAGGAATTTATTGGCCCAGTTGCTTTTTCTATTCCCCGCTAATCTGGCGCCGCACATTCGTGCTCTGCAATCTGTCTCCGTAATCTTCCGTAGCAGAACGGCAACCGGCTTTTTTTCTGAGGAGGCAAGAAAATATGCGGGGGTATGATAAACCCGATGCTAATTAGGAACATTTAGGACAGTGGGTGCAAAGGATTGCCGGTTTTACAAATGACAAAATACAAGCCCATTTTGACTATTTCACTTTATAACATCGTGGTGTAAATGTGATAAAGGTCTGTCTGTCTGTTATAGATTTATTGGTGAGATTTGCGGTTGTATTCCTTTTCTTCTGCCAGGAAACGGTGGGGGTGAATAAGGTGAGGTTTGCCAGTCTGCTGGACGGGTGCCCATGCTGGGCTCACTCTTTTTGTTTCTGAATGCAAATCCGCGTTGCTATGAACAGCAATGTTGTGTATTGCCATATCCTTGTGATGCGAGAATAGGGCTTAGTGTATATAGTGTGATAGCATTTATTTAAAAACAAAATATGTCGCCTTAACCGTACATTTAAACAGCTAAAAACAAGGAAATAGTGCGCAAATAGACTAATGGAATAAGCGAGTTTCATTTTTTGTTCTTAAACTAACCTGTTTTTGTTAAAAAACATTCATGTGAAACTTCGTCGACATTCTCACGGTCGTCTGCGAAGTTAAAAAAAAGGAAACCAAAAGAGGTTCAGAGACCTCCCTGAATCCTGCTACTTGTTGCGAGAAAGCTCCCGCGTCACGTCACTCTTCCGGGTGTCATTGTAATAAGAAAGAGACTTGTCGCTGACCCGGGGGTTCAGCTTTTAGGGTTGTTTAATCCTCCTCTCTCCCTGACACAAAGCACTCTCTGCCACGCACTCTGCATTCATCTTAATCCCACTGACACCCCACGGAGGATACGAGCAACATTTGCTTGATGGCCCACCAGTGATTCAATTATAAGAAAATAAGGTTGTCAATTTTAGTTAAAAAAATAAATTAAAATAAAAATAAGCCAGAAGGCGAAAAAAAATAGAGTTCTGCTTAAACCGCATATCAAAAGTGGAAATAAACTAACATTCATGGGTTTAGAACGCAATTATTTAATATCCGGTAATATAGTCATGAGTGGCTCGCGGGTTACCCAGGCGGATTTAATTGAAGTGGAGCGGATTTAAAGCATATGTCTGCACAATCCGGGGCTCACGGGGGAAAACAGGGGTTGGTCCATTGAACAATGAATAATGTAGTTCGCTCTCTATTTGTTGTTTGTCGTTTTTCATTGGACACTCTTTATTTTGAGAAGTCTTGAACTTTGACCTCCATCATATGCTTCAAGACACAGCAACGTCACGGAAGGCTTCCTAAATTAAGAAAAATACAGAAGGTTTCATTACTGTAAAATAGCTTTGTAAGCTTTACCGCGATTAAAGCAGCTGATCACGCTTAACAAAAATAGTGGCATCAAATAAATAGTAATTATCCAGCGATCTGAAGTAGTTTCATTTAGACAGACACAACCACGAGCTTCAAGCCTGAGTGGAGATCTCTTAAGTGTCTAAAACTCATTTAAAGAGACCATCAATCAAATAAAATATTTTATACATTAGGGTTTCTACCCGATTACTGTAAATGTTCCTTCATTTAAAAAAAAAAAAAAACGTTAAATGTCTAATCTAAATTATTTGATAAAGTAAATGTTATTGCAACGTAATAATGAGAATTGTTTATAAAATAAAAACGTGATTTATAATGATTATAATAATAATAATAATAAAAACAAAATATCCGTAAAGTGTCTTATAAAATTTCAGTTTTCTTTTAAACTCAACTGATAGGATTTTCAGCAGATCTGACATAGATATTTCAGTTTCTGAATTTGGTTATATTTTTATATTTTATTTCTGACTGACTACGTGCTAAAAAAAAAAAAAAATTATATTTGCTCCTATAAAATTAAAATAATCATCTGCTCAAAATATTTCCTATTTAAAAATTTATTCTTGCACACTGTTCTGTCAAACTATATTTAAATAAAAAAGGCTTACATTTGATCAAATAGACTGCAACTATGCCCGGTTTCGTTGTTTACACAGACATATAAACGTTTTCACATTGGAACATTAACTCTGTTTCCATCTGCTTAATCGCGAGTCCCGTGGGATAAAAAAAAACAAACAAACAAAAACAAAACAACACAGCAAACTAACTTTTCAGAATCAGAGCAAAAGCAGTGAAATTTATTCTTCTCACATCAACACAAAAACGTTTTCCTTTTATCCGGGCAAATCCGAATTATATTTACAAATGTGTATCAATCTTTCTCTGTAATATATTCACAATGTACAAGGAAAAATACAACAAACAAATAAGGAATAGATCAAATACAGTAACTCACGTGTTGTCAAATCAAAGTGGGATCGAGAAAAAAAATCGTAGAAAACTTTAAAAACGTTGTCATTTGACTATATTTTACACTGAAGCACCCACTCTTTTTCATGTCTTAAACACAGTCTCTCTCACTCGCTTTCTCTCTCACACACACAAACACACACAAAAGAAGAATTAATCCCTCGCAAATGTGTAAAGCTCACGCATATTGTGTGATTTCGGACAAATTATTCAGACAACATCCCTTCAGTTTAAGTATTATATTTAAATAATATCACCTTCAAAATTTACAAGAACAGACATTCTGTACAAAAAAAGGTAGTTATGCTCTAAAAGAGGTAAATATTTGGTTATTTGAGTCTGAATACGAAATCTGTTCATATGTGTGTCAGTGGAACGGTTCCGTTTACGCTCGTCGCGGAACTTTGATAGTGCTGCGGTACAGCGTGAAGTCTGCTCTGAACTGACGGGTCCCCTGCCTCCGCCGCCGGTAAATACATGCTTATCATCTCTCGCAAGTCTCCTGGACAAGGGGCTCGAGAGTGAGCTGTAACGGGAGGACTTACGCTCGGCTCCGATTTCACCAGCGAGCCCAGCGCGCCGATGGCTCCAGATGAAGCCACGCTGGAGTTTTGGTGTTGCGCGTAGGATATTCCCCCATAGCCTGACGGCGAGGCACTCATATAGCTCTGAGAGTTTGAGATGGGGCTGTACTGGAGAGCCGTCATTTCGTAGCGGTGCATAGGCTGGGGATTGTGTGGATGGTGGTGATGGCCGTGGTGGTGATGCGCTCCAGTGCCTGGGTGCTGGCTGTAGGCGAGCTGAGCCTCCTGCATCATCGCGGCTGCAGCCGCGGCCGAGTACGCGCCGTTGGTCCAGCCGTTCATGTGCGCGTAGCTCGCAGCGGTGCCGCCGGCGTGACCCACCGGACTCTCCAACCTTTGGCCGACCCCCGCCGCACCCATTCCCAGACCAACGCCGCCTCCGCCACCGGATCCGGCGAGCAGGCCACCTGCCAAAGAGTACTTGTCCTTCTTGAGCAGCGTCTTGGTCTTCCTCCGTGGTCGGTACTTGTAATCCGGATGCTCCTTCATGTGCATGGCGCGCAGTCTTTTCGCCTCGTCAATGAAGGGTCGCTTTTCCGACTCGGACATGACTTTCCACTCCGCTCCGAGGCGCTTGCTGATCTCCGAGTTGTGCATCTTTGGGTTCTCCTGAGCCATTTTTCTGCGCTGACCCCGAGACCACACCATAAACGCGTTCATGGGTCTCTTGACGCGGTCTTGGTTAACTTTGCTGCCGCCGTTGGGTCCCGTATGGCCCGTGTTTGTGTTAGTCTGGGCTCCCGGGGAATGCAAGTCCGTTTCCATCATCATGCTATACATTCACCTGATTTTAACTAACTCAGCTCACACAGAAACATTCACGCGTCCCCGTTCCCTGGCAGGCACACACTTGCAGAACCTCTTAATAACAAAAGAGGCCACTGGAACAGGATCGGTACAATCCAGACAGAGGACAGAGAGTAACTTTGCGGCTGCTCGTCTCCCTTTGTTTTATTCTAACTTCCTCTCGGGGTGATTTTCACATCCAGTGCAGAATTGTCTTTGAGCTACTTTCGACGGTGGGCTTGAAAAGTTAGTGGGAGAGCGGCCATGTGATGCGCGTTGACAGGGAATAAATGAGTGAGAGAGAGCCAATGGCGTTTGAGGACGGGGCAGATTTGCATATGGCTCGCGGTCAGGTGACGCAGCGCGCTCGCTACAGGCGCAGCTGAAGGGTCTTTCTGCGGCGCGCGGAAGGTAAACAGTTGGCTACAAACCACTGCTGACAAATGTTATTTGGGGTAAATGATCTCCAAATGATCATTTTGCCCCTTTTGAAACGCCGGAGCCTGAACTTTAAATAAGCAATGATTTTTATTGTCAAGTAACATATCCTAAATGGTTTTCTATCAGAAGAAAATAAATAAAATCTTGTTAAGTAAACCACAATAATTATATTGATAAGCTTTTTCAGTCATTTTAATCATAACAATACGTAAACGTTTTTTATTCATTAATCCCAAATAGGAAAGAGATAAACGTCTCCGCAAACAGACGTCTTATAGAATATTTTATATACAGGCTTATATAAATTTATCCTCACACACAGTTTCTCAGTAGGCTTTATTTTCCAGTATTATCACAGTTTTCCTGTATTTATCACAAGTCCCTTAGAATAAATTGATGCCACATGTGTTTTCCTGTTGTGACGGTTGCTAAGAAACAGGTGCCTCACACCCAGTGCATGTACCATGTGTGCCCTTTTGTCATCAAGTGCAAAGTGGGGAACAGCTAAAATTGTTAGTGTGCAAAAAAAAAAAAAAAAAAAAAAAAAAAACCCGGTAATTGGTGTAACCTGCCATATTCTTTTCCTACACTGGAGTCATTTCCTATAGCGCTTTTTTCATGATATGAAACGTTGACTTAATGCAATATCACAACAAGTACGAAGTCTAAATTCATCCCAATTTATTTAACAATAAGTATAAATAATGAAAATAAATCCTCTATTCAATTCGACATCTCTGGAAAACAAGGTGACAAGATCTCCCACATTTATGAAGCCCATTTTATAAGCACTACGCGTAGCCTACTAAAACGTGCACTGCGCTTGTTTTGACATGACTGTCATTAATTTTGTCAACAAAAGGTGCAGATAAAAAGGCAAAATATAGTCACATCGTTCTCTACATTAATTTACAGACTGTGATCGCCGTCTACTGGACGCAAACATACGAAACCCCGAGCAAGTTCCCTTTTACAGTTTAATCACACATTTATATGTGCGAGTTTTAATAGATCATTAATACAGTATGGAAAATCAAAGGATCACAGAGAAACTTGGAAAATGTTGCGAGGTTCTTCAGAAACCCCGTTCAAACGTGAAAAGGTGATATTGAAGGGAGGCGTTGAGGGAGTTGCAGGCGCTTCGCTCAGATTTCACAGAAGAGTTGCTCAGAATATCTCCATTAATTGTGAACTGAGGCGAAAAATAAATATCGCGGACTTAATGTGTTAATCATCATACCCATCAGAGAAAGTGGAAAAGGCGTTGCCATTAGTCAATTATGCGGTATTTGTAGGATTACACAGCAGGTTTAACAATGGTCTCCGGATACTGACCATTTAAATCAATAAATGAAGGACTAACTGTAAGTGTCCATCGAGAAAAAAGGTGTGACTCCGGTCCAGATAAAATGAAAACATAAATTAGACTTCGGGAAATACTCCTTTTTTGAGCTGGTTGTGTCTTTTTCATCCAGCAGTCCAGATGAAAAAAAAAATATCGATCCGACATTTATATGTAGGCTTATATATATATATATATATATATATATATATATATATATATATATAGGACTAGTATAAATATATAATATATATATATATATATAAATATATATATATATATATATATTATATAGGACTGTATAATAATATATAGGCCTATATATATATATATATATATATATTATATATAGATATATATATATATATATATATAATAGATAGATAGATAGATAAAGAAAAACAGTTTAACAACAGAATTTATTATTATTATTGATTATTAATTTAATAATGATCATAGCAATGCAAATCAGAGTTCCCACTTGTGTAATGATTTATTTTGAATCAGGATTAAGAATAATTGATATAGGAAGAAAAAAAGTGTGAAGAGAAAATCTATGTAGAAATAGATAAATGCTAAAAAATATATATATAATGGAAATCACACTATAAGCTTAGTGAACTGCAAGATGCCTCTACCCTGATCTGAGCTTCACAGCACAAAATTCCTTGTGTTTCGGTCTGTGCTCCAAAAGCTCAGTAAGTGGCGTTGCTCCGTTATGTCCCGACTGCAAAGTGAATTAGAGAGTCTCTTGAACTTGTGAGAGCGAGCAGGGTTTAAAAATGGTCAACATCTGTCAGGTGCGCCTGTTCTTGCTCTCCACCGCGTTTTAAACATAATTGGACAGGAAGGGAGGGGAAACTCGAGCAAGGGCTGCGTGGGGGGAGAAGGGGCTGTCTCATGCACATATTTCCAGCTTCTTATTTCCGTATGATTTACACATTGACACTGACACTCTGAGTGAAAGAGGAGGATAAAGGTGTGGGGCAATGGTTGTGCTCAGGAAAAGAAGCAAATTTGCACATCTATGACCTTCACTGAAACAACAATCACACAAGTGTGACATCTATTTTACACAATATCACAGTATATAATCTTTATAGGTTGTCCAGAAGATTTCCTAAATGCATGAGGCACTATCCTAGTACAAAACTACTGGAGTCCATGAAAAAGCATTAAGTAAATGTGTATTAATCTCTTGTATATCTCAAAACAGCAGTGAAAGAAGCCAAGTACACTTGAGGTAACACTATAATACTCCATCTTTATCAGATTCTTTCACATATTGGAAATAAGACTGGACCACATTAGTGCTAATGGGTAATTATGTGTTTTCAGCAATTGTGCATGAGCTCAAATGTCAGTCAATGCCTTGGGAGATGGGTTTCATTCTTTCATATAATGTGAGATGATCCTCTATGCTGCTTTAATGTTTTCAACAATGCACCAGGTATAAGGATACCTGCTCACAACTTGTAGTTTACTCAGCTTAAACTATGATTTCCATTATTCTTTACTTCAGCTTCCTTGAACTTTTTTGTTCTTCTCATATCACTGACTCTGCTGAAAGTAATCTGCTACTGTTATAAAGATCTAATTGATTTACATTACAAGCTATCAGAATTTGATTGTGCTTTTAGGCTGTATAAATATCAGAAACTGCTCCAAATTGCATACTTTAGCAAATTCTCACTATTTGACACTCAAAAAAAAAAACACTGAAAATGAAGAAAGTTCTTTTATCCTTCATACACATTCATGTCATATGACTTTTTCAGATCATGACTTTATCCAGTGGAATGAAAAAAAGAAAAGAAAAAAAGAATGTTTTAACCATTTTTGTCCATACAATGATAGTAAATGGGTTCCAAGAGTAAAGAAATGCATACAGTTTTGGAACAACATGAGTGTGAGTAAATGATGACAGAATTTTCATTTTGGGTGAACTGTCCCTTTAAGAATTTAATTAAATAGTTATCATAAGCCATACATATGCTAAATGTGTTATAGAACATGACTCTCAGGGGGTACAACAGGATAAACAAATCAAGGGAAAAGATGGAAACACGTTAACACACACACACACACACACATACTCAGTGTTGCTTACGGACTGGCCTTGAGACCAAATTAGCAACTCATCAGAAGATCAAAGGTTGTGCAGATGAACACACACACACACACACACACACGCACACACATACACAGACTATGATCACTGTATGGTTTTCCGCCTGCATGAGCACATCTCCCTGCTGTTAGCACAGGAATCTCTAAGCCCACAGTCGTCTCCCACCACAGCCAGCTTCACAGAATCAGCTGAAGCTTCTAGAAACAACATGTTAGCGCGCCACGGGGGCTAATGGTATCAAAGGCATTCTTTTTACAGCAGATGGCTTGCTTAAGCTACCCGTCACAGCTGCTGTCAGCTATACTGTATGGGCGGAAGGTAAAATTCCAATGCCTCAACTATAGTTAATAGTTCTCCCCATGGTGTCGGATACATGCCATGGTATAACTGCATGAGCGCTTTAAGGATCTTTGAAAACCATAAAGAAAAATAATATAACATCGTAAGATGATGTTCATTGGCCTCTATGAGAATATAATGTGAACACATGGAAAGAATGGGTTCATATTCAGTAGCAGCACTCCACTGAATCCTTAGGACATATGGCTATGTTGCCTGAGGAAAAAGTCAGTTGAGTTTTAAGACTGATCCGGTAAAAGGAATCATTCAGTATGATGAATGTGATAAATAGAGCATTAAAGGAATAATTCGCCCAAAAATGAGAACTTAAGAGATGTTAGATGAGTTTGTTTCTTCATAAGAACAGATTTGGAGAAATTGTGCATTACATCACTTGCTCACCAATGGATCCTCTGCAGTGAATGGGTGCCGTCAGAATGAGAGTCCAAACAGCTGATAAAAACATCACAATAATCCACAAGCAATTGACATATTTCTCCAAATCTGTTCCAGTGAAGAAAGAAACTCATTTACATCCATAAAAACATCAACAAGAAGTGGTTCGTGCCTTATGTATTATATTCCAAGTCTTCTAAGGCCATAACCAAAGAAAGGGTGAACTAGTCAGCCGACTTTGCAAATATACATTTGGTGTGGATAATAAAAAGGTAATACGAAATGGCTGATTGCTAATATTAGCCCATCAGAATGAATACATGAATACAAGAACACTACACAGATATCGCCACGACTATTTAAAATAACATCTCATACTAGCTACAGTATGCTAACAGTAAGATGTATAATATCGATACATTCATAAATCTAAGTGTGCAGAATGATATATATAGTTTTTGCTTAACATTGTGCAACATTACTTTGTAGGCCTTGAGTTGACCCATAAGAAGCATTTCATAATCTACAATAACTGCAATATATACAGTAGAGAGTTTTTCATGTTTACATCTGTTGTTACATCACGTCTATGTTCAGATAGTAACCTAAGAACAATTTCTTAAATTGATCATATCATTATTAAGGTTCTTTGGAATAATTGGAAAAATGCTTACTTTTCTGGGACCAAATTTCAACAGTAATCCAGCACAAAAAGCCATTCAATAATTCACCAAGACATCAAATCTGTAAATCTATTTAAACAATTTTCTATTCTTCTTCACTCACCATTATTATTAATAGCCAATGAGCATAATCAGCAGATTTCACTCAGGTTACTGTGTTAATGTCTGCGCTTACAGTATTCAACAATGTCAGCTTGCACCCAATTATGCTCAGGCCTCACATGGTTCATTAGAGGGTTATGATGGTGTCATTCCGATGGGTGTTTGACAAAGCACAAGTGTCTTCATGAAGGGGTTTTGTGGCTCACGTAGTAAGATAAAGAAAAGAACAGGCTTTTTGCCCTGCACAGTGGTTGCCATGCACCAGGAAAGAGAAAGAAAGGTATCTCTGGTTAACAACTTTGCAGCTGGGCCTTGTTACCTGATGCACTTTTGTATGTTTTTGCCACTGGATGGGGTTCCAAAGGTGGATTAGAAATGAAATAAGGACTGCATTGTGTTGTGTTTTAGGGTTAAATGTCTGTAAACTTAATAGATAATATCCTGTCAGAAAATTACAAGTACCTTCAGTTTTTTTTAAAGCTTTCTAAATCACACTTTCCTAAATATACCCAAATATAAACACAAATGAATCTAAATGTATCTGGAGGTGAGAAGTAGCAGTGTTTCTTCAGTAGCAAACATCAAAGAGGCCTCAGATCAATACCCCACTTCTCACAGCCATAGCGTGTTATTACCCATAATCCCTCTGTAATCCATGTACAAGGGTCAGCCATCCTTGTCCAAATAGCTACAATCTCATTACGCCTCAAATAAAACTTTCCTATTTATCTACAGATTTCAAATGAAACTAATAAGGCTCTAATATACCCCTCACACCCCCTCCTTCTCTCTCCTCTCTCTCTGCCATTCCAAAACCCTAATTATATTTCTCCCTATCTGAAAGCAATCAGTGATTGTGTGTGCCACGGTACGAAACGTGCTCACAATACCAGCCAATGGCACAAGTGCCAGTGCAGCTGGACTAATTAAATTAAATGTGATGCTGCCCCTCCACTGCTCACTCAGAGAGAAATAAACCAGACAAATAAATAATAATTAAGTCCAGCAGGGAGGAGGGAGATATTGTACTGGAGACCGGACACTTGCAGTGATTTTGAGATGTATACGGAGAGAGAGAGATTTCCTGCCATAATCCAATTTCCATTTATCTTAATGTTGACACTTACTGAATTCTCATTACTATGAAAGAGTAACTTTTTATTTCAGTCAGCAAACATCAACAACAATATAACAAAAACTAAAAAAAAAAAACTAAAAAATAAAAATATAAACAAAAAAATTTCATGTCAAACAATCAATTAAAAATTCTTTCTTTCTTTCTATTAAAAATGAATACTTTTATTCGGTAAGAAGAACACATTCAATTGATTAAACGTAGCAGCAAAGATATTTATAAAACGGTATTTATAATGTTACGGAGGATTTCTATTTCAAATGAATGTTTATTTTTTACTTTCTATTCATCAAAGAATCCTGAAAAAAGGATCACTGTAAAAATATTAAGCAGTACGACTGTTTTGAACATTGATGTTTCTTGAGTAGTAAATCAGCATATCATATGTGACACTGAAGACTGGAATAATAATGCTGAAAATTCTTCTTTTCATCACAGAAATAAATTACACAATTAAATTATTTAAAATAGTAATATTTCACAATATTATTATTTGTATTTTTGTTCACATAAATGCAGCCTTGATGAACATAAGAGACTTTCAAATCCCCAAACTTTTGAACGGTTGTGTATTTCTATCATTATCACTATTATTTTATTATTATTATTATATTTGGTAGGTGAATTATTTGTCATGTGCTTAAATGAGAAAAAAATAACACTAAAAATCTTACCATTTCATCTTCATATTAATATATTCTTAATTTCAGTTTTTACCAACACCATCCTATAAATTCAAAGCTCTCTAAAAATAAACATAATGCAAATAAAAGTCATTAGAAAAAATTAAAGCAAAAAACAATCAAAGCTAAACTTGTTTTTTTAAATAATCCTGCTGAGAAGAAAATGCAGCTGGACTATTAAACTATGATGAAACGTGGGCAGCAGCGGCAGTGGAATCTGTTAAACATGTGTAAAGCTACTAATCTTATTTAACCCTGCCTTGTAAGCCCTGCAAATTGGACCTGACACGCTAACAACACTCGTAAAACAATCCTTAGCCTCAAATGTCAGACCTCAGAGGGAGCCCCTGACCCCAGCTCTGTCTCTCTCTATTACTCTCTCTTACTCATTTTCTCTTCTGCTCATTCTCTGGATTTTTCAAGCATTTTGTACACTTCATTCTCCAAAGTCTCTCTCCCCTACCTGCCACCTCTCCCTACATCTTGAGCATTTCACCCTCAGTCCTCCCTCTCTTTTCTTCCGTACCGGCTGGAGTGGAACTTTCATTGGACCTCTTTCTTTTCTCTTTTGGCAGAAAGGGCAGGGAGGAGACAACTAGACCCCCCATCTGATGCTAGTTTGGGCCCTGATCGGATCCCAGCAGGGCTAAGTGTGAGGCGCTCAGCGGGACGTCCCCTCTTCAAACTCTCCACCTCTTCCCTTTCCTCTTTTTAGTCTCCAGACATTGTAAATGAGGTCATCTCTCCTGGACTGGTCCATCCAGGCTGATGCCCAACGGTGCTCAAAGCCAACCTCTCACTACCTGGCCTTTCCTTTGCTTTGTTTTGTCTCTCTCAGAGGCTGTCCATTAGTCACTTTATTCTCTCTCTCTCTCTTCATAAATGATTTCCTATTTTATCACAACTAGGTGTAGAATCAAATATAGAAAACGATCAGTAGATTTTAACAGTCCACTTGCATTTGAATAACAAGAGACTGTATTTATAAAAATTAGGCTTCTATCATATAAAATTACTAAATGTAATAATATTTAAAACGTTAAATACAAATCCAGTCTAATCACAGAAAATAACTGAACGCTGAATGCACTTTTAAAAATAAAGGTTCTTTACTGGCAAAGGTTCGATGAGGAAACTTTAACATCCATGGAACCTTTCCATTCCAAAAAAATAAAAGTTCCTAACACTGTCAGAAAAAAAGGTACAAAAAGCTGTCACTCGGACACAAGGTACCCTTTCGAGGTAAATAAGGCACAAATGTGTACCTTATGAAAAGAGACATTTTTCTGAAAGTCTATAGTAAAAGTTATTTTTTTAACTTCACTGAAAGGGAACCAAAAATGGTTTTTCAGTGGCATCACTGTGAAAACCCTGTTTGGGAAACTTTTATTTTTAAGAGAGTACAGCCACAACTTAAACCACATGATACTCTATCTCTGTACAGCTCAAGTTACATGACATCAAAAAGCAAACAGTCATTCATAATTCATAAGGTCGTGTGTAAAGGGTCACTTCTAAGCTCCACTTTCACCTGTTGCTTCTACACCTGTATTCAAAAAGGAGAAACCATTGAAGTATGAAGAAAAAAGTTTGAGCCCATAATAAACTGGCTAACAGCTCCTATAAACAAAATCACATATACCTTGAAGACTGAAATCTTAACAAACACAAAGAAATTTCCAGCACCTCTCTCACAAAAACATCACCATAGCATAAACACTTCCTGTATTTTGTAACATTTGCATAAAACCGAGTTTGACAGTCACTCTCCCTCTTCCTCTGTCATGGCTGCCATGCACTTTTCTCTTGCAATTTCTCCTTCCTTCTGAGAAGCCGGTTCACAATTAACCTATCCCCAGAAGAGGTCTTCAGATAAACCCCTTTTGTCCCCCCTACAACTGCCCCAGCATCCCACGACCCACCTCGGGGGAAAAAAATCCATGCCCCGTACCTGCTGCCCTTTTGAGGAGGGGGGCCGGAGGAAGGAGAGAGCTCCTTTGTCCTTCTCCCCATCTCCACTGGAGACAGAGGGGTGGGTGGGGACCCTTCGCTCCCCCCATCTACTCCTCATCCTCCGCTTCGTCTCAAACCGTTTCAGCCTGAAGAACCTCAAGCGAGGTGGACTAAAGCCCAGTGAGGTGCGCTCTCTCCCAGCGTGCACGCCTGCCTCGCTCCCCTGCTCCGCACAAACTAGGCTGGTTCAGTCCGGGCCCCAGCCTCTTTAGGCAATGGAGTGGTTTATTTAATTTGCCGCTATAATGGAGAACTCTGAATGAGCGGCTGGGGAAAAACCGGCGAGAGAGAAGAGAGAATGCGGGGCGGGCGCGAAGCAAAAGAAAAAAAGAAAGAAAGAGAGCTAGACGAGTGAAAGAAAAGAGAGAGAGAGAGCGAAAACAAAAGCTAAAAGCTACCACTATTTTGATTCACCCATCCCTTTTTTAAAAAATTACTTCCAAAGTGTGATATCTATTGTACGGGGAATAATGCGGAACAATGCAAGCGGGGGTCTTGGCAATATTCAAAGGGGCTTATTCAGAGCAGGGCCGGTGGCTGGCTGTACATTCAGGCCCAGAACACTCCCATACATGCTCGTTCGGCGGGCACTATAGCGCTCATTGTGAGGGCAGTGTAAACAAAAAGGCACCCCAGAGCACGGTGGGATGTGGGAAAAAGAGAGCAGCTTTATTCCCCAGAGGTCCTGCATTATTATGGGGTTAGAACGTGTTGGTTTTGTCTGGTGTAGGTCCGACCCCTTGCAGTCACAGCGGCATCGGACTGCAATAGTATTTAAACAGAGTCACAGGAGGGAAACCTTTCAGAGGGTTTGTGGTTGGTTTGGGCTTCTAAACTCCATATCTGTATATGGTGAAATCTGAACAGATAAATGGGTTTTTTCAAAACTTTTAAAGGAAAACTGGAAAACAGCCTGTAACAGGATCCATTTGTTAACATAAACTAACAGTGAAAAATATTTATTACTTATTTATTAATCTTAGTTAATGTTAATTATAACAATTACTGATACATTTTTTGAATCACAATTGGTGTCTATTAATAATATTTAATAGAGCTTATTAAAAATGAAGTGTTTTTAGTTTAAACGTCCAAAAATATACATTTAAAGAGATATTTCACCCCCCCAAAAATGAAACTTTTCATCTTAGGGACCAATTCTCTCTTTTAAACAGTGGCTTATTAGCATGCCTATTATTAACATATTGGCTGTTTATTAGTACTTATAAAGCACTTACTCTGCTTGACCATCTACATCCCTATTCCTACACAATAACTAAACTTAATAACTACCAACTATTAATAAGGAGTTTACTGAGGCAAAAGTCATAGTTAATGGTTTGTTAATAACAAGAATTGGACCTTAAAATAAAGTGTGACTATCTTTTACAATGATGTCTTTTTTCGAAGTCGTGGGGGAAAAAAGTTTCTAAATCTGAGTTTTTTCTGCCGAACACAAAAGAAGATATTTTGAAGAATGTTAGTAGCCAAACTACTATTGATTGTAGCCATTATCTCCATGATCTGAACAAAACACTATGGAAGTCAATGGCTACCATCAACTATTTGGCTACCAACATTCTTCAAAATATGTTCTTTCGAGGATGAGTAAATGACAGAATTTTTATTTTTGCATTAACTATCCCTTTTAGTGTTTATTTTATTATTTGTGTTTCTAGATATCTTTGGCCGTTTTCTCAGAATATGTTTTTTTCCTCATGCACTGAGCCAGAAATCTGTACTTCAGTAGCAGTTACATACAGTACATAACTTTCCAGTTTTATTCCTAACTATATTCTGAAGGTTTTTACAGAGGAGTTTGTTCTTCCATCATTCTCCTGGTTTGGACTTTCGACGGTATTTTCTGAGTCATGGATGCCTTAAATAACAAATATTAATAAATGTAACAAATCCATTGCTTGTTGTTAGTTAGTGCATTAATTAACAATAACTAATGGGGCTTTATTCTAAAGTGTTACCAACCTAAATCAAATTCAGAGGAATGACTAAAGTTCAAAAGAAGTCAAAGAAAGATTCATAATTGTAACAGTCAGACTGTTGCTTTTTTGTGCAGCCTGAAAGGCTGGAGCTCCTGATTACAGCCTGTTTCTACAGATAGACTCTTCTCCCATTCACGTGGACTGACACACACGGCTCTCTGAGACCTCACTGAGACTGTGTGTCTCATTCATATGACTCCACCTGAGAGACGCGCTCTGTGTTTACACAAGATTATATTCCCCATGCTCAACACATATACAAACACACACACACAGCAGCCAATGCGAGGGCTAAACAAACAGCCCCTGTGCACATAGAGGAGCAGACATATCATTATGCCACATAATAGAGACGGGCCTTGAATATCAGAAGTCTGTCTGTCTGGGATGTCAATCAAAACAATTTACACGAGAGCTGAATGTTTACAGGCACTCTATGGCTTCTGTTAAGAGAGAGGCATGTATATGTCTAAATACACATATTTATATCTAAATACATATTAGATTTATAAGGAATTATACATAAAAAGATTCAAATGCTGACCACAAGAAAACAGTTTTGAAGAAATCGCAAAATTAAGAGGAATAATAAATACTAGTGCCAAAAACTATACTGTTGAACATTTCTGCATTTTCAAAACATAGTGAAACATTAGACATAGGACTTTCACTGCCACTTCAGTATTCTAATATGCTTATTTGGTACTCATGAAACATTTCCTATTATTAGCATTGTTGAAAAAACTGTTTTTGCTGCTTAATGTTTTTGTGAAAACTCTGATACACTGCCATTCAAAAGCAATAAAAAAAAAACAATATTTAAATACTTTTATGCAACAACGAATCAGTAAATGTAATTAAATATTCATAATATTACATAAGAATTCTATTTTAAATAAATCTTTTGTAACTTCATATTCATCAAAGAATCCTTTTTTGTTTCCACACAACTATTAGCACCGCAACTGTTTGTAATATTGATAATGATGGTTTTATGTGTTTCTTGAGCATCAAATCAGTATATTAAAATGATTTCTGAAGGATCATGTGACACTGAAGACTGGAGTAATGATACTGAAAATGCAGCTTTGCCATCACAGGAATAAATACTAATTTTAAATATATTCAAATATTTAATATATAATAATATTTCATAATATCACTGTTTTACTGTATTTTTGATCAAATAAATCCAGTTTTGGTGAGCAAAGGAGATATTCAAAAATCTTACATATGCCACAAACTTTTGAACAGCAGTAGTGTATATATTAACTGAAAGAAATAAAAAAAAATAACATATTTGAACAGAGAGCTTGTTAATGAATCTTGTTTCTATGCATTGCCTTAAACACAATAGGTTGCTCATTCTGCTGAAAAAGGACTGAACAGAGAAAGAATAGCCAGGATGTTTTTCTCCTGTAGAATAGATTACGCAGGCAGTTCTATACAGGTTTCCAGCAGGCATTAGAACCAGAGCCTACTCTCCAATAAAGAGAACAAAACATAGCGTGTGTCACAGTGCTGTCGCAGCAGACAGAAAGACAAACAGACAGACACAGAGAAAGTTCTTTCTCACTCATCAGAATAGAGAATACTGGTATTTACCTGCAAGTTAAAAACAAAAAACCTATGGGTCAAGTTGATGCTCTCTCTCTCATACATGCTGGATTATACTAGACAACTGTCAAGCCAAAGATGTTTTGTTCAGTTTTATGGATTATTGTAAGTCAAAAAATTTTTTTAATTGATATTAGGCTTACAACAGCATTCCCTGCCAAGGATGTGTCTAGTTTATTTTATAATTTTTTTTTAATTTTCACAAAAGTTATTTGTATAACCCAACAGAATCCTGCATTCATATCTGGCGACTGCCACAAATATTGTCTGTCGCCATTGAATTTCTACGATTCTCAGTGCCTCGCCTGCAACAAAACAATTTCAGCGTTTTTTTTCGAGTTGGGTCAGAATAATGCTGTTTCAATCTGTGAGTTTTTAAGCACTGCTTAATTAGTCCTCCTTCCCTGCTGCTCCTTGCTCGCAGTTAATTAACTTGAAGGCGCGAGTAATTAGCTGGAGACGCTGAGTGATTCACATGCTGTCCCTCCTATTAAACACCTCGCGAGAGCAGCTTGCGAGCCTCACATGTGACAGACTACAGGGCGAGAGGACAATCACAGAATTTGCAACAATAAACTTGTGACACTGTCACACAAAACATGTAAATGTTTTACTCCAACTTGCTCACACACACCTCTTTGGACAACACACTTGTAACGATGTCATGTATTGGTGAATTGGTGGCTAATTTGTATGACATGTTCAAGCCCCACTGACAGTCCTGTATCTGAATATGCATACTTGTAGGTGAAAAAACAGTATGTGAAAGAGTAGTATATCCGTTAAAATATAGTATGCCCCCATTTTTTCTGTCTATCAAATGGCAAGTAGTTTTGTTAGATGATATGCATATATGTACAACTTGCAGAGCAGGGATATAGAGTATGTGTGAGAAAGACACTGTTTGTGTGTAAGAGAGATAATGCTGAGAGAATAGGGTCGTAATGGGTTCTCTATTCACAGTCTTTGAAGGTAAAACTGTGCTGTTATGGCATCAGAGGGTGAAGAGGAAGCAAAGGCTATAATCACTACAATTACCCACCGCTCTCACCTAGACCAGCACTCCTCAGCTCTCTCTTAAATACAGTCACTCACTCACCCTCTGTGTCTTGTCATTCTGAAACACTCTTTACACACAATTTTGAACTAAAAGGTACCAGTTACGCAAGTTCAAATCTTGTGAAACTGCCATTTAGCAAAATCGAGGTTGTCTCGCTTTAAACGACCAGCAGAAATTGATAATGGGGAGCAGATGTAAGAAAAAAAGACTTGCTGCACCATAACATCCCTCTGACAGCTGTCTCAAAAAAAGACAGATGTAACATACACAGTGTGAGATGCTATTGAAAACTAAGAGTAAACTGCAAAATATATATATATATATATATATATATATATATATATATACATGTTCAATAACAACAGCAATAATATAACAACATACTTTATTATAATTATAATTATTGAAATCATACAGTAAATGAATGCTGTCATGAACCTTACTTCTCCCCATCCATAACACTAAACCTCTAACCATACTGAACCTGCGGATCAGTAAATGTTTCCTTGAAGGTCCAGGAAGGGAACAACAGTTTCACTCACAGCCAATAGTCCAACACCACAGCCAATTTCAATTATACGCCTGTAAAAAAACACTTTATTTCCACTCCAACTCTTTAAGTAAATATGTGACAGGAATAAGGTAAAGAATGGGTCTGAAATGGGAACGCTCTATAATTTATATATACATTTAAATTATAGTTACATTAAATATATATGCTTTTTTTCTTTATCTGATGAAGCACATTGTTACATGCAGACACAGATGGAGTGTTACGATCTAAAAACACACAGACAGTGATGACTTGAGCAGACAGTTGCATCGATCTTCAGTCTGCTGGTATTTCTGGAAGATTTCATTGCATCTGGAGGGAAAGCAGACAGTTTGACGGGTAAATGACAGATGATGTTTGGATTGAGTTTGACGTGTTTTCATGGGGAATGGTTGTGTGCAATATAGAAACGACTGGATCACATGAGCTCTGCTGAAGTTCTACGGAAGCAGTAGGTGTTCCATGGTGTTAAACCAAGTAAACATATTTTGGAATTAAATTTTAATTAAATTTAATGATTTCTAATTACTAATACAGTCTAAAAGGTCCCTCTTCATCATTAACTTGTTAGCAGTTTACATTTTTATCAACTATTTAGTACTTCAACAGTAAATATAAATCATATGCTGTTTTTCTAAACACTTGGGTCCAGTTTCATACTTTTTTTTTCATCTACAGTACTGTCAAAGAAATCATGGGACACAGGAAAAGGCATAGTATCCAGCACAATATAATATTTCACAAACCCTGTTATCATCTGTTGAAGATGTTGAAGAGAGAACATGGGAAACAAAGCGTTCTTTCACAGTCTGTGACATTGGAAGGAGATGTATTCCATTGTGCCGAGTCCAGTGCTTAATCACGTACACATTCTGAACTCAGAAGTTCTAAGAGACGCAAATATACAAAGAAAGAAGGGCTCTGAAAAGAAGCTCAGGAAGGGATTGAGCACTCTGTCAGATTTTCTGTTTTTGTTCATGTATTTCAGTTTCATTTCAGGAAAAATTTATAATGATCTTGATGTTTTGAAACTGTTTTTGAATTCTATAACAGGTTAGATGCAAGGGGATGGGAAGATTATAAGTGAATAATGAACATCTGTTCAATAATACAAAGCTATCGTACAGCGCAGAAGACTTAAAATATAGCACCATTTGTATGTACTTCTTATATATATATATATATATATATATATATATATATATATATATATATATATATATTTAAACATGATGGTTTGATACCTCGGTTTTAACGCCACGGTTCGGTATGGCTTCAGTACAGCAGGGGGAAAAAACTAAACATAAAATTGTTTCATTTTTATTAAACAAAGTTTACTGAACAAATTGCTTTCTTTAAATAAATTCATTCATACAACTATAGAGAGGCCTTTCACATTGCTGTAAGGTTACAGTTAACAACTGAGCCCAATTGTATGCAAACATGCAAATTGCACATAATGCAGTTTTTAAATTTAACAGTGGTTGTCATAACCTGTTTCGTAACAGATTTATTTCCACATACATTAAATAATTAAGACACCACTAACAGGTAAAGTAAAATATAATGAGTATATAGTCTAATATTTCATGAAATGCTCTTCTCTAGATTTAATTTCTCTAGCGAACTAACGAGCTGTGGACACTGATGACTTGCCTAAGGTAAATAAAATGCTACATGACATTTTGTTTTAATGTCTTTCCATGGTTGAAACACTGATTGAGTGATTACAAGAGGCATGAGATGTTCATTAATGTTTATTTCGCGTTAAAACTAGTAGTAAAGAGGAAGGGATGAGTGCGCTTCGCACTCCACACTGCTGTTGAACTGAGACATTTATACAGTGATCTGTCGCGCCAAATCAAAGAGCAGATTTATTGTTTGAATTTCCTGAAAAAAATGGACATAATTGAAAGATGAGCCTTTGTTTCTTATCAAAAGTAACAATATATAAAACTGGAAGTTTCCAATAAAGTTTCACACTTGTGCCACGGGTAAAACAATTCTGTATTTGTTCGGTAAACATAGGCACCGAACCGAAAGACACATACTTAACATTTTCGGTACGAATACATGTACCATTACACCCCTAATATTTTTAAAGTGTTTTTTGGTGCTTGACAGGTGTGATTACTGTAAAATGTTGTTTAAAAAAAGCTGTGCGAAGATTTCTGAAAAAATTCTACATTTGTGTTCCATAAAATGTTTTTGCTTGAAACTTCTTTTCCCAGAAGTTCAATCAAGAAAAAACACGACTTCCAGGAAATTTTCCTTGACATTCAATTCTCAGAATTCTTGTGTCATACACTCCACCATCTCTTCTTCCATCCTCCCTTTTATCTGCCATGCTCACCTTCTCCTCCCTCCGCTGTGTCTTACACAGTTCAGTCTCTCCAGTATTCTTTCTCTCTTAGCCCCTCTGCCACTCCAGGTTCACTCTCATCTCTTCCAAGGTCTGCAAGCACAATAGCCAAACAACAGATTAGCATTTTCTCCCCGACGTGCGTTTGACATTGTGCAAGAGAATGAGCGCCGCTTCTCTAGGCCACTAACCTTGCTATGCAAGGCTAATTATAGTCTTCACAATTAGCACGCCAATGCTAGTCGCAGCATGAATGTCATTCACCTTTGATAAAGTCCCGGCCTTGCGGCTAACCGCTTGTGAGCCAGTGCATTATCCCATATTATCCGTTCAAGCCATTCGTAGTTAATGAGCTTTGATTTATGCGGAATTTGATGTAAAAGGGATTTAGTAACCTGGTCAAGCAGGCTTGCCAAGTATGCCACTGTAGGCCCACCAGTCTGGGTCTGTCTCCAAATTCTGAAAAAGCCATGAAAAAGCACTCCACATATCAAAATTACAATCAAATGAAATTTCTGGGACCATCAGATAAGCAACACAGCAGAAAAAAAATGGGCTTCCTTTTGTGAGGAGAGATACCACACACGCACATCACACTCCTAAATGGGACCAGCTTTGACAATGGCATTACAAACTGGATGACAGTTGTGACCTAAACTATGACAGATGGAGGATTGATGGGCCAACCAAGTTATGTTTTGCTCCCTACGGGCTAATCTGTGTGAAACTGATTCAGTTAACCCTCCTTCAGCTGAACACACCCATACATCACACTTATCCAGAGATGAAAGTAATTGAGTACTATGTGGTCACCTATTACAAATGATTTAATTTGGGTAAACTGCTTTTCAGAATCCTGTGTTGTATGTTTTGGTCTTTTTAAGACATTTTTTATATATTTTTTTGTCAGCTGCTAAGGCCATAACCTAAAGCCTAAAGCCAGTAATGCACTCACACAAATTCAATAGAGCTGCCCCAATAACAGCTGTTCTCCTTCAAATTCAGTTAGACAATTGTTTAGTTCACTTCTATGACATTTTTAAGTCATGGTAGACAAGAGGCAACAATGGACTAACATTTGTTTGAATAGTTTCAATATTTTTTATTAGGGATGCACCGATACCACTTTTTCCAGTACTCGCCCGATACCGGTACTTTTATTTTTGGTACTTGCCGATACCGAGTGATGATACCAAATTTTTATTGCATTTTTTAAATATTGGGTACAGAAACCAAAAGAGTATGTTTAATGTTAGCGGGTTAACTTAATTTATTAAATAGATACAGTCAAAATTTATTCAGACACCTTCAACATTTCTCACCTTATCACAGTTTATTCTCTTTAGTTTAGAAGATAGTAATAAAATATGACAAGAACTCAGAGTTAAACTGTGTCAGAACAAATTCAGCTTGATAATGTTAGATAATTTTGATAGAAAGTTATGTCAGACAGCTGTTAGTATGACAGTATTTTCGTAACTATCAATACTTAGTCGGCCAACCCTTGGCCTTAATAACGGTCTGAATAATTTTTAGTCCCAAATTTGTATCAGTTTTACTGGTAGTCCACTGTATGAAGAATTTTTGGATATAATTTGTCACAGTTTACTTTATTTTGCTATCCTCATTTACATAAATGAACTATAGTATCCTGCACCCACTTGTAAAAAAAATAAATAATTATATCTGGTCTCTGAATAATTTTTGGTTTGACTGTATATCCTTTGGTAATTTTCACACTTAATTATGCCCATTAAAATATATCATACAATTATTACTTAAATCACACGCTTTGCTGTAATAATGCAGGGAACCACTCGTATTTAATAGCATTAGAGCTGCTCCATTGCAGCGGCTAAGTACTGTAATCACGTGTTTTGGTGTAATAATGCAGGGAACCACTCGTTATAAATCTCCTAACTGTGATATTTTCACAAATAGAAGTCACGTTTTTTTTAAATGCTGCGATTTATATTCCAAATCCACTCATATAATGCAGAAACACTCAAGCAAGCAAAATGTATTTGTACTGGTGCAGAATGAGAGGGACAAGTATCACAGTTTCCACAAAAACATTAAGCAGACTTTCAGTTTTCAACACCGATAATAAGAAATGTTTCTTGAGCAGCAAATCAGCTTATTAGAATGATTTCTGAGGAATCATGTGACACTGAAGACTGGAGTAATTGTGACCCTGGACCACAAAACCAGTCTTAAGTCGCTGGGGTATATTGGTAGCAATAGCCAAAAATACATTGTATGTAAATTTCCTACCATAAATATATTAAACATAATTTTTATTAGTAATGTGCATTGCTAAGAACTTCATTTGGACAAATTTAAAGGCGATTTTCTCAGTATTTTGATTTTCTTTGCACCCTCAGATTCCAGATTTTCAAATAGTATCTCGGCCAAATATTGTCCTATCATAACAAACCATACATCAATGGAAATATTATTTATTAAGCTTTCAGATGATGTACAGATCTCAATTTTGAAAAACTGACACTTATGACAGGGTTCGTGGTCTAGCTTTATTTTGAATTTCAATAATATTTCACAATATTGCTGTTTTTAATGAATTTGATCAAACTATCAGCCTTGGTGAACAAGGAAGAAAAAACTTACTGATCTCAATATTTAGTGTATATAATATTATATCACTATAATATATATTGATATTAAGTTATATTTAAAAAAAATGTGTATATTATAGCTAAATGTTTAAAGCATGCAACTGTATATCACTTTCACCCACAATCCTAAAAGACAAACTCCACCTCTGATGTGACCTTCATTAAATGCAGAAATATAAGATGCTAGTAAAAAACATGGGTAAACAAATATTTCGGCTGCCCGAGAAACATCACAATTTTGCCTCCCCAGAGTACAATCTGCTGACAAACAAACGCTCTGATTTTGCAGAACATTTTAATTAAACAAGGGCTCTCTGGATGTAAAGAGAGGGTTATGTAAATCCAGTACAACTGCAATGCTATTAAATCAATTTCATTTCACTAAACAGTGGCACAGCAGCTTTACCTCTGCGGTCCTGCCTGATCTACCACTGTGCAGGACTGAAAAAACAGTGTGGCCTCGGAGGGGCAAATGCAATCACATGCAGTCCTGAAGCATCTCAACTTGAACTGCAGAAAATAATTGCTCTCCTCACAGTTTTATTTAAAAAAAAAAAAAAAAAAAAAAAAAGCAACTTTAATATATAAAATATTGCCCTACATAAGTTGTCTCAGTTTGCTATGATTTATGCCACAAATCTAAAGAATCTTTTTCCATTATAAAGAACCTTTTGTGGAATGGAAAGTTTCCATTGAAGTTAAAGCTTCTTAATGGAAGCATAGATGCCAATAAAGAACCTGTATTCTTTAGAGTGGAAGTCATGCTAATCTTCAAATGCAAGTAAACTGTAGTCTTTATTGCAGGTTGCTTCATTTCAGAAGAGACCCAGTCAAAAAATCTTTTACTTCTGGCTCTAACACACCAAGGGTTAATCAATGAGACATTCGCCTGATGTTTGGTGTAAAAACCCAAATTACAAATTAGTCATATCAGTGTCTGACAGGTCAGCAGGCGGGTGTCCTCTTGGCCCTCTAATACGCCTCTCCATGCTTTCCCCCTGTTGCTCGCTCTCCTTCGCAGATGTTTTCAGACATATTAAAACAGCATCAGTAAATCTGCTGAACGGCCACCCTCGATCCTGCCGACACCACGAGTCATTTCATCACCTCGCCTGTAATGAAACGACGGGCTGACGGAATCCGCTCAGCACGGCATTAATCAGAGCTTTCCTACTCCATGTGAAATATCAGACCTCTCCTGACAAAGGCCCCCCTCTGCATGAACAAGCCGATCATTATCTGCTCCTGTAGGAAATTAAATACGGGGCCCTCCGTCTGTAATATGCGGATATGCAGATTGGCAGGCGGAATGGAGGGACGAAACTGGCCAACGCCAGGGCGACTTGATTAATATGCGCAGTATGAATACGAAATCAGACAGCATGTCTCATGTTGTTGGGGGGTGGTGGGAGCATTAAAATGTCACCACTGTGGCCGCACTTACATGCTGATTTGGATGAAGAAGCTAAAATATTGCCTTTAAAAGGGCACACGGGGGGTAATTAAAAGAGCCTTGTTTGCTTGTTTTAATATGACGGGGGTCATGGTGAGATGATTTAACCCCTCTGTTGTCTTCAGGTCAGTTTTGACCCCAGCTCTAAATACCACAGTTTTGGTGTTTGGAACCAGGCTTTGTGACATTGTTAAAATCTAAACAAACACAGTAAAACCAAGTTGGTAACCCTTTACAACAAAGTGCCATTAGTTAACATAAGCAATGCATTAACGTTGTTAGCATTAAAATACAACTGTTCATTGTTGGTTCATGCTAGCTAAGGTTCATTGAATAATATTAATAGACAACTTTTGATTTTAATCATTTATTAGAAAATTTTCAAATTAACATGAATTGAGATTAATAAATGCTTAAAAAGTTTTTTCATTGTTACTTAATGTTAACTAATCTAGTTAACTAATGTTAACAAATGGACCCGTCTTAAGTGTTACCAACATGTTTTATAACAATAACATTTACTAAAATTTGGTCTCAAATTTGACCAATAAAGACCATTACTTAGACCTTTCAGCATGTTATGCAGTTTTATACTTTTTTTTCTATGAATCAACATAGTAACTAAAACACCACATCACTTTTCTATACACATGCTGTACTACAATAAACAGATTTGCCTAAGTATGGAGAGAATCGTTTTTTTTGTGATGTCCAATATGGCTCCATATTGACTCTTTCAGTCAAAGAATTACACATGTTGTTCATACACAATGTTCATTTATCAATAATAGAATAACACACAAGTTATTATAAAATGTGAGGTATTGCAAAATGCCAAAATTGAGTTAAAATTGAGTTATTTTCTGTTAGCACAAATTGTGCATCAGTATTTAATTTAAATAACATTAAACAAAAAAAAATTACTTCATATGTATATATATGTGTGTATACACCCCATCCCCCCATATATATGTGTGTGTGTGTGTGTGTGTGTGTGTGTGTGTGTGTGTGTGTGTGTGTGTGTGTGTGTGTGTGCGTGTGTGTGTGTGTGTGTGTGTGTGTGTAACCAAATCTGAACTGCAACTATATGCTTTTAATGTTCAAGAAGGAAAAAAAAAGATAAATTCATGAGACATTTCTACTACTAATCCTCTTCCACCTCACATTGGGAGAGAGGAACCAGAGTGATTTTGTATGAGAGGCCATTTCTCTCGTATTGTTATTAATAAGGACCTGCACTGACACCTTCGCCAGGCCTGATTGTGGGGCTCATCTGCATTGTATAGAGAAATAGGGGGGATTCTGCAATATTACCAAAGCTGTAATTTCCTGCAATATCATTTCACATTCGTCCTCTTTTCTAGTCTTTTTCCACCGCTTCTCTTCTGGCCATTTCTACGCTGTTGGAGTGTAATTAAGAGTCCTGACCCTGTGACCTCCTGGTTTTAACAAGCCATTTGGAAAATGCTCTGAAAAAGCAGATCTTTAACAAAATATCTCTCCCCCCATCTCTCTCAGGGGGTTCAGCGATAGAATAACATGATTAATCCAGTAATTGTATGGCAGGCAGTAGTTGTATTTCTCTGAGTGCTGGTTTTTCTCTTTCTGAGAGGATGATTACATGAGGAACGCATGTCCCATGTTATCGGCTCTTCTGAACAAACTCTCTGCACTATGATTATATTATGCCAGCTCATACTTGAGTCACAAAACTCCCAAATGTCAGAAAAGAAAAGAAAAAGCCAGATAAAAGTAAAGGCATATAATGAACAATAGTATGTTTCTTTCTTCTACAGAACACAAAAAAACACACATTTCAAAACCTCTATCCATGCATTTATAATACAATAAGAATCAAAATTACTAAAAAAAAGTGATTTGTTCCACATATTCTGAAACCACATGGTGATTTATTTCAGCAACCAACTGAAATGTAAGTTAAAATCCCAATAGAGACGTAAATGTTTGCTCAAACCTTTCCAGTGAATGATTTTTTCCGGTGAGTAAATGATGACTGAATTTTCGATATTTAAGTGAACTACTTACACTCTGACTTAACACCACAAAGAATCCATTCATCTAAACTAAAATCATATTTATTATAAATCTAGAGTATTTAGTGTCTTTAAAACAGCCTTTTTCATTTTTACTACAGTGTCATTAAATGTTTCTTGAAAAAAAAAAAAACACTGTGCTTGTTCTCTCGTTGATCTTATTGTTTCTACTGTTCTCATTTGTAAGTCGCTTTGGATAAAAGCGTCTGCTAAATGATTAAATGTAAATGTAACTAATTTTGCATGTAATACCCACTTTTAAAGAATAATGAGCGCTGTCTTGGATGATTCTGCCAGTGCTGTGTTAGGACACCGGAGGCTGGCGTCAGGCAGAGTAAGCTGAGCAAGCAGCAGTGCGGAAGACAGCCTCGCTGGCATTCTGTGTTTTTAAAAAAGGGATTGAGGCAGAGACTTCCCTTGTGACAACACACTGACACCTCAAACGTCAATGCCAAGAACATGCACTAACTCTCCCTTCCTTTGCCTGTCTTTTGTAAAACTAGCCTTTGTTTAGTTGATGCACAGTACACCCTCAGAAAAAAGGTACAAATGTGATCGCTGGGGCCGAAACCTTTCAAAAGATACTAATATGTATCATTTTGATACTAATATGTACTCTTAAGACACTAATGTGCACCATTTAAGGGTAAATAAGGTACAAAGGTACACCATTTGAAATGATACCGCCTCATTGACAGCTTTTGTCACTGACATCTTACCCAAATATTTGGCCCATGAATATTCAGACTTGTGGAAATAAACCTTGATTTTATATATATATATATTTACACTACATTTCTAAATATACAGTTGGGTTGAGTAACTTTTTTTAATTCCTTCTGCAAGGATGCATTAAATTGATCAAAAGTGACATTAAAGACATATTATGTTAAAAAAAGATTGCAATTTCATATAAATGCTATTCTTTTGAACTTTATTCAAAGAATCCTGAAAAAAGCACTGTTTCCACAAAAAGATTAAGCAGACCAACTGTTTTCAACAGTTATAATAATAAGAAATGTTTCTTGAGCAGTGAATCAGCATATTAGAATGATGTCTGAAGGATCATGTGACACTGAAGACTGGAGTGATGATGCTGAAAATTCAGCTTCAGAAAACAGTTATTAAATTGTAATAATATTTCAAATAATACTGTTTTTTAACTGTATTTTTGCTCAAATAAATTATGCCTTCACCTGCAGAAGAGACTTCTTTTAGAAACCCTAACCTCTTACCCCAAACTTTAAAATGTTCGTGTATATATAATATAAAAATAATGAATAATGAGTCATATGTAAAGGATAATCCACAGCTAATTGGATGGACGGATGGATGCATTTCAAGTAATATAGAGTGAGGAAGAGAGATTGTGTGTGTGTGTGTGTGTGTGTGTGTGTGTGTGTGTGTGTGTGTGTGTGTGTGTGTGTGTGTGTGTGAATGGCCTGTGCAGCGTCTCTCTCCTAATAGTGAAGCTGTGAGTTAAATTACTTCAAAAACTGTGAAGTTTCCCCTCATTGCAGAGAAATGTTTCTGTGCTCCTGAATGTTTCTTTGTATGTGTGTGCCCTTCAATTAAAGCAGCACATTAAAGGGGTCCTATTGTGCTTTTTCAACTTTAGTTAGTCTGTGATGTTGCTGTTTGAGCATAAAAAAGATCTGCAAAGTTGCAAAGCTCAAAGTCCACTTCAAAAGGAGATATTTTATTTAACATAAATCACTTTTTAAAAACGACAACAAATGACTCATTTTGACTACAACGCATATTTTCCGGGTTTTGTGATATCACAAATATCGACGAATGGGACGAGACCTGGTTGAGCTGCGCTAGAGAAGACAATGAGTGTTATCACTACATCGGAACTTAGAGTGGTTACAATCATCCGGGGATTTAAACCGCGTTCAAATTGATTTGATGTTGACGCAATATTTTACACTGAAGCTCGCAGGTGGCTATGGTAAGGGGCAGACATGGCCCCGAGTAGAACTTGCCCAGCATAATCAATCACAGCACATTTCGTATTCCAGAAGGCGCGGCCTTCATTTGATACAGGAACTATTGAGCCGTTAATGCCAGACTGGGGAGAGAGGTGTTGTAATAATGAAAAATATGTGAAAAATAATGTGTTTTTTCGAACAACCTATTATGAGAGCCTGTTGTAGTTCACCCCCCAAAACAAAATCAAGACTTTGTAAAGAGCATAATAGGACCCCCTTTAATATAGATCAGTGATTAAACTGACTGGAACTACCTGTGCATTAAACAGTTTTAAAGTATACTTTCTGATAGATCATGGTAGTAATCTCAGTATAAATCAGGGGTGTTGGCGCTGACATCTGCACCTGCAGATACTACTACTCATGTTGTTGCGTTCATTTTTTGGGGGGGGAAATGGAAGATTTGACTTACATTCGACAACATGTTTGCAACAATTAAAAGGCCATACATTACCCACTCAAGACATTTAACTAAAGAAAAGTTTTGTCATTCATTTCAGGACATTTTAGCAATTAACAGCCAAATTCAACAGATGTATCTCGAGAGGATATCTCCATCACACCAGTCACCAATCCAACCCTATATAAAATAATCAGATGTATCTCGAGAGGATATCTCCATCACACCAGTCACCAATCCATCTTTGTCTAGATTTATAGCAGAGTCACCTTTACGGCAATTGTCAACAGAATTTAACCCCATCCGATATCACATACTGTAACTCTTTGATGTGTGAGGCCTGCTTTGGCTTTCACAGTGCTCGAGTGATAAGCCTTCCTTCTAGCCGATATATACTATAGAAGCTTGCAGTTAGGACTCCCTATTAATGAGCACGCTTGTTTGGCTATGATAAGGAGCAGGCTGTGATCTAGTGGGAACAGTAGTGTATGTGTGTATGTATCTGTGTGTGTCAAAGGAACACAAGCTCATGCCTCCCAAGGTAAAGCAAACTGCTTGTTATTCCTACTAAATATACATATACACACACAAAAAAAAAAAAAAAAAAAAAAAACACACACACACACACAGACTAATGGATCTTTTATAAAAACATTACAAACCTATATGTCCTCATTTAGATAGCTAATTGTAATGACTATACTACCATTAAACCAACCTTAATAGAAAACCATTAGATATTTATAGAATTCAGGAAAAAATATTTTATCAGTCATTCTTTCCAAATGAAGATATCCCAAAATACCCCTAAACAGAGACTATGTTCCAAGTATTTGTTAGGGTTACATATATATATATATATATACACACACACACACAGTGGTGGCCAAAATGATTAAAACACTATTACATTCACAAACAAAAAAACCATTTTAAGTCAAATAAACATAAAAACTCATACAGACTAAAACAAAAAAACATCAGCAACATTGTCAAAATTTCAAGAAACCCTTCAATTGTAATAATCCAGTGAGGTTTTTTTTGTCTGACAACAACCAGTGCTCCACACAGAGATCTGATCTGATCGTCATCATCAGTCTGTCTGGAATGACATGAAGAAACAGAACAAACTGAGACAGACTCAATCCAGAAGAACTGTGGCAACCAAGATGCTTCAAGAGTCCTCGCTGCACAGCTACAGTACTGTTAAAAGTTTTAGGCACTTGTTTAAAAATGCTGCAAAATGAGGATGCTGTCAAAAATAATGTCATTAATATATTTTCTTTCTCAATTAACTTCTGTTAACTAAATTAAATCAACATTTGGTTTGACCATCCTTTGTGTTTAAAACAACCTTTTCCCCAAGTTCAACTTAGTGAGGTCTCTTGAAGCATCTTGGAGACATTTCCACAGAACCATCTTGGAGACGTTGCCACAGTTCTTCTGGATTGAGTCTGTCTCAGTTTGTTCTGTTTCTTTTACTGAATATTGATTTTTTTTTATTTTATTTTTATTGAATTTTCACTTAAATAAATGCAACTTTGGCTTATTTCAGAAACAGTAATAATACATAATAGATTAATTGATCTGTAAGGAAATAACTGAGAACATTGTTCCATAAGTGGTCAGTCTGGAGCTACAGGTATGGGTGGTTATTGTGCAATTACTGAGGAAATGTGCTTTCATCTTAAGCATAAAACAATAATGTCCAGTCTTCTTTAGTCCCAAGTGCTCCAGAAAATAAAATACAATTTAAAAAAAGTTAATTAAAAAAATATATATATATAAAATAAAATAAAATGCATGTGCTATTTTCCCTTTTCCGAGATGTGAGGTATTCTGTCTCTCTCCCTGGGCATCAAGCACGACGCCCCTCTTTTCTGACGGCTACTTGAGTCTGAATGCACTGTTATTATAGGCATTATATGAAATTGGGTGTTTTATGTGAAGGCGGATTATGGATCAATAACGGTGTTGGATGTGGTTGGGATAACTGGCCACTGTCACTTCTGCTCTATTGCTGCTGTCAGGGCTGATTTATAAAGTATGTGTGTTTGTGTGTGTCCTGCTTCTTTCATTTATTCCACATCACTCACTTGAATGGTTGTTGCAGTGTGTCTCAATTTACCCTGGAAAAAAACCTGATTTGCGAGACGTAAATGCACCTACATGAGAGGGGATAATCTACATGTGCTCATAGAGGTAACGAGAGTGATTGCCCGTGTGTGTGTGTGTGTGTGTGTGTGTGTGTATAGGAATTCTTAAATCCAATAAAATGAAAGTTAGTTTGTGCACAGAATTTCTTGATTCCAAGGAGAAATCTCACATTACAAAACATTACACAAATATTAAGAAAGTGAAAAGATGCTTTTATGACAAATTCCATTTTAACGATTAAATGCCGTAGAATTTCATCAACATAATTAAAAGCACAGAATGCATACATAATTTTTTCTGGACTACATTTTTCACATGAAATATTCTTTACATCTGACATTTTTGGAATGCGTCAATGAAGGTGCCTTTGATCATGTGAACTTCTATATTAAAAGCTTTAATACCCTAGTTTTCATATATTTCCTGTGGAACTGCACACAGGTAATAGATTTTATTTTTTAAATTTTTCATCAGTTATCTGTATCCACTATCTATATGTAATTAAATACATTCGATTTTAAATACCATGCTCAGATTGATACTTAGTATTTGAGCAACTCGTCATAGAACAGATTTTTTATATGCAAGGACACAATTGTAATCGCTGAGTTTGAACCTGAAACGTTTTTTTACCCGTTTCAAACAATAAAAGCAGCCATTTCACATTTAAGATAAAAACAAAGCTTAAATATAACTAATATCATAAAAAATATTATAAATACAAAATATTTAAATCATTTAGTATACAAATTAGTATACATACAATACATTTTCATCATGGACAAAACAGTAGGATCTGTCCACATGTTAATAAATAAACCACATTTTTATTTATTCTACAGTAAATTTTTAAATATCTCATGTAAAATGCCACAGAGTCTAATTTAGTTATTTAACATCTCTGTTTAACGCAGATTTGCACCTGTGTCAATGAGATGGGCATTACCTGTGATAAACTACTGTTAAAATGTCCATACATTTAAATAAACTTAAATAAGACTTAAATTAGTGTGAAGTGAAATCCTCCATCCTCTCCTTCCAAGAGGAGTTCTGCCCCCCAGTGGCACAAACAGACAAAGGTAAGCTCCAGGCCTATGTGGCGTTTAAACTACTGATGAAAACGCTTCATCAGGAAGGCATTAAAATGTACATTATTCAGGCAAATTTGGGGTGTTTAAAACTTTGCTCAGATCTATATTCCTTGACATTAACAGAATTAAAAATTTCCAGGGTTTTTTTTTTTTTCCAGAATGAAAGTTTTTGAAATTGTAAATAAAACAAACATTAATGAAGCAGGTTTTACATGAAAATACTATTTCTGTCTTTCTAATTCAAAATCAAGTATTTTTATTCAAATTGTAACTTTCTGTTTCTTTGTAATTAATTGTGAAATTTACCAGCAATTTCTGAGTGCCAACTGTTTTAAAGTAAATCCTACAACATTGAAGGAAGCTCAATAGCTGATATGATACAGAAGAAGCCTTGTTTTGGTTACTGAAGAGACCAAAAACGCAAGCTGTTATCAACATGGAAAAATAGGGAAGATATATGTATCCTCTTTACAACCCATAACATGACTTTTTAGTAACATTATTATCCCTACAACACATGACCAAACGCTTCTGTTTTCAGAGGTTTTTATAAACGTTATGAAATCATGGATAATTTATTCACTGATTAAAATGTTTAATGTTATCAGCAGCAACAATGATACCAAACTCACCAAAACCACTGAACACTATAAAAATGCATCTTGTTTTTTTCATGCAGCATTTAAAAAAACAGCTTGAATTTATCAATTAAAATGCGAGAATGAAAGAAAAGCAAAGTTGTGGCTTGTTGTGGCTTCTGGAAGGAGCAGCGCATAATTGCTGTTGAAATAAAGGGGAAGGCTTCTCTCTCTCTGGCTATGTCACTTTTACATAAGACCAAAATATAGGGGAACAATAGCACCAATTCTCCTCAGAGTATATTGAGCCTGGTTGCCGCTTCCCGTTCGTTTCAGTCAAACAAGTAGGAAACAACTAAATTATATGGCACACGAGGACAGTAGCGTCCATAATTTCAGGATCGACAAACCCTGCAATAGAATTACCCAAATTACCAGCACATGAACAGTGTGAAGTGCGTAATCCTTTGATGTTACTGACACTGCTGACTGCACAGACGTCCAACTGCCCTGGATATTCTCTCTCTCTCTCTCTCTCTTGCTCTCTTCCCCTCCCTCTCTAGCTCAGTCTACCATCACTTTCATCTCCTAACCGCTCTCATTTGACATCATTTAGAGTCCATATCTTAATAACAGAGGTTGAATTCCAAATGATGCATCTATTTTATGATGACATTAAGAATATTACAAGCCAGCCAAAATGGGTTTGACTGAAGTGCTATTATAATAAACCAGAGCATTTACAAGTTATTTAAATGAAGATGTAAACTAAAACAATTAACTAAATGATCATAGAAATGTTCAAAGTGATCAAATTATTTAGCTTTTTAAAAATATGTAAATGATCCCCCCCCCCCCACCCCTTTTCAACATTTTTCTTTTTTTTTTAAAGCAAGGAAATTATGGTGATAAATACAACTAGATTCTAAAAAAGAAAGCTGAATGTTACAGCAAAAATAAAGAAGTGTATATGTATTTCAGCATTAAGAATTTATGTTTAACAATTACCTGTCTATTTACAGTACATTTACATACATGAATACAGTAACATCAAAGCTACATTCTCTATCTGCTGCACTCCATCATATCTGGCTTTTTAAGTGGTTTTAAAAGTAATACACCAGCAATTTTACACTTATTCCAATGATAAGTATTTTGTGCATTATTTAAATGGAGTAATCCTGACCAAACTGAAAGTAGCAGGTATGTGTTTTAGTCCATCAGATGGATTTCTAAATGTACTATGATTATTCATAATAAACCTTTATAAGAAATATTTTTTTCTTTCTTTAAAATACCTTATAGACATACTTTTAAAAATCCTGCAAGGACAGTATATTTCATAGAGCATGCATTTTGAAATTCAGAGAGATGGTTTCTAAAGACATGCATAAATGCATTTTCATTATATTTGGATAGGAACATTTGATTTTGGGACAACGGCGTTCCAAAAAAATCTTGGCCTGCACCTGCAAAATACCTCCGTATATACAAATCAAGCTCAACAGACAACAATGGGAGCACAGCTCCTTTTATGAGCCGGAGTATCTCCTAGAGCAGCGACGCTTGCTTTCTTTTGAGGAAACGCCACTGTGTAAACAATAACAGCTTGAAGCAGTGAGGATTTCTGTTCAGCGCTCGTGGCTACCGCAGATATGCTCTCGCATCCTCCTACTGCAAGAGGGAGGGAAGTTTTAAATGACAAACATCGACAATAGAGGAGCATGAGAAAGCAAATGAACCTGTCAGCCCCTAAACAACACGTCAGCATGCCACACTTAACATGTGATACTAATCTTTTCAGTCCCTGTGGGTGAAACAACAACAAGAAATAAAATACAGAAGACATGATTCTCTTCTGGTGTTTCTTGTGAGACATTGCGTCATCTGCATAAAAGAGAGGATCGTGTGCTTCTGATGAGGATGTTTAGTGCTGTGGGTGCTGGTGTGGACAGTTCTTACAGCTGAACACCCAGATCAGCTTTCTTAAAATATGCAGGTAAAATAATCAATTATCTTATCATTTATAAACACTGTTTTTATGCTTCAGGTTTAGAAAACAAACCACAGCAAATCACTTCAAAGACAAAATGCAACTCTAAGCCAAACTTGCTTGCTGGTGTGTTTTATTTAGGATGCTGGTGTTGAGTCAGAATTCCATTGCTTGTGTTTTCAAAGGCTTAAGCGAATCTTCCCATTTCACTCCTCCGTCTTGAAACATTTAAAGACGTCCCTTCTTAGAAAAGCAGACACTGTAAGATCCTGATCAGAGGAAGAGAGAGTGCATAACGATAACACTGCTATCTTTTAGTCATTTCCGTCACGTAACCCTGCCCACATCTCACAATAAATATAAAGAGTCGCTTCAAGACAGCTGAAATTTAAGTAATTATCCGTGCATGAGATTATGGGTCAAACCTACTCTCTCTTAATTTTGCCTTGTTTCAGAGCACTTTCACTCACAGGTCACTTTTTATTCTGTCGGCCTACATATTAACCAGAAATGCACTTTAGTTTAGCTTTTTATAGAGGACAAGATGTCACACAGGGAAGTTTTTACTCATTCCCTAACATTGTTTATATGTTGGATTCAAGCATTTAGTTATTTAAATGATAAAACTATATGTTTAACATGTTAAAATGTAAAAATTCAATCAGAATAATTTTCAAGAATTCCATCCTCCAAACTCCACAAAAACGTTTACGAATGAGCAATACTTTTGTTACAGCATTTGTTAACATTAGTTAAAACGTGATGTTCGCTAATATTAACAGATGCAGATGCAGAAATATTCACCGTAGTAAAAAGTGTGACTGCTAGGCCTGGTCTCCCATATTACTTTCTTTTCATTATTTATAGGGACTTGGTAAATTATTTTCTTTCGATGGAAACTCAAGCAGCATTTTTGCCACCTAATTAACCCAGATGCACCACATTAATGAGTTCTCTCTGGTGGCCTACCTTCTCTAAAGGGAGAAGCCTTGCCTGCGATCTCCAAAGGGCCAAACCATCAGGACATTGTCATGGCAAACAATAGCCTTATCTGGCTCCTATTCAAGCCACCTGATTAGCTGAGAAAAAGGGGAAGAGAAAGAAAAGGCCATGTCCTTGCCCAGTAGCTGTAAATGTCAGCAAAAGGCCAGGAGACCCATGCTTCTTTATATACGTTAGCATATTTTACAGACAGCCAGTGGAATGGGGAGCTCTACCGCTATATGGACGACATACAGCTCTCCAGTGGTTCTCATGGCTTTACGTCAGGACCCAGATTTTTTATGGGATATCAAATGGAGACTCATTCCAGTACCTAAACTGTTTATCATGCAAAAGACTGCACTTTATTCATATTGAACAATACTATAATTAATTCACTTGTAATTCATTTGTAAATGTTGTGCACTGTTTTATTAAAACCAAATCTATTGATTTAGTTTGGTCTGATTTATGCAAGGTTTCGTGAAAAGATTCATTGATTCAAAAGAACAATCTGCTCAAGAATTGAACATCACTGAAATGCATAATTACTTATAGAAGCTCATTTTCCCCAAAGGATAATATAATCATAAAGGTAACTGTGACTGAATTGTGAATTTACCAATAATAACTAGTAAATACCACAGATTTTAATGGAAAGTTAAGCCTTTGATATTAACTACAGAAGGTATCTCCTTCAAGTCTGTTTAATAATGCACAATTATATGACTTTGTATTATTTCATTTAGCATTGTTTGCATTTAGAAGACCCTTCAGCCATTTGTAGGTTGCAGTCCAACAGTTAAAAACCACTGCCACACCAAATCTTGAAAAAGACTGACTAACATACAGAAATCAGTGAATGAGAGTGAAGAAGCAAATTTAATGCAGAATAAATTTCTCTGAAAATGAATTTATTAATGTGCGTTGATACTTTAAGTGGTTTAACAAATTGAAATTTATTTTAAAAGGTTTTATGTGATTCCCAACCATTAACAGGTTACATAAAAGTGTACACTGGTAAGTACTTTGTTAGAAAGAGTAGGTGTAAAAGCTGAAGACAATTGAAACGGTTTACTTTATTAACAGAATTAACTGTAAAAAAAAAAAAAAAAAAAAAGACCTGCATTAACCCATGACAGAGTGATCATCGCTTCATATGATGGAACCTCAATTAACATAATAATTTAGGATAACAGGCCATTAGTAGGACACGAATTAGGGGATTATTAGCAGCTAATTTTCCACCAATTTAGCACATTAGAGTGTAATTAGAAGGCACTGGAATTGTTCTAACTCGTCTGGAGGGAATTTCTGTACTGCGTTATGAGAGCAATAGGTCAGCACTTAAAGTCTCCAAGAGATGAGTACAGTGCAGGTGTGACCCTACTGAAGTGGACTTAACAGTCAGCAACTTACTATCCCTATTTCTTTAGAATAAAGATGAAAATAAATCCACCCAAAACCCCATCAAATCAGGTTAGTGTCCTAACCTTTTCCACATTTAGACTCACGTTTAGAAGGTGTCATTTGTGTTTAGCTACAGCTGCTATAAGCTCAAAGCTTCAGTTCTCTGCACACTACATCCATTCACCGCCTAGTTAGCAGCTCAATTACTAGCGCTAGACCGAATTCCCAGGCTAAAGATGGGCCACCCACAAACCACCAGCTAACAAAGACATCTCTGTCTGCCCCGTTCTCCCGACATGAACCCCCTCGAGTGGACAGTCAACATTGGAAGCCCCACAGAGATCATTCAAGCGCGGAGGACTCGCTACACACTATACCATTAATTATTCCACCAGATTAGAGAGACAATTATTATTGCACTTGTGCTAATTAGAAATAATTTGAAGCATTTGTAAATTAGTCCTTACAACCGCCGACGGACTGAAGAAACTCATTAAAAAGACTAGTGTAAAACAGGAGCCCATGAGGAGGGCTACCTGTTAACCACCGCTGGGCTCAGCAGAGCTGCGCACTGCTACACATTAAATAAATATGCTGTCGAAAATAAGATTAAAATGTGTTATAGTGAGTATATGCAGTACTACCTGAGGACAGGGCTTTTGGAAGTTTGCAAAGTCAATGCAGGAAATGTATAAAATGCAGTAACAGTGTCAACGCTGCAAGAGAGAAAAACTGGCTTCAAGGTTTTCCAAATAATTTTTGAGTTATTTGATAATCACATTTCTCTTCATAGATTAGCATAGTACATCCACAGCAACTAATTTCAGTTATAACTTGACAACAATGCAGATTTGTCTTTGCAAGGAAGTACAGTTGAGCTACTGTTGGCTATAATTTACTGTAAACAACAAAAGTGGCTAACAACATTACTATAGTATAATGATTATATATTAATTTATCAGAGCCATATTTTCTGGTACTAAACTAAACTAAATGTTTTTCTATAGAGGTCTTCTGATTGCTAAATCATATTTTTGAATGGGTTCATTTACTTGAACTGTCTGAACAAATAGAATGCAGGGAATTTGATTGACTGACCAGTCATAACGGCAGATCCACCAATTTGCCAAACAAATCAGACAGGAGAGTAGATTAATGTTGGTGGACTTGAACTTGAAAATGGTGTGTATAGACATCTTTCTGCGGTTGAAACAAGATACCTTCTGATGTTCATTCATGTTTATCTCATGCTATAACTAGTAAAGAGGATGAGATGATCAGTTCATGTGCTGCTTGAAATGAAACAATACAGTGATCTGTAATGAAAAGCACCAAAATGGTATTTACTGTTTGGATATCTTAAAAAATGACAAAATTTGAAAGCTGAGACTTTGTTTAATGCCTAATGTAACCTGCTCTGTCTTGTCTGTCGGCATGTTGTCTAGTGTCCTCTCTGCTCTGCGATGCATTTTTCACTGTGTGAGAACATGTTGTGTTACTTTGTGAAACTTAATTGTTTATTAGAAAAGGTAGTTTGTTGACTGTTGAAGATTGACTGTGGAAAACAGATCATCTACTATGACACAACTAGTTACAAGATTCACCCAAAAACAAAATTCCTGTCATCATTAACTCACCCTCATGTCATTACAAACATGTATGACATTCTTTCTTTTTAAATTATTTATTACAGGTTTGGTCTTATTTGCCATTTTATAGCAAGATCTGGCAACATGGAGTCAAAACGTACCTTCTTTCTTGTGTTTTCTTGCACCATAACTCAAATACATGTTTAAATACATCATTAGTTAATCAGTTGAGTTCCATTCGCACGGAGTAGAATTTCAGCAAATGCAGTTGTCACCACCAGCATTTTTGCAGGTTTGGATGTTGAATGCAGTTGTCACTCCTGTAATTTACTAAACTGTGTGTGTACTGAATTGACAGCCGAATTTAGCTGCAGTGTGAACATGGCCATAGTCCAAGGCAAAAATGATGATCATACACCAACCAATTTTCTGTGAAATCTGTCAACTCTGACTGCCCAAAACCTGTAAACTGGCTCTCGCTTTAGGGAATAAACATCACCTCCTCCAGATTACTGGGAATTTTTTGTGCAGTATATTCCAGCATTAAAACGATTTTCACAAATGGTCAGATTGCTTGCTCTGAACCCAAGTTGGTTCCACAAGAATTTGAACTGATCTGCTTGGATCTTGTTTACTTGGAAACAATCAGCTACAAGAAATGCATTATACTATAATGATAAAGATTCACTTCTGCGATTTATGATTGGATTGCTTTAAAACTAACTGCGAACTGTACTTGGATGCAAGCAAACCTTACCTGGGTTTGGACAACTGCTTTCAGTCAAACCCAGTGAATGAAACGAAAACGAATGGCACCCAAAAGCTCTAGGGCCCTATTTTAACAATCTAAGCACATGGTCTAAAGCACATGGCACAGGTGCACTCAGGGTGCATCCGAATCCACTTTTTTCCAAATTGCCGGCACGCCCAGGCGCATGGTCTAAACGGGTTGTCCCTATTCTCTTAATAAGAAATGGGTGTTGTTTGGGCGTAACGTGCAATAAACCAATCAGAGTCTCATCTCCCTCCCCCTTTAAAAGCCAGATGCGCTCGCGCCATGGCGGGTTCGCTGTTTACATGGCGGAATGTAATTCTCAATTTTTAAAAATGTTTCTGTGCTGCTGCACGTCCCTGTGTGTGTAATAAGCAAAGTGTACACGCGTTGTGCACCCACCTATAGGCACATATTACTAACACACCTTTTAAAATAACGAAGAAAAAATATTGCACCAGACTTTAGACCAGGTTTGAGTTGGTCTATGGCGCAGTCTATTTCAGTTCCTCAAAATAGCAATGCGCCATCAATGCACCTGAACACGCCTCTTTTTTAGACCAGCATGCCCATGGGTGCACAAATGGGCGCAAATGCATTTGCTATTTAAACAACGTGGCGCAGGATGGAAAAATTAGAACTGCGTCAGGCTGGAATTAGCAAAAACACTTGCGCCATGCCTTGTGCTGCATTGCACTGGGTTTATGATAGGGCCCCTAGTGTGAAAGCACCATAAGACACTGTCTTTGTTTTGCAGCTTTTTAGCCCAGGCACTCTAGTTGTTCTCTGAATGAGGTAAGATTTCTTCTTTCTAAGCAGGACGTGAAGCAGGTGGCATGATCCCAAACGGTTTTTAACATACGGAAGGACTCTTAAACCTTTTCCACTGTATTCAGAGCCCAGCTGCCAATCACGGAATAGATTCTGGGTGCAGAGTGGCTGCTGAAGGGGCTTGAAGAAAAGCAGGGGGGGGGGGGCCTAGAGGAAAACCCTAGCAAGGCTGGAGATTTCTTTAGTAGCGTCCTTTATTACTACAAAAGGACTATGATTAGCGTGGCTACATAAGGCGGTCAGGAGAAGCATACCAATTAGGTTACTGTGAGCACTTTTGGTCGCAATTGCTATGGAAACCAGCCCCACTATCTCACAAACACACGCACACACCGCCTAAACACATCTCACATACACTCTTTGTGTAATTATTCAAGAGGAGGGTAGAGTGGTAAAACCAGAAGCCTGCAGTGTTGCCAAGCTCATAAACATAAGGGATATCAGACAGGAAATATTCAGTCAGCTGCATCCGCAACAAACAAAAAAAAAAAACACAAGCACGGAAACATTCACAAGGTCTAGGTTCAACTTATAATGGTAAAATATGAGAAAAGACCTTCTATAAATGATTTCATCATTAACTTGCTGAAGTCCAATACTGGAGTATATTTGATTGTGCTAAAGTGGAACTATTGCAAGTATACTGAAGGTACACTTTAAATATCTTGCATTTAAAGATTGATATTATTGAAAAAAAAATCATACAAACCTTATCAATAGTGACATTAAAACACATTTTAGGTTTAATATTAAGAAATGTGCATTGTGCACAAGCAGTACTCCAAATAACGTTTAATTATAACTTTTATATCAGTAATAAAATGTTACTAGATTTGAACTATATTTAGTATGAAATAAGTGTATTTTAAATATATTACTTTTTTAATAGGGAGCCCATCCAACATCTTTTCCCACTGAATGCACTGTCAAATATTTCAGATTAAGGAAGAAAAATGGGCTGCAAACAGCAAATTTACATTGACTTTAAATGTCCCACATAAATTAATGACATGGTGCACCACTGAACATAAAGGTTCAGCACAGCCTCAGCTGAATGGTGTAAAGCCTTGTAATTATTGGTCAAGACTCCACTATTAGAAATATTTAAATCTAATTATTAGCATACAGGCGGGGCTTGACTGATTAATGCGGAAAATAATTTTGTGTGATATAAAAAACAAGCCACCATTTCTCTCTCTCTCTTTTTTCTTTTGCTTCATCACCCCTTTGTGTTCTCAAAAAGGTGAAAAGCTAAGCTAACACTGGTACTCCGTCACCTCACTATTAGTATCCCATTTAATCACTTTAATTAATTTTCAGCCTCATAGTGATAAACTAATCAAGTAGATGCCAAAAACAATGACAACCCTTTAAAGGATTACACTGAAGGACCAGTATTCCATTATATCAACGCTGAGAACATCATGTCCAGGACAGACAGGACATATAGAGATACAGCAACACCTAAGTGAATGTTTTTGACAAAAACATAGACTTTAACAGTTTTTAATCCAGTCATTATTATCAATAGTTCAAATATTCACCGTGCAGAAAGCAAGCAAGAGTGCTGTTGTACAAAATACATTTTTTTTTGTATTTTTAAACATTACTTAAAGTTTTGATTGAAACATGTTTTTTTAGAGGGGGGAGGGATAGACTTACTCAAATTTTTGGGGGGGTTAATATAAAACATCTTTCCCTAAATGGTGAAAATACAAAGACAAACATCATCATCTTCATCACTTCAAACACTGAATCCTAACTCCATGATTTCCGTCCATAATCTCTGGGCACTTCGGCTGTTAAACGGATGCATGCTTGGGCTTTGTGTGGTGAATATATTTAGCTCTCTGAATTTCATTCACTGCTGCTCCAAAAGCATCGATTCCTCCCTCTTCACCACCCTCAGCTGACTGCATTAGTGCCAGCACAAATAATACAGTTTTAGAGCTCTGAGACCCTCCTCAGGGCAAAAGATTAAACCTTTCCACTCCTCAGAGGATTGGAACCATACACACTTCACAACACACACACACACATACCAAATAAAAGACAAACACACACACTGCATCAGCAACATACTAGATATTTGTACTCTAACACTGCCAGATCCACACATGCACAGCACAAACAATTACACTTGATTCAGAAACAATTCAATTCACAGGGAGAATTTTCTCCAAACCTCACACTCAGTAAGTACTCAAGAATATTGTTAGAAACTGCAATCAGGCGCGCTGGAAGCTGTTTCATGCGGGGGGGGCTGAGGGCTGGGTTGGAAAATATGTGACGTCATTATGTTGTGACTGACGACATGAAATTTCTCTACTAGTCTTCTCCCCTGGCGTGATTGTTACTGTTTTATACACAAAAATTGTACTTGATGTACTTGTACTTTGATGTTAATAAAAAAAAATAAATTAAAAATTAAAAAAAAAAAATCTCTGTACTGTTTAGGCTATGTGTTGTAGCCATTAAAGAAAACATATTTGGTTTCATATTTGTTTAATATATATAGGCTAATGTAATTTTTTTATTTATTTAATCAATGTTTATTATGAAAGTGAGCATGCAGCATGAGAAAGATATGATACATCATGCGCAATAGCCTATGAGACATGGAGTGGGTAAGACATGATTTTGACGAGTTTATTGAGTTTGTTTTGTAGAAAAGACTCTGTTTAAAAGATTTTCGTTTTGTATAAATTGTATCTTAATTTTGATCAATATTTTATCACCCAGTGCCTGTATTTAATAAACAAGCAAATATATTAGCAGACAATGTAATAAGGTGCCGGCACATCACTTGCATTGCACGTGAACTGGAGGGCGCAGAACTCAATCAGCTTGTGCCTCACAGACAGTTTTGAGAAATATAGGCTATCTATTATAGAAAGCTTAAAAATGTCTACTTTTAAACGAAAATATTCAAAACGAAAATAAATAGGATACTCTCTGAATATGTAGGCCTAATCCATATGAAATGTGCATTTCTCTCTGGCGTTCATGGCGAGTCCGCATCGTCTTTGCAGCGACACAGAAAACACCATTTTATTAATAAACAATTAAAATGTCTCCTTGCTATTTTTGACAAATTCATAATCATTTCTTCAGCCGGTTCTTTGTGGCAAAATTATTATGCATGCGGTCGGTGCGCTTGAGAGCGGCTAGTAACCGCCCATTATTCTGACGGAAGACAATATTCTGACGGTGACGGAAGCATTCCTGAGGAGGCTAGGTTAGTCTTTTATCAACACGAATATAAAATAATTAATGAATCATTAGTTTATATATCTATACACTATATCTTAATCCCACATTAAACACATTGTTATGACTGTTTTTTATTTTTTTATTTGTATTTTTTTTTCACGTTTTTAAGTACAATATTAGGTTAGTCCACAGCCCCCCAACCAGGGGGGCTGATGCTATGACGGGGGGGGCTGCAGCCCCCGCAGCACCCCCCTTCCCGCGCCATTGACTGCAATTTACTCTTAACCAATCATTTCTTTAATTAAATTTAGCTTTGTCAAAGTTTGGGTTTGACCAAGATTTTTTAAGGTTGTCTTTACAGAGTGAGGCTTGAGCTAGTCCATTGATCTTGAGTTTAATATTAGGTTACATAAATGAATGAATGAACGAATTAATATGTTGGTGACTGAATTATGCAGGTAAGCAATTAATGACAGAATTTTCATTTTTGTCTGAACTATCCTTTTAACAGCACTGTAACATTTCCAACTGATGAATTCTTAACAGCAGAAAACACTTAGTTTATTTGATTACTCACAATGGCTTCCTTCAGAAGACAGTTGTTTAGTCTATTGACTGGTCAGCTGGCTCACACTCATTCTGATTGAGAGTGTTTAACTTTGGAAATTGTGAACACTTGAACATATTTGCTTACAGTACAACTGAAGTTTTATAAATGGTTATGTGAGAAACGCCAAATGATATCTCAAGATTACAACAACACAAGCTCAGCAATGTAGTGCATGAGACTTTAAGGTTATTTTATGTTGCTTTTTTGTTTGTGCTTGACAGGCCCTTGACAGACATTTTCATTGTATGAACTTTGTATGAAACTTGTCCTTTTGTGTGTGAGGAGAGAAAGTCATAGTGGTTTGGTAGAACATGTGGGTGAGTTAATGTTCATTTTTGTCCCTATTATCCCATTAATAATATTTACTGAATTTACTGAAAAAGAAAAAAAAAAGAAAAAAGAAAGTTCTGAGCACAAGAGAACTGTGAAAGTTGAGCGGGTGACAAAACTGTTCCCAGTGCCTCAGAATCACTCATGGAATCATAATTTCTTTTCCATCACTCACAATTCTGAGAGCAAAACTCCCTTCATTATTTAATAGCTTTGTGAATTTGGCCCTAATTGTGCTGATGAGGCGGGGAGGAGAGACATCTCTCAATTGATTGCTGAGGATCAAAACAATGCTAATTGGGTTTCTGTAGAGTCTTTGATCATAATTCAATTGAGTGGTCGTCATTAATTTAATGAGAATGAGTCTGACTGTGACTGGAATTACAGCTGACAGTCTGATGAAGATGAGGATGATGAAGGGGCAAAAGAAAGAAAGAGTGTGAGAAAGACGAGGTGTGCTGCAAGAGTGCTTGAATTTCGATGCTCTTCTCCTGTCTTATGCTTGTCAAATATAAATGAACTTGTTGCTTTGCTCCATTTATACAGAGAGATGCTTCTAAAGATATACGTTGTCTGTTCAAAAATAACTAAATAAATTCAGCACTAAGACAACATACTAAACACTAAATGGAACCGCAAACCATTTATTTTTCCAATATTTCAGCAACAACTGTTGGTAGTTATGAAAAAAATAGTTGTTTAATATTGGTAAATGAGCTGTAATTATTACATCTGCTCATTCTTAAATTATAAAAAAAAAAATACTCGATAACACAGGCAGCTACAAAAGTTTGTTTCTAAACAGGTATAATCAAAATAATGAGAAATAATATGAGAAATGAGGCTGCAATTATAAGCATAAAGTCATGTTATGAGATATAAAGTCACATTGTAAGATACAGTTGCACCTGAGAGATATAAAGTTGTGATTATGAGGTTAAAAAAAGTCACAATTATAAGAAATAATGTCACAGCTGTGAGATATAAAGATGTGATTATGAAATACATTACTCACAGTCATGAGAAATATTCACAATGTGACAAAGGAAATATTTTGAGAAATAAAAATTATAATTGAGCAATAAAGTCACAATTTTGATACAAAAATTCAAAACTGAGATATAAAAACGCAAATATGAGGTATAAAAGTTGCAACTGTGAGTTATAAATGCGTAATTATAAGATATAAAAAATTCAAAAGCTGCGAGAAAATAAATTGTTGTGACTAAAGTCACAATTAAAAATTTTTTTCTAACATAATGCCTTGCTTTTTCTTTACTCTGAGGTGGAAACAGGCTTCCACAGGCAGCTGTACAGCACTGTCTGTATAATTAAATTATCTGACCTTCCTCTAATTGAATGTTTAAATCTAGAACTACAGCAAACAACAAAACAACAAGAAAGTAAGTGGTCTTACTGCATGGGAAATCTGTAAACGACAAATCCCCAGTAGACATTACATCAAAACAGCCCCTGAATCCAAGAGAAGTGATCCAGACTGTGTTTACCTCTGATACTGTCTGTTTATCTCCCTCTCTTCCTTAATCTGGATATATACAAAAGTCATGCAAAGTACTTAATAAAGGAGTTGGCTTGCTCCAATATGACAGGCCAAACTAATAGGATTTAACGACAGTCCATTTACATGTCAGTTTGTGATGTTGTGAAAGAATGAGAGGGATAGGGTTGGGGGGAAGGGAGGAGCAAACGGGGATATTCTGGGCTGCTTTTGACGCTGACAAATGTAATTACATTAGACGGGTTGCGTCTTGGCGGAGTGTTGCAGCATGTATCTGTTTTTAAAAAGAGGAGCCTCTTTACTCTGGATCTTGTCAAGTCTCATCTCTTGCATCTATCCTCTTAGGTAGAGAGAGCTCATCCGCTTTTGTGCTTGTCTCACTTGCCGCCCGCCTGCTCGCACGCACACACACACACCGCTAAGGCCGAACGCCAATTGGCTTCCATTTCTCGATTAGCTTTGATGTCGAAGACGCAGCTCATCTCCAAATGCTTCCATTACTGGTATCACATTAAAGAGCGAGTTCAGCGTCGGATCTGAGCGTGGTACACTTTCATGTGCATTCTCTTCATGTGGAATAGTTCACCTCTCTCACCGCCATGTGTAATTTCACATCTCTTAGTGTATGGCATCCCTGCTGCTCTGGAGACTCAGTTCAAATGGAGCAAGTACACTGTGCTTGAGATGAGTGTGGAAGATTGTAAAAGCTGAGCTTCAGAGTCTGGCTGGAGAGCAGAGAGAGAGAGAGAAATGTGATTGGGGAAAAATCTCTAAAAAGTCTAGATCATAAGACCTTCAACAAGGCTTTCTGATGATTAAATATGCAGATTCCCAGAAAGCTGCAACTACAATCTTGTCGTTCAAGTTTATTGCGCTTCCCACCTGTACCTCAGCATCACCATTTCTCCGGGTCGGAGACTGAGCTTATCCTGTCAGGGTTTAGCTGGTTAATATGGCACTGTTCTACACCATGTACATTCAGTATGTTTTTTCGGTTGTTTGTTTATTTTGTATTTGAAATAATTTAACACTTTATTCAGCAAGGATGTGCAAATCCATGCTGTTCTTTTGAACTTCCTATTCACCAAAGGATATTGTAAAATGTATAATGGTTTCCACAAAAATATCAGCATTTTCAACATTGATAATAATAAGAAATGTTTCTTAAGCACCAAATCAGCATATAAGGATGATTTCTGAAGGATCATGTGACACTGAAGACTGGAGTAATGCTGCTGAAAATTCAGCTTTACATCACAGGAATAAATTACATTTTAAAACAGCTAATTTAAATTGTAATAATATTTCACAATATTATGGTTTTTACTGTATTATTGATCAAATGAATTGCATTAAACCTTCACGAGCATAAGAGACCTCTTTCAAAAAAATCTTACCAGATTTTGAACAGTTTTTCTGTGTGTGTGCACCTGCATCTCTCCAGAAATATTCCTCTCTCAGCATAACCTAACATTTGTTGTTTTCCATCTCTCCTTCCCTCTTTTTAATTTCCATCACATGTTCTGTAATATGACCTTGATGAGTATACGTTAAAGGCCCTAAACTAATAGCGCTCCTAATACTGGAAAACGGAATTAGACTTGATCGCTCTAATATCATGATGAACATTCCCTCCTCCACCGTCTGTCAATTTTCCTCTGTCCGCTGTGATCGCTAAATTGTCGTTTAGAAGACAAGAAGGGGCCCTAGGGACGGCACAAAAGAAGCGTGGGGCTGACCAGCGCTCAGGTTGAATTGAATTGGAAATTTTCCACAGGGTTGTTAGCATAACAAAAGGCCTTGTTGCTTTAGACAAAAGCAGGCGGTTTAATGTAAAAAAAAATCAATCTCTCAGAGGAGGGAGGTATTGTGCAGGCAGACGTACAGGTGTTCTTCTCCCGCTCCTTAATCAAAAGTGTCAAAACAAAGTTGGAAAGTTATCTTTCCTCACGCCAGCAGAAGTGGCACATGTGTGCATGTGCAAAAGTGTTCGTCTATTGTTAGAAAGCATCCAAGCTGGGTATAGGCTCCAATCTGAGCCCCCAGCGGAATGTATGAATATACATTATGAATGTATAAATAGGAACTAAAAAGAAGAAAAAAACTGACCACAGAGATCACAGACACCAGTGTTAAAATTGAAAAAATATGGAGGGATGATTAATAAAACCTGGACAGTTGGAGCCCTGGACAGACAAATCAGCTGATTTGAATTTTATCAAAACACTGTAGGCAGTTTGGAAGAAAAGAGTAAGAAGCTGATTCCCTCCTTTAACATCTCTAAAGCAACTGGCAGATGTTTTTCACAGATGACATTCAAATGGAGACTATTCAAAAGTTGTATGAATCTGCTCTAAGAAAGTTTGGAAGATAGGGGTGGGTGATATGACCAAAATATTATATCTCGATATGAGTAGCTTTATTTCACAGTAACAATATATATCACAATATAGTTATTTTGACTTCAAATAAGGTCTTTATGATATAAACATTTTAAACAGCATAGTATATAAAAGCAGTATATAAAACTAAAGCTCACTGAAGACAAGTAAACAGTCAGCGATTAAATAAGAATAAGAAACTAATTACAAGCAATAGGACAGAAAAAAACTACAGTAGAACAAATAAATAAGAAAAGTTAAATATATTGTATAAAGTAATCAAATGTATAAAAACAGACAGACAGCAGGAATATTAGACTGCTGTCACTTTAAGAGCTGCCGGGATCCAACAAACTTTTATACCTGTGTTTTCTTTTTCAACTATATGCTTTCATTTAAGACATTTAAATTATGAGGACACTCGAAAAGATGAGCATTTTGACACAAAGCATGTGTATTTAATCATTCAAGGCCTATAAAGCGGCAAAGATAACTCAGTTCAATACTCCCGTGATCTATGAGCGCGGTCTTCACCTGAGCACCTCTCTGACAGAGCTCAGAAACAGTTACAGCATATATCGAAATGTGTTCTCTTTCGCTGCTGATCGAAAAAATCACTTGTTTTAAAATTGCAATGCTTAAAAACTTGAAGTTTGTGTGACCACATAGCACAGCAACATCACATGTCACCGCAATAGAGACAGTAGCTCAAAATCAGATACCAGTTGTTAATCGCGTCTACTGGTGTACCCCCCCCCCCCCGGCCCCCCCAAAAGAAATCTGTATTTAAGGGCAAATGGTGGTGAAAAAAAAATAAAAAATTGAGGGGAATGTAAGCATTAAATCAACTGCGCACAATACAAATATTTGGAAATCAAGGATGGAAAAAAGTAAGCAGGGATCACTTAAACAAAAAAATCACTTCATGTAAAAAAACATCTTAATCAACAAATTTCACTTCAGTCTAAATATATAGAGAATTTTTTTGTCTCTAATAAAATAATTAACACAAATATGATGAAATCTAAGATGGGAAAAAGTTAGAGGAAGAAAATTAACGTCAAGTGGAAATTCCAGCGAGAGATCTGCACTTAAAGGTGTTTGTGAAGATAAGGTGAGTCTTCATTTATCAGCTCACACCCAGCTACGTATTATCATAAAAGTGATTTAAAGGCTCACTAATCCCCTCAAGTTAATGAACATCTTCATTTTTCCAAGCCAGGGAGAGAGGAAGTCGCTGATGTTAATGTGTGTGTCTATCCACCAGGTCTGGCAAGCCGTCCCGGTGGGATTGTGTTGTGTGTGTGTGATACCCAGAGAATTTGATGGGTAATTTTCCAAATTACGCCCTATCATTCATCCCCGTTCACTTTCCCACATTCAGTGCATCACCCTTTGCTATTGTCCCCATAGCCACACATGGATAATTTACCAGTGTTTACGAGCATTAACCTGCACACAAAAAGCTGATTATTCATGGTTGCCACCATCCATAATGCTTAACCACACCATAAATAGTTTGCTGGAAATCATTGTCGCTCCCAACTTCTTGTAAAGTGTCTGAAAGCGTTAAAATGCTAATGCTTTTGTGTTGAATCAAGCTAGAAGGTGAAGTTAACCACCCTAGGTTCCCTCCTCCCATTCTGGCCACCCAGTCAGCTGTGTAGGAACCAATGCCCCCTTATTCTCTGGGGAAGTGACCCGTGAGGACTCCATATGCAAACCAGTTGATTAAAAAACAGTTAGCGAGACACTCAGCCAGAACGGTATGCAGCAGGATGGAGAGGGGTTGACGTGGAAATGGGTGTCAAATGACTCCATACCACAAATGTTTCATATCTCCTTACAGCTTAAAAGAATTTTAACTGACTGATTAATGGGCTTGATGAAAATTTAATGATTTGGTATTATGAGACTTTCTGAGCAAGTTGCAGCTTCACACAAGGGCTCCATAAACTTTAGGAAGGACTAAATCTGAGGGATAATTCACCCAAAAATGAAAATTCTCCCATAATTTACTCTTATGTGATTTTAAACTTCCATAGAATAGCTATTATTGTTAAAAGGATGGTCAGTAGTGTCCAAAACAACACTGTACCCCATTGACTTAGTTATTTTGTGTACCATAAAATTTAATGTTTTGGTGAACTATATCTATTCTATATTTTTGTTTATATTGATAATACTTCAGCTATGATGGCAAAACTGTTAATTTTCAAACTTTTTTTTAAAAATAGAAACTAGGAGTGGCAACATTAAAATACTTAAATAAAATTATTATAAATACGTCAAATTAATTCCATAATAAATTATATTAATAAATGAATCACAATAAATGAATGTTCTTAATGGTTTACACTTTTTATCACTAATGAATTTAAATTGATTTACATAGTTTGTATAATTTACAAGATTTTTTAAAATATTTTTTTACTAAAAAAAATAGTATAGATAAGTTAGTAATTTTTAATAATAATAATAATAATAAATTATTAATATAAAGAAGTCTTTTCAAATCACACATTTAAATATAACACTCATATAATGTATCCAGGTTGTCCAAGATCATGAGAAGCCTGTTTATTAAAGAAAAAATTTAGCTGTTAAGGAAACAATATGATTTCAGCATATGTCTTGATTTTAAGCTATTTTAACTTAAGTTAAATAAATTAAGCCATCTTGTGGCGCCCTTGTGAATTACTAAAGTTCTCTCATTTATGATTTATAAATATATAATTTATATAATATAATAAATATATAAATATTTTTTATCTCATTTATTATATTCAGCCAGCAAGCATGTGTCCCTCACTTGTCTTGCTTTCTCTAAAACTGCACCAAATGACCCATCCAACTAATTTTTTCTTTCATTATTTCCAGTCATATCAAAATAGGTGCATAATGCATATCAGTAGGCCTAATGCAGGCCATAATAATTCCCCACTTGAGATTCTGGAGCCATGGTGTTTGGATGACCATCCTGGTGTAGGGATTTGTAATTGCGTTGACTGGAACATTCAGTGGATTTTCAGGGTTTTAGCTTGGAATGATGTTGGCAAGGGCCCTTGCGCCATGTAAAAATAAACTTGGCTTGGGTGATGCAGGCTGGATTAAGGATTAGGTTTAATTGTTCGTTTATGCCATGTAAAGTTGGAGAACCTTCAGCTTCCGTTCAAAACAGACGGCGACAAACACTTCACACACGCCCAGGTTTACGGTTTCAAAGATCCCAACGTGAAAGATCCACATACAAACCGAGATTATCTTGTCACTTTGATTTGGTAAACCAAGTGAGGTTTGAAGATAGCCCCGCCAATTTGGATTCACGGATTACAATTTGATTTAATTAGAAGTACAGCGAAAACTGCTATTTAAACATCGAGAAAATGATTTAAAGTGTTTGCCGTCAAGAACAATGTCACCTTGCGTGCAGTATTAGCGAAATCTGTCCTTCAAATCCAGCAAAGCCTGCTCTGCGTGGTAGGCTATCTTTTGCTAGCGTGTAACTAGCGTCCTTGTCCAGCTCAAACAAAGAAACAGATTGGCAGTTCAGTCCTCCTTTGACATGATTCTTATGGAATCCATACTTCAATGCCCGTCCTTCATCATTGTAAACATATACAAAAGAATCACATCATACCTTGGAGCTGCAAAATATAGCAGGCTTTCAACCTCAATTACCTCCTCAGGGTTTTTGACAGGGCCAGAGAACGAGAATCAATCTCTAATAAATTAACCGTGTTGTCTCACACAAAGACGGACCGTTTTTGACATGACAGAGGCCTCATTGGTCCTCCAACAGCTGTGGGTGACAAGGGTGACTTTGCATTGGTCTCTATGTCCATCAAGAGCAGATGGCAAGTAGCTTCGTAATTTAGTTTCATCTAAACTCTGATGCTGTGCATATAAATCAGGTTTATCCCATCATAACTCACTTAACCTGGTTTAGCAGGTAAAGATCTTAATCCATGTCAGTCTAAACCATATGACTTGCTTTCTTCAAAAAACACAAAACATTCTGGTTCCTTTGCTTATGAACTAGGGTGGATTTTCAGAGCTTCTGCATGGATTTTTATGGTGTTTTATGAAGCTTTATGAACACATCAGTTCCCATTCATTATGATTGCATGTAAGAAATAAACTAGTGTGTGTTTGAAAAGACTTGAGGGTAAGTAAATAAATGTCAATTTTAATTTTTGGGTGAACTAATCCTCTATGGTAATCTCAATATCACCTGTTGAGAGAGGCCTCTCGTAATATTGTCGATTGATAAGCAAACAGAGTATAAATCCCTTAATACGCAATGTTTCCCTGAAAACTACTCATAAATTGAGGGACAAGTAAATATTGACAAAAGGAAGAGTGGTCACGCCATCTCTCTTTCCTCGTTTCTCTTGCTCCGTTTTCTCTGTCCGTTTCTCTCGCCATTGGATAATTGGATGCTGACTCCACTCACATATTGCCTGGCAGGTGTGTGTGTTAAAGACAAATAGTGCTCTCTCGAAAATGAGGTTCCAGCAAATGCTAAACAAACAGACCTCAGAGCGCAGCACGGACAAGGTCTCCTGTTCACAATCAGAAAACTCATATACAAGAAGAAGAGGATGCAAAGTGTTTCTTTCAAAATGCACTTAAAACGTAATTCAATTAATACAAATCTTTAAATTATATCCTAATAAGAAAGAAACTCTAAATTCGTGTTGAAAAGGCAACAGTTTGCATGGCTTTTTTTTTTTTTTTTTTTTTGTGAATTTAATATATTTAGTAAAGTCGACATTACTTAATAACTGCCATCATTATAAAAACTACATATTTAAATTGTTCTTATATTCTAAGAATCTCTAAACTCTAAGAATATGTGAAAACACAGCTAAAGTCATTTTTTGTGATTTACTGATTTCTACATAAAATCATCCTTCATAAAGATGCAGAGCATTCTGTGAAAATATAACTTTTATATGTTTAATATTGACTGAGTAAGGCCATGTCAAAGATTTAAATCAAATAATTGTTTAAATCAAACTTTGATGCTTGTTATCTCATAATTAGGTTTAGAGACTTTAGCCTGGATTTCACAGACAGGGTCACATATTTGCCAATTTTTAACCAAACTATTTTCAGTTTAGGCCCACTTGAAACATTAATTAAATTTCCACTGATACGCTTGTAGATTTTCTTGAAAAACAAAATAAAATAAAAACTGCATGTTTTTAAAAGCAGATTCACTAAAAAACACAATAAGTAATTTTTTCAGCATTATTAACCTGATCTAAGAATCTTTCATTATAGTGAGTTGGTGACACTGGCTGACCAACATGGTACAGCCTTTCTGGTGAAACCAGTCGAACAAGTAAGTCTTGATGGTTAAGTTGGAAAAGCACCACCACACGAGCATCCCGGCATGGTGATGATTATCTACGAGATGTTATAACTGAGTATAATTTAGCTGTTCTCAGTGGAACAGGCACAACTAAGGAAGAGAACTTTTAAAAAGACATATCCACACCTAAAGCCATGCCAAAAAAAAAGAAAAAAAATGAAGGAGAAAGACCAAGCAAGTGAAGGAGAAAGATGCACAGAGATGACAGATGCAGAGAAAGATATAGAGGACATGCCTCTTCATCACCTTTGATCTGTTAGTTCTCAAAGATCAGAGGGTAAAAGGTGTCAGATCAATCCCTCCTGTTGTAATAGAGCGCAGCAGAAACATGCTATTTTAGAGAGGGTTGACCACAAACCCAGAAAAAGTAATTTACTCTGGAAGAAGAAAGATCAAGAAATGGGTGTGAACTTGTCCATGTCACAGAACTGGATTTTTTGTACCAGTATGTCTCAAAAAACCAACATGCATAACATGGGTGTGAAGAGTGTATGGTGAATAAAAATATAGAAAAAAGCAAAAGCATGCAGAGAGTCTGTGATTGGACCATTCTGTAATAATAGGTTTCCCAATGACTAAATGCCAAAGCCGATTTGTTTCTGTCTCTCATTGCAGTGTGTCTGTATCTGTGCTGTTGATGCCTGGCATTTCCCAGCATTCTGTTTATGATAATCAGTGCAATGGCACCAGCCAAAAAGACCACAAACACACAGAGCCAAATAGAGAAATTACATATCAGACTGAAAAAATTCAACCACGCATGACTGCCACCAAATTTAGGCTATTAGTGAGAATATGTGTGTATGGAGGTATGGGCAAATGTGAATGGTGAGAAATGAAACATGCTTCCACATCATGTCTAATTGTTTCTCAAGGAGCAAATCAGTATATTAAAATGATTTCTGAAGGATTGTGTGACACTGAACACTGGAGTAATGACGCTGAAAATTCAGCTTTGCCATCATAGGAATAAATTACATTTTAATATATATTAAAGGAAAAAACAGTTATTTTAAATTGTAATAATATTTCACAATATTGCTGTATTTTTGATCAAATAAATATGATTAATGTAAAATATTACTGTATTTTTGTTTTAGATGGGTTTTGGGCACTTTTCAGCTGGTCAGACAAGTTAGCCAACGAGCTAAACCACCTGAAAACCAGCACAGACATTTTGGGAGACAAGATTAACCTAACTAAAACCAGCTTAAAGCATTTTAGGCTAGTTTAAGATGGGTATATTACCGATAAAACAACCTGCAGTTTATGAAAATGCTGTTTTCAAAAATAATGCTTGTGTGTGATACATAGTAACTGATATGTAAGACACAAATGAAATTAGCCTTTAGCTCCTAGCTTTAGTCAAAGCTTTGTGTTTTATGTTATTAATGTGCACATGAAACTACTCTGCCTCCAGCGGCTCTTAAATAAGTGCTTGTACATTAATTAGCCTGATGAAACACACTTTCAAATGCGTTCTGACACACAAGAGCACCACTGACCCTTCTGACTGCTGCCTTAGGCCTCAACAGCTATCTTTCTGAGAGAGAGAGAGACACACACACACAAAATACCCCACCTCCGCCCTGGCATCATGCCATCCATATGCCCCAGGGGCTGCTGGGAGCTTAACGATACTAAACACAGACAGAGCAAACAAAACACTAGCACCAGGTGGCGAGACCCACACTGATCCTGGATCAGGTCACTTTACCAAAACATTCTCTTGCCTTTAACCATAAAAACACAAGCTGACTTCAGAACAGCATTGAAAACAGTAGTCTTTCTCTTTCTTACACAGCTGCAGCAGCTATTATACAGCATATTGAGTCATCAGCGTATTGCCGCTATGCTCTGGAAAGACAGAGAGGGCTCTGGGGAGGCACTGAAAGAGAGAGAGGCCTTCAAATGCTGATTATTTACCTCCTAATTGAAACGCTGATGGGAGGGATGCCGATCTCCTCCTTCCCTGGAGCGTCTGCCCTAGTGATAGCTGGATAATTGATTTCAGCGAACGCAGGTTAAATGTGACACATGGGGGTTTTAATGAAAATCTGGAGACCGCAAGTCATTTATCATCTGCTGGTGAGAAAAAAAAAAATGTGGGGAAAAGGAGGTGCTGGCTGTTGGCAGTTTGGAGAGGATGAGTGAAACAGTTTTGGGTTTTAGGGAAGGAAAAGTGGAAAGTAATTTTTCTGAATGGCTCAAGAAAAACAACATTAAGGTTTTGGAGTGGCCAAGTCAAAGTCAATACAATTTACTATGAAAAGTACTGTCTGTTTGAAAACTTTTATTACTTGATGTTTACACCACCTTACATTTTTAAAACATTAAAAAAAAAGTAAACTATCTTGAGAACAAATATGCATTGGCACATTTTTAACTGTGCAATCATAATTAGCATGTCAACTTCTTGCATTTATTAGAGGTTTAGAACCACTCACAGTAGCTGCTCCACTCCTTTTAAAAACATGCAATTACTACGTATACATTTACACTCATTTAAACTACACTGACAGAGACAACAATGGTGATAACCAATAAATGTGCCTCTGTTCAGTCATTGTGCTATGGCATCACATATTTACAACAATCACGCACCGGCTCAGCTATCGTATGTGAACAGCACATGAATAATTATTGCATTTATCTTGGGAAATTCTGTATTTCTCTGTTCACTGTTTCTAATGCGAATAAAAGACACATTGAAAAAAATAGACATACAATCCAGAAGACCTTGAATTAATGAAAAGGTCCTTTACCTTCCTTTAGTTATTCGCTCTACTCCCGCTCACTCTTTTCCCAGTTTTTATATCAAAATATATTCTCTACACACAAAAAACAAAAGTAAAAGTCACATTTTTTTGTTTTTTTAATGCACAAGCACAACCAAAGATTCGTTAAGATTTGACCAGTAGAATTTATGTTTTTCAATTTAAATTGTTTTTCATACTTCTACCCTCAATGTTAGAGGTAGATAAATGAATGCCCTCAAAAAATGTATTCAAGGGAAGTTACATTTTTCATCTCAACTGCTATATACTCAGTGTCTAATGGATCTGCGGTTTGAACTGTAAATGCAGAAATAAAAAAAAAATGTTTAAATCTACCTTATCTCATTTATTTTAAAGTACTTATATGGATACAAATAAAAATACAGTATTCCTAGACCAGATTTTTTAATATATTAATGTATGCATTAGTAAACAGAATCTCATTTAATTTTATGCAATGCAAAAGTGTCCATGAAGAGACTGTAATTCATGAACTGCGCATTTTACAATCCAAGAATATTTCAAAATGTAAAGAGATAAAATAGATGAGAGATATGAAATAGAGCAAGAGAGAGTCTCACATATGGACTCATATTACACTGGATTGCCTGTGCATCCACCAGGACACCTTAATTGGTGTGCAGCCTGCGGGGTTGCACTTGAAGTCTTTAAATTGTCCATTTTTTTCTATTGGGGTCATGTTAAAGTGCTCCCCCAGGCAAATGTGCAGGATGTCAATGGTTCCCCGGCACAAGCCTGCTGTCTCGTTGCCTCTTGATAGACTTGCAATTACACTGCATCGCTCACTGTCATTTCATGCCCTTTTACTCATTACTACATCATCCTTCACCGAATCATCATTAGTTAGTAGGACTGCTGATTTTCACCTCAGTTCTCCAATGACTGCTTCCATAACCTGTTAGTGAGGATGCTCAAACTGTAAAAAAAAAAAAAAAAAAAAAAAAAAATGTAGAAACATCTTAAAGGTGAAATAAATCATTTAATCACATAACTCTGTGTGTTTTAGTCATTACATGGCCTTGTGTCATTGTGTGTGTTCTAGACAATGACCCCTGGCACAGTCAGTGGCCACACCATTACCCATGATTCAGTTGCCTGCTGCCCCTGTGAAATCTGCATAATGGCTAGTCATAGTATGACAAAGGAAGTGACCCCTCTCCATGGTTCTCACACCTTTCGGCCAAAGAATTTCCACAAAAATATTAAAAAATATTGGTTAAAAAATATTGAAAAAGTACTTAAAGGTAAATGAGATAAAGTAGATTTAAGCATTTTTTATTCCTGCATTTGCAGTTCAAATAGCAGGTCCGTTAGATATTCAGTATATAAGCAGTTAAGATTTAAAAAATAAAAAAATAAAGAACTGCCCTTGAATGCATTTTAAGGACATTAATTTCTCTTCCTCTAATGTTGAGGGTAGAAGTAAGCAATTTAAATTGAATAACTTTTTAGAAATGATCATTGCTGATTAACAAATCAATAGATTCTTTATCATTTATTAAGTTATTTATTGTGATTTATGTTTGACTTTATGTGTGTGGCTTTGACGGAAATCTAAACCGGTCTTTATGTGAACCAAGCTGAAACTTGCTGCTATCAAGCATCAGCAGGTGACAAACATAGCCTTTCCGTATCCCTCTCCATGATGCTGTGAGTAACAGTAATGAACATGGAATATTTAGCCAGTCCTCAGTGTTTGTACAACTGCCCCAGGTTGCCAGATCCCCATTAGCATATTTGGGCTTTGGTCTTTGTTTTACTTTGACCTGTATAATAAATGTCACATTCACAACACAACAAATCAAACGTTTGTTAATTTCCCTGGCTTTCCACTGCAGCTGCGGGCTCCCATTGTGCCACCAGTTTTTAATTAATGTGATAAGTAATACTTGCAAGGCAGCAATGTGCTTTTTTTCTCCTCTTTTGCTTTTTAATTGGGTGGGCTGAGAGGAAGGAGGGGACACAAGGAGGGCTGAGGAGGGGGGCTCCGAGCAGTTTTTAGAAAGTAAACAAGAGTAAATCTAAACCATCGAATGTTGTCCTTTTACCTGAGGAGGTAGAGATACGCAGACAATGAGGCTGACATGATTTCCTGTGGTATTGTGTAAACTGATACGCTCAGAATTATGTCTCATAATCTAGAGGCGTTTAAACAAGGGCTCAAAATGCTTACAAAGAGCACGGAAGCTCAGTCACACACACACACACAAACACACACACACACACACACACACACACACACACACACACACACACACACACACACACACACACACACTCACAGTCTTGAAGAGACAGCTGACATTTTCCCTCCCCTAAGAGGTTCTCTCCACAATACTCGTCCTCAGTGGATTTTACACACACACACACACACGCGCGTGCGGTTTGACATATTTCACTCTGCAATTACTTTATGAAGCTTTGAAGATTCCAAAATGATTCTCATGGGCAGAAAATGCACATATACTTGCATATGTGCAATGCATGTATACAATTCAATGCATATACAGTTCCTCTTTTTGTTAGAGTAACATAGAAACAATGATGATAAAATCCATTTAAAAACTTACATTTAATGTATGTTTAAATCAGTAGTTCTCAGCTTTTTTGACTCGAAGCCGCCCCATTATCCAACAATATTCAAAGGCCCTCAAATAAGGTAAGGTATTTCTGCTTTGACAAAGCTTTATTTTTAAAGTTGTTAATTAACAGAACGTTAACATTACTTATTGAGAAAGAAGAAAAAAAAGAAATATTATTTTAGTTTACGTCTTTTTGGTATGTTTTAGCAATTCCATTTTAAAATCTAATTCAGTATCTAATATCTAATTATTTTAATATCTAATAATATTAATATAAATTATGAAAATATATTAATTTTAATCATTTTAAGTCATTTTCTGGCCCTGTTGGCAGTTTGCTGAGGCCCCATAGTGGGCCGGGGCCCACAAAGTTAGTGCCCTCTGGAGGCAAGTAAGAGACGTTTACTTCAGAAAAACCTCTTGTCCTTTTAGACCAGTGAAACTTTTTTATCAAACCCAATGGTGAACGTGATTTCAACATCCATGTTGATCCTGGAACAACATTACAAATAAACCAATCAGAATTGAGGGATAAGTTTACAGGAAATGTCAATTTTAGCCTTACAACCAGAGTGAGGTTCTTCTACACCCTTGTTATTCAACCATCATTTCCCTCTGATTTTAGGGATAAATTATGGGTAGGGTTTGCTTTAGGGGTAGGGACAGGGTTAGGACTATATTTTGGACAATAATGTGGATCCAAGAACATGTCTTACTTGGCAAAATCACGGTGACCAACAAAAACACTGAAGAATGCTTCATCGATGCACTATATTAGAGATATGAAGAAAAATAAAACAGAAGCTAAATACATTATACAGCTCATATATATTTGGTGGTACGTTAAATAAACTGGTCCACTGGTTGAGTCCTGTTGAGAGCTCCTCTGTAATAACAGAAAAATGCCTCACCAAGAGTCACTCTATAGCTGGAATCACCACTTCTGACTAACAACGGCAATTATCAAACTCTACACAAACTACCACTGATCTCTCTTCAGGTAGGGTTAGAAACAAGTGTCACCCACTTATCAGGAGGGCCGTTGATCACAGCCACAAACCATTCAAGAGGAAGAGGAGGACTCACCCAAACAACAGACCAGTGCTGCAGAACTAGTACTGTAGGACCGATGCATGGGAAAGCCCAAACAATACAGTGGGAAAATCAGATTCGGTGGAATGGTTTAAATGTAGTATAAATGTGTTAAATATGCCTGCGCACATATTGGAAGATAAAAGCATAATCCAATTAGCCTAAATATTTAACAGATAAACATGCAAAGGACAAGGGATGTTAACTAACATGTTAACTATGAAGTTTTGCTAGTGTCAAGTTTTAAGAAAAATACCCAGTGAAACCTTATATAATAATAATAGTCATATTATATGACCCTCTTTTTCTAACCTCAACAGCACATGAATGTAGCCAGAAACTATAGTAAATATTTGGCAAAAATATCAGAGATTGCAACGCCCATAACACTTGTCTTATGCAAATTTAATAAATATGGGTTTAAAAGAGACGCAAAATATATCTGTTAAATCTTAATTAATGGACAGCGGCTTAATAAAGCAATAAACCCCAAGAAGCCATGGTTTACAGTGAATTTATAACAGCTAAGGGGTGTTGTTAGGCACGACGCAGAGCAGAGTGCCTAAAAGCTGTTATAAATTAATTATAGAAACTCAAGACGGTTCAGATTCTGCTGTAAAGCAGCTCTAAAAGACAACTGTGTCACACTGCATCACAAAACAATTCATTAATATTTACTAAACAACATTTAATTCAGTGAATCTCATCAGTTTTTAGTTTGATTTCAGCTATAAGCAAATTCCAAAATGCAATTTAATGTCGTTATTTCTTTACAACATTGTGTCAGCCATGATTGTTTTGAATATGTGGCAATCTACTTTACATGCGACGATCTAAACTCTTATGTTTAAATTGACTATGAACAACATTTAATTCAAATGTCCGATTAATCTTTTATATTTGGGATTTCCTTACAAATCTGATAAATGGCCACTGTTGCATTTCTTGAAATGTTATCATAACTAAACATGTAAATTCATGTAGAGATGGAGTTTGAGGTGTTCCAAACTTAACCGATACGCAAACAAAAAACCAATTAAAAAACATATAAAAAACCATAAATCAAAACATAAATCAACACAAATAATACGCATGTAAAAAACTTATTAAAGCGCATATATTTAACCTGCATGCATCACATATATTTACTTAATTGAATCATAGCATTTGTGAATTCACAATAGCATTATGTGTTATTATGATTTTTAAATGGGTTTAATATATCTTGCAGCCTTTGAAAATGGTATAATAATGTGTTTATTGGATTCTCATCCATGGAATGCGCCACTTCCGGCAATCAAGGATTTTTTTTGCTCAAATTAAAGTACTCAAATAAAATCCAGGAATTGTGACAGTCCTAATGTTGGCATTATACTAGAATTTTGAGACTGAAAATTGCCTGACATTACATACAACTCAATATAGTTCAGTTTACACAGCACAGGTTTATCAAAGAAGCAGTTCTTTCATAAAAAGCGATTTGTCGCTCTCACTTGTAACCGTACTATGTGATTGTAACCCTATGATACAGAACTGACACCTGTATTCTGCTTCTGTGTGAACGTGGCCTTAGAGCAATCTTATTGATGGCTCTCGTGCGAAAAACGTCTCATTCGTACAATTACAGCCGGCTCTGAAACACTATCACACAGCATCTTTTAGCAGTCAGCAGATTGTCTGCCGAACCACCAATAATCAGCTCGGTCTATCCATCGCTCTTCTTTAGACCCCATTGCCCTGGTGTGGCCACATCAATGGCAGGATCAGATCAGTGGCTAATCACCACTGTCAGGATGAAAGAGGCAAGGTTAATGTCCTCTGACAGAGGCATGTACACCAGCGATCTTGATAAGAATGAGGCCAGTATTATTGCCCCAAGGCTGCCCATTTCCTAGTCGTGGATGGGGTATTGTGGAAGGCAATCGATGTCACAGAGCCCTGGTCATGTGTCTTGTTCGTAACATGTATATCATGCCCTTCAGATCAGCCATTGAAGAAACGGTGAGATATATGGCTAGGGATTGGGTCAAAGAAAGACAGAAATAACAGTGCTTTGTATCGCTGCCAAGGCCTCTTCAGATTTATGATGCCCAATTACAAAGGAGTGTGCGGCCACCTATTTTCCATTAGCCTATCAAAATCTTTAGTGCTTGTTTGTGAATAGGTTATCAAGGCTTTCAGAGGAGACAATGAATTTATAGCCCCCTCGCATTCCTCAAAGAGAGACGTTTAATACTGGGCCTTTGAAATGCATGTCTCTCTTTCCAATGTCGCACATACACACAAACACACTTAAAAGGACAGGTAATGTGCATTAGATGCCAAGTTTAATTATTTCAATTAAACTAGCAATGCAACCTTTAACTTTATCATTTGAGCTTCTATTCTCAGGCGAGAAAGGGAATTATTTCGGTCTTGTTTTTTTGATCATTGCTTTTCAATGATTCTTACCACTGATTGGCTTTAGAGCCACAACCAACAGTTAGTGCATATTAAATCTAACCCTTTTAAAACAAAGACTATCAGCCACTTAATCTGTTTTTTCATTTCCTCAACCCCGTCTCAAGAGTAAGAATTGTTCTTGGCGACTACAGAAGCAGATCTAACAGTCCATCCCGCTAAAAGAGGTCGAGCTGATCTTATTCTGTCATGTTTGCTGGCAAGTTGCCCTCTGTCTATGACAGCTAAATAACACAGCTGAGGAAAATAACCCAGAGAAGCGGCACCTGCTTCAGTGAGACAGATCCAGAGGGAGCAGAGCTTTACAATACAGTTTGAACACGGTTTTCCAAGTTTCTTTATATGTTTTACTTTAAGATGTGCATTTTGGTTTAATGTCAAGAATAATATTAGCTTTCAAAAGAGAATCATTTGCACACGTTTTTCAGAACATATAATATAATATAATGTAATATAATTTAATAACATTTAAAATTATAAATAATTGTGAAACATGTAAAGTTATAAATAAAACAAAGATTGTTGGAGTACATTTCAAAAGTAAATACTCTTTCAGTCTTTCTACTTCAAAATCTCACATTTAATATAATATGACACTTGCCAAACTTTGTAATTATTTGTAGAATTTACTAGCAATTTCTGTGTGAAAATGATTTCAGAGTAGTGGATTTTGGAGGCCTAACGAAATAAGTGAAAACAAAAATACATGTTGAGTTGGAATAATAGTGACTAACTTTCAAGCAAAAATTACAAGAAATCGGAAGCATTAGGTTGTGTTAAAAAAAACACACACATTTTGTCTAATGAATAAGTAAATATAATATGTAGCAGGCCAAAACAAATCACAAAGACATAAATCAAAGTTTTCAAAAATAAATAAATAACTATAACTATAATACAAGACAAAACTATAAGACAAAACTAGTGACTAAGCGTTTGACATTTACTGTAGATACCTGTCCCTCTTGCATTCACAAAATTGGGGGTGGGGCTGTACTTTCAAGCAGGAAGTGGGGGGGGGTGAAAAGGCTGTCATGGCAACCGATGGTGGAGTTTGGGGCATGCATGCTGTGTCACGGCCATTTCTCCGACACGGTTTAAGAGGCTCAGTGGTTGGTCACATCTCAGTTTTAAGAGTTTCTTTCGTTCTCCTCTCCATTGTCTCTTTCTAACTGCCACGTGTTGTCAGGCAATCAAAATCTGAACAGGGAAAGGAGCCGAGATGGTGCAGGAATTCACAGGCAGTTGACAGACGGCACTTAAACTTACTTCAACAGGCCCATCCATTCCTGCCTGTTTTTAACCCTTCCAGGAAACCCATGGGGTGGATGTGGAAAACCCACACGGATCAGCTAATTGTGCTAGATCTATGCGGCTGTCCGCGGGGATAATTGTGTTGAAAGTACTGTGCTGTTTGCTCCTGCTGTGGTCCGCTATGAAAGCACCTTTTTGCACATGCAATTCAAGCCAGAGCATCTGTCGAAAACAAATGCGCTTGGGTCGCATCGTGTCAGGGTTTCACCCACAGTAATAAAAACGTCTGACTCTGCTAGACAGCACCGGATGGCGGCAGTGGCATCGGACCAGTAGGAGACTTGTTTACAGTAATCTGTTTACAGCTCTTGCATTTGTCCACAATGCATAAAATAGTAGGACGTCTGATGGCGGCCAATTCTGCGGTGTTCAATGGAGCACTGCACGCGCTTCCCGCGCCTGTACTTTTTGTGCTGCATGTCACAATAGACGCCATGTAGTGCGTGCTGCAGTAAGTCGTGGTATTATTTGCACTGCATCTGAAATCTGCGCAGTGAGGTTCTGGTTATTTATTTGACTTTCTGTCTGCATGGGCCCATATAGCGGTGTGCTACCAAATATTGAATTATTGATGGCGTACATACATGGTCTGCTTTAAACAGCCAATATCACCAAGAAGGAATTCTGCACAAGTGACAATTCCATAGGAACATTCTAATGAAGCTCATTTCTAATAGAGCGAATAGAGTCAGGTGACAGTTAACAGGTTAAATAAAGGTATATACTTAATTTTAAGAGACAGTTTAAGAAGGTTTTGTTCATGCATGTAAACTCATTCATTCCTTATTTACCATATTGTTAGTGATAAAACACAAAACACAGTTTCAAAATGTTGATTATGTTGAACCAAGCATGACAGTCTCTTCAAGTAATGTTAAAAATACAAGCATTGTTGTACTCATTATAAACCACCATTCTAAAAATCCACGGGATGCTCGATTCTCTACAGGTACTGGGCAAGACCAACAAATTTGACAACTACATTTGATAATTATACTGGGTACCAACATTTACAATGTAGACCAAAAGTTCTAAGCTAAAAATTCATCACTAAAGAACCACATTATACAGATGTTTTAAAAAAAAAAAAAAAAAAAAAAAAACATTTCTCTACACATAAGTTACTTTTTCAAAACAGCAGTCTATGTGGGATAAACATATTTTTGGGTTCCTTGTTGCAACAGTCTCCTTCTGGCTTGCTGAGTTGTGGTCTGGAACACTTACATGTCAAATTTCATTTGTAACTTTTAGTAATTTTGACAGGAATTACAGGAATTCTTTTCTCAGTCAGGCACAAAGACCAAAACTCTGTAACTAAATGGCTAATATGCATGTTTACTAAGTTCAAAAATGAACAAAATACAAAACTGAATAAGGCACCAACTTTCTACATTTCTAAAGTAATACCATCTTGAAATATGTTGCAAATCTAAAAACAATTTGATCTTTACAAAAGGGGACAATTTATGAATAATGTTGTACTGTAATGTTAATACGGACCATATTCTACAATGAATGAAATCATTTGTTTACAAAAGAAAACACTGTGTAATGCTACCTGTTGTTAGTGTTTTTAGGTTTTTTATGAGTGAAAAAGTGTGTTTGTTGGTTGAAAACCTTTGCAAGTGTTATAGAAGAATGACTTGCTGTGAGATGTATGAAGTGTTTGGTAGTTTTAAAGCATCTTGGACATGAAATTTACCTCTTTGCCAGGCTGAAAGCTGCTAAGGAGAGCTGTGTATTGAAAAAGTGACCCAAGTATTGAGGAATGTGTCCGAGAGATATTAACACCAGTTCAGCATCAGCTCTGCTGTCGGCTCTCAGCTGAAGGAATATTTGACGGAGCAAAGGAGCCCTCTTCTGGTTTGCCATGACTGTTTTTACAGGTTACGACTGAAGACGAACACACTTTGTCACAATCACACATAAAATATTGACTAAAACACTAACACCCGATAGTACCATTGTTTCTTTTATAAAATTTCTTTACAAAACAAGAAGCTCTCTACTATTTAGAATTCACATACATGGTCCACGTTTATATTACAGTACAAAAAAATTCATAAATTGTCTCCTTTCATATAAATGGTAATGAAAATGAAATACTAACACTCCTGTTCAGCTACATCTAATTGTTTTGATAGTATTTCATTTTTTTGGATTTGGAATATATTGTAATACGCGTATAGTATTACTGTATAGAAAATTGGTGTCTCCTTCAGATTTCAGTTTTTTTTATTATTATTATTATATTAGGTTTTGAACTTAGATTTAACAGTTTTGTAAAGAGCATGTATTTGTGTAGAGTGCGAGAAAAGTGAGAGAAGAGTTCACTGAATGCACTGAAATCATGAAAGCGATGGAAAATAATCCACAGTTCAGCCCACACAGACCGCTGTTGTGCTCACAGTGTGAAGAGTTTGGAAAAAGTGACCTATGTATTGAGAAATGGATCACAGCAATCATATAAAACTGTAATAACCAGGCAAGCATTTACCCCTAGTGTGTGAAAGTGGTTTGTGAGATCAGCCATTGAACTTTCAGTGCATAAAATTTGGTTTTGGCAACATACTAAAACAGTCTTAACCTAAAATGCAATTCTTATAGTTTTAATGTTGTTATTAAATTGATCTTTTGAACTACTGATTTTCAGGTTTGCATGCTTATGCTTACTGAAAACAGCATCAGGATAAGTGTTTATATAAGTGTATATATTTATTTACAGAACCAGCATGGATGAAAAAAATTAAGAAGTTTGATTTGATTACCTACAAATATTAAATATTTAGCATTAAAATATAAAAATTAGGCCTCAAGAGATTCAGTCTCTTTTTAAATATTTCTCCTAAATCTGTCCTGATACTGAATATTAAACAGATGATTCCAGGCACACTACATGCATGTCATGGAGGATACTGCCATCTTCTGGTCATTCGCTTAAGTCAAATGCAGCAGTGCTTTACAGTTCATAAGGCTTGGAAACATTTAAATCTCATCTTTAAATTGAATTGATTTGGGGGGAAAGTTTTAATTATAACAAATCTCATTTAAAAAGGAGTTAAAGTATTATTAAAATGCTTGTTACTGTATGTTTTTTGTTAAACCTCTTGCAGAGTTCACTTTTGAAATCTTGGCAAATTCAGTTTAGAAGTTTAATGATAAGAAATTAATTTATGGATGGATGGATGGATGGATAGATAGACAGATAGATAGATCGATAGATAGACAGTATTTTCTACATAAAATGTCATGTTCAATTCAGTGCTGTTACTTTATAATTGTTTGTGAAATTTACTAGCAATTCCTGAGTGAAAATTATTTCTAGAACTTTTTTTTCCACAGTGTATATGTTCAGATGAAGAGCACAGAAGTTCTGGATTGATTATATAAAATGAGCTGCAGTTGCACCAAATCAAACCAACTTCACTAGATTGCGGTCGGTGACATCAGATGAATGATGCAGACATTGCTGAGATGTCATAACTACATGTATGTTTGCTGTAGAAGATTCACTGAACTATGTGATGCTCTGTTTACTTGCTAACATTGCTCTAAAATGTACCAACAGATGTACATTTTCTTCTCACAGTCACCCTCTCTCTCACGTCCACTGCTTCACACATGCTTTTTCTCCATTCTCTCTGGGACAAGTGAAAAGACTACATCTCTAATCCACTTTACACAGTCTCATCTATTTTTTCCCCCTTTTCTTCTCTTTCATTCCTCACTCACTGGCCTTTACTGTCTCTCTCTCTCTCTGTCCAGTGCTGCTTTCTTCAGGAACTCATCCCTGCAACAGACAGCCCTATCTAGAAACCAACAGTTTTGTCTTAGAGAGTTCAGAATCAAAGCTATAACTGAACCCAACAGAATGAAGCATTCCCATCAGATCTCACACCTGTCTGAAGGGCTGGCTTTCTCTCAAACTGACTCTGACTTTGAGTTGTTGTGCATTACTGACATGTTTCTCCTAAGTTTCACATTATTCACAGTGTCGAAAAAAGAAAGCTGATGCTTGTCATCTTGTGAATAGTCCAATTACCTCAAAATAAACCAATATGCCAATTTTTGCTCAATGAGGACTGTTGTATGAAACAGAGGTCTATTTGTAAAGTTACTTTTAGAGATTACAAGTGTAAAATTTGGTCCAGCATTCAGGTGTGATGTTTAATTAATGGAGAAAACCCTACATACTGCATATCACATTTTTGGAGATATATCAAAAGCATTCTTTAAGTCTGCAAGAGAACTCAAAACATCAGAACATTTTAAGGATGATTTGTCACACTAATCATTTGCCTAATTGAAAAAATATATATATATTATTAAAAAAGATTTAGATATCAAAAACACAAACAGAGAGAAAAAAGAACAGAAATACAGTGAGAAATGTAGAAAGTGTGTAAGAGTTGTGTAAGTGGCAGAAACAGAGAGAGAAAAGAACAGAAATACAGTGAGAAATGTAGAAAGTGTGTAAGAGTTGTGTAAGTGGTTCACTAATGCAGCACTGACAATTCTAGTCTAATCTAATCCGACAAATAATATCACTAATTAGAATAAAGAATGTTATTTAATACAAATGAAAGATGCATGCAAATCTGACACTGTATATGTCCTACTTTGAATGCATTGCAAATAGATTGCATATGAATGCATATAGCCTAAAATGAAGATCAAAGAGCTTTCCATGCATGCATGCCAGACTGAACAGTGCAGAAGTGAACCAGACTGGCTACCTGAACTTCCTCAGCATGACTTTTTCAAGCACCAAATATTTTTTTGTAGAGGAACAGAGTTAAGCCAAGAACAAGCCAAAGCAGCTTGACATATTATATCACAGCAGCACAGAGAAAGATCAATTAGTTTTTGCAATATGTGTCTTTTCTGAAGTTACTTGTTTCATAATTGCAGCCCAGGATTCTGCTTGTGTTGTCAGACGGAAGCGACACGTAAAGAGCTGACAAAATCAGTTTCTACTCACCACTGGTCTCACGGGAGATAAAACAGAAGAAACTTTCTCATCTTTCCTTCCCAGGTGATCTGAAAAGTAGAGTGTCCTGTCTGTAATGTTATCCCACAGAAATTCACCTTCATTCCAGCGAATACATCCAGTGTCCAAGTTCACATGTTTTAATGAAGACCACTTTCATTTGAACCTGCTGATGCTCCACGCTGCCTCCAATCCAGCACTGAGCTCCTCTGCAGGGAATTCAGAGTTCATCTGCCTGTTCAGTTCACTCCCTCTGAAGACCAACTACCTCCAGTCTCTGTATTCCTGTCAAATACCAAAAGCCAGTGACAAGGAAGTTATGGAAAGAGAGAGAGAGACTGTGAAAGAGAGAAAATGACAGTGTGAGACAGAACGAGAGAGAGGTGACACAGAGTAACATCAATTATTGCTCCGGCAGTAGTTTGAGACGCATATAAGCCAAACCTCTATAGCTCTTTATTCGCTGTCACACTACCTCTCTTTCTCTCTCTCTCTCTCTCTCTCTCTCTCTCCTGTTCCTTCCTTTTCTCTGAGAGCATGAATATGTTATTATGCTCACAAAAGCCTTACGTATTGTTTATGAATTACAGCCTTCCAGTCAACAAAGGCTATTTTCATAAGAAACCTCCATTTCATTTCAGCTTCAATTTGATTACCAGCTAAAGAATAGAAGCCCTTCGGCCAAACCCCCAGCGGCTCCCCTCTGTTCTCCCTGGTTTTATTCATGCCCATTGAAAGACCTTTATTGCTTTCCTTTCATACTGACAGAGGGAAAAGCTTTTAGAGTAAACCATTGACAAAAAAAATATTGCACAGCTATTTTGCACAACAACCAAATGAAAGAGAGCACCCGGTGTCTGCAATGTGCCCTAGCTGCTCTTCTTTCTTTCTCTGGTTTCTTTATATATTTTGATACTTTTAAAGCACAAGAATGGGGAATGAATGGCAGTTTGTTCAGAAAGAGCAGACCACAGAACATGTCATTTTGAAATTATCACTATAGTCTACTTATTGAATGGTCCAGGGCAGAGCTAAGGAGTTTGGCATAGGGCAGCAGGTTTGGAGCTGGTGAGTCTTGCTATGGAGAGTGTAGAAACAATTAACAATTGGTTGGAACACAAATATTTGGTCCGAAAAGAAGTTATTTTCCCCTTTCAATTTTTTTTTTAACTAAAATTCCATAAATAACGTTTTTTTTTCCTACTGTCAAGAATATTTTAACCATCTAAAGAACCTTATGTGCAATGTAAAGGTTCCATGTTAAAGATTCCGTTACTTAACATTAGTAAATGCATTAATTAACATTACAGCTATCCAAGACGGGATATATTTATGACAGTGAATTCCACACACTTAACTGTACGGGGCTTCAAAATCGGAAAATGCACAAAACTACATACAGATGCTTTAATAATGAGCAATACATTTGTTATAATATTTATTAATATATGTTAACGTTGGTTAATAAAAATACAACTCAATTTTAAATTAAATAATAATTAACAAATGGAACCTTTTTGTAAAGTCTTACCACTGATTTTTCATGGAAGATGTGTATAAAGAAACTTTTTTAAGTATGAAATGTGCAGTCTTCACCACAGATTTTAGGTCATGGAAGATGTGAATAAAGAAATGTTTTTTTAGTGTGCAAGTATGTGCAGTACACACATTGTACCTCACTAGCAATTTGCTCTTTTCTTCGCTTAAGAGCTCATTTTGTAATCCACGGCAGAAAATCAAATAAGTTTGGAACAACAGAGGTTTGACCAAACTTCCTTAAAAATCACCACAGTCTTTCCACAAACCTCATGTGTGTGTGCATTGGACACTGTATAGCCTTTTCCTCTGTGTAAGTGTTAACAAAAACCAGGCGAAACAAGTAAGACAGCAGTCAAGGCTAAATCCGCTTTTGTTCCAGACAGGAGTGAGCATAAAGGTGTTCTTCATTTACCTGCCTGTCGTTAAGAAAAATGGACTGTGTGCCGAGTTATCACACCGTTTGATCTGTGCGTTAAAAGATGAATTAGATGCTCTTTTATGTGTTTTATGAGTCTTTGTATTTATGTAAGAATATTCAGCAGTAGACAAAGGTGACTGATCCATTATTCATCCCTGTGCTAAGGCAGGTCTGGCAGTTTGAAAAGAGGCTGACATTTGAGCTTTTCCACCAACATCTGCAAAATTATATCCTTTCCATTGTAAGTCAATGAGGGGCAGTCAGTGCCCATAAAAGAATGAAATTTGGCCTGTCACTTTCATAAGGGTGAAAGTATACAACCTCATGCGGTATAAATGGAAAGACAGAGCTTTTGTCTTTCATCCAGTGTTGTTCAGTCAAATGGGGTTTAATACCTGATTTCGAGAATGCTTAAACAGTATTCTTAGTCAAGCAAGAATATAAAGTAGGCCATGCTACATAATCAACTTTTAAACCTGCGCTTGACATATTTAAACATGACTGGGAACAAATAAAATAAATGGGTTTGTTCTTATTCATTTAATACAAAAATTAAACAACTAACTCCCATGAGAATGGTTTATGAAGGACCATGTGAAAAAATATACTTAAAAAAACAGTTATCAATTATTTTTGATCAAATAAATGCAGCTTTAGTGAGTGACTAAAGAGGCTTCTTTAAAAAATATTACAAATCTCACCAACCCTAAACTTTTGAATGATAGCACACCCAGCAAAGCCTTGTTTTCATTCACATAATATTACATATGTAATATCACATCTATCCTGACCAGTTTTGGGTTAGTTAAAAGGTAATTAATTACTAGCTACTATAATGATATCTTCAACAGTGTAATTAGATTACTGTAAGAAAGTATTATTATTACTATTTTTTATCTACTTTTTACTAATTACTTTCTAAATGCCATATCAACCTCGACCAGTTGATCAATAAGGAGGATAGACATGAAACTGAAACTATTTTAATCTTCAAATAAATAATAGAAAATTGCATAAACTATTCTTGAACTGATCAAAGTATTTAAAGGGAGAAGGTTACATTAAAACATGCATTTTAAAATTAGATGTTACATTTTTTGTTAAACTATTGTTTTATATTAAACTGTTCTATACTCTATACAATATTTAATGCATTTACATTAAAGTAACTGTAATTAAAATAAGTGTAATCCCTTTTCAAATTACAAATTACAGTAATCAATTACTTAGAAATGCATTACACCCAACACTGCTTCTGACTAAGGTTGTGACAAGCATAATTTCATACATTACAGACTTGTGTGAATAGAAATTGAAGTGAAGTATAAAGATACCCATGTGTGGAAATCTTCTTTAGCACCATTAAGTCCATCCATGACTGTCTAACAGTCCTTGTACAGTCAGTGTAGCTGGGAATATGATTTTGTTAACACAATTAAAACTTCTGAGACAGCACAGAGCAGCTCAATTAAGTGACATTTAACATTTTCTGTCTCTCTGTACCGTTCTCTAGGCTTTGTCCTTATGTAAATGTGTCCTAAACGTCAGTCTTCCTCAAAATGTCAAAGTCGCCTCAGTTCTTACACAAAAGAACAACCTGCCTCCTTCTGCATGAGCCTCAGCCAGTGATTAAATCTCCCACAATGCCTTGCTGTCCCTGAGGATTGTGAGTCTTTGGATGCGTTTGGTGCGAGTCATTGTTTGCCATAATAGGGCTGAGGTGGAGGTAGCGATGTTGGAAAACAGATGCGAGACACACACAAGAGGGTTTGCCACACCTGCACCGCAGCCCGTGGGTTGAAATATTTCTGTGCCAGCATCTCAAACAAAACAAACATTGCTAAACATATGAGCAATCCAGTGACATTTTCATCATAATCCAGTATTCAAAGAAATAAAAGAAACAGCATCAGGCCAGGAATTTAGATTGGCAATTAATATTGATTTCGGTTGGAGAGAGAGTACAGAAATACTGTATTTTGTGTCATTGCTTGATATTGAAAGAAGGAGAAACATTTGAACACCCATTACATTACCAGTTTAAACTAAACACAAAAACAGTCCAAAATCCAGCCCCTTCTCTTGAGTTTCAGCCTGTTTGTTCGGCAGCTTCCATCTGCATCTGTTGCCATCTCAGTCCTGGATTACACAGACAATGAGAACGAAACAATGGAGGAATTCACAGAAAGACGGTTTGGCTTGTGTCATGTCTGAACGGGGCTTGGGACAGATTTTATACATGAACGGCTTAAGTTTGTCATGCTACTTTAGTGTGAAATACCAGTGGTATATCAATTGACTAGCAGCATTTTTAATCTTTTGATTAAGATTTACATTGAGACGGCAATGACTATTGAGGCCAAGTACAAGCTACAAGACAGAAATGTGTCACACTGGTATTATGTTGTATTAAGTGAAGAATTCACAGATTTATTGAGAGTGTATAATAGCAAAATGTTGTTTTACTATGTTTTGTATTACATCTGTGAATAAGACTTTAAAAGACTTTTTAATGATATCCTATTCATCAAAGAATCCTGGTTAAAAAGTTTATTTTATACTTTTATTTAGCATGTTGCATTCATTTGATCAAAAGTGACAGTAAAGACATTTATGATGTTACAAAAGATTTCTACTTCAAATAAATGAGAAACTTTCTATTCATCAAAGAATCCTGAAACGGATCAGTTTCCAGAAAACCATTAAGAAATGGAATAAATTACATTTCTTTTAATCATTTAAATAAAAAAGTTATTTTAAATTGTGGTAACATTTTACAATAATACTGCTTTTAATTATTTATTTTCTATTTTTGGACTGTTTGCCTAGCTGGTAATACATGACATATTGTGGATATTGACAGATCTGGCAACAGAAGAATTAATTTAATGATGCAAGAGAGGAATGAGACAAACACAAATCCCATTCGAAGAGTCACAGTAAGAATTTGTATTTATTTCATTCAATCAGCAAGAAAGAGAGATTAAGATAGAGAGTGCTTTGGAAAGAAAAAAGTAGATGAGGTTATCTGGAAATTTCACAATACACAGTCATTTAGCAATAGACAATATTTCATTTAAATACATAAATTAGACAGACAACATAGAAGACTCTTAATCTGTTGGTTTCTAACCACAGACTCAGTGTTAATTTAAAATCACTCTTGCTTACATTTTTCTTAAAAAGGTTCTTTGACTTGACTGACAGAGCTAGAAATGCTGACAAAATTCTGGAAATCTCCTTTTTTTTCAAAAAGGCACATTTCTGAGCATTAAATACAATAAAGGACTATTTCTGTACATAACAAAAAAAAGTCTGTGAATGCACAATTAGTGTAGAGGATCATAATAAAAGTAAAAAAAAAAAAAAAAAAAAATACAAGCTGCAAGGTGCGAAAGAGCAACTGGATGAAATTAAAACTGAGGTTATTGTAAAAGTAACTTTGAAATGACACCCCAAAAAAATCTCTAAAAATGTCTCTAGTATTGTATTGCAAGGTTTTCCATTGGAAAAATCCTATTGAATGTCATCCCTTATTGAACATATTGGCTAATGATTGAAAGGACGCAGGCAGTGATGCAGGCCTGGCAACATTTGTAGGTACAGTGTGTCTATCATCCCTGAGACTCCCAGTTTTAGACTAGTAACCAGTGACATCTGTGATGGTGAGCTGAATGATCAAACGTTATTTTGGCAGCTTTGCCAGACCACACCTGACATTTCTTTATCTTTATCATATCTGAAAATGAATTAGATGAACTAGATACTTGGCACTGGCAAACAAAAAAGGCTTGAAAAGGATCAGGTTTAAAAAGCGTAATACTGTGACTGCGGGGATCAAGTCCAGTTTTGTCACAATATTTACAAGTACTTTTGGTCAGGAGTTAAGACTGCTACTACACTCAACACACATTTATCAGATGCAGTTTTCAAAAATGTACAGATGAGCTCACAAATTCGTCTCATCCCAGGATGGGTCGTTCATACTCTTTAACACTTTCCTGACAAACTTCTCCAGCTCTTTCCGTGCCTTTTGTTCTTCCTCAAGAGTGCGCTTCATTCTCTTGTTGTCCTGGTGATGCAAAATCAGAGAATCCGGGTCACGGCACCAGATTTCGCATTTAAACAACATGGCAACACATTAAGTATTAACAAACATTTGCATGTGGACTAACCTGCTTAAGTTCTTGAACCTCATCCCTTAAGGCATAAACTGTATCCACCAGACTCCTGTAAAGGACATCCAGTTTAATGTTGATGTTAAAGGGATAGTTACCCTTAAGTTGGTCCAAGTTGACGTGCATAGTGTTTTTTTTTTTCTTTTTTCTTCATACTATGGAAGTCAATGGGGACTAGCAACTGAACAGTCCTGAATCTCTAAATGTTTTTTTTTTTTTTTCACACAGTATCATTATATGATTAATCATGATAAATAACTGCATAAACTGACAGCCCTAATAAAAAAAAAAATAGTACATAAATAGGTGAATTAGATGCAGAAATGTGAGATCTAACCTTTCTTCGATTACAGTTTGGCCATTGCTCTTGGTCTCTTCCACAATGATTTTCTCCTCTTCAGGAAAAAGCATATGTGGTCCTGACTCCTTCCTTGATCCTGAAAAAAATGTCACAATGGTAATGGATTAAAAATGGAACAATAACGTTGAACAACTCAATGACAGGTTATATAATTCATTCCAGTATTATTTTAGTATAACTGAGATACTATTATAGTTTTTATTAATATTTTTAATGTTTTTTTTATTTTTCATTTTCATGTGTTAGTAATTTTGTTGTGTGTTTTTGTCTTTTTTAGTATGTTTTGTCAATGTATTTTTATTTCAGTTTTAATTTTAACTATAATAATCCTGAATTGTACAGAAACAGAATTTTAGGATAGTGTACTATTAAATGTGAACATTTCTGTCCTGTGAAAGCCATGAAGGAAAAGCACTGAAAACATCTTTCTTGCTCTTTCATGAACATCCATGTCTTCAATATGTTCACAACCTTACATGTTAACTAATTATATGCTTGCCACTTTCAATGCAAACAAAATGTATATACGAGCAGCAGCTCTTACGGGACATAGAACCCATTCTGTTAGTGTGAGTTATCCATATACTGTCATAGTCCGAGTCTTCAGATTGATCAGAGGAGGGAAATCCGCTGCTACGGCAACCCACAGCATCCACACACGATTGGTCAACATCAGCCAGCACATGATTATGCATCAAATCAGTGCCCTGCCATGCTAATTAGGGATGGGGATCAAACCAATCATATTGGAGAGGACAGGTGGGTTAAGAGGATGGACCAAACCAAGAGGAGTAAAGTGAGGGAAAGCCCAAGATGCCCGAAAAATTATATATATGACAGAATGAAATAAATATATAACAATAGTGGGACAACATAAGAGAGAAATGGGTGAAAAAAATGAATGGATGGAGGGAAGGAAGGAAGGAAGAAAGAGGAAAAGAAACAAATATTCATGTTAAAAAGAGCAGAAAATATTAAGAGTGACCAACGCAGTGGTAAAGAGTTTAGTCAACATATACTTATACAGCCAATGCCTTTAAAATCCAGTAAAGATGTTGCAGTACTTCACAGACAAATGTTTGACAGAGACTTCAGGACAGATGAAGGTGTTTTATAGGACTCAAGATATGGGCCTCATATTCCAAACACTCTACCCTTTTAAAGTTTAGGGTCAGTAAGATTTTTAATGTTTTTGAAAGAAGTCTCTTTTGTTCACCAAGGCTGCATTCATTTGATCAAATACAGAAAAAACGATAATATTGGAAAATATTACAATTTAAAATAACTCTTCTACTTGAATAAAAATTAAAATTTAATATACAAAGCAAAACTTAAATCATATAAAATATAAAATAAAAACTCCAGACTCCAGTCTCAAATGACACATCATAAATCATAAACCAAACTAAACTGCTTATTTGCTGCTCATGAAACATTTCCTATTATTATCAACGTTGAAAACAGTTGGGTGCTTAATTTTGTGGAAACAGTGATGCATTTTTTCAGAATTCAGTGATGAATAAAAAAGAAAAAAATATATATATTTGTGACAATGTAAAAGCGTTTGCTTTTGCTTTGAAAGAAATCAAACTGACCCGAAGCTTTCAAACATTAGTGTATTTTAGAAAGAACTCGGGGAAAAAAATACATTTAAAATGTGCCAAAAATGCCAGTATTATGTGGGATCCTCACTCATTTACATGCAGAAATCCCATCACAGAGTCTGGGACTGAAGCGAGATTTGAAAATTGCAAAGCAAATAAAAATCACAAGAAATTACATAAAGGTGTAGAGAGTACATACTTGAGTTTAGTGTTTGCCGTGTTTTAGCGCTTGTGCAGTATGCTTCGATCACTTTCAGGATCTGAGCATCCTCCTCCAGAGCTACAGTACCTGATGGAAAACAAGAAGATGCCAGGAGTAAGGAAACATTGCGAGAGTATAATAAAGTCACTATGTTATCTTACAAACAGTAAACACAGAAGCCACACATGTGATGAGTTTGTATCAAATACATCACATGCATATGTAGAAAGTTACAGAACATTAATAAACTTCAATAAATAATTAGTGTCATACTTTTTCTCACAGCGAATTCCTCATCAGATGGCTTCCTCTCAGGTTTACGTTTGGGCAGAAGCTTCTTCATGCTTTTGGGACTTTTACTGAGATCCTGAAGGACATAAGAAAATTATACACAATAACCAAATTGTGTCTTATTTAATAAACAGATGATAGTTAATAAATAATATGTTTTAACCATTGGTTTATAGTGTTTCTTCTTCTAGAGATGCTATTATTGTGTCATGATACCTCTTTGTAACACAAGGCAGCTGAGGGTTTTAGGGGCGGCGCAGGTCGGAGACAGCTGAGACTCCAGGGCTTCTGGGTTTTGGGAGGCTCGAGGGGCCCCCACATCATACCGCTGAGAGGGGTGCCAAGTGAAGAGAGGTGAGGAAGAGTGTGGTAGACTGGAGATCCGCTCACACCTCGATTCTCTGAGTGTCTGGACGGGGTGAGAGGGTGAGACGGCAGCTGAACGGGAAGGAGATGAGCTGGTGAGTAACACTGAATTTCGCTGAATATCAGTCATTCTTAACATAGACATGTTACAGAGTCTGATCATTTTTTAAAAGATGTTAATACTTTTATGCAGCAAGGACACATTAAACTGATCAAAAGTGACTAAAGTTATTGATCATGTTACAAAAGATTTTGATTTCAAATAAATGCTTTTCTCAACTGTGATGATAAGAAATGTTTCTTAATCAACAAATCAGCATATTAGAATGAGTTCTGAAGCATTACGTGACACTGAAGACTGGAGTAATGATGCTGAAAACTCAGCTTTGCAATCACAGAATTTTAAAAACATATCCAAATTATTTTTATTTCATGATATTACTGTTTTTACTGAATTTTTGATCAAATAAATGCAACCTTGTTGACCATGAGGATTTTCTGATTGCAGACTCTTGAATGGTAGTGTATGTGTTTCTCACCGTGTGGCAGGGAACACTCTGTGGTTTCAAGTTGCTGGTTGAAGTGCGTTTGGTTTGCCGGTGTAGATGATCCACCCAGTCCTGAAGATCTTGCTGGTTATTACAGATCACCTGGATCCGCTCGATCATATTTCCTGCACACACACACACATCATTACTGCTCAAGCATATGTATTCTCAATATCTAGCAATAATAACATGTGACATGAGGGCAACTGGGAGGGAAACTCACCAGATATTTCGAAAGCATTTTTTGTGGTGTCACTGTCCTCTATTTTATTTAAAGTCATTCCAATCAGAGGCAGCTTCCCCTGAGGAGGCAATCAACCAATCAAATGTCAGCATTTTACAGCTTTATTAATACATGAACAACCAAACAAACAGCGGAGATCCATTCTGAGGTATTTCAAACAGAGTAGTGTAATAACAGAGTAATATGAAACAGTGTAATAATTGAATAATATGGAGTATGAAATTCAGCCCTTTAAGGATTTTACTGCCCAATTTTGAAATAAAACATGAAATAATAATATAAAACATGTCAAATATACAGTACAGCAGCTATGTTTAACACAGTTGTGCGTTTTCAGTAATATTTGTAACCCTGGACCTCAAAGTCACTTAAGTCTTAAGTCACTGGGGTATATTTGTAGCAATAGCAAAAAATACATTGTAATGGTCAAAATTATAGATTTTTCTTTTATACCAAAAATCATCAGGATATTAAGTAAAGATCATGTTCCACGAAGATATTTTGTAAATTTCTGACTGTAAATATATTAAGATACTAATTTTTGATTAGTAATATGCATTGCTAAGAACTTATTTTGGACAACTTTAAAGGTGATTTTCTCAATATTTAGATTTTTTTGCACCATCAGATTCCAGATTTTCAAATAGTTGTATCTCGGCCAAATATTGTCCTATCCTAACAAACCATTCATCAATGGAAAGCTTATTTATTGATGATGTATAAATCTCAATTTCGAAAAAAAAAAAAACCTTATGACTGGATTTGTGGTCCAGGGTCCCATTTATATATCATTGTCAACCTTCGCTTTGTGCATGATGGTGAGGGTGGTTTATGTACCATAACAGATTTCATTAATTATACAAACAACTACAAACTGAAGGTAATCATAGGCTTAACATCCACAAACTAGTTACATATATACATAATGATTGTGGTGTGTTTTACTGCAACACACACACAGACAAAAAAATTAAAAAATATTAATACAATATTGGGAAAAACAGCAATAAAGTAATTTTTGCTACAAAAATCAGAAAAAAATATAGTGCAGTGAAACACTGATGGGACTGGAGAATGTATTTATACTACAGTGAAGATTTACCTGGTAGATGAAACCACTCATTCGAGGACTAGCAGACAACATAAGAAGTACATGAGGAAACAGCAAGAGGTATCGCTCATTCTTCTCCTGACGAAGCAGAATATTACAGTGAAGATTTACATTTTTACATTTATCATTTTAAGTACACTGAATTCAAAATCAGTCAATTAAAATCTAAGAAACAACATGTACAATAAAAAATAAGAAAAGATTTTTTAGCCAGGGGTCCATGGAGAACATACAAAACAGTTTGATTCTAGAAATGATAAATTAACGTAAATGTAGCTTTTATTTTGAAATACTGGAAGTCCCTGATGGTCGGTTAAGTGCTGAAAACCTCTAGACTATTTGGTAACATTCACCTCAGCGCCGTGGTTCTGGATGAGGACTTGAGACATGTAGAGGACAGATCCCAGGGTCTTAATGCCCTCCCCTTCCCAGCCCCGAATAGACTCCATCAGAATCTGCAGCTCAAGTTCCTTCCTCTTCCTCACTTCCTGACACTGGGCCTGAAGACACAACAACAAACATGCACAGATAAACTCACCATCCCATTCTGAAAGATAACGTAACTCAAACAAACAGCTCATCATCATCATCATTATCATCTCACACATCTGTCCTCCTTATATACTCGTGAAAACAAAGACATGTCGACCTATAATACTCACTGAGAGATTTTTAAATACAGTCATGCTCTTCTGAATGTCTGGATAATCTGGATGAAGCGCCTGAGCAGAACAAAGGAAGAACATGAGTGAGTTAAACTGGTATACTATATAAACACACAGATTTTTTTTAATTTCATAACCAGAATACTTACACTACCCTTAAAAATTTGATGCCAGTAAGATTTTTTTTTAAAGAAGCAAATCATTTAATTCAGAAAGGATGCATTAAACTGCTTAAAAGTGACAGTAAAGACATTTATAATGTAATTATAACAAAACATTTAAATTTCTACTGCTTTCTATTCATCAAAGAATCCTGAAAATATCATGGTTTCAACAGAACTATTAAGCAGCACAACTGTTTTGAACATTGATAAAAATAAGAAGTCTTTCTCACCTTATTAGAAGGATTTCTGAAGGTTTATGTGATGCAGTTTGTCATCACATGAATAAGTTACATTTTAAAATGTATCAAAATAGAATAGCCTTGGTGAGCATTAGAGGAAATCAAAATCATAAAATAAAAAACCAGCCCCAAACGTCTGAATGCTAGTGTAGAGCGGTTGAGTACCTCCATGTGGCGCTCCATCTCTTTCAGTAGCGTGGGGTATTTCTCCAGTCTCAGTGTGCAATCTATCCAATGGAAGGGCAGTGTGAGGATCCCTGGGCTGTTTGCACCTTTACTTTCCATAAACTCTCCTAATTCCTCACTGAAACATACACACAAGCAAACAGACGCTGATAGACAGTGTTTCTGAAACTCAATGCTTTTTCATTCATTCTCAAGCATTTGTCCGATATCAATAGTCTATGCACAGTGTTTATTGTGTTGTTACGCACCTGTGTTGTGTGAGAACGTTAACCGCAGATGGATGGTTGGAGCAGTAGGTCACATACAGGCTCCTCATCTGAGGAACGAGGGACAGGAAGAAGCCGCCTATTCTCTGCTGACTCTCTGGAACTCTGCACACAACACACACCAGTTCATTTAGAAATAATAAATGTTTACTAAAAATAAACATATAAATGAATGTTAAAGTTGAACAGAGCTTAAAAAAAAAAAAAAAAAAAAAAAAAAAAAAGCACTACAGTGCATTACTGGTAACTGCCACTAGATGTCAAACTGTGAGCGAGTGAATGAAAGAACAGGACGGGGACTCTTACTTGACGCTTTCCTCCAGTGAATGCACCAGTGTCTGCTGAAATGAGCTGATCTCCTCTAGATTTCCCATGATGTGACTGATATCTGACACACTGAGCCTAGAAAGAGAGAGGGATGGTACTGAACTACTATAATCTCTGTTATGTTGGACTCTGGGCTTGTGTTCTTACCTGTCTGTGGGCTGTAATGCTCTCAGATATGTTGAGAGGAGAGTCTGCAGCTCTTTACAGTACTCTGTCTCGGTCTGTACAATATTCTGAACCACCTGTACATATGACAAAAATGAACAACAGTTATGCATGTATGACAACTTAAAAGAACACATTTTAAACATTATTATTAGCTTTATTAGTATTCGTTTGCAACAGTAATGATATAACTGAACACACCAGACTGTGTTGTTCAAATGTCATGCATCTATAATATCATACCGATTCACAGTTAGCATAAATGACATAGAATATAATTTGAAATGCCTAAAGTACCGAAAGTTAAAAACACTCATGATTGGTCTTATGGTTTTATCACACATGCTCAACATTTAACACCCACAGTTATACGTGGTACACAAATAGGAGAAGCACATTGATTTTGACCTGTTAGTTTTCCAAGTGCAAAAAGACTAGAATCTATGGTCGATTTAAATATGTTCATTATACTTGGAGGACAAAACACTGCAGGCATACAGAGAAAGTGTGAGAGATGACAGAACTGGGCCAGTCCTTGCATGTCATGATAAACTGATTTCAGTCTAACTTAAGATTACTAACTTAAGACATCCCTGTTTAAACAAGGCTAGCTGACCTCTCTGAATACATCTTAGCAGCTAAAACCTCAAAATGCAACAATAAATCTTCAATCTGTCCTCAAATAGACAGCAGGGGAACCTTGAGATGCAGCTATTACCTGGAAAAGTATTACAGCATCAATCAAACAATGACAATGAAACAAAGTTTCTACCCAGATGTCAGGTGGATAACCTGAGGAATTTATCAAAACAATTGTATTAAAATAGGGGATGTGTTTATGGGGGTTCTGCTGGAAGTTTAGAAATACTTTTTTCTGCTGGCCTAGTCCATTAAATAAATAAAATATTTACATTTTTAATTGTTGAAATATATATTTATTTAATATTTAAATTTTATACAAACACAAATATGGAGTTAAGAGGCCATTTTTTCCTGCTGTTCTGGTCAATTAAATAAATAAAACAGCATTTTTTATTTTCTTTGAAGAAATATATTATAAATGTAATTTTTTTACATAAATATTAATTTATAAAAATAAAAAAAATCAATACCAATATTCTATGATAACAACCATCATTTATGGATACAGGACAGTTCATATTAACAATAGTCCAAACTTGAAAATGCCAAGTCTTTTTCCCTCCAGAATTATCCAGGACCGAGAAAAAAGTTTGTCTGTAAACAGATGTATAAAAGAATCCCTGACATGAACAATACCACTGGACGTCTGGACAGCCTGACAGTTACAGCCCTTTCAAACTGTGTCCTTAACTTGAATGGATCTCCTCCCCTAAAGCTGCTTTAAAAGACTGAACCCTGCCTGACCTCAAACTAGCGTCCTCCCTAAAACACACACACTCTTCATCTTCAGCCAGTCTTCAGAAGAGTATAGGGTCAGTTACTGCACATTCCCATTAAACATGACACATAACCAACACAGACGCACAGACACAGACAGCGCAGGGCCCCAGGCACAGCTGTCCCCCGAGTCAATGAGATGGAAAAGATGACCTATATTATGGCACGACTGAGAGACAAACACACGCAATGAACTGATAACCAAACACAGACATTCATAACAACACATTTACATAAAAATATGCAAATAGAAGCCCAGACACACGCATTCTCTGTCATCACCTCTAAAAAGACACATAGAAGCATATCACACATACTGTACAAAGGTTTGTTTTTTTCTATCAAGGTGGGGACTTTATTGACTTTATTACTATTTTTATACTGAGCTAATGATATAATGATTTCTATCTCCTGCCTCTAAAGCCATCTTTCACAGACCTTTCTGCATTTTCTTTAAGATTGTTTGTTTACCAAGCCGTTTTCCTAATGCACAATGTAGGTGACTTCAATTTTAATATCCTTGTGGGGGCATTTGATGATCCACACAATGTAGCCAAAACCCGACCTTCGCATACACATTAACAACTCATTGGGCTTGCAGAGGCTCAGAGGGAGGCTTCTGGGACACGTCACATGAGGAAATGAAGCATAATAAAGGAAATTCGCATACACCGAGATCAAATGATCTGAAAATGACTTTTATTAACAAAATCATTATTGTCAGGATGTTGACATTAAATCAAACCCAAACCCGGAGCAGCATCTGCTGCTGGGTGTTCAAACTTGGATTATTAACTCTTAAGTAAGTCTAGTTTGACGAGGCTTTTAAACCCAGATTAAAACCTTATGACTGTAAATTCACGGATTAGTCCAAGGCTAAAGTCTGAGAAAACCGGACACAGCGCTGCATCATAAAAACCCTTAAACAAATTGAATATCCTTGCAATGCACAGTTTTAACCTCGATGTAACTCAAAAAAGAAAATGAGTGGCATTGCATTATCTTTAGCTGTGTGAACTGGTTCATGGATGCGTCTGGTCTACATACATTATTGTTCAAAAGTTTGGAGTCTGTAAGATTTTTTTTTAATGCATTTTAAAGTTTAAAGAAAAAAAAACAGTAATGTTTGAAACAGTTATTTTTGTGGTACCCATGATACATTTTTGTCATGATTCTTTGATGAATATACAGTTCAGTATAACAGCATTTATTATAACAACAAAAACTTTTATAATATTGCAAATGTTTTTACTGTGATTTTTGATTAATTTAGTCCATCCTTGCTGAATAAAGTATTCATTTCTTTTCATTTAAAAAATCTTACAGCCCTACACTTCTGAACGGTAGTCTATATATTGACTTTTTAATAGGCATATTGATGTTTATGTCAGTTAGGATATAAAGAGAAGGATTTGCATTTTGTATTCACGTAAGTCAAATAGTTATATTCACGTAAGCCAAATAGTTATGACACAAAAATCACAAAAATCTGTCGCAGTGTTTCATAACCCTCTAAAATGATTCATAATGCTGCTATCACAATCACTCCTAATATCTTAAACCTTAGTCTTATCTGTCAAGCATAGGCAGGGTTGGTGGGGTGTGCTTGCTTATTTGGTTAGGAAAATATCTGTGCAATACAAACTCCCCAGAGGCACCATTTCCACCCCACGCACATCATAAATAATCAACACGCTCCATGTGGGAGGTGTTACGTGCCACTAACGCAGCACTCCAGCACATCTCTCTTACCACATTATAGTACGTCTTGCAGTAGTTAGTGGTCTCAAAGCCTTTGGGTGGACTCTTCAGCGTTCCAGACTTAGGTGACACAGGTTTGTCTGTAGGAGAGAGCAAAAACAGAACAAAAGGTAAGGAGGTCACCTTAGACCAACATCTGGAAACACTTGGTTTCTGTTATTGAATACTGAAGTACATCTCTCCTGCAGTGAGCAGTCAGGACAGCAATATTAGATTTAGATACCTAGAGGGGAAGATCATTATACTTCTTCAGCAAGAAGACGGTTTGAACATTTCACTTAGTTCAATCCATTATGGTTCATTCACACTAATATCAGCAACAAAATGTGTGAACTTCCTGGAATTATTATCAAAATGGAACAGTTCTCATGCTTTTCCACCAGAAAACATTAGGTTAATTGATAAAAACCATTATTCTCCACTTGTGTGTGCAATGTGTGATTTTTGTTTTCCTTTTCCCTTCCATAAGTTCTCAACAAAAGAGCTCAACATCTCCACAAACCCAACCATTCACTAGAGGTGCTTATTGAGCTAAACATCATATTTACAATTGCACATACTTAGAATTAGTAATTTGAACACATCTAGTTTTAAAAAGAGTAATTCACCCAAAAGCTGTCATCATATATTCATTCTCATGTTGATTCAAAACTCTATGAGTTTTTCTTCCTGTCTTTTTGCATACAACTGAAGTAAGCCACACAGGTTTGAAGTGACATGAAGGTGAGTAAATGCCAGAATTTTCATTTTTAGATGAACCACCCCTTTAATAATATAATCTGAGCTCAAAGAAAACAATGCATGCATCACAAACCCTACACTCTTCCCCTCTTCCTAACTGCAGCCATTTTTACAATGACGCATGAAATCAATATACTATTAATGTCTACTGCATTTAACACAAGTAAATCCTATAAGAGAGTCTGGATCGCTAAGTGCTCAGAGAGTGGAATAAACTTGAGTGTGGAGCCATATTCTGAGGAAAGGGGGAGCGCTGTCTTCTGGCTGCTGCACTTCCTGTCTTTGTTGTTGGATGGTGTTTCCTTCCTGTAAAGCCCTGGATGTTCAAACTCTGATGTCATCCTAAATGATTTCCATTCAAAGCTGGGTCGAATACACATTAAGGTTTTTTCCCCACACATGAGAGGGAAGCATCTGTTTGGCATCATGGGGTGTACATGCTATTTATGCTTGGTCTGCAGAACAAGGGTCAGGGGTTGTGTTTATACTACAACATGCATACAGTGAGATAAGGCTACGAAAAGCTGGTTATTTAAAATATAAGCTACCGTTTAAAAGTTTAGGTTCAGTAAGATTTAAAAAAATAAATAATAATAATTAATTATTTTATTCAGTAAGGGCGCATTAAATTGGTCAAAACTGACAGTTAGAATGTTACAAATAAATGCTGTTCTTCATACTTTCTATTTATCAAAAAAATCCTAAAATATATATTATCGTTTACACAAAAATATTGACTGTTTTCAACACTGATAAAAATAAGAAATGTTTCTTGAGCACCAAATCAGCATATGTGACCCTGGACCACAAACCAGTCATAAGGGTAAATTTTTCGAAATTGAGATTTATACATCATCTGAAAGTTGAATAAATAAGCTTTCCACGATGTATGGTTTGTTATGATAAGACAATATTTGGCCGAGATACAACTATTTGAAAATCTGGAATCTGAGGTTGCAAAAAAATCTAAATATTGAGAAAATCACCTTTAAAATTGTCCAAATGAAGTTCTTAGCAATGCATATTACTAATCAAAAATTGTTTTAATATATTTACAGTAGGAAATTTACAAAATATCTTCATAGAACATAATCTTTACTTAATATCCTAATGATTTTAGGCATTAAAAAAAAAAACAATAATTTTGACCCATACAATGTATTTTTGGCTATTGCTACAAATATACCCCAGTGACTTAACACTGGTTTTGTGGTCCAGAGTCACATATTAGGATCATGTAACACTGAAAACTAAGGTAAGTATGCTGAAAATTCAGCTTTGCATCACAGGAATAAATTATACCTTTACATATTTTCAAATAGAATACAGTATAGCTCATTTTTCATTGTAATAATATTGCCAATATTACTGTTTTTACTGTATTTTGGGTCAAATGAATGCCTTGGTGAGCATAAGAGGCTTCTTAAAAAAAAAAGTTTTTTTGGTGGAATGAAAATGAAAATGAAAATGAAAATCTTAAGTACTAGATCAGCAGATTTGATTAAAGAACTAAAGAAACACAAGGCTTTGTCATTATAAAAAGTGTCTTCAGATAAAGTGTCCTACCATTCATTTACTCTTAACTCTTAGTTTGCTACCTTGTATGCAGCACCTGGTCCTGTACTCAAGCTGGGTGGAATGAGCACACATCTTTCCACTGTAAGCCTGTAATGGTCATATAATCCCAAAGTGTTTGGCTTTTGCAGAGAGCTGCCATTCAGTTCTCTTTTGGCACATTTTCATTAAGCCTGTAAGTCCTCTTTTAATCGGACCCGGGCAGATTTTACATTCAGTGCCTCGTAGATACAAGTACAAATAGGCTTTTAAAAAATATATATATTTTAAGCTGTCTAAAGTGTTGACAGCCTAACATGCAGCTACCCGCAGCGATTTTCTGATCTATACACAACATACCCAGCAGGTCTTTTATGAAAATATTATGGTAACACTAGGGCACAGAAGAAAGTCAGCAGGTAAACGGGGTCTACAAAACTTCATCTCTTCTGCTTTTCTTGGCAGTCTATGAGAGGAGTATGAGTAAGACCAAACCCTCTAGTTCACTTTGCTTGTCTGTTCTTGCAGGATTTTAGATCAGCTCTCTTCCTATAAGAGTGTGTCAGGGTTTAACTTCTGCAGCTACATTTTTTCAGTTTAAAATGGCAAATACAAACCAGAGCCTTTGATCTCTTTGACATAGTTGCTAGGAAACCAGCCGGTTTTGCCGTTGACAGACCCCTCCCACCAGCCGCCCTCTTCCTGCCGTGACACCTGGATGATGTCACCCTTATTGAAGGACAGCTCATCTTCATTGGTCTGCTGGAAGTTAAAGCGCGCTTTCACCAGCACCTGAGGGGCGCTGTTTTCAGACATGTCCTACAGAAAAAAAATACAGAGAGAATTTGTTCCAGCTTCTTTTATATTTGTCCGAGGACTCAAATTACAGGTGTGCCAAGTAGTTTTTGAACTACACACAAAGAACTGAACAGTACCTTTCACAATTACTCATAAAATCACTTCAGTCTGTTTTCCAGTGGTTTAAAAGAAGCCTTTTTATTCTACATCAGATTGTGATGCTCACCAGACTGCGGTACTGGTTGTACTTGAGTCTGGATGATCTCCTGTGAGTGGACGAACAGTTGATCGTCGAGTCAAAGGACTTGATCCGCAGAGAAGACGAGTGACGAGAACACACAGAATTACTCTCACCACCGGACTCTACAACCAGAAAACACTCATCAACAAAACAGACATTCACTCCAAGCACACACACGTTTACTTAGCAATCTACATTGGGACATTCCATTCTATCTGCTTCATGTACAGCTAGACATAGATACTATAACCTAACCCTAATCTTAAAGGGATAGGTCATCCAAAAATGAAAAACTTGATAAACACAAAAGAAGATATTTTGAAGAATATAGGGAAACAGACAGTTGCCGGTAGCCATTGACTTACATAATAAAAGTATAAAAATACTTGGAAGTCAATGGCTACCAGAAACATTTCCATTTATTCTTTTAGCAGATGCTTTTATCCAAAGCAACTCACAATTGAGCAATACTGTTCAGTTACCAACATTATTTTGTGGTCAACAGAAGAAAGACACTCATACAGGTTTGGAACAAGTGGAGGGTGAGTAAATGATGGCATATTTATTTATTTATTTTTGGGTGAATTATCACTTCAGAAAACTTTCTGCATTTTTTAAAATATTTACAAAAACATGCATTTATTTTATATATTTACTGCTGTTTTTACAAATGATGACATCCCCCAAAAGGAGGCTTCAGGCAATTGCCCCTTTTCAAAGAGCTTAAGGGGTTAGTTCACCCAAAAATGAAAATTAGGCCATAAATTACTCACCCCCAAGGCATCCTATGTGTATATGACTTTCTTCTTTCAGACGAATCCAGTCAGAGTAATATTAAAAATTGTCTTTGATCTTTCAAGCTGTTTAATGCCACTCAGCAGGTGTTGCAGTGCATCAGTCCAAAAGAAGTTAAATAAAAAGCGCCCGTCCATTTAAAAAAAGTGTCTCATATGGCTCCGGGGGGTGAACAAAGGCCTCGTGTAGTGAATCCATGCGTTTTTGTAAGAAAGATAACCATATTTAAGACTTAATAATCGCTTGAATCTAGCTTGTGCTCACTGTTGTACACAGGAGCAGCTCCGGTTGGATGACGTATGAGGTCGGCTCTGCACATGCGCCACTCAGAAGTGACTAACGCGGAAGTGCAGGGGAGAGATCAAAACAAAACAATGGTCACTAAGTACAAAATGAGGATTTGTAAAGAAGAACGTCAGAGGATTTCGATATAAGCCAAGAGGAGACTAGTTTTCCTTTGCTAAAGTAAGGAAACTTTGCTTCCTTTGTTCCTGTAAACAAACGTTGGTTTTCACGAGCTGCTGTTGGCATTAGCTACATTAAAGTGATTATTACGTTTTGAATATGGATATTTTTCTTACAAAAACACATGGATTCGCTAGAGGAGGCCTTTGTTCACCCCCCGGAGCCATGTGAGACACTTTTTTTTATTTTTATGGATGGGCGCTTTTTATTTCACTTCTTTTGGACTGATGCACTGCAACACCTGCTGAGTGGCATTTAACAGCTTGAAAGATCAAAGACAGTTTTTTTATATAACTCCGACTGGATTCGTCTGAAATAAGAAAGTCATATACGCCTAGGATGCCTTGAGGGTGAGTAATTTATGGCCTAATTTTCATTTTCGGGTGAATTAACCCTTTAAATGACAATGCAATCTCACCAATCATAACGCCGAATCCGCCAACATGTCCAACAAACAAATCAGACAGGAGAGTAGATTAACTTCTGTAGACTTAAACTTGAAAAATGGTGTGTATTGATGTCTTTCCGCAATTGAAATAAAATACCTTCTGGTGTTCAATTCATGTTAATTTCGTGCTTTGATTAAATGAAAAGACGATCGGTTCACGTGTGCCGCTTGAAAAGAGTCATTACAGTGATCTGTCACAACACATTAAAGAGCCACAAAATGGTATTTATTGCTTAAATTTCTTAAAGACAACATTTAAAAGGTATGTTTCATACCTGCTCTGTCTTTTTACTGTGTGAGAACATGATGTGTAGAGTGAGAGATGCATTGCTTATCAGACATAGCAACAATAACTAAGGTGGGCGGGGTTTTGCAAAGGGTCAATTATGTCAGGTTTAGCTCACTTCCGAGTAAATACTGTACTCCATGATGGTAATAAACTAAATGCCTCTTTATGATTTTAAAAACATCCTGTCAGACAGCACTGATAAACAGGTGTTTCAGATGTATCTCACCTGAAGTTGCTTTGTTGAGTGCAACCAAACAATTCAAGACCTTGGAGAAGTTCTGGCCCTGAAGCAAATCATTGGCCTCAAATACCTGCAGAGGGACAAAAACAGAGAGATGCATGAGCTCAAATATAAAGTGAGAAAAAAGATTTTGGATCTGTTATTCTCAGATAATCCTATACAAAAAGAAATTACATTTTAGATTAGCATGTTTTGGTTTGATGCACAAGATCATAAATCACAAACCCTGATGCCTTAAGGATAAATACCGTCCCAAAAGGATAAATACTGTTTTTCAATCTGCAATATAAGGTGGACTTGATTCATAACATACCATTCCAAAGTTTAGGGTCAGAAAGGTTTTTTAAATTTGTCGTCTGAAAGGGAAACTCCTACAAATGCATATTAGATAAGGTTTGGCCCAAAAATAACTGTGTCCACACCTTTTCAGCATTAATTCTTCACTGTGCGTCTTTAGTAAATCCTGACTGTAATATTTTAACTCTGATGCAAGCTAATAGTGAATCTGGCCCATAAAATGTTACAAAAGATTTTACTTAGTATTTCAAATAACCGCTGTTCATTTAAACTTTCTATTCAAAGAAATGTAAAAATGTATCATGAGCAACACAACTGCTTTCAACATTATTAATAATACGAAGAAATGTTTCAAATCAGCATATTTAAATGTATGCATTGAAATGAAATGCATCAAGGGATCAATATGATGAGTGATGGTGACCCAAGCATTAATGGTGAAAGCTTCAGGTCTATATATCAAACTTGGATGAACAGTTTTAGCAGAGGGTGGATTGTAACTCAACTCATGTAAAGCTAAATATGCAAATCCAGAGGCCATATGCAAAACTGCAGAACAGTAACAATCATTCATAAAAAATATGGACACATTCTGCAGAATAAGCAACATTAGAAAAAAGCCCTCTTGCACTAGCGTGAATTTGACCTCTTTGTGACAGATCAAATTTCTAGTCACAGAAACCTAAAGAAACTTACAATGACCACGGATTCTCTATAAAATGAGTCTGCTTCACTGAGGGAATATAAGAAAGTAGTTTTGCTAAGCTTGAGCAATGTTGTGTTTGTGTGTGTGGGTTTCTGGCTCTCAGACTACCTGCTGCTCTCTGGGCCATCTGGACACATAAGCTCATCTCAAGCAAACCCAAACTGGCCTGATCTGACACCAGCTTGATTTGAACTCTTCAAATGATACAGGCAATGAGATTGGGAAATAAATTGGTCCTGGATTTGTGTCAATACACCAAATGTCTCCTGGTGGATCAGCTCATTTGCCTTCTACTATGATGATTATAATTTAAGAAACCATATCTTTTGGGGAAATCAACATATAAATGGTTTACTTGTTTTCTCTGCACAAATAGAAAGCAGGCTATTTTAACATTGAAAAAAATGTGTCATTTTTGGAATGGCATTTGCTATTTCCCATTTTACTGCCAAAACATCAAGTATCTTCAAGTGAGACACATGCTTTTATCATGTTTTAGGGAAGTAAACTGGGTTAATTTGAATGTCATGTTTTCTTAAAAATAACTTTGATCACAACGATTTTTTCTCGTGCATACATACATTATAGAGAAATATATAGAGATAAATACTTTTATTTAGCAAGGACTCATTAAATTGATCCAAAGTGATCCAATTTGACATTTTTGCCCAATTGCCACGTAGCAATCTAAAAAAAGTCAACAATGATTTTGAATTGACCAGGAACTGATGAAAGCAACTTTCTCCTATCAGTGAATTAAGAGAACTGTGTTTATTTGCTCCAATGTACCTCTCAAAAAAGAGACACAAAGACATTTCATTAATATTCAGTACTTGATACGGGCCTAAAGTCCAGTCCCCAACATTCAAGCACCATCAAGTCTACATTACATCATCTGCCATCACTGTAGTGGAATTAAATTTCCTCCTGCTCTCTCTCTCTTTAAACCAGTCATCCAAACATGCCATTTGAAAAAGCAGTTTTAGTGTGGAGTGCCTCTCTTCATTCTGGCCTGTGCCAAACCCCACAGCACCATTAATGAGCTGGCAGCTCTGCCCATTCAAACACACAACTCCATTCACCACAATAGAGGGCTTGTCTGAACCGCTCACAGCTGGCCAGAGGAACCGAAGACACTGGCACTCCTGAAACTCACAAACACACACACACACAGAACTGGAACCGTCCTACACAACAGAACTCATATAGAGCATCAAATGCCTCACAGAGCAACATACGCGCACACAGCACCCCTGTGGGCAGAAAGATCTCAGTTACACCATCACGCTGCCAAACGTTAACAAGCACAGAAGAAAAATCACTCTCAGATTTCCCCAAAAACTGTTAAAAGGGACAAAAAAAAATGTGAGGTTCAAAAATTAAAAACAGCTTTCACTGACATAACAGCAGTTGTTGACAAAAGCGTCACTTTCAAAATAACATGTTGCCATCACATAAGATCTGAATGCAATTCATTAAAAAAGCCAGCGCTTTAGAGACTTTAGAGATTGCAGTAAATCAAAGGTCATGTGACAATTCATTGCACTATAATGAGAATAATTTATGGCTGCATACTGGGCTGTCTATTGCATGCTTTTCCCAAGAAACAGCATGCAGTTGCCTGTACAGACATATCATAGATATCTGCAGGAAAAATGAGCAGAGCTGGATCTGAACACAAAATCTAGCCATAAAAGTAGGTTTAACAATAGCACTGGCTCCAACTCCAATAAAAACTCTGTGTGGGAGAAGGATCTGATTCAATCTCACACCAACTCCTATTGGATTTGCATGGAGACGGAGCTGCCAGAACACCATGTTTGCAAACATATCAAGATACTGTTAATAGCATATCAACGGTGTAAAAAAAACTGTTACAATGCACTGCAGTTTTCAGCAAAGAATTCTTTTGATAGACAAGTCTGGACGACTCTTGCATTGAGAACTGTCAGGTGCAACGCCCGTTTACAATTGGCCACACCCTGTAAACTACTGAAGTGAAAGTGTCTATAATGAAACATTACACTAAATATCAGACATTCACGACTGTAATCCAGCAGTCACTGTTTACAACAATTTCACCAAGATCATGCTTCCCTTGCCATGTAAACTATGCATTTTATGCCACAGCAGCTCTATTTAGAAGTTTGCTATACAAGTGAATCCAACTTTATCCATGTGCCACTAACATTCAGTATTCTCAAGTAAACCACTGTATACTAAATAGCAAATCTCAACTGCTTTATTGTTTATATTGTTGAAAAATGTTGCTCTAAATGTGATAAGGCATTGAGATACTATAATAAACCATGATTTTCTGTGATGCTGCTTTGAAACAATGTGTATTGTGAAAAAGCAGTACAGAAATGTAATTTATGATTTACACGCACATCATTTTGACTTTAAGCTTTATTCCGGAAAATACTTTTAGATTCTTTACAGCTATTGGAATACACTGGAATAATATTCTGAATAAACTAAAATATATAGCCTAACTTACATATATTATTTTCCTGAAATACTTGCTATTGGCATTTATGTCACATCTGTGTGTAATTTTGGACGGTCACATTTTTAGTTAATTCTCATCCTTAGTGATTAATTGCAAAATATAGTCCACAGGGCTCTTATAAATTGTATTATTGATGGTGATATCATGGTAAAACAAGTCAAAATGCAGCAATAACACTCAAGGCCATTGTTACCAATGTAATAATAACTCTAAAACCAAAACACACAGGATTAGTCTGTTCCCAACTCCAGCTGAGACTCAGTCTGGCGACCTGGTTTGCCTTCAAACCTCACAAACAAGCCACTGAATCAGTGATCAGAAATATGAACGAGCATGCAAATGAAACGAACGAGTACAGCAGAGCACTCACCTCGATGTGATATAATGCACAGCCTTTCACGAACTCTCTGATATTACTCAGACACTCGTCTTTCCGCGGGTCCTGGTAGATCTGAAAATAAAGCGGACAGATAAAGCCTCGTCCAAGCAGGCTGGTCAAAGAATAAACAAAAACTTATGCGAATGTGCCATTTGTTTATATCGCGGCTCATCGCCCCGTTCCTGCAAAAAGCCAGTTATTCTTCATAGGGAAGTTGGCGGAGGAATAGCGGAAATGACGTGTGTTGGTAATAGCTTGCCGTCGGGTTCAGAGAGAGGGGCATGCTGGCACAGGCAAACACTACCCGACCTGTCGGAGCAAAGTCTAACATCTTCACGAAATGAAAACAAAACCATTACCGCCACCATATCAGCACATACGATTTCAGATCCCCCCCCAGCATTCCACTTTTCATCAGACATTTCATAAAAATCAAACGCTTACTGCGATCATATCAGCATAGATGATTTCAGATTGCCTATAAATCAGAATTACTGATCTATATATTGGAATACATTGTACTACGCTGCCTGTCGAGACTGTGGTTGATAAAATGTTTATGAATTATTAATTAAATACATCCACATTCTCGTTTATAGCAAAGCGTATGTGGATATAATAAATTATAACATTAAAATAATACTAAACTCCATATCTTTACAAATAAGCAACCTAGCTTACCTGCAAAGACTAAATAAATAAATAAACACTTTAATATTGTGTTGAAATGTGCTCAGATTCAATTACTCTGCTCCATTAGCATATTTACATATTTATTTATTAAAATATATTTATTTTTTTATTAAAACTGTCTAATTGTGAAAAAATAATAATAATAATAAGTCACTGTTAGTAGAAATATTTTTTAGTGATTTACGCGAATCGGTTATTTCGATCAGTTCGTTCCAATGAACCGGTTCAAAAGGCAAGGGGTGACGTCCCATTGAGGAATATTTAGTTTGATTATTCACTGTAATTTAAAGTGTCCCAGTTCAATCAGTGCAGCCACGATTCGGATCATAAAAAACGGAATTTAAGAAGAATTTGTAATATTTGTTCATGCATAAGCGTTTGGCTCATTAACTCGGACGCGTCCGAATGACACGGGTTCGGTTCAAAGAGTCCGATTCGCGAATGAATCATCCAGACAGGTGCTCAACTGATTCACTAAAAAGATCCGACTCAAAAACAGTTCGTTCACAAACCGGACATCGTCGTTTCCCCCCCTCTCTCCCTCTTTCTTTACCAGTCAATGGCGGTCGACTCATATAGACAAATTAATTTTCCACTGTTGATTTCCGTGTATATATTTATTTAAGGTCCCACATTCTGATCACCTTTTCATTAGGATTATTATAAAAATACCACACTTGCCCCGCAGATTATACGAGATTTCCTCTACATATTTCAACACCATTTAATTTCACTCATAGTAAAAAGAAATTAAACTAAGAGCTAAAAGTTAAAGAAAACAGCATGTTAATATACACTGGCTAAAGAGCTCAGCGAACGCAAAGCGCGCGCGCGGAGACAGATACAAAGGTCCTGCGTGTCCGAGTCACAAAAACAGCAGTGCTTTGTGTCATTAATGTACTCTGTCACGGCACTGCATGAGCTCATTGACTAACAGCTTACCGTGTGGACCGAACCGGGTCGCAGCCGCTCCAGCAATTTACACAAAACCACCCCATCTCTGAGAGATGCCTGTAAAAAGCCTTCAGGGTCCGACAGCGTCTTTTTGGGTGATTCCAGGACACCCAACGTTATTAACCATGTGATGGTCTGCTCAGCCGAATTCATGACCTCTAAAGGTGCGACTAAAGCTCAATAATCCATACGCAAACGAGCATGCAGGGCTTTGTGAAATGATAGATATCCTGTGATATCCACAGCAGCAGCAGCAGGATGTTAGGAGCGAGGGCTCTGATCCCTCCTTTTCCCTGGACGTTAGAGATGACGATCTGTTTAGGGTTATCTGGCAGGTCCGGTTTCTCTCTCCTCTTCTTTCATCTGGCAGCATGTCAGCTAGTGTTAAACCAAAATCAACAGCCTGCAATTGTTTTCCGCCACATGACACCCAATTCACGCAGCTCGGGTCACTCAATACTTTAAAGACTAAAGAAACAAACGCATTGACATATTAGGCATTTAGCAGCACTGGAGTGGATGTGAAAGACAATATTAGGTAGTATGTTATTATTAGTGATTCTAATATATTTAATCACATGTCCACAGGTGGAGAAAAAGAAGCTATTTGAATAAAATCTTGAGCAGAAGTCAACTTGTATGATCTTCAGATGTGACATAGATGCCAAGGGCAAGTATTTCAGGAAAATAATATATGTAAATATTATCCCATTGAAATCCTAATTTATCCCTGGCGCCCCCTTCCGTTCCTAAAACCCCACAGATGAATTAACAAGTAAATTAAACTCTCTAAAATAAATGCACTTTTTTTTTTTTTTTTTGGTCACTGACTGGAATTCATTGTAGTTCTCAGAAAGAAAGAAAGAAAGAAAGAAAGAAAGAAAGAAAGAAAGAATTTCAACCCTCTGAGAGAAAGAAGAAAGAAGAAAGAAAGAAAAAGAAGAAAGAAAGAAAGAAAGAAGAAAGAAAGAAAGAAAAAGAAAGAAAGAAAGAAAGAAAGAAAGAAAGAAAGAAAGAAAGAAAGAAAGGGACCTTTAGGATTATCAAACATTTTCATAAAAATCAAGCACATTTTCACTTAAATTCTCATGTAATATAGCAATAAATAAATGAATCACTATATTAATATACATCCTATGTGCTGTAATGAAGTACAGAAAACCATTCTGTCATTACAATTTTTAATGAATAAAACCAATCGCCTACAACTAAAACTAGCACAATGTAGATTTCATTTTACATTTTTTTTTTCACATCACAGTCATGAGGATGAGTTTTCCCACATTATAACTAGCTGTTGACACTTGAGCAAAAATAATGTCACGAATCTTTGTGGTCCTCAAAAATGGTCTCCTTTTCTTTACACAAAATATAACGTCTTGCCTATTTCTTCTTGTGTAATATTAACCCGTGCATTTATCATCACCAAGCCGTAAGAAAGAACAACATCTATAAACAGGCCATCTCTTTATTGTTGATTTTCACGTGTCGATTTCTTTGAAATTTCATATTCAGAATGAGGAAAGGAAGGGCCTTTCATCCAAGTTCACACACTCTGGGTGAAGGTGTCAGAGGGTACAGAAGAAACCCGAGAGAGGGAGAGGACGAGAGAGTCCGTTTCTGGCTGGGATGATACTTTTAAAAAGGACGATTTAAGAACTGCACTCCAGAAAGGAAAGAAAAAAGCAGGGCAAATGAAAATACTGATAAGGTAAGTGTTTTTTGATATCTAAAAGCCTGGCGAAATCTCCAGCAGTCATTCACGAAAGCCACACGGACTTCACTTGATAACTTTTGATGTAAATCTAAGGTCAGACCTCAGGCCTAAATAAGCAGCTCAAGTTTAATCCAACCATACAGTGAACTCTGAGGAGAAAACCATGAAATGAAAGAAAGATAAACGGGATTGATCAAGAGAGAACAGGCACGTTTGGAATAATTGTAAAGGTTGTCTAACATTTGTCACTGTTTAAAACAGTGGTAATAGTTCCAGTTTCTCACAGAAAAACTTTTTTTCCTTGCTTTTTTCTCCCACTTTTTTTTTTTGTTTTTTTTTTTTGTCTCCAACACTCCCCACCACCCAAAAAAAAAAAAAAAAAAGAGTTGGAGAGGAAAAGAGGAGTGTTGTGAGTTTCTCCCATGCACACGAGAAACTAGTCCTCGATATGGGACTGTGCACGGCTGTGTCTGAGTACAAATGTCCTTAAATGTATGAGCAACACTGATGACTCCAGAATCACACGTGACCTTTAGGAGTGTACAACGTATAGCGTTTGTATATGTGTGCGCGGGGGGGCATTTGAGATCTACGTCATTCAGTCACAGGCACAGTCAGTCACTGCTGTGTTCAGATGATTTCAAAGGTTTTCTTCAGTTCCATGATTAATTGCCAGTCTGATTTCTGCATCTCGTCTCTGAACCAGTTCTTCAGAGCATCGATTGACTGACGGGTGATCTACAAGAGAAAAAGGAAAACATTTAAATATATGCTTTAACATTTGTATTAGGGGTTCTTTTTTTTTTCAAACAAATTTCAAAAAAACTAAGCATCCTATGAGCTCCAGCGGCTTTATTTCAGGATGCAGGGGAAAGCATACCTTGCTAACAATGATGTCTACAGCTTCAAAGTGTCTGCCGTACATCTTGGGCGCTTCTCCAGGAATTGGCTCTATTTTCACACAGATCTCCTGTCCTTTCTTAGCGCTATCTACAGACTTGTGATTTATTTCAATGCCGGTCACAATGCCAATATCCACAAACTACGAGAAAGAAAGAGTAAAGGTGGAACAAATTAATGCAAACAATTTAAGTTTTTCCCTTGAACTGTTAAAATGTAAAAACTGGAAGTAGTGGCAAAGGGTTGTTCTGCTTCTTTCAGTGTTGAGCTGAAAGTGTGTGTTCTCTACACGTCTCACCCCTTTGCTGGGCACACACACAGGAGTGCCCGTCCTCAGTACTCCGGCCTCCACAGTGACACCCATGACTATGGGATCTCTGGAGTTGAAGATGAACTGCGGCAATATACGCAGCTTACAGGGGAACACAGCTATGTGTCTGAAAAAGAGAGAAACTTTCAGATATTCAGACTGCAAACAGGACAAAAAAAACCACTGTAACCACAGCCTTACAGAATTTAGTCTTGTTTGTGATGTAAAAAGACTCAATAGCCTAAAATGATTTGGCTCAGGTGAGTTAATTATACACTACCATTTAAAAGTTCAGGGTTGGTTTTAGGGGCTGTTTAGTGTTTACACAACATTTTCAGCCAAAAACAGGAAACTTTATGCGTTTTGCCTGTTCGTTTACACGACAACAGCGTTTTGGGGACTGAAAACACATATTTCTGAAAACGGGTTTTCGAAAGTGCAAGTTTTTAAAACGCTACTGTTATCGTTTCCGTGTAAACACTCAAAACGGGAATCTTTGAAAACGGTGACGTCATGCACGTGTGTAGTACGCCTTCTGAATGAAGGAGCCAATTGCTAATCGGTAAAGTCAGCGCATCACTGCAGCTGCCGTTAGAAGCGTCCCGGTTGCTGTAGAAACAGTCAGCGTTCTGAGACATGCACTGAATAATAAGCTTTTTATAACGCTATTTAAGCAAAAGTAACAACATTTATGACACATTTGTTATCAGATTTCTTTGGTGATTTCAAATATGAAATTTAATCATAAGCTTAGTGAACAGTTTTGGAGGATTTAATGTTTCTCTATTCAAAGATAGGAGTTGCCCGAGAGGCATTTCAAAGATGGCCGCTGAGTGACATGACTTGTCTTAAAAGGAGTTTGCTAACGCTTCTTCAATGTGGATTTACTTCACCAATATTGCAACCATCATAAACAACATATAATCGCCACTTCCCTACAGGTACTGTTTACTGTAACAAGGTGACAGCACCCCACTACTGGCCTGTGTAAACAGCGTTTTGGCTGTTTTCGTATGTGAAACGTGAATTGTCATGAAAGCGTGTCGTGATCCAATTTTTAAAAACGCAAGGGAAAAACTTTTCTGAATTTGACTACATCGTTGTCGTGTAAACGTAGCCTTAACGTTTTTGAAAGAACTCTTCAATGATCATGAAGGCTGCATTTATTTGATCCAAAATGTAGTTAAACAATATTGTAAAGTAATATTATAAAAAAAAATATTCAGATAGAAATTTGTTTTCTATTTGAATATATTTTAAAATGAAATGTATTCCTGTGATGCAAAGCTGAGTATTTTGCACCATTACTCCAGTCTTCAGTGTCACAGGATCCTTCAGAAATCACTCTAATTTCCTTATTTTCTGCTCAAGATTATCAATGTTAAAAACAGCTGCTCCTTAATATTTTTATAGAAACTGACATTTTTCAGGATTCTGTTTAAAAGAACAACATTTGTACAACCGAGAACAACAGTAGAACATTTGACTGTTACTTCTGAATAATTCCCTGTTGAATAAACATGAATGTTTTTGTATTAACTAAAAGCTTCTAATTTTGAACAGTAGTGTATGTCTGATGACGGCAGGAGATAACGCACTTGAACTCATCCTGTTTCTGTTTCTTGTAGTCTTCTCTGTATTTGGTGAAGGCGTCAAACAGATGATAGATGATCTCGGCACTGAAAATACGCACACCAAGGCTGTCGGCCAGCTCCTGAGAATCTCGCTCTATTTTCACATCAAAAGCCAGGATCACTGCATACCTATAGGATGAGAGAGCGAATGATTAGGATAAAAATCTGACAAGAGGAGATATATTATGTATCGATCAGAACACATACTGCGGATCATGCTCCAACATAGTGGAAGCTTTCATGACGTCCTTCTTGTGGACCGGACCGATGTTGATGCCAGCATACTGAGAGACAGAGAGAGCATTTAAGAGGGGATACAAAGACCTGAAACACTACAGCTGATTATAAATATATCTGCATTTCATTTAATTCTTCAAAATCTAAAAAAAAAAAAAAAACATTCAGTACAATGTTATTAAAAAGGGACCAATATTTGTGCAAAATACTACCATTAAACTTAGGACAGCTATTTGTGTGCCATACAGAGATGCCGTCAATTTATGGCGTCTCTTTCAGAGTAGCTCATAAATGTAATTTCTTCAATAGTAGTTGAAAAATATAGATTTTTTTGAAGGCTGAGATGCATAACAGTAGTTGAAAATAAATGTGTTTTACATAATGTTTACTAAATTAGAAATAAATTGTTTGGAAATGAATTATTAAAAAACAATTTGAACTGGATAAACTTCTTGATCACGTAATCCTATTACAGTATTTTTCGGAAATTTCAGAAAAAAAAAAACACTATACAAATGATATAAGCACTGTAATAATTTATTAAACAGAACTGTTAAACTAAGACTAATGACGATGGACAATGAGAGGTCCATGCACTTTACAGTGCTGACCAAAATAAAAGTCCCACTTCTAACACACCAGCCAATCAGAAAATCTCAGTTAGCCAATGTTTATAAACTTAAAAATAGTGGCTGAAAAAGCTTTTCTTCAATAAAAGGTTATAGAGTTGGGTTTTATGATAGTATGTGTGAGTGTTTGAAAGCTTACAGGCACTTTGGATGTACGCAAGAACTCCAGCAGAGCTTCCAGAGAGCCGAGTGTGGAGGCCTGCACATACACACCCTTCTCCTCCAGCTTTATGGAATTCAGAGTCTGTTTCAGCTCCCGGATCAACTCGTCCTAGAAACAAGCAACATCAGGATGCAGGAAAGGTCACCAATGTAGCAATAAGATTATCTGTTAATTCAGGCTTTTGACTGATTAATGTAAGAACGAGAAAAGGACGGAAAGACGAGAGAGAGGGACATGACTGATTAGTTTGTGAAGAGGCACACTTACCCTCAACACTGGAATTTCATCCTCTTTATGAGCGACGAGGAGAGGCAGGCCTGCCAGCGTCTTCTCCAGATCTTTTCCCAGGATCTTGACTCCCTGAGCCGTAGATACTTCTTTATGCTTCTCATACGGATTCTGTTCCCAGAGAGAAGAAAAATAGAAGCTGAGAGTTACAAACAAGCTCAGAGTTTTATCGCAACACATAAACATATAATTGCGCAGAAGACCTTCACTCGGAGCTCTTTCAGGGGTGGTGGGAGGAGCAACCCTCTGATCTGAGTGACGATTGGTCCGTCCACACCGGGGACGATAATAGTCTCGCCCTCCCGTAGACAACCGTTGATGAGGATGACGTCTATCGTCGTACCCATTCCAGGTAGAGCTTTTACCTAAGATACAGAAGATGGACAGCAGAGGTTATATTACAGCTGGGCTCTATGGGAAGAAATAAAAACATACTAAACCAGACTGTCACGATTTGTTAGCTTGTTCTCTTACCTCCATGACCTGTGCTCGAAGTTCATCACAATGAGCCAGTCGGCGGGCCAGCATGGTCTGAGTGAGCTCCACCAGCAGGGCGATGAGGTTCCCCATCCCATCACCCGAGTGGGCCGAGGTGGGAACCAGGGACACAAATGTACGAGGGTCTTTGTTCTCGTAGAACAGCGCAGCGTTAAGTCCCTGAAGGTTGAAAAAGACAGCACTTGTATGTAAAACTCACCAGTAAATGGGACTGTACTGTACAAGACGATGACAACAGACCTCCTGCGCAAACTCCACGATGACAGCTTTAGCCCTCTCATCAAACTCATCCTTGGTGTTTTTCTTCTGCTTCTTCAGTGTGGCCACTATGTCTGTGTCTGGACTCTTCTTCCAGTCGTACAGACGGTCAATCTGAGAAAGAAACACTTTAGTATTTAAATACTTGCTGCAGTCATCAGAAGGAGCATTCGGTAGTCAGTCCCTGGTACCTTGTTAAGTGCTACTATGAAGGGGCATTTCTTCTCCTTCAGCAGGTTGATGGATTCGATCGTCTGTGGCTCTAAACCGTGCATGATATCCACCACCAGGATGGCGATGTCACACAGAGAACTACCCCTGTTCCTTAGATTACTGAAGGGTGGAGAAGAGTGCCATTAAATATACAAACACTATTAAATCAGTTTAAAAAGCCAGGGTTTAGTGCTTGACTCATATGGGTTTTCTACAGTATCTACACATTTGATAAACTTTATAACAGCAAGTTAACATTTAATATTCATTTTCATATAAAAGCAAATAAATAACCATTAATAACAAATATAAATTTTTCGTCTCTTAAGCTTACCAAGGCTGCATTTACTTGATCAAAAATACAGTAAAATTCTAAAATATTACAATTTAAAATAACTTTTCAAACATTTTAATCAAAGTTAAACAGGGTTGTGCTGCTTAACATTTTTGTAGAACTGTGATACGTTTCAGGATTCTTTGAAAAATTTCAAAAGAATTCATTTGAAATGGAAATCTTTTGTGGCATTGTAAATGTCTTTAGTATCATTCTTAATTTTATGTGTTCTTGCTGAATAAAAGTATTTTTTCTTTTGTTAAAAAGGATTTTATACAACGGTAGTGTATCAAATCAGTCTATTATTTTTATTTGGCACACAAAAATAAATAGCACAGTGTGTACCTGAAGGACTCGTGTCCAGGTGTGTCGATAATAAGCATGCCAGGAACCTTCACGTTCTCCTTGTCAAACTGATGCAAATACACAAACACATGCCTTAACAACCTTAAAGAATCCCACGGAAAAACAGAATGAGAAAATGTGCATTACAGAAAGATACATACATTTTTCACCATCTTGGCTTGTTCTAATATGGTTTCAAGGGGCACATTAGTGGCTCCGATCTGCTGTGTGATACCACCAGCCTCACCATCCTGAACATGTGTGTGTCTCAGCTGACAGACAGAGAAGAACAAAACAATATTAAACACACAACAACCACACAGGTGCTGAAGTCCACATCAGGTACTGTGAAACGCACCTTGTCCAGGATTTTGGTCTTCCCTGTGTCCACATGACCCAGCACACAAACCACAGGAGCTCGGAGCTTGTCAAAATTAATGTTCTTCATGTTTTCCTGCCTTCGTTTCTGAACACAAAGAAAAACACGGTTGATTCCACTTTGTTTATTAAAATGTGCATAAATGCGTCCACTTTGTATAGTGCAAAAGACTGTATGCATACCTCTATGCGTCTCTTGGCCTTGTCATAAAGCCTCTCCTCTTTGCTTCGGTCATCGTCCGAATCGCTCTCGCTGCTCGACTCGGAGCTCGGTTCTTTTCCTGCTTTATTTGTGGTCATCTTGTTACTGCTGTCTTTGTTGTCCTCCTCATCCTCACTCTCCTCCTCTCCTTCATCCTCCTCGTCTTCTTCATCCTCTTCGTCATCATCCTCTTCTTCCTCACTGCCGTTCTCTTGGTCTTCAGCAGGTTTTTGTGTTGCCGGAGTAGTTTCCTTCACCTCGATGTGAACCTTCTTCATCTCTGTGAACGCACAAATGTCAAATTAATCAGCAGCACTCACAAGAAACCACCACCAAATTACTTTAGATTTGAAAAGACATGTATCCGTGGGAAAGCATGCTTTACACCCACCTTTCTCCTCATCGCTGGCCATGGCCTCCCAGTCGTCCAGATCAGCAGCCTCCGCTTTTGGCTCCTTAACTGTTGCAATGAAAATGTTAGAATTTAGAGTTAGCTATTATCCTTGTTTACAGCCACAAATCACTAACAGACAAATCCTTATCCATGATTAGCTTTACAAGAATTTTCACTTATTTTTTTGACAATAAGCCATACAATTTGTAGGGCCCTATTATTTAGCTGATGCAGAAAAAATGGCCAGAATTGTGGAATTCAGGAATTAAAATGGAATTTAGTGTATTGTGTGCAATGTCACAGAACAGGATCATTTTTGGATTAGTAAATCAAAAGCAGAGCTTAGATTAAAATTAATCAAATTCAAATTGACATTAGTCAATAAACTCAAAGGTTTTCACAACAGACCACCAAAATAAAAGTCTGGTATCTTGAAATTATGATTGTTATGAATTAACTTCTATAAGTAGAAGCAATAGTAATAGCAATAAAAAAATAAGCAACACTTTAGACCTTTTTAATATGCATTTAACACAAATTTTTGTTGTGCGGCATTGCATATGACAAAATAATGGCTTAAGTTTCTTAATGACTCAATTGTAATCACGATGAAACCCACAAAAAAAAAACGCATTTCAAAGGAACCTAAATTTGAGAAATTAAAGTAATTACCTTGCTCTGCTTCAGGTTTGTCCACTTCCATCTCTGTTGTGACTGGCTGAGGTGTCTCTGATGTGGGTGATGCCACTTCTGAAGTTTCTAATATAAGCAATGAAAATGTTAGGATGTCTTTAACCATCCTTGACTACTACACAGAGAAAGAAACCAGTATGGGATTAGTCGGGATCTAACCTTCAGGAGTGTGTGCTGTTGGCTTCTTTTTTCTCTTATCAGAGTAAACGGGCTTCTTCTTTGGCATTGCGTCTTTGGATGGCACTTCAACACCTGAGAGGAAGCCAATGACACCATCAGCTCCAAAAATATGTACTTATTTCTTTCATCAAAGCTGCTGGCACTCATGCTCTCACCCTGAGCCTGCAGCGCTCGCAGCGTGGCTTCTGCTCTGGCTCGAGCCTCTTTCTGGGCCTTGGTAAGGAGCTTTCCCTCCTTCTTTAGCCTCTCTTTTCTCTCCTTGTCCTTTTGTTTCTTCTTCTCTTTCCTCTCGGCCTCTAGACGCTCCTGTGGATGAAGGTTTTAGAGATGATAATGACTTTGACAACATAAGCTTGAATGACGGAGTCTTTCACTGACCTGCTCCTGTCTCTGAGCCTCCAGCTCCTCCAGCCGTCGCTGTCTCTCCTCCTCTTCTCTTTTGGCTCGTTCCTCCTCCTCCTTCATTTTGGCCAGGGCCTCTTTCATTGCGTTCACCGCTGCTTTGCTGGGACCCTTTTTCTTGTCCTTCTCTTTCTCCTCCTTCTCACCTTTCTTCTTCTTCTTGTCCTTTTTCTTTTTGTCACCCTCAGCCTCCACTGTAGAAAATCAGAGGACAGAGGAACATAAAATTGGAGAATAAGTGTAAGACTTTCTGATGCATTGAATATTCACAATCATGCTGCTTGAATCGTCTTAGTTTCTTATAGAGTGCGTTTGACTCATTTTATCACGACTTGCAACTACTAGAGCATCACAATTGGTAAGTTTGAATAATTTTCATGAAACAGTTTATTCAAAATTCTGTGATTCAAACAATCATGCCAAATTATTTTCCCAAGGGCTAAAAAGAAAGAGGAATAAATATATACAAAATTGTGTCTAGGGGTTTGAATAAATGTTTTCCTTCATTTTAGAAAATACATTAATACATAAATATCAAATATCAAGTATACACACACACAACCATTCAAACGTTTGGGGTCAGTAGGGTTCTTTAAATGTTTTTTAAGCAGTCTCTTATGCTCAGGCTGCATTTATTTGATAAAAAAAAAAAAACAAAACTAAAATTACACAATAATAACACCACTCAAAAGTAACACATGACCTTTCAAATAAATCTTAAAATGCAATTTATTCCTTTAATACAAATCTGAATTTTCAGCATCATTACTCCAGTCTTCAGTGTCACATGATCTGTCAGAAATCATTCTAATATGCTGATTTACTGCACAAAAACATTTCTTATTAAAAATGTTGAAAACAGTTGTGCTGATCATATTTGAGTGAAAACAGTGATACATTTTTTATGTATCACAGGATTCTTCAATGAATAGAAAATTCAGACAAACAGCATTTAAGACAGAAAACTTTTGATATAAAATGTCATTGCTGTCAGTTTTGATTGTTTTAATGCATTCTTGTAAAATAATAATTTTTTACAAATCCCAAACTTTTAACCGGTAGTGTATATACACACATACATAAACACAGTGTACTACGGACAATCTGACCTTCTCCCTGGACATCAGCTCCATCCTGCTCCACTGAAGCCTCTGCCTCTGTTTTCTTGCTCTCTGTTGAAGGTGTGCTAGCAGGTTTCCCTGTCTCCTTCTTTAAGGCCTCCTCTTCTTTCTCTTTCTTAGCTCTCTGCTTGGCCTTCTCCTCCTCTTTCTTCTTCCTCTCCCTTTCTTTTTTCTCTGCTTTCTTCTGTGCCGCTGTCTTCACCTTGAAGGCCGATTCTTCTTCTCCTTCGTCTTCCTCACTGTCTGGTTTGGCTTTGGCTTTACTTTTCTTCTTCTTGTGTGAGGCTTGAGAATCATCGTCTGATTCCTCATTGTCTCCATCAGCCTTCTCCGCAGCACCATCTTCATTGTCCTCCGAGTCAGACACACCCTTTCGGCCACCTTTCTTTTTAGCTTTAGGTTTCTGCCGTGACCGCGAGCCCTCGTCTTCAGAGTCTGAAGCAGCACCAGCAGGAGCGGGAGCCGCCACCATCTCGGTGTCTTTCGTGCTGCGCTCGATTTCCATGTTGTTCTGACCCTGATCTTCATCACCTTCCTCATCCTCCAGATTTGCCTTTTTACCCTTCTTGGCCTTCTTCTTGTCCGCTTTACTCAGAGTGGGCTCAGGTTCAGCGTCCACTACTGAATCGGGTTTCTGAGACAGAAACACATTGCTGTCAATGGCACATGACTCAGCTTGTAAAATTGGCACTATCAGAAGAGAGAGCAAAACAAAAGACGATGCATGCTGAAAGTGATTATCAGTTTGTGTTAATGAAGAATACCTTTTCCGCTTCTTTAGATTTTCCTCCTTGGTTTTCTACTGACAGTGCCTCCAGTTCTTTCTGGATGTCATCCTCACTGCAAATAAGAGTTTATTATTAATTCCCAAACACTTACATTCATGTTCAAAAGTTTAGGGTCAGTAAGATTAATGCAATTAATTAATAGTTTTAGCACACAAGGATGTATTTAACTTGGTGCTGTCAAACGATTAATCGCAATCAATCACATCCAAAATAAAAGTCTTTGTTTATATATACATGCATGTGTAATTATATATACATAATAAATATACACAGTACACACACATATATTATGCAAACAAAAACTTTTATTTCGGATGCGATTTATCGTTTGACAGCACTAGTTAAATTATTTAAAAGTGACAGTGAACACATTTATAATGTTACCAAAAAAATTATTAATTTTATTCTTTAAAAAATCCTGAGAAAAATGTGTCTCAGTTTCCACAAAAATATAAAGCAGCACAACTGCTTAAAACTGATAATAATAAAAATAATAATAACAATAACAATAATAAAGAAATGTGTCTTGAGTAGCAAATCAGCATATTTAAATATTTCTTGTAGGATCATGTGACACTGGAGTAATGATGCTTAAAATTCAGCTTTGAGTCACAGAGATAAATTACATTTGAAAATATATTACAGTATATTAAAAACAGTTATTTTGGGTAGTAACAATATTACAGTTTTTCCCCTGTATTTTTGATCAAATAATTGCGGCTTTGATGAGCACAAGAGACTTCTTTCAAAAACATTTTAAAAATCTTAGTGACCCCAAACCTTTGAGCAGCACTGTACAGCAAGAGAACATCTCTTTAAGCTTATTAGGGCCTTTTGCACCGCTTTAATTCAAGAACTAAAAGTACAGTACTAAAGTACTGGGACGTTTTTCCGTGAACTATTTCCCAGTACCATTTAAAGGGTTGCATTCGCACTGACAGTGTGTACTAGTAAGTGACGTAAGCCGGTCGACAGTGACATCAATTGTGCGCAGCATTCAACAACGAAAACAAAGAAGAACAACGTTAACAACAGGAGGGAGAAGGACGCTGTGATCGGAGCTGTGTTTTTGTTGTGTCTCGCGGGTTTCACAATATGGACATCGAATGCCGACGTATACGTGAAACGATTGAAAGAACGGAAAGGAGGACTAATCTCCAACAACAACTGGCAGTGCTACATTTGCTACAAGTGCCTGCACTTTAGCGTCCGTCCATCTATCGCTGTTCTCCAAACTTGCGAAATAAGTTGACACAATGTTTACAGTATGTTTACATACACAGCATTTTAAATCGTGGCGGGTGAGGGCGTTTTCGTACGCGTTTGGCCAATCAATGTATACTTACGTCACGGGTAGTACCAGCAGCTGTGCTGGTTAGACCCTGCTCTGGAGTAGGAGCTAATTTGGTTCTCGAAAAAGGCAGTCCGGTACTAAAATGCGGTGCTAAAACGCCAAAAAGTGGGTACTTCCACAATTAGTTCTGGTACTATGAAAAGGTTCCTGCGGTGCGAAAGGCCCTATTAACTGTGTCAGTGTTGGAGGAAAGAGGTGGAGACCTACTCAAAGTCATCTTTTTTTCCTTTCTTTTTCTTGCTCTTTGATTTGCTCTGCTCCTTGCCTGCTCCCGCACCTTCAATCTCAGCTGCAAGAGCGTCGATGTCAACGCCGTCGTCTTTGGCACTATGAAAAGCAGAAAAGAATACATTACATCTTTCACTACTGAACTTTTTTAAAAACATATTTGCCATATTGCAATCACTACTATACTCATAATCTAGGCCATAAGTTGTTGTTGTTTTTACAGCATATAAATGAGAAACTTAAAATACTTTTTTCCATGTCTTTTAGATTTGAGATCATCTACATGCAAGTGTATTTCCCAAAGTTGACTAAATTTTAATTACAAATGTCAAAATAACAGTTTGCCTCTTTCTAGGACAATGCATTATAACAATGAGAACACATTTAGGACATATTGCATTACCAATTTTTTTCTCCCCTGCCCAAACAAGAAATGGATAAAATATTTTCCATTTATATAAAATTAGAAATGCTTTGAGAAAGCAGGATAAAATATTTTCCATTTATATAAAATTAGAAATGCTTTGAGAAAGCAAATACATATGTACTAAAACATTTTTTTGATGAAATCTGGTAAACAGTACAGTGCAGTAAAACAATTAACCTGAGAAAACGCAGACCACCAGAAATGATTAACTAAGCAACCAGCCAGCAAAACACTCACCTGTTACCAGAGATTTAGAAACAACAACAGGATGTCCATTACTGACTAAATGTGACATTTTCACCAAACGGATTTCCATTATACACTAGTGGTGTAAGAGAATAAATTTTTTTTACAAACTAGCAAAAAAATAAAAAACAGCATTACACCCCTAAACACCACTCTAGATAACCAGTGAAAGCACACAGCAATATCTGCAACAATATATACACAAAAACTGATCATATTAAACACCTAAACTCAAGTACCTTACCAGTCATGTCAAACACAGCAATGATGAGGAAGTGAACTTTGCTGCTTATATAGTGGAGCCTAAAGCCCTCTTTGCATACGTGTTGCATCAGAAATCGAAAAAGTCCCTCACACACTTGAACCTGCTGCGTTCAGCAAACACAGAGCAGGTGATGAAACACTAGTTAATGGAAAGACAATGACCTGAATGAATGGAGAAGAGATGGAGGAATGTTTAATAAAAGTTAAAATATGTTTTAGCAGACCACAGTTCTTTGATGCAATGCAAAGCCTTTTTTCCAAAGGGCAGCAATGGTCTTTAAGTAACAGGTAATCTTGTTTCGATGCTACTCTCCATAATTAATGGCTGGATCGCATTACATCTTTTGAGATTACTGGAACAGGAAATGACATGGCAACCAGCACTTAAGGGTTAGCACAGGTTAACACTCACATTAAGATGGTAATCAACTTAACCACCTCCCACAAGGCCAAAAGACCAAGAAACTGCTCAGCATCAGACCCAGACAAATTTAGCCGTTCAAGCGACTGAGTTCAGAGAGGGAAAGGAAAACGGGTCAAACCAGGTGAAACTGCTGCTGTCCCACATCGGCCAGTACTACAGCAAAACTTAAAATCTACGCATTAAATTCAACCTAATAAGCTAAAAACAAACCAAGGCTTGCAGAAGAAAATTGTTTAACTAAACCAGTGGAACATAAAAGCAGACAACCAATCACTTTCAAGGTACAGATTTTATATAAGAATTATAATTAGGAATTGAATAACTTAATCCAGTCTGAACCAGATCAAAAACAGGGAAAAAATATTCGCCAAAATCACTATGCCAAGTTTTACTCTTGCCAAAAAATAGTATTTATATATGCATAATATATGTACATACACACACATACATATACAATGCATATATTATATATAATGTATATGTGTGCACAGTATATGTTAATGTATATATATTTACAAAAAGAGAGTTACCCATTACTTATGTCGTCAATGAAATGTTAATAACTTCCCTAATTCCAACCAAATATATCGGTTTACAAAATGCATATAGCTAGTATCTCACAGACAAGTACATTTTAGAAATTCCAACAACTCTGACAAAACACAAAAAAAAAAAAAAAAACAGTACAGCAGAAAACTAGAAATACAACCTGGATTAGGGTTGCAAAGGGGTGGAAAATTTCCAGAAACTTCCCAAAAATCCCTGAAAGATTCCAAAAAATTCCTGGAAAGATTCCAAAATTTCTGGAATGTTTCAAAAATTTACTGGAAATGTTTAACCTTTTTGCAACCCTAACCTGGATTGAATTATCATTAATGATCAGAAGCCCTCAATATTGTCCAAGTTTGACAGGTGCGGTCCAATTTAACATTTACATCCCTTGATCTCAGTGGGACAGTTCACCCTCCCCAACTCAGCTGGTGACCGACTGCCACAGTCCTGGAAGAATTTAAACATTTTTACAATCTGAGATTTCTGCCTCTCTCAGTTTCTACATGACCGAAGGTCGATGGCATCCCACAGAAGCGCGTTTCATTGAAGACAATGCGCCGAGCAGCACAATGGAAACGGATGAGGTTGCACTGCCAGGCGAGGAATCAGATACCGCGTGTAATACACAAAAGCCACTGCCCTCAAAAACCAGGGTCTTGTGTGCTCGGACAGCTTCTGATATCAGAGCAGATGTGAAACACAACTAATCTAACACTAACAGCTGCTGGATCTAGACTCGGTGTGGGGGGTGGGCTAGCAAGACCTACTGTTTCTCATTTTAAAGCCACCAACGTGACAAATACGCAACGCTCACAATAAATCACCCCGTCAGCTGGTGTCTAGACGTGCATCATTACAGGTCCATGATCACCTGATGATACTGCTCTGATTAAACGGTCAGCACCGCAATGAAGAAGACAGGCCTAGTCACAGCGGCACATGAACTCATGTCCATCAGAAGCTAGCCAGGTGGCTAACAGACACATTAACCTGTCAAGATTATAAACAGCACGGTCTTTCTGCTGAGTCCTCGTTGCGCGTTCGCCAGTGTCCTAACTTACCCGTCATCTCCCTTATTTTTCTGTTTCTTTCCCATTATATCTGTATGGTTGTAACCTCCTCGTTGCGGTGCCGTGTACGGTGTTAGCGCTTCAAGTTAGTCGTGCTCGTATTGCGCATGCGCACTTGACGATGAGTAATAGCGCGCCGCGGCCTCAGCGCAGATCTTCAGCACACATGGATAGTCTATACAGTTACATAAAAAGAGAAACGAAGATGCTGTTTGAATGTCATTTCGGGATGTTTGAGTGAAATATAATATCGTATTATCGTAATATTCTTTTTAAATAAACCACACAAACGACAAAGAAAAATCATATATTTTTACAAACATGAAATAGGCCATCCATATTAAATACTAGTCCGTGTTAGGTTAAACTGCGCTTTTACGTCAGGAAGAGCGCGACGAGAGCGCTGCGCATGGCAAACGTGTCACCAGCTAATGCCATACAATTCATATTTCAAATAATTTATTTCCAAGACAGAGTCCATACTTTTTTCCAATCAATATGATCAACCACATTCTTCCAATAAGACATCACATATGGAGTTGTTACAAATTCCTTTTGAAAAAGTAATCTAATCTTATAGATTAGATTATGATGAAGGAGGTGACAAAAAACATAGTTTTCCTATACTGGGATTTCAAATGGGTCTGAAGAAATAGATAAAGTGCTGGATGATCTAACAGAGTCCCTTAAAAGGATAACAGCTCCTTTGGGAATAGCGTCCATGACCATGGAGAATTCTTTGGGAGTTACTGGAAAATTAAACTTACATAAATATTCTTCGTAATTTAAAAGAAGCCCTTCTGAGTTAAATAACTGGGAAACAATCAGAATGTTTTTCTCAAACCAATTACTAAAAAACTAAGATTTTCTCTTATATACAATGTCTTGATTGTTCGTTCTAAATGAAGTACCGGTGAGGGGAGAAATTGTGCTTAAAATACATTATAACTAACAAGGTTATTCAAATTGTTACACAGATTTTACCCAGCTAAAGTGTTTTTGAAATGGTTTAAATCCGACATAGATACAAGCTGTTCTTTTTGTGGTGACCCTGATGAAACTGATATGCATATCTTTTTGGATTGTCCTCACACACAGCTATTTTGGACTGAATTCTCTAATGTTATCAATTGCAGTGTGCTCCAGGGTTTCTCTCTGCTTTTTTACTGTTTGGCTTCTTTAATATACAAAAAGATAAAATTAATGAATATTTTACTATTAACCTATTATTACTTCTTGCAAAATTTCATATTCACCGCAGTAAATTCACTCATCAAAATCCTTTATATATTGTTTTTGAAAAAGAGGTTCAACAGTATGTCCAAACTATTTCATCTTCCAAAGATCTCAAAGCTTTTAAAACAATGAATTTATTGAATATTTTTAATTTATTTTGTTAAAGCTTTTGTTTTGTATTATTTATTTACTGTTGCATATGTCTGTAAATGGTGCTTTGCATGTAATGTCACCTCTTTGCACATAATGTTGATATTATCTGTATTTGTATCTTTGGTACCTTGGCATTAATATATATATAATTTTTTTTTTTTAAATAATTTTGTGAACACGTACATGTATGTATATGTAATTCCCATATGTGACCCTGGACCACAAAACCTTTTTTTTTTTATTGAGATTTATACGCTTTCCATTGATGTATATGTTAGGATAGGACACTAATTGGCTGAGATATAACTATTTGAAAGTCTGGAATCTGAGTGCAAATAAATCAAAATATTGAGGGAAATCGCATTTAAAGTTGCCCTAATTAAGTCCTTAGCAATGCCTATAACTAATCAAAAATTAAGTTTTGCGATATGTACGGTAGGAAATTTACAGAATATCTTCATGGAACATGATCTTTACTTACTATCCTAATTATTTTTGGAATAAAAGAAAAAAATCAATACTTTCGACCCATACAATGTATAGTTGGCTATTTCTACAAATATACAGGGGTAACATATTCAATCTAGATAGACTGATATACATTTTGAGGGATATTAATATTTATTAATAATATAACAATGTATTTATATTAAAATACAAAACAATATCTTCATATTTTTAATAGGCTATAAGTTATCATGAACATAATCTTCATTCATATATTATTGCTTTATTAATATTTGCAAGCATTTAATAATTTAAATGAATTAGAGGTGAATCATGTCTACAGTAATGTCTGCCCAATGCTTAAAATATCAAAGTATTTCAACAGTTTCATCATAGGATTAGTAGCGTTATTTGTGTTTTTCCTATCAAATCTCTGTAAACTGTGAGTGTGCAGGAGGCCACTTTAAAGATTATGAAATTAAGTATCACATAATGTTCATTTCTGACTTCATTTTTATTCACATCACTGAAACCACACCAGCACACAATCTATGAATCTTCTCAGCAACATCCGCAGTCACTGAAACGGTCCTCGTGAACGCCGCCACCAGCACTGCGGCTTCATTCGGACAGTATTTGCTGCCATTCAGAGCTGATGTAAACTCATTCACCATCTCTGAAGGAAGCCAGTCTTCCGGGATTTCCATAGCGCATTGTTCTACAGCACCGTTTTTGATGTCCATATCAAGCTTAACAGTCACATCATCCACCACTAAAGAAGAGCAAACACTGAATTTTGGAGTTCTGCCATAAATCCACTCCCACATCTGCAGATCCTGTGCCATCTTATGAATGCCAGGCATGAGAGCTTCATGAGTGGGGTCCACTGTGATGACTGGGCCGTCAAATCCAAATTCATTACTGTACTGGGAAGCAATAGCATTCATGATAGTGTCAGAGTCAAGAGTGGGATCCACATCTAAAAGGTTCCTGACAGGGGAAGGAACGCTTGGGGTAGCGTTGCTCTTGATAACTTCAGAAGTGTTACTCTTCAGTACTGAGGACAATACTGAACGGTCAACAGAACACAGTAATGTACAGTGATGATAAGCAGAGGTTCTGCCTAATTTGGCAGCAGTGCCTGATATTTTATAATGGCTATTTAACAAAATATCAAATCTGTCTGTCGCTGCGACTTCTAGATCGGGTCTCAGTGCTTTTAATGCACTGGTAATGACTTTGAGGTTTCTGTGACGGTCGTATTTCTTCTTGGAGGTGAAGAAGGTCATGTTGATGTTTCCAAAATCATGGAAGACCGTCCCACCTCCACTGCGCCGCCTCGCTAGCGGGATTCCCAGGCGTCTCATCAAGGGCAGGTTACACTCCTGCCACGGGTTTTGATGCCTTCCTATGACAACCGCGGGAGAATTTCTCCATAATAACAGCATGCTTCTGTTTTGCAGATCGACGTGATCGTGAATCCAGTCTTCTAAGGCCAGGTTCTCAAATATGCCAGTTGTCGCAGATTTCAGGATAATACCAGATTTTCCCATTTCATCGAAGAAGGTTGACAAAGTGCTTTTGAGGCGAACTGATCCAGAGAGGACGCATGCCCTGTTTAACAATCTCAAGATCATCGCTGACTTTTAATCTCTCCAAAAGGCTGTAAGGCATGAATAAACCACAGATTATTAATTTCTGCGGTGTGTAGCGAAAACGTGTGGCCAATAATGCACATGGAATACTGATCTGCAAAGATTTTGCACTGTTTTTCCCAAGCCTGCAGCGGCGGAACACCTGGGTCGACAGTATCCCGTTTCCTGTCAAAGCATAATAAAAGTCCTGCACGTTAAAATATGTGTGTGTGTGTGTATATATATATATATATATATATATATATATATATATATATATATATATATATATATATATATATATATATAAATTTCTTTACGCAGGCGTTTGATCGCTCGTTTTTCAAAGTAACGAGTAGAACGAGTAGACTTGTTGGTTTAAGTTCACTCTACGTCAAAAGAAAAAAATAATAAATAATAAAAAAACCGAGTAGAATGAGTGAAATGCAGTTTCTGCTGTGTTCGGAGCTCTGATCTATTATAGATCAGTGGTTCGGAGCATAGACTTGTTCAGAGGTCTCCTTTAAATGGTCTTCTATGGTCTCCCTATCACATTTAAATGATTTAAAAATAATACTTTATTAATTTACAATAATGTCATAATACTTTAACAAAAAAAAAAACAAAAAAAAAAACATCAAATAATAAAAAATAATTATAATAATAAAGAACTGTGCATAGTTTGACGGCTGTAATGTAACGTGATCACTCCGAGATCCACGTTACTTCTCTTCAAGGAGTTAGTAAGATTAGATTTCAGAATGAAATTAGGAAATTACTAAATTCAATAAACATGAAATCGTTTTGTAAAATGATGTTCATTTTGATCAGTTAACGCTCCAGCTTACCCGTGTCCTCTTAAGTTAATAAGTTAATATCCGACTTATTCAGAGAATCGCATCTTCCTTAACACAACCTCAGCTTTACTTTCTTGTCATTCTTCCACATAAACTAGTCTGACGGACCAAGGTGCAAAGACACTGCTCTTATCTAAACTCGGTTCCTGGCATAGATCAGAGTTAGTGATATGCACCTTAAATTTAGATTTCGCTTAGCTTACGCTTGCTTAATTGTAGAATGGTTACTGAATAGTAGCGACTTTGACCTTATTACTTCACACCATATGTAGAAATATTACAACCGTG